>NC_139687.1:31531560-32131560 GCF_964106915.1 Podarcis gaigeae | reverse complement strand
TTTGATATATTGATTGTATTTCTATTCCACTGACAAGGAAGCAGACATGGAGTTTTCTTATTTTGTAATTTCATTTATTTAAACTATGTCTATTCAATTTTTTGAATGACCCATATCCACAAGTGGGCTCCAGGATAATACAGCACGAACAAACAAAAATAATTCCACAACAATCAAAATATAAACATAAGCAACAAAGCTACAATGAGCGTGCAAGGTCCACCACCACATTCACAAACTGGATGCTTGTGGCAGCCATAGCACCAGATGGTGAGAGCAGAATGACCAGGCCTGGATTGGGCCTGATGCCCTTGTGCAACTGCTGTGAGACCAGCTTTAGATCTGGCAGTTCACTGTGGGTTCAGCCCTGTTCTCTCCCTACCCTTGATATGTCCTATTTCAGGGCTATCAGCTGGCTCTCATTGGTTGAAAGAGTACCCACCAGCATGTCTCCTGCCCTTCCCACCAATTCAGCAGCCGGCAGGAGGCCAGCTGAACTGGGAAAGTTGGGTAGAAGAATATTTCCACCTAATCCAAGATGCACACCCAATCTAAGGGGCAGGGGTAGGGTTAGATTGTGCTGTCCTTTAGAAATGCTTGAGAGAAAAGTTTTCAACAAATGTCAAAAACAACCTGGGGGACTGCTTCACTTCTAAGCAAAGAGAACTCAAGAAAACATAAGTATGTATTATTCCAGAAATGCCTATGTCACCACTGACATCATTATATGCTAAACAGCCATGAAACTAAACATTAGGAAAGATACTTTTTTTCAGATCTACCATCTTCTCCTTGAAGAATCTGCTATGTTTTCCTTGAGATACAGAAGTACCGGTACACATAAGAAGGTAACAAGTTGCAATGTTATACAGTGGTACCTTGGGTTAAGAACTTAATTCGTGCTGGAGGTCCATTCTTAACCCAAAACTGTTCTTAACCTGAAGCATCACTTTAGCTAATGGGGCTTCCCACTGCTGCCGCGCCACTGGAGCACAATTTCTGTTCTCATCCTGAAGCAAAGTTCTTAACCCGAGTACTATTTCTGGGTTAGCGGAGTCTGTAACCTGAAGCGTATGCAACCCGAGGTACCACTGTATCTTGATACAATGAACCCTGTTCTGAATAATATGAGAATAATGTCATCTTAAAAATGTCCACACAAAGTAAGCTAACAAGGGGGAAACAGCAACAAAATAACACTTTGGCAGAATATACTTTCTGTTATTGCATTGTAGTTCCTGTCAGCACTATTTCTACTTACTGAAATAGTCTGTGGGAATGGAGATAATTCCACAGTGCTTGTCTAGCAATGTTATTATCTCACTAATTACATCCTAGAAAACGGTCCCTGAACACATTTCTTACGTTCTTAAGGAATCTGATTGATCTGTGTTCTAAATAGGACTTTAGCAGTTCTCTCTCTGTGTTTTTTTAAAAATATTCTGCTTCAAATTTATTTATACCAAGAAAATATTATAACGACAGCAACCATGTGCTAAGAAATAGAAGAAATGGAATTGTTTCATTCCAAAATAAACAAATCACAACAATTACAGGTAAGTAGCACCTGTCCCACCAAGAAGTTCACCAATATAGCTTGAAGTTCCAGAACCCCAATGCACTTTTTCTTTTACTGAATGTGACCAAGATTAAATCATTATCTAGTTTTATTTATTTTATTTCTTACATCAATAGAGCCTTTCTTACATCAAAGAGTGAAGAATGCATTTGTCATGTCCAACAGCTAATATAGTCCACAAATGAAATGGAGAGATAGGAATTCTGTCTCTGCACTGAGAGCTTGCCTTAACACAGGGAAAGAAGCAAAAATTCCACTTCAGGCTCAAACACAAACTACAGAAACAGAAAGTGCAATTTGTATTTTCTCTGTCCTTTCCCCCGCATGATTTAACAATTAATTTTTCCTGCATACAACATATATTTTGAGAATGGGAAGATAACAAGAGGAAGAAAGAGATCATGGATAGTTGAGGAAAAACAAGGAATAAATTCTTATTTCTCCCCAGAGCTCCATCCCAAGCAACTGGTAAGATTAGAACAGTGAGATGAGTCACATGAGAGAAGCAAGTAATGTGCTTGCATCATATGATGTCTTGCAGGGAAGTGACCTTGGGAGACTGACAACCATCCTGCTACCATAATGTAAGAATCAGCCCAGAAAAAGCTACCTTTTCACTGGTGACTTTTTAGACCTTTTCCTGGTTAGTTAATGTCCGAAACATCAGCTAGGATAAATGTACTTGGTTTTATTTATTAAAGCCATTTCAGAATGCTTTCTCTGGCAACAGCATTATAGAATCAAACTCTCATTCTCTCTAATGTGTGCTATTAACTCCTTTAGATTGTTTCAGCAGTTTCTGTAATGGAACATGAATGGATCCGATCCAAATTTCAAGCTTTGAAGACAGATGAGATTTAGAATTATCCAGGAGCACTAAATGAGGAAATGAGTATGTGTGTGGGGGGGGGGGACTAATTAATGCACCTGGTTGCATTATCCACCTGTAAAAGAATTAGAAGACAACAAAGATTTCAAGAGTGACTTGAATTCGTTTTACTCAGTGTTGAAGTCGGTTTCAATGGCCAGTCCAGTTGGCAACTTCTCCTTCACTTCAGGTAGCAACATGATTTGGGCCAGACCAGACCAGCTATGTGGCATGCTTAGGGGGTGAGGGGTAACTGGAAGTAGACTACCACCAAAACACACCCACCCAGATGTTACCGTGATTATAAGTGTTTAACAAGGAAACACTAAGTTTCTGCTTCCTTACTTTTAGAGTACTGGAATATAATCAGTGTGATATGTAGTGATGGACTATATGGGACTGGCAGAAATGACTGGCAGAATCCGAGACCAGGGAGAAGAGTCGGCGGAAGAAGACTGGAATAAATTTAAAGACTATTTACAGAAATATTACAAAATTAATGAATGTTAGAACGATGTTGGATAGAAATTAAGTGGTTTCCAGCTGTAATGTCTTAAGAGAATACGGGGGGGGGGGTCTAGAAGCAGGTTAAAATTTATTGATAAGGATTTGCTGAACTAACAATTTGAATTGGAATACAAAAAAGGGAGGTACGAGGAGGTCTGGGAAATAAGTTAATGGAAAATAAGTAATGGAAACTTTGTGTGTTTTTAATTATTTTTATTTTTTGTATTTTTGTTATTTTTTCTTTTTTCTTTTTGATTTTTATTGTATTAATATTGAAAACTTTAATAAATATCTTTTTTAAAAAAATATATAATCAGTGTGATATGTAAAAATCCAAACTCTTAAGGGTTGGACCCAGCCTTGCCACTCCATGAATGAAAAGCTTCTTCCATTTGTGGAGGAAACTCGGAGCCAGTGCAGCTCCTGACTGTACTAAGGGGAGTGGCGAGCCTATCTTTTACCAATCATACCTATTCCTTGCAGTTCCCAGTGCCACCTTTTACACTGTTCCAGAGAGTCCTACAACCATTTGGGGAAACTGTGAGTTGGGGCATAGCATGGGGGGTGCCAGTGGAGCCATAGCTCCAGGCGCAAATTTTTTTAAGGGGGTGAAGCAGATGCCCCCATCATGGCCTGATACTCCTCTCCAGGTGTTGGAGGAACCAATGCTCATGGAGAGGAATATTGGGAGGTTGTGCACTGGGGGAACTGGGCTGGCAGCGTCTGGTTCATGCCTACCAAATGCCTTGTCAGCTAGTCAGGCTCTGCTTGTCTCCAGGGCAGGGTGGGTTCTCTCCAGTGGTGTCGGCGGTGAGGGCTGGGGTGCTGTTGTGGGCTCCTTTAGCCTTTGTGCCCCACCTGCTGTGCACGCATTGATCCCTCTGGCACAGCCACACATGCACCAACCCTGGGCACTGTAGGATCACACAACTCCACTGCTATGGGTGGTGGTACACCACAGGGAGGAGGGAGAATCAGCAAGCCAATATGTTTCTGACCCTTCGTACAGCATGAACCGATTTCTACTGAGCCCAAGTCTGGTTCCAACTCATTTTTTATTAGTAGGGAATTAAAATATTTGTTGTTGTTTAGTCGTTTAGTCGTGTCCGACTCTTCGTGACCCCATGGACCAGAGAATGCCAGGCACCTCTGTCCTCCACTGCCTCCCGCAGTTTGTTTTAAACTTTCTTCATAACACAATGAATTCATATGTTTTTGTCAAAACAGATTCTCTAATGCATTTTTAATATACAGCCATCTTGCTTGTACATTGAATGATGACTTCTGAGGAGCTCACACACACATATACACATGAAATACTTTAAATCACTTGGATCACTTGCTTCTACTTATTCTGATCTCCAAATAACTTTGTCATGTCCTTTGGAGAAATATTTGATAGCTCAGGACTTTAATCTTTACATTGATGACCCATCTGCTTTGGGACCTTATGCACATCTCTTAGTAGGAAAAGGCTTCTCATTTTCTCAGCTCATTAATTTTTGTGTTTTCCATGACATACTTTATGTAGATTTACCATATTGCATAATAAAGCACAGTTTAGGCTAGAAATTCATAATCTTGTTCCTCCAGGTAGTCTCCCCTCCCTCTGCATGCATGCATGCATTCATTCATTCATTCATTCATTTATTTATTTATTTATTTATTTATTTATTTATTTATTTCCTTGTTTTCTGGACTTTTAACTTCCCATTTGCATCATTTAAATTTAGCCACCAATATACTACATTTTAGATCTGTATCACTAGAACTAGATTTTTTTCTTGGAATATGGTATGGTTATAATTTATTTCTGCCACTTCTAGAGCAGAAATGGAGACCAGATATTCATGCTCCGAAGATTTGGCCATGTTTACACTTTCTAGGACTTTTTAGGGGGACACGGGTGGTGCTGTGGTCTACACCACAGAGCCTAGGGCTTGCCAATCAGGTTAATCAGAAGGTTGGCAATTTGAATCCCCACAATGGGGTGAGCTCCTGTTGTTCAGTCCCAGCTCCTAGCAGTTCAAAAGCACTTCAAAGTGCAAGTAGATAAATAGGTACCACTCTGGCGGGAAGGTAAACGGCATTTCCGTGCACTGCTCTGGTTCACCAGAAGCAGCTTAGTCATGCTGGCCACATGACCCGGAAACTGTACGCCGGCTCCCTTGGCCAATAAAGCGAGATGAGCGCGGCAACCCCAGAGTCGGCCATGACTGGACCTAACAGTCAGGGGTCTCTTTCCCTTTCCCTATTACACTTTCTAAACACTCTGGATTCCTGGGCTAGGATTCTTTGGTTCTTCACACAGCACAAAGTTAAACAAGATGTAGTGATGGCCACCAATTTGGATGGCTTTAAAATAATATTTAGACCAATTCATAGAGGATAAGTTATCAGTGGCCTCCAGCTAGGATGGTTATTTTTTCCATCCATTGTTGGAGGCCTCCAGTTGCTGAGAATCACAAGTGGGAAAACTGCTGTTGCATTCAAGTTCTGCTTGTGAGGCATGTAGGCATCTGGTAGGCATCACTGTGAGAAAAGGATGCTGGACTACATGGGCCTTTGGCCTAATCCATAAGGACTCTTTTGTTATTACTCCCCAGAAGTATTAATTTTATGGAAACAATCCACACATTCAACATACTTCCTCCCCACCCCCACCCCCCAAATGATCCAGGTTGTTTCAAGGGGAAGGGGGAATTGTCGAAAAAATTGTCAGCATAATAATGCTAAAATATGCCTTGCCTCTACACACGTGTCTTTTTGTTTTATTCTGTTAACTCCTCAAGACCATAGTTATAGTTGAATGGTACTCTGAATGGAAACTAGAAATCATGATGGATTCTTCCCAGGTAAGCAACACCCTTTGCTATTTTCCATTTTAAATAACAAAACAAAATCCTATTCTACTCCCTCGTTATTGGGTCTTTAAACATATGTGTGTCTCTTCGCATCCCTTCCCTTGTAGACAGCTAAGTGGAAACCAATGAATATTTATAGGAGAATTCTATTCACCACCCCTTTGCAATCCTTCAGTGGCTCTCTTCGTTACCAAAAGGATCTTAAGAGTGGGAGGGAAAAGGAACCAAGACACATGCAGCAGAGTACACATACATGGAACCTATTTTTTATTTATTTTTACATGTCTCGGGAGATTGTTTTGGTTGAAGAATGAGTAAGAATGCTTTAACTAAAAAATAACATAACAACATAACATAACATAACATAACATAACATAACATAACATAACATAACATAACATAAAACATAACATAACATAACATAACATAACATAACATAACATAACATAACATAACATAACATAACATAACGGGCATGTTATTTATCTCAATTTTTACCAATGAAATATAGAAACAAGTGTGATGCTACATGAGATCAGTTCATTACCTGCTTTCAAATGCAAATTTTGTTTTATACATAGTGCACATAAATGACATTGGCTTTCTGTATAAACCCCCCTACTCTGTTGCTGCCTGACTCACTGGTGTAAAGTGGCTTTCTGTCGCTGTCACATGTATTTTTCACTTTTCCAAGAGCAAAGATGGCACCATTTTAACTTACTAAGATGTATTAAGGTATTAATAATGTCACAGAGAAATCATAACACCATTTACATAAATTTTCTGAACTTAATGGCTCCTTTGATTCAGCATTCTTGTTTTGCAAAAAAGAAATCTACAAAACTCCTATTTCTTGTTTTCCCCCTTCTTAGAGTTTTTTTTTTTTTTTTAAGATCTAGACAGAAACCTTTCTGGTAAAGAAATTCATGAAAGTAAAATTAATCACAGCTGAATTTTGCTTTATCTTTACTTTACTTTGTATCTTAGATTAAGTCTGACAAGGCAGTCAGAAATCATTAGTGATAGCAATGACGACTTTGATTCATTTGTTCAAGCAATAATATTTCTGATTTATCTACTTTCCTGGGCTGAAAAAATCACACCTTAAATGTCAATATAATGTAATTACTTGTGAAGTGTTCTTCTCTCCCTTTTTGGATGGGGAGAGGACAGGAACCTCCTGTGTTGATGCAAGCAAGCTGCCCACTTCTGCCTTGGAGCCTTGCCTAAAAGAGCAGTGACAGTATAGATGGAAAGAGAAGGAATGTTGGCTGTCCTCTTCGACACTTACTGGTTTACAGGCTTCTTCTGCTGCCCACTAAGGCCTTAACAATCTCTTCACTCACCTGATGCTTCGGAGTACAACTCCTATCATCCTCAACCATTGGTCATGCTTGTTGGACTATTGGGAGTCATAGTTCAGCAACATCTGGAGCATAGCTGTCAACGTTTCCCCTTTTTTAAGGGAAATTCCCTTATTCCGAATAGGATTCCTTGCAAGAAAAGGGGAAAGTTGATAGCTATGATCTGGAGGGTACCACGTTGGCAACCTTCTCCTTGTTTACCTGATTAAGGGTGACCCTCACTCTCTCCTGGACCAGAAGCAGTGCATAGCCTGCTTCTGCTCTGCACAGCTGCCAATTTTCATTGCGGATCTCCTTTGTTACTATTAGCTATGGCTCTGGTGAAATCCGTAGAAGTGTTTCACCACTTTTTGGGGGGTGCAGGCCCAATTTTTATGCACAACACATGGCTAAACTGTTGAATTCACTCCCACAAGATGTAGCGAAAGCCATCAACTTGGTTGGCTTTAAAAGAGGTGCAGACAAAATCATGGAGGGCAAGGCCGCATTCTGACTCTACTGTTGGAGGCAGTGTGCCTCTGAATACCAGTTGCTGATAATTTCAAGTGGGGAGAGTGTTGTTGTGTTCATGTTGTGCTTGCAGGCTGCTCATAGGCATCTGGTTGGCCACTGAAAAAAGAGCCCTGAACTAGCTGGATCTTGGGCTTGATCCAGCTAGCTGGACCTTTGTCCTGATCCAACAGAGCTCTATGCAAATAATGAGTCCATGGTAGAAACAGTGGGAGCCAAATACTGGTGCACTATTGACCAATAACAGAGAGTATGGGGTCCCTCTTATACCAGCTCACTCTCAAAGCCTTATATCAAATGTAAATTTCACTGAAGTCAAGAGGGGATTTTGTAAATAAACTCTATGAAAGTTGAAGCTATACTACTGTATTAAGCACAGAACCACTGTGGTGAATAATACAGCGTATAGCCAATCATCTTATTAAGCTTATTTCCTGGAATATTGTACATAAGTAAAAGATTGTCAGTTCTTTGTGCTCTCCTAGCTTTGCAAGTATTCTGTCACACCATTCCAAACTTTACAGTGAGTGAGCCAAGACTAATCAGCTGTACATCACATCTTTATCTTGTGACAGTTATGGCAAGTATGCATCAGATTACATTCCATATCACACTTCTGCTCCATTAATTGACTGCCTTCCTTTGTTTCTGCTGACCATAACAGTCTCCCGAGAATCACTGAAATGACTGAATAGTCTGATCAGGAAATTTGAGGTTTTTTTAAAAAAACCACACACTGTAAAACCAAAAGCCACAGTTCCATCAATCAAAAAGGAGATAAAATACTGAACCAAACGAGCTTATCAGACTAAGAAGCATTGCTGGAATCTTCCATTGTGTAATTGCATTATGTGCTGGACAGATATTCAGTTCAAGGCGTATGATGGCTAATTTGTGGAAGCAGAAATATTTCTCTGAAGCAACATCAATCTCTCCTCTTTTCGAAAGCTGCTAATATGAAGACATGGGTGATGTCTGTAAGCCTGAGACTAATAACTGGCACTTCATATAAGCTGCAAAGATATGGAGAAAAAGGAAGAAATCAATTATTAAAGTGAAGTAGGAAAATTGTTTGCTATTTCATTTGTTGTCAACTATGACTGTGGGTAGAAAGATTAAATAGAAAACATCACAAAGGAGTTTTATGTTAGGGTATATTTTCTGGGGGTACACACACATCCTATGTGGTACAATTGAATTCATTTACTCATCGACACATAACTTGTATATACAATGTCAGTAATGTTGCAGCTTCATTGTGATCATACATATGCTCACTTTTGCATTTTAGACATAATAATCCAGGGGTGGGGGAGTCATTCATTTTGCTTGCATGTTAATAGGGTTGGTCGTGGAAGACTGTATAGGCAGATGTTGACAGACTGGCTACTAGCTTATGGTCTTGGGAGACAACTCTACCCTAATATAATCTATGCAATTTTAAACATGGCTTTAGTTTGGTTCACTTTTCAAGGCAAGCTGCCTGAGGCCTGATGGGGGACAAGATAGTCTGAAGAGTTAAGCTGGTCACCTCAGTGTAGATGATGTCACCTGTCGAATGCTCAGGATGTGACCTTTTTGCAATCCATTCAATACAGTGGAAAATAATTTTAATACTGTGGCCTTCAGAAGAGGAGCCTACCACTTATCTCTACAAAAGCAGTTTGCTTCTGTATAGCAATTTATGAGAAGAACACCATTGCACTTGTGTCTTCCCTGAAGGCTTCCCATAGTCATCTGATTGGCCACTGTGAGAAATGGATGCTAGATGGGACTTTTGGTTCTTAAAGACTAACAAGCCTAACAACAACAACAACAACAACAACAACAACAACGCCACATGTGTGAAAAAAAATCTTTGCCCACTTTCTGTGCTTAAGAGAATTCCACCAGTATCTTCTGCTTTTCTAAAGGTCTGCTGAAATCATTTAGGATTGCCATTAGCTATCAAGCGGGAGAACAAGAAAAAGCTGGGCAATAATAAAGGTTTGACAGCTGATTCAGCCTTGAAGCAGAAATTGCTTGCGATCAGTTCTGGTCATTAACTTGATGACATCCCTAATGCAAGGAATGCAAAGATGACATCCAGCCACACCAAACTGCCATCTGAAATATAGAGGTCATGCAGAGGTACTGTAGAGCAGGGGCACATGTAAATGGCATGGGGAAAGCCAAGACATAAAAAAAAAGTATCGCCACAGCTTTATTTGCTAGGAGGAAAGTTTTCTGCTGGAGAATTATTTTGCTTTCACAAAGAAATACATGCAACACACACACATATATGCACACACACAACACTTTGTAGTTTGTAGAATATGAAGACAGACCTACCTTTTGTTCATTTGGGTTGTGGGTAGACAAATATGGGCAGTGTTTGCCCATTGTGCTTGTACATCACAGGATGTACAAGTACAATGGGCAAACATCACGGGATGTACATGCAACACAGAAGATAGAAATGATTGACTGGTGGCTAGATGTGCAAGGCACCTCTTTAACCTGTTCTTTGGCACCTGAATACACACACACACACACACACACACACACACACACCTTCATTTGATTTTAATCTGTTTTAACTGCTTTTAATATTGCATATTTAACCTGTTCTGTGATCTCATGAAGGGTGGATAGGAAATAACAATAAGAACAACAATGAGGGACACCACTATCTTCCCACGCTGTGCTTCGGGACTCAAAACACAGTGCAGGCACAGTGCCCCTGAGTGACAACTTCCCCTCCTATACTGTGTCATGAGCCACTGCATACTACTGAACATAGGAAGAGTTAGCTGAAGGCCCTGTTTTCTGGTGTTTCCTTGCTTCCTCTGTGGCTGCAAAGAATCCCATAATGAAGTACAGCTAGGCATTTTCCCACCTCTCTGAGAACTTAAGTGCATATGTGGATCAGTACAAAACATTCATAGAACCATAGAATTGTGGAGTTGGAAGGGATCAAAAGGGTGATCTAGTCCAATCCCCTCCAACACAGGAAGCCTTCTCCCAATGTGAGGCTCAAATCCACGTCCCTGAGATTAAAAGTCTCATGCTCTAATATCACTGCTAATACTTGGGTGTGCATGTCATGAGGGATGCTGGAGAATTCAGAAATGGGAGAGGAAATGCCCCTCTTTGCTTATTTCATAGAAATGTAGAGTTGGAAGTCTATTAAAAAAAGTTGTTATGGCTGTCTCTCTCAGGGGAAGGGCTGTATCTAGCTACAGGGAAGGGATGTAGCTAGTGGTAGAGCATCTGCTTTGCATGCAAAAGGTCTTAGGTTCATTCCACCAGCACCTCAGGTTAGGGTTGGAGTGCCACTTTCAGTCAGTCTTAAACAATACTGGGCCGAATAGACTAATGATCTGATTCAATATAAGGCACCTTCCTATGTTGTTCACATTATTAAGGCAAAGAAGTAAACTGTGGTTTTAAACATTTAAATCTAATGCTTATCACACACAGAAAAACAGCTAAATGATTTTATTTTTTCCCCTGTCTTGAGCGTGTGTTTCCTTTTTTCAATTCTCCTCAGACTTATCTAACAAGTTGTTAGAAAGGCAGTGATTAGCACTTAATCTCCTTAGGTTAAAGGAGCAGTGTTAGGGGAGGGTATTGTTTTTGTTTGTTGCTACGTCATATAATATATATATATATATATATATGCTATAGTAAACTGCCCTGCGGATGAAGGACAGTATAGAAATTTTAATAATGATAATATTTTCACTGGGTCAGTAGCTCTCACATGTGACCCAGATTTGTCCCCTGCGTCCTTCCCAGTTCAGAAAGGCACCAGTCAAGTAATGGAAGCATTTGTGTACTTATCTGATATAAATTATGCCACACTTGAATTCAATGGTTACCATGGATTCAGGTTTTGCCCTCATCCATAAGATGCTGGCTTTTGTAGATTCTGAGTGCTATTTTTTCTAGAAGAAGAGATGCCGGAACTCACCATTAATGCCTTCCTTGTTGTCTTATAATGGCAATGGCACCTACCTGAGAGGTGCCGGAACTGAGTTCTGGCAAGTTCTGGCTGAAGAAAAAAAAAGAAAGCCCTGGGAAGAACTATGTTGGCTGATTCATTCTAAGAAGTTGTGGTTTCATTTCTATAACTGCTAAGCAAGTTGAATTTTCCATCAGTTTTGTGGATATGTCAATGATGCACAAATTGACCATGGCTGAATGTAGATACATCAAATAAGAGTTTCAGTGTAAAGTGTTGTAAATTTAAACAGGGAAAACAGGTAGAGAAAAATGGGACTCCACATCACCATCTGGTAGCACAATGCTATATAGCACATACAATGCATATAAAGTGCTTTTTCTTTAACAGTCTAACTGACTCCCATGATAAGTCCGGAAAACCTTTGTTTTCAAAGGCTGGAAAGCCAACCTCATATTTATCTGAGAGAAAATAAGTGTATGGAGCATTATAAGGTCATGAGATACTGAACATTTGTTTAAATAAACCCAGAATACCACTGTGCTGCTGTCAGAAACCAAAATAAAATTACCAGCTATAAGAGTTTATGGGACACAGGACTGACAATAATGTGTGATCCTCTGTGATACAGCCGTATTGAAGGAGACGAGTAATCATAATTTAACATCTCCTCTTCTCAGAATGCCTTGATATAATTAAAGATGCTGTCAGTGACATTGAATGGGGGCGAATGCCAGGTTTAACCGAAGAAGAAAGGACTATAAGGTCTGTTCCTTTTAAAAGGGTTGGTGAAAGAAAAGTAGAAAAACAAATGCTCACCAAGACAAAAGGGACAACATTAGGATGATTGTTTTATATATTTTAAAGCAGGGTCAGAACTGCAGGTCCATGAGCTTTAATTTGCCCAGCAAGCCTTGCTCAATCATCCTCCAGTCACCTAATTTACTGTACCACCATCAGCAGCAAAGGCAGTATTATGAGAAAACCCACAGAGCACATACTGTATATAGTGCTTTTTGTGTGTGGTGGCACTCACTGGTATGGAGTACCACCACTTTTTTCTTTACCGCCTATGGAAGCCATTTTGTGCTGGCATATATTACATCTTAATCAGGATATGGATACTAACACTTAATTTATTTCATTTTATTCCCAATGTAGGTTTACAGAGCAATTCTATGCGTGGTTGCTTTTGGCTGGCCAGTTTCTTGAGATCATTGCCAAGGTAGTTAGTTTTTGTGTGGCAGCAATAGCTTGCCGGCGCAGGATCTTGTCTTAATTTTAGAATTATTAACACCATACCTTGTTACCTTGTTTTGTCCCCCCATTTTAATATAATTATTTTATATTTCTCATTGTTTTTTAATATCTTACATTGTGTTTAATCTCCACATATACTTGATGTATTTTATTGTGTTTTATGTGTTTTGTTTTCTTCTTATCTTCTCTACTGGTCATTGACAGAAAATTTTACACACACACACACACACACACACACACAGTGGTACCTCGGTTTACGAACTTAATCCATTCCTGTGTACTTAATAATTTAATAATGAGTACAATTTCATAGGATTGTGATCTACAGATCAAACAAAAAGTCAGACACCAAGAACTGGACTGAACTATAGGTCAAGGAGAAGCCTTGGGGTGGAACATAATGAGTTGAAGAAGAAGTTCCCAGCAGGAAAGAGTCAGAACCCAAATACTGAGTATTCCTGCCACTTCCTGAGAGGGAGAAGGGGAGGGGTGAGGCACGAGGAGCTCAGTATTGAACCGATCCAATGTCCCTACTGTCATATCCACAACTCACCCACACCTTGCTGAGCTCTCTGGACCTCATACCTTTCCATCACAACAGCCAACAGTGATGCTCTTCCCTACCTAGGCCATTGCATCAACCACTACTGCATTCCAGAGAACATTTCCAAATTTTCCTGACTGGTAACAGCACAGGTCAACAGTGCCTACTTTAGTCTCTTAAAAAAAACACACCCCATCATCATTAAAGATGCAATTTTAAATTTGTCTATGCATATTCTTTCTGCTTTTATAATCTTTGGGCAGCATATTACATTCCTGAAAGCTTTTGGTCATATTCTTTGTGTAAACCTTAATAATATTTAATACAAACATTCATCTGTGGTGGGATAAAATTGTTTGCTTGGATCTAGCCAAAGGTACAAGAAGCGAATGCTGCATTGTTGCTGGTTGGTTTGATCCAATGTAGAAACGATGTACACACACACACACACACACACACACATATATATATATATATATATATACACACCAGTTTTTAGTAGACTTTCAGACCCTCCTTTCATCTATAGCATTCGTTGTAGGAAAGAGCTAACACTGAGCCAGTAGGCATTGGCAAGATTTCCAGAACATTGCATTTATAAAGATGAATTAGGTTGCAGCTATCCTCCTCCCCCCCCTCATTTTTTTTTTTTCTGTGTGTGGGATTATCCCAATTATAAACACGCTGATTAAAATGAACCTCTTCCCCCTCTGCAAAATCATTATGTTGGTTTTAGTATTATTGACTCTGCTGGATGGGTGGACAGGGGTAGAGACACTCAGCCAGCTGTACATATGGAATTTACGTAACAACATTCCATGTCCGCTAAAAGCATTGCATGATATGGTAGTTAGCAACGAGACATAATGTTCATGCTGGTATAAAGCTGATATTCATTCTATTTCTGTACTAACTCTTTCATCTTGGCAGGAATGGGTTTTTTTTGTTATTCAGATATGGTAGGATTGTACTAACAAGACATATTTTCATAATGATAAGGCTACATAGAGAAATGCCTTGCCAATGATAAGCTTTCTATTGTGGAGCAACCAGTTTTCTGTATGTGAACTGTTAGCTATAATGTTGAAATGCAGGATGTACTGAATAGGCATTATTGTGTTAATTTCTCAGCGAAATGTGCTCTCCCATGGGTAGAGGTTAATGACTGGAGTTATTAATTAATGTGGCCTGTTAAAAATGTAATAGCCTGGCTCGAGGGTATTTTTATATAGTCTTTCTATGTGGACATCTATTGATTTATACTAGATTTGCGTTGATGGCTTTCAATGGCCCTTCATTTTTGTGACTCTGCTTTAATGGTTTATTAAATTAGAGTGTCATTTAACTGACTCCATACTCCTTGTTAATCTGCCTAACTAGATTAGCCTCTGGAGGAGGACATTGGTGTTGATGTTTTTCTTCCTTCAGCGTTATGTGCATAACTTACTTTGTTTTAAAACCTGGACAAAGGTTCAATTCATTTTATTTATTTCCTTAGTTTTAGGAGGGTTTTTTTGTGGGGGTGGGGTTGTATTCTTGAAATAAGGGAGAGTTCTGCATAGCGTAGAATCTTGCCTAGTTAACAGGTTAAGCTAGGAATGTACCCTGCAAAGTTTAGAGACTAAAATTATATCCCCTCTTAAGCACTGATGTACTCAGGCTTCAATGTACCCCCAACCCAGAGGTCTGGGACTGGAAGACTGAACTGTGATTTCTGCATTGATGGGGGTTGGACTAGATGACTCTTGTGGTCCCTACCAGTACTACAAATCTATGAAGCTTTAAATACAAGATAATAATAATAATAATAATAATAATAATTTTTATTTATACCCCGCCCTCCCCAGCCAAGGCCAGGCTCAGAGCGGCTTTCAAGCAATAATAAAAACAAGTTAAATGATTACAACTTAAAAACAAAATTAAAAATACAACATTAAAATACTGAAACATTAAAATATTAAAATGTAGCCTCATCGCAGGAGGAGAAGGAAAAGAAAAAAGAAAGAGAGGGAGGGAATCAAATTGGCTCCAAGCCAAAGTCCAGGTGGAACAACTCTGTCTTACAGGCCCTGCGGAAAGAAATCAGATCCTGCAGGGCCCTGGTCTCATGAGGCAGAGCGTTCCACCAGCTGAAAAGGCCCTGGCTCTAGTTGAAGCCAATCTAACTTCCTTAGGGCCCGGGACCACTAGCGTTTTGCTATTTATGGACCTTAAGGCTCTCCGTGGGGCATACCGGGAGAGGCGGTCCCGTAGGTATGAGGGTCCTAGGCCACGAAGGGCTTTAAAGCAGCACGTTAAATCTGACCCTGTACTCCACCGGGAGCCAGTGCAGCTTGAAAAGCACTGGATGAATATGCTCCCATGGCAGAGACCCCGTGAGGAGCCTCGCTGCAGCATTCTGTACCCGCTGGAGTTTCTGGGACAGCTTCAAGGGCAGCCCCGCGTAGAGCGAATTACAGTAGTCAAGCCTGGAGATGACCGTCGCATGGATCACTGTGGCCAAGCCAGGGCGGGAAAGGTAAGGGACCAACTGCTTGATGCAGCGAAGGTGGAAAAATGTCACCTTGGCTGTTGCTGTAACTTGCGCCTCCATGGAAAGGGAGGCGTCAAGGATTACACCCAAACTCTTAACGGAAGGCAATGGCACTAATTGGGCCCCCGCAAGAGAAGGGAGTTGGTCTCTCATCCCCATGCCATCCTGACCCAACCATAGGACCTCTGTCTTCGAAGGATTTAGTCTCAATCGGCTCCCACGAAACCATCCAGCCACAGCTTCCAAGCATCTGGTCAATGTGTTCGGGGCCGAGTCGGTGTGGCCATCCATCAGCAGATAGAGCTGAGTGTCATCAGCATATTGGTGACAAACCAGCCCAAAGCTCCGGATAATCTGGGCAAGGGGGCGCATAAAGATGTTAAAAAGCATTGGGGAGAGGATTGCGCCCTGCAGCACTCCACACACGAAGGAGTGGCGTGACGACATTTCCCTCCCTAGTGCCACCCTCTGTCCCCGACCCATCCTTTGCCAAGCTCATGCCCTCCAGATGTTTTGGGCTAACTTGGAACTGTTGTTTGCCTTCATCATCCATGCATCAAATATCTGAGAACTGTGAACGGACACTGAGCACATCTGGAGAACTTTTTCTCAAGTGCTCAGCAGTGAACCAACACTAGTCTGAATCAAAGCTAATGTTGGCAAAGTGAAACTATCCTACAACAATATTTGCTGATGGGGTAACATGGTGCAAAACCGGATATACTAATTGATTTCATGACTGTGTCACCTTGCTTCATACTGAAATCTATAAAATTAGAAAGAAGCCTTAAATTCCATTTGTGCAGCTGACACGCTTCCTAGATAAGGAATTTTTATTGCGTGCTGAGGTCCCCAAGACACCCCAAACCCAATAACTCAAACTTCACACATTATTTTTGTTTAAGGTTTTTGGCATAATTTTGGCCACAACTTTATTATCAATACAAATTGTGAGTGGTTGCTTAGGCATTGGTTAGACTATCTGTCCTCCCCGCCTTGGGGACAGCCCTGACTCCGTAGTCAGTGCGGAAGAGCAAGATCAGGGTCAACTGGAGCTGCGAAACAGACCCTCAGCTAATCCCCGCATGCTCCTTGGAACTTACACGGCCCGCACCCTGCACCAAGGGTTTGGACGAAGGGGATGGTAAGTTCCAGAATTCCTTTAACGGAATACCCGTGCAGCATTGGAGGGGCAGGCCCAGCCTATCCATACCCCTCCACCAACCAATTTTAACCAATGCCTAACCGCCAACCTTACAAGTTGTGACGATTTGCTACGCAGTAGGCAAAACCCAATTGGCACACACTAATCAGCCAAGAGGTAAATTCCTACTGGGCCCCCGCACCAAGGCGAACGACCCCATGACAGGCATAGCAAGGTCAAGCGAAGCCCAACAAGGGAGGGCGGGCGGGAGATCCGATGTCCACAGCAAAAGAGAAAGAGAAAGCTGTGGACCTTGCTTAAATAGCCACTGACCCCACCCCTAAGTTTGCAACATCAACTTTCCCCAGATAACCAGATCCTCCCATCTAAACAAGCCCTGGCTTTAACTTGCCTAGCAATCATGGGGTGCCTTGTATAGCCCCATCCGCAACCCGTGCTCTCCTTTTAGTGAGAACACGCTTTGCGTGCTGAGGTCCCCAAGACACCCCAAACCCAATAACTCAAACTTCACACATTATTTTTGTTTAAGGTTTTTGGCATAATTTTGGCCACAACTTTATTATCAATACAAATTGTGAGTGGTTGCTTAGGCATTGGTTAGACTATCTGTCCTCCCCGCCTTGGGGACAGCCCTGACTCCGTAGTCAGTGCGGAAGAGCAAGATCAGGGTCAACTGGAGCTGCGAAACAGACCCTCAGCTAATCCCCGCATGCTCCTTGGAACTTACACGGCCCGCACCCTGCACCAAGGGTTTGGACGAAGGGGATGGTAAGTTCCAGAATTCCTTTAACGGAATACCCGTGCAGCATTGGAGGGGCAGGCCCAGCCTATCCATACCCCTCCACCAACCAATTTTAACCAATGCCTAACCGCCACCCGAGCCCTTTACGCTCGCCGCCAACCACTCACAGACTAAACCACACCCTCAACTTGGACACCACTGCATCCAACCAGACATCATTCCCCAACGGGGAAAGATGCACCCCATCATCCCTGAATAATTCAGAGGCCTTGAACGAAATCAGAGGGTGAGGAATCACAAATCCGCCCAAACCAACCACCAATTTGCTTGCCGCGGAATTAATCCGCTTCCTAACTCTTTCGGTGGCCGCCGGGCAAGGGCTACCCCTCCAAATGCGGCGTTTCAGCAGCTGCGACCAAATTAGTGTGGTTGAAGGCACCAAGGCCGCCAAATCCCTCAAGTCCAGTAATATGGCAGCACGCAGCCCAAAGCAGGAAGAGGAAACCATATCATTCTCCCCCAGCTGCACCACTATCGCTGTAGGGGGGCCAGCGTGGAGGACCCGTCTGTGCATGAGAGGCAATAATTCTCTCCACTGCATCCCTCGTCTGGAAATCCAGGACACCTGCACGTGCTGCGGAAGGCCCAAGCCAGCTCCCAGACCAGATTGACGAGCTCTGACAGCGGCCCAGTGCACAATGCTGTGTCCCACTATCCAAATACGGATAGCGGCCAGACCTAGGGTTAAAACACAAAAATGTCAGTACACACACCACCATTATTTCCTCACATATACTTTGAATGCATCCGATCTCCAACGACCCAGGTCCTTTATCCTCCTTGCAGACAAACCCCAATGGGCAGCTGTCGTTGCGGCACCAATACGGAAGGAGTGAGGAGCAAATTCCGATGCTTTGCGGCCGCAGGCCACTACCACCTTGCGCATCACCTTAGTGAACTGATGCCGGACTAAAGGGTGCCCATTTTCATGAATAAACAAAGGCCCCTCGCCTGCCGGCCGCAAGGACAAGTATCTCTTAAGATCCTTTACGGGGCAAGGACCCTTCTCTCCCGTTGCCGAGAGCCGAATGACGGCTCCCCTACCCACCTGGTCGGTCTTCGAATTCCTGATATGCACCCTCAGGTCCGACTGTGACATGCTCACGTCCTGCAACAGCAAACCCCTGGAACCTCCATCCCGTTTTTGCTCCAGGACCACCTCGCCTACCCTCAGTGCCCCAAAGAATGCCAAGGAAAAGGCTGCTGAAAATAGACGGGCCTCAAACTTGGACCAACAGATGCTCCGCAGTTTACTGCGCATCTGTATCAGCAACTCAAAAGTGATGGGACTTCTGGGAACAGTCCTCGATGGGGTGAGCCGTCCCCATCCCTCCAATGCCCGGCGCACCACAAACTTCCTACATGGGTCCTTGTCAAAAGTGGCCCTGCTAAAGAAAGAAATTGCTGCCGAGTGAAGTCGCAGGGTCCTAGCCGCCCGGCGCATCTGGAACAAATGTGCCAGATACTTAAGCACCTGGGCAGTAGAATGAGGGGTGATGACCGCCCCCGCCGATTGGCCATTAAAGGACAGAAAATCAGCCCAGGCCTTCTTATAGGACCTTAGCGTGGAAGGGGCGACTGATGCTGCTACTCCCTGTGAAACTAAGTGTTGCCAAGGTTCCAGAGATGATCCGGGAAAATCTCCGGACGGTCTCGAGCCTCTGGCGCCAATGACCTGAATCGTTCCATCTGAAAACGGGACAGAGCATCAGCAATCTCGTTAGAAATACCCGGAACGAAGCGAGCAGAAAATACAATATTAAAACGCAGACAGTGCAAAACAAACACCCGAAGCAAGGCCGAAACCCTAGACGACCGGGATGACTGCTTAGCTAAAACAGTCACTACTGCCTGGTTATCGGACCAAAAACAAACCCGATGGTCCTTAAAATGCTCGACCCACAAGTGTACCGCAACAACTATGGGGAAAAACTCAAGAAATGTCAGGTCTCGAGTTATCGCTTCCCCACACCAAGCCTGGGGCCAAGGTTCAGCACACCACCTGCCGTCCCAAAACAAACCAAACCCCAGTGACCCTGCCGCGTCCGAATGCACTTGAAAATCATTGTGGAGGTTCAAAGTGTCCTGCCACAGTGATACGCCATTAAATTCTTCCAGGAATTCCAGCCACACACGGAGGTCGGCTTGCACTTGGGCGGACAAACGAACCCTATGATGCGGTGCCTGCAGCCCCGAGGTAAGTTTGGCCAGGCGAGAGCAGAACGGGCGCCCCGGCGCCACCACCCTGCAAGCAAAGTTTAAATGACCTAGCAACGACTGAAGCTGTCGCAAGGTAACCTTCCTCAATGGGAGCAGTTCTTCAATGACCTTCCTTAAAGCAACTAACTTATCTGGCGGCAAACTAGAGGTTTGGGCCACGGTATCCAACAAGATACCCAAATAGGTAAGTTGCGTAGTGGGACCCTCAGTTTTCTCTGCCGCTAATGGAACCCCCAGGTCTTCAGCCAGGGACGCAAAGGCACGCAGCAGAACCACGCAATTCCCCGTGTCCCTCGCGGAGGCCAGTAAAAAGTCATCCAAATAATGCGTAACCCCGCCCAAACCGGTTCTGTCGCGCAAGGCCCATTCCAGGAATGAGCTGAAACACTCAAAAGCCGCACAAGCTACCGAGCAGCCCATGGGCATAGCCTTATCAAAATAGAATCCCCCGTCAAACTGAAAACCCAGCAGCCAGAAATCCTCAGGATGAATTGGCAACAAACGAAAAGCCGACTCAATGTCACACTTGGCCAATAGGGCACCAGGCCCAAACTTCCTTATCATCTTGATCGCATGATCAAGAGAGGCATACTTCACCGAACAGAGCTCCGGGGGAATTACGTCGTTAACCGACGTACCATTAGGATGAGAGAGGTTATGAATTAGGCGAAACTCCCCCGGGGCCTTCTTGGGAACTATTCCCAAGGGTGAAATGTGCAAATTAGGAAAGGGGGGGGTGGCGAAAGGACCAGCCATACGACGTAAAGCCAGCTCCTTTTCAATTTTCTTACGCGCCACACCAGGCATGTCCTTAACGGATTTCTGGTTCCTAGGATTCTGGGCTACAGGGGCCACGACCACTGGGATCCTAAATCCCAGCGAAAAACCATTACTCAAATACGACGCTGACTCTCTGTCTGGGTAAGATTCCAGTAACGCCAGTAACGGCTGTAGCCGAACCGGAGTATAGGCCAAAGAAAAGATATCACTTTCCTGCTCCGGGAACAGGAGGCTGGGCAGGGACCTTGGGGGGCTGCTGGGAGCCCCCTCCCCTGCGAAAGGGCCGCCTGGCCGCGGAGCAAGCAGAAGCCGAGTGGCTCCCAGAGCATTTGTCACAAAGGTGTGCGAATTTACAGGCTTGACGTTGGCAAATGCCCTTATTAAAGTCCCAGCAGAACCACTTGCGCCCAACTTTTTGGGTGGCAGGCTTGAATTTTTGCAACTCAGAAGCCTTCTTCTCAATACGTGGTGCCACATAAGTGGTCCACACATCCAAGTCCTTCCTGTCCCAGCGGGCCGTCGGTATCTTGGCCGCCCTACGCCTAAAGTTCTGGTCATATGATAATGCAGCAGTCTCGCCAGCCATCGTAAAAGCTGAACGGACAATAGACAGATAAACCCAGAGGTGCAGAGACCTCTTGGGATACGCTGCAGAAATCACACCAGCAAAAACCTGGAAACTATCCATCCAACGTTCAAAAGTCCTGTCAGCCTTTGCTACAATTGTCCGTCTTTTGGGAACGGAAAGGCCCTTGTCCAGCGGCTCCTGACCATCAAGCGGAGGAGCCAAGCTGAAAATATCCACGTAGCGGCCATCCAGAATCCTAGACCGCAATTTGGAAGACAAGTGGGCACCAGGAATAATATCCCTAGCAGAATTGGTGGAGACTCTTACGTCAGGCACCAGGACCCCTTCTCGACACTCCTGTACGGCGCCATACCTGGCCCTATGAGAATTTGCCCTACGCTCCCAAACCCACTTGGCAGCCCCGACGACTCCCCGTAGCCCCAGTAAAGCTTAAGGGGGGCCCCCTCATCACTGCTAGAGCTGATGGAGGAAGTACCTGAAGTGGAGGACGATGTGTCCCTCCGTCTCTTCTTAGAGTGCCTCCTGGAGCCCCTTTTTCGGCGACGATGCCCACCGGAAGAGGACCTTGGAGGAAGAGGAAGACTGTCTTCAATCGAAGAATCTGACGCTTCACCCTGTTGCACTGCACCTGGGGCTGACTGAACAGAGACAACTTGTGAATGAACTGGATTAGAATGCCCCAGCGCTGGGGGCCGTACAGGTGAGCCCCGTACAGCGCGGCCCCGGGTCGATGCGCTTCTTCTGGCGCCGACCCTGGCACGACCACGGCCCCTAGGCACTGCATCCTGCGATACAGGCAGCACCGAAGGTTGGACCTGCGGAGCATCAGGTAAGCCAACTCCGGCTAACAGTGGCTCCCCTTCTTCACTAGATGATGATGCAGGAGAGGAAACATCCACCGGGGGAGGCGGGAATGCTGATGACGTTGACGGGGTCGAGCAACGGTGTAGCAGGCCATCCATCTCCGCCTCTACCCTTGCCAGTGTCACCGGGTCGCCAGACAAACTTGAAACCATAGCCTGGATGCGTTTCAAGGACTGACCAGGCTGCGGAGATCGCAAGGCCTGGGATGGGCCTTTTATAGGCCGCTTCGAGGAGCGGGCTGGAACAGGCCTTCCTGCTGCCTTCTTAGGAGCCATTCCTACTACTGGTGAGAAAAGAAAAGAAAATAAAATTAAGTAGAGGAGAAAAAAAAAAATAAAATAAAAAAAAAAAAAAAACCAACTAAGTTCTTTAAGACGCTAGAATCTGCAAGAAAATGAAGCAGAATGAATTAAATAGTTAATTAAAACTAAGACCTAGACTATAACATGATGCACCAGTAGACAGGAGGCAACCACTTGCTTACAGATTATGCAACAGATCGGTAACCCAGGAGCAGCTGGGAAGAGCACCAGCCACCAAATCAGAAGCTGTCCAATACGGAAACAAACCACAACCTTGTGCTCTTTACCAGCACACACACCTACACTAGCCGTCCAGGCTGCGTGCAATTGAAGAAATTAATTGCCTGCAAACATATCAACTGCCACAAGAGGTCGCAGTAGTACCAATTATACTCAGCCTAGGATAAAGCAACCACCAGGCCCTGCAATTACTAGGCCTGAACGCTAGAGGCCGCCACGTGGCCGAGAGGAATCAAAATGGCGCTCCCGCCTAATGAGGCTGCAAAATGGAGGCCTCACAGCTCTCCGCTCAAATCAATGCACCTCTGGGGACAACCAGCGGCACCCAGCCCCCCAGCAACACCAGGCCGGCCTCCCAGGGCCTGCTACAGGGCAAGGTAAGCCACCCCTAGCCAGGCAGCCAGCCGCAGGGAAGCTACCAACAGAAGCCTGTGGGGAAGGGAGAAGCAAGGACAAACTGAGAAGAAATGTTCCCTTGACTGGGGATCGACCCTGCAAGAGGGCAGGGGAATTGAGGGAAGCCCTCCCCACACGGCCCCTGGGCCCAGGCCGAGCACCCCCCCCCCCCGACTAAATTAAAGGGAATCAAAACAAACAGGAAAATTAAATAAAGTGGGGAAGGATCTTTCAGCAACAAATTAAAGAAAGAGGAGAAAATGGAGGAAGAAAAACAAAGGGAAAGGGTATACGACCCAAACTTCTGCTGTAGTCACTCAGAGATCCGATGAGATCCGATGTCCACAAGATCCGATGTCCACAGCAAAAGAGAAAGAGAAAGCTGTGGACCTTGCTTAAATAGCCACTGACCCCACCCCTAAGTTTGCAACATCAACTTTCCCCAGATAACCAGATCCTCCCATCTAAACAAGCCCTGGCTTTAACTTGCCTAGCAATCATGGGGTGCCTTGTATAGCCCCATCCGCAACCCGTGCTCTCCTTTTAGTGAGAACACGCTTTGTTGTTAATCAGACAAGCTTTATTCATTTTCTGTCGTTTGTACTTGCAACATTAATGTAATTGTCAGTTCTAGAAATCTCATAGAGGCCGAACAGTCTTCTAATCAGGAGCCCCCCTGTAAATAATCATACCTATTTGGGTACATCTTCGCTAATGCAGCATTTGAGTGCTAGACATTTGCTGCAGATCCTTCACATGGCATTACAGATTCTCCCCACAATAAAAAAAATCTCAATCAGACTCCATAGGAGGCTTCAGACAAGCCACACACATGTGTTGTCCCTCACACCCCGCCCTAGCTTTTGAAGTTTGATTATTAGAAGCCAGTGCTGATTACAAATGATGAAGCAATCACCAACATGATTCATTAATTGTATTTTTGACATCCTTAGCATTTGCAAGAGCCATAGATGTCAGGTGTACAAGGCAGAAAGCAGATCTAGCTCATTAAAATACTGCTAATCTGAATAGCCAATCATTTTTCTTTTAAAATACCACAGTAGCAGCAGTAATAAATTGAATTCAATAAGCTAATAGAATTCACATCAATAAATGAACTGCAGTGTAATTAATCCCTCAAATTTGTGATTTCTATATAACTCACTGCATATTATTAGGGTTCAATAGGACTACTCAAAAGAAAGTGCTTCAAATTGGCTCAGAAGTATTCATGAAAGACAGTTCAACCAAGGAAACTATCCCATCTATCTAAAATGTCACTATAGTAAGTAAGGGGACCCTTGTCAACAGCATGGGAGGAATGCAACTGCTGCTGAGGGAGAGGAAGTTCTTGACAATGAGGTGGAGACTATTGAGATTATTAATTTTATGCTTGTGGAAGCCACTGGGTTAACAACTCTGGCTCTTGCATTGAAATAAAGATTCTTCAGCCCAAAATATGGTTCAAAAGCTTTACTCACAGAACTTAACTTCAAATATCTAAAAAACCCCACACCAAATAAAGTTACATTCACTTAGTTGAATAACTCTTACACTGCTCCCAGCATAAGGCATAATAACCTAAAAAGGTAAAGGTATCCCTGCCCGTACAGGCCAGTCATGTCCGACTCTAGGGTTGTGCACCCATCTCACTTAAGAGGTCACATGGCCAGCGTGACAAAGAGCCGGCACCAGCGCAGCACACGGAAATGTCGTTTACCTTCCAGCTAGAAAGCGGTACCTATTTATCTACTTGCACTTAAGAGTGCTTTTGAACTGCTAGGTGGGCAGGAGCTGGGACCGAAAGACGGGAGCTCACCCCGCCGCAGGGATTCGAACCGCCGACCATGCGATCGGCAAGCCCTAGGCACTGAGGTTTTACCCACAGCGCCACCCGCGTCCCGCATAATAACCTAGTTTACAAATAACTTGCATTCAGAGCTAAAATCAGAACTCTGTCTCTTCTCCATTGTAACCTTTTATAGCCTCAGGCTGTATTGATGGAGATAGAGAATAAAGCATTCATTCTGTTTGGTAGTCAAGAACAAAGAAACACTGCACCCAGCATGGATGCCTGCATGGACATATGCATGGACCTGAAATACAATCCCTTTCACGTGACTGTGAGCTGATGATCTTGTGACTAAGCCACAGGTCCAGTCGCGGACGACTTTAGGGTTGCGCGCTTATCTCTCTCTATAGGCCAATGGAGCTGGCGTTTGTCCACATACAGCTTCTGGGTCATATTGCCAGCATGACTAAGCCACTTCTGGTGAACCAGAGCAGCACACGGAAATGCCGTTTACCTTCCCGCTGGAGCGGTACCTATTTATCTACTTGGACTTTGATGTGCTTTTGAAATGCTAGGTGGGCAGGAGCAGGGACTGAGGAATAGGAGCTCACCCCATCGCGGGGATTCGAACCACCAACTTTCTGATCGGAAAGCCCTAGGCTCTGTGGTTTAGACCACAACACCACCCGCATTCCTAAGCCACAGGGATACATGCCCATTAATGATGAATCAGGTAGGCTTTTCTCTGTCTTAATGGAAATTTTCAACCATCCTTCACAGTATACAATACAGACACATTATATATGTCCCATTTCAATGTACATTAAACAATTATTCTTAACAGAGGCAACTTGCAACAACAGCAACTGACTAGTCCTGACCCGTTGACTGGCAGACCAGTGACAATCCAACCAATCACCCTAGCAATCTTACCAGGCATGATCTCATTGAAAGCATGCATCAGCCTGTGTGAAGCTCAGAATAGCAAATGATTGGGCAGATGTCTGGTTCTTAAGAGGTCTTTTGCTATTTTGAGCTCCACCTATCTGGTTCTTAAGATGTCTTAAGACACTCAGTCAATAAGGAGTCCTCTCCCTACCTCCAGTTTGAGGCACCACCGCTGAGATCACATCCTTCATATTTGAAAGTATTTCACTTTACTTAGTTGAATTAAATATGCAAATACATTGATGAAATATTGACTCCTGAACATTTGCTGGGTGCTATAAGATCCTTGCTTTATATGCTACAATCCCAAGTATACTTTTAAGGGACTAAGAAATTTATTTGAATTCCATAAGACTAAGTTAAAATGTTTAGGTTGCCATTATCCAAACCTATTTCTTTTCATCCATTTACCTTAGCTTTTTTTAAATCAGCCAAAAGCAGATAAAATGTTTTGATATAATTAACACAGAGCCAGAAGTATTTGACATTCCAAGTGAATAGATGAACATCATAAATCATCACACAAGAATTTCTTTCAAAATAGGCTTTCCAGTTATTATGTTTTATGTGGAAACCGATATACAGTCAGCCATGCAGAGTAGTGCTAAAATATCACAGGGGCTTTCAGATGAATTCTTTCAAGTCCATGGTGCATTCTAAATACCAACATAATATCACTAATTAAAATATGAAATAGAAGTTTTACAGTTCATATGCTACTCAGCTATCTTATGTACCAAAGCAGGCAGGATCAATACTAAGTGTAATCCCAAGTAACTTCAAGACATGCTGACCCAAATTGTAACTGAGGAACCTATAGCAGGCATAGGCAAACTCGGCCCTCCAGCTATTTTGGGACTACAACTCCCATCATTCCTAGCTAACAGGACCAGTAGTCAGGGATGATGGGAGTTGTAGTCCCAAAACACCAGGAGGGCTGAGTTTCCCTGACCTATAGTCTACCTTGAAGACAGGGAGGTCTACCAACACCTAGGGATCCTTACTAGATTCTGAAACTGCTAGACTCTGAAGCAACCATCTATGCTATTGTGACAGAGACTGGCATGATGAACTCCTCACTGCTAGCTCCCTGGCAGAAGATTGACACACTCAAGACAGTCCTCCTCACCAGAGCTGACTTTGCATTTCGAGGATCAGCTGTCCAGAAAGTGGCCCTAAACAGAGCTGACTGAACACTCACAAACCTACACATCCTGCAGTAACGAGGAACAGCAGTTCAAAAATTGGGAGACTTCTGGGATGTTTAAGTCATCACCCTTGTCTTTTGCCTCCTCTCCTGCCCAGAAAACACCATAAAGACAACAGCACATGACACCCTAAGAGACGTTCAAAAAAGATTACCATGGACTCCACCAAAGAAAATCTAGCCACCTGTCTGTGGATCATTGCTAGAAAACGAGTTTGGCCATGATAGTGATGATTTCCCTTTTCACCTGCACCCAGAATATGACATGCCACCTAAGTAAGCTTATTAGCTGCCAGTGGGCCTGGAACTGTGGAAGAAAATCCTTGATTGCCACCAGCCAACACAGCCAGTTCTTCACTTGCAGATGTCTTGAGAGCCCCCTGAAAGAGTTGATAAAATATAAATATGTCTTCACAGTCAATAGCAAGCCAGACCAGGGAATGATGTTTGAAGTCACAGGACAATGGAAAGCCACCAACCACTACACGCCACATAGAGACTTCACATGCTTTGTCAACTAGCTTCTGTCAACTTTGTGCACCACTCCCACCTGAGCTTTGTACCCTTCAATGGAATCATCAAGTCCAGCAACCCAAACAAGCACTGTTTTCACTGCAGGCACTCCAGCAAGATCCTTCTGCATGTGCTCTGCAGCTGCAAACCCCATTCAATGGCATGGAAGCACCCACACAACACAACGACAAGCTATCTAGCCAAAGCCACTCCTGCTATCTCGCCGAACTGCCGCAGGAAGCCAGCTGAGACCCAACAAATCATTTGAAACAAAGAAGCATATATAACAGCATTAAATAATGTTTATGAATTTAATCAACTGTAAATGTTTTCCAGGAGGCTTAGGCAATCTAGTCAGATTAAGTTAATTCTCATCACCTATTTAAAGCTGATCTCAGGGTACTTGCCTAATAAATTGGGGGTTGTCAGTTTGAAACAGGCAAATGGCTGAGTAAAAAGTACCATCACCACACATTTAAACCAAGTCTATTAGGAATTGGATTACTTCTAAAAGTTCAGAGCCCTAATTGCCACTTGTATTAGAAGCACAGCTGCCAGCTTTCAACTACTGTGGTTCTTAAAAGTGAGAACAGAGCCTTGGGGAGGTGCTTGCTATTAACTAGGTTACCACCGATTAGGATTTCTGCAGATATCCATAAAAAGTGTGAAACTACTTGAAATGATATCTTGGCTTCCAGTGGGTTGGACCAGAGTCACAAAACAGCTGGCCTGTCTATTAGACACTTTTCCAGCTTCTGCCAAGTAAGGATGATTTCATTGGCACCTAGAGAGCTCAGTGGCAATAAGTTCCATGACTGGTATGATGAAACTTTTCCATTCGCTTTCTTAAAGTTGATGCCCATCCATTTCAGTGAATACTGTATTTTAAGGGATTAGAAAGGTGATGTCATTCTTCTGTCAGGGACCCTTCCCCACACTGATGCCTTCCAGAGGTTTTGGACTAGAACTCGCTAAAAATTGGTCATGCTGGCTGGGGCTGGTCAGAACTGGAGCCCCCAAAATCTGGGGATTGGGGCAATATCAGGTCATTGAAAACTGCTGAAAGGCTTTCTCATAATGCAAAGCCAGTAGCATATTTCCAAAATGTCTTTTTAAATGTTCTTAAAGAAGTGAGAGCTGGACCATAAAGAAGGCTGATCGCTGAAGAATGGATGCTTTTGAATTATGGTGCTGGAGGAGACTCTTGAGAGTCCCATGGACTGCAAGAAGATCAAACCTATCCATTCTTAAGGAAATCAGCCCTAAGTGCTCACTGGAAGGACAGATCGTGAAGCTGAGGCTCTGATACTTTGGCCACATCATGAGAAGAGAAGACTCCCTGGAAAAGACCCTGATGTTGGGAAAGATGGAGGGCACAAAGAGAAGGGGACGAGATGGTTGGACAGTGTTCTCGAAGCTACCAGCCTGAGTTTGACCAAACTGCGGAAGGCAGTGGAAGACAGGAGTGCCTGGCATGAACTGATCCATGGGGTCACGAAGAGTCGGACATGACTAAATGACTAAACAACAACAATTATAAAGTGTGGTGTCTGTATTGCAGTGGAGTAAGTGTGGGGAAAGAGTGCTCAGGACACTATTGGTCTTAGCTGTAGCTAGGGATGAGGGGAAAATTCAGTTCAGTTTGCATAGTACCAAACTTGCACTTTTTGAAAAAAGTTGCAAACAAAATGAGCATGAGTACTTCCTAACGATTTGTAAATATCCCTGCCAAAGATTGGTGCCCAGTTCCATAGATAAGTGCTGTGGGAGAGGCCTATGCTTTGCTGTTCTTGAATTTAGGGTTTTGCTAGGTGTTGCTACTTCCTTGCAAAAAACAAACAAAAGGGAAAAGATTAAAACTCCTGTTCCTTGAAATCACATAAAATATATATTTCTTCTGGTGAAGATCGAGTTGCACCCTTGCCCAAGGATTAAATAGTATAGACCACCTATCCAGCCATATGTCAGACTTTACTACAGAAATGTGGCTATTTATTTGACCCTTGAGGAAGTGTGGAAATAGAAACAAGTCAGGCAGAATAGATCTTCCGGTGTGTATTTTCTGACAAAGCGTGTTCTCATAAAAGAGAGAGCACGTGTTGCGGATGGGGCCTAACAAAACCCCAGTTAGTGACCAGCCCATTGATGGCAATGGGTTGGAGCAGATTGGTTGTAGTTGTTACTGGGGCAAAATTGATGTTGCCAATTTAGGGGTGGGACTAGTCCCCTTATATAAGCAGGGTCCACAGCTTTCTCTTTCTCTTTTGCTGTGGACATCGGATCTCCCGCCCGCCCTCCCTTGCTTTGGGCTTGCGCTTTGACCTTGCTCTGCCTGTCATGGGGTCGTTCGCATTGCTGCGGGGGCCCAGTAGGAATTTGTCCAATTGGCTGATTAGTGCGTGCCTTTTGGGTTTTGCCTACTGCTTAGCAAATCGTCACAACTTGTAAGGTTGGCGGTTAGGCATTGGTTAAAATTGGTTGGTGGAGGGGTATGGATTGGCTGTGCCTGCCCCTCCAATGCTGCTGCTGACGGGTATTCCGTTAAAGGAATTCTGAAGCTTACCATCCCCTTCGTCCAAACCCTGACGGCAGGGTGCGGGCCGCGTAAGCTTCAAGGAACAAGCGCGGAGCAGTTGAGGGCCTGTGACGCAGCTCCATCTGACTCTGACCTTGATTCCTCCGGGACTGGCTAAGGAGTCAGTGCTGTCCCCCAAGGCGGGGGGGGGGGACAGGTAGTCATAACCAATGCCTAAGCAACCACTCTCAATTTGTATAAAATAAAGTTGTGGCCAAAATTATGCCAAAAACCTAAACAAAAATTATGTGTGATGTCTGAGTTATTGGGGTAGGGGTTTTGGGGGACCTCAGCACGCAACCGCTGTTTATGTCTTCTTTTGCTGCAAGTCACTTTACAGCTATTAGACTCACATTCTGTTTGGATGTTGTTAGTTCCTTACTAAGCGACTTGGGGTACAAATGGCCAACCCTGAGTCAGGTGCAGGAGCAGCCTTGCCCACTCCTTTCCTAAAACCAAGGAAATCATGTGGGACAGCATTGATTCAAATACCTAAAAGCACCCTCAAAACCACAAAGCATTCTGGATATTAGACATTTTCTTTCCCCAGTTCACACTGCCAATGAACTAGGGTAATTAGATTTATGGGCTATTATTATTATTATTATTTATTAAATTTGTATTCCACCTTATACCTGCAGGTCTCAGGGCAGTTCACAAGATAAAATCGTATTTTAAAACATAAAATACATTTAAAAAATATAAAAACAGGAACAACTCAGTAATCCCCCTTCCACATTTACCATAGTTGCATGGTAATGCTTGAAACACATTGGATCAATTGTTGTTTAATGATCTCATAATGCCACTGTGAGCCACAATGTCGGTAACTTCAAGATTGGACTAGTGTAGTGAGCTCTGTGAGGGGCTGCCATTAAGGCTGCACCAGAAGTTGTAAATACAGTACAGTGGAACCTCGGGTTGAGAAGGTGATCCGTGCGGGAGGCACGTTCACAACCCTCAGTGCCTCTTCTGCGCATGTGCAGGTCACAATTCAGCACTTCTGTGCATGCACAAAGTGTGATTTAGCACTTCACATGCGCAAGCGCCAAAACCCGAAAGTAACCTGCTCTGGTACTTCCAGGTTCGGTGCAGTGTGCAACCCGAAAACACATAACCTGAAGCGTCTGTAACCCAAGGTACCACTGTAGTATGAAATGCAGCCGCTAGCCTACTGATTGGGTATGCAGGCTGTCAATAAACTGCCAAGCTGGGCTTAAGGTTTTTATGCTCACATATAAACGATGTATTATTTATTTGTTAATTTTGCATGTCACCCTTCATCCTAAGATTTCAGGGCAGTTCACTGCATAGAAATGCAAACCAAACCACAAAGGAAGTAAAGGAAGAACCAAAACAAAGCAAACCCACAACTCCCCCCTCCCACAAACACATTTAAAAGAACAATAGAATGCTAATCATCCACAAAGAGGAAACGTTTTCACCTAGCATCGAAAGATGCATCATGAAGGCAACTTAGGACCAGGTTAATTGAATGAACATATTCTCCCTTATGGGGCACGGGTGGTGCTGTGGGTTAAACCACAGAGCCTAGGACTTGCCGATCAGAAGGTCAGCGGTTCAAATCCCCGCAACAGGGTGAGCTCCCATTGCTCAGTCCCAGCTCCTGCCAACCTAGCAGTTCGAAAGCACGTCAAAGTGCAAGTGGATAAATAGGTACTGCTCCTGCAGAAAGGTAAACAGCATTTCCATGAGCTGCTCTGGTTCGCCAAAAGCAGCTTAGTCATGCTGGCCACATGACCTGGAAGCTGTACACCAGCTCCCTTGGCCAATAAAACGAGATGAGCGCCACAACCCCAGAGTCAGCCACGACTGGACCTAATAGTCAGGGGTCCCTTTATTCTCCCTTACTGACTTCCTAGATGACAGTGATTGGCTGATGAGGTTCTCCTGATTGTTCCCCAGCCAATGAAGATTTGCTTAGCAATAATCAGAGCCTAAATACTGATGTCACTCTTCTCCTGAGCTTAGTTGAATACCAACACTATCAACCCTCTGCCGCTTATAAAACACATCCAGCTGCCAAGCATTTGCAGGTGCTTAATTTCTAGTAGGTTAATAGTATTTTAACCCTGCTCTGGCTTTCAGCTGCATTTTTCTTTTCTGTTGTAATTTTAATGTTGGCGTTTTAAAATTTCTGACTGTTGCAAAAGGCAGTATAGAATTGTCTAAATAAACAAATGCACAGAGAAATATAACCATACATAGAGAAGTCGCTATGTACTTAGATTCTCCAAGGACAGTCCTGTGATCTACATTTTTTGTCAGGGCTTCTTTATAGATTGATCTCTGGAAAATTTAAGGGAAAACAAGCCCCATTCTAATTTTCCATATCTAGCTGGTCACAGAACTGCCTCAGAATCTATCCCTTTAATGCCAGTCATCATTGTGGAAGATGGTAGGTATGACTGGTGTGCGTACTGAACACTTAACACTTATCAGACGAAATGCAAATGCCGAAACATCTTCAACTGAAGGAAAATTTCATGCGAGGTTAATGAATTTTCTGATGAATAATCATCTACCTAAAAAGCTCCTTGAGTGCAATCTTTAATTCATAAGACCACAGACCTTTGCTGTATTATTAGCTTGACTTGAGTTTATCTTAAGTCAATTTATAGTTTCTAATCTCAGATTTACACTTTTTTTTAACTTCACCCAAAAATTTTACTTGCAGATTCCAAACTTATCTTATCATATGTTCTGTCACTTTTTTTAATCTTCTCACAAAAGTTACATTTAAGCAATCCAAACCAGCTAGGCCACAGATAACAAGCAGCAAGTGGTATTCATTTTTCAAATTTATTCATGCAATCTCCCCACCACCACATGGATATCTTAACTTAGAATGGGGAATGTCAACTCAGAAAATACCCTTTCTTCCCTTTGGGGTCCCATAGGTTTGCTTCAGGTTATTTTTATGTACACTTACAAAGCATGCAGCTTCATTTAATGCTTAAAAGTACTGTCAAACTGTGGTAATGTCTCTTGCTTGGATGAAAGGTGTAGAGATGTATTTATAGAAAGCCTTGATTTTTGCATGGCTGGAGAGTAGCCCATTCCTTGCTGTGCTCATTTTTTCCCTTGGATTTTGCCCACTTTTTACCTCATACTCTACACGCCCTCTGGCATGCGGACCCCAAAAGATTGCTCATGAAGTAATGCTGTTCTTCGGCTGAAAAACACACCTGATGTAAGCACAGAACCAAGTCTGTGCAAGGTTGGGAAGCACCTTAGCTGCATGCCCAAAGTCCTAAATACAAACTATTGTTAAAATGACAATAGAAGCATTTCAAGTTTTAGATGTAAGTTGTAATAACCGCTAACTGGAAAGCTTGGTGGCATGCAGTCTGGTGGAGGATGGAGTAGGGTCTGACCCTAGGGTTGCCACCATTGGTTGGGCAAAATACGGGACAAGTTGGGGGAGTGGGGATTGGGGAGAACACTCATGAACCCAAATCCCCCATTTGTGGAGGGGGTTCCCTCCATTCGGCCTTTGCCTCCCTCACCTCCCCAGCCCCACTCTTCCCCTAAACTAATATAGACGGGCACTTCTATAATAATAATAATAATAATAATAATAATAATAATAATAATAATAATAATAAATTATTTATTCCCTGGCCATCTGGCTGGGTTTCCCCAGCCACTCTAGGCGGCTTCCAACTGAATATTAAAAACAATGCAGCATCAGACATTAAAAACTTCCCTAAACAGGGCCGCCTTAAGTTGTCTTTTAAAAGTAAAATAGTTGTTTACTTCCTTGACATCTGCTGGGAGGGCGTTCCACAGGGCAGGCGCCACTACTGAGAAGGCCCTCTGCCTGGTTCCTTGTAACCTCACTTCTCGCAGGGAGGGAACTGCCAGAAGGCCCTCGGCACTGGACCTCCGTGTCCAGGCTGGATAATGGGGGTGGAGATGCTCCTTCAGGTATACTGGACCGAGGCCATTTAGGGCTTTAAAGGTCAGCACCAACACTTTGAATTGTGCTTGGAAGTGTACTATCTATAAATGCACCAGAAGCACCTACATAGGTAAGAATGGTCCTGGTTTTGAATTCATTTATCTAGAATAACTTCTATCTCTTCGTTATTGGATGTAAAGAATCACTGGATGAAAGTTAGATTCTTGGCTTCCAATTTTGCCAAATTATAGGGCTTTGTTTTGTTTTTTTAAGTTGAGCGCCTATGGCTTCCAAAAAGGGAGGATGTATTATCTGTTTCCGATACAGACGATGTCAAAAACAGCGCATGTATCTCTGATGCCAGTAGAATTTTAAGTACATAGTGGAGAAAGAATTGTCTATTAATGACTTCTTCAGTTTAATAGAAGATAGCAGCAACAACTACCATCATCATTATATTTTCAGAACTTGGGAGTGCGTTTTACAATTTAATAGCACATCTGTCTAGATCCCTAACACAGAATTTCACACATGAACGGATCCTCGTTTTAAAATTGGCATGTGCAGTCCACATCTTCCAGAAGCAAGCGTAATTGTCACCAGCATTTTGAAATTGTCTCTCCAGTTCTTATTCGGTTTGCTAATGAAAAGATTAGGCTTTATTGTCTTGCAATCAGATAAGCCATGTACGAAACTAATGTCAAGGATCTGACTCAGTGACTGAGAAAATCAGGGAGCAGAGCAGACAAAGTATGTAAACTACGCTAGATGAGAACTGGGAGTGAAACTATCCCCTTAGCAGATGGAAGCCGCGCTAACCGACAGAAAGACAGCTAGTGCTAGTACATAATTCCCCTCATCATAATTGACGAGTACAAATTCTGTTGTTTTATTTCTGATCCATAAAGCTAGGTTCACAAAGAGGTGTGAGTTGTTTAAAATGTAAAACACAATTTAACGTGGCATGAATGCAAACCTTGGTTTATAAAAAAGAATAACAGCAGCTGACCAACACTTTGAATAGATTCAACATGCTTTCCATTTACATCTGCGGCTTTCTCCCGACCATTCTCCCCCTCTCTGTGCAGCACCCCTTCAGCGAAGCAGCAGGAGAAATGGAATGGGCTCCGTTTCTCCTGCCGCTTCACTGAAGGGGCGTTGAGCAGAGAGGGGGAGAATTTTTTTTCTTGTTCTCCCCCTCTAAAACAAGGTGCGTTCAAGGTGCATTCAGTCGCCTTCAGTGAAGGCAACCCGAAGCCTCAGGAGTGCAGCGGGAGTTCTCTCTGTGCTCTGGAGACTTCGGGTTCCTTTCAACCTGCTCTTTGGGGCTGGCGGGGGGAACCGCTGTGCTCCGCAGGCTTCGGGTTCCTTTTGCTGAAGCCAGGAGAGTCTTGCTCTTCCGGCTTCAGCAAAAGGAACCTGAAGCCTGCGGAGCGCAGCGGGAACTTGCGCTGCACTCCGAAGACTTCAGGTGGCTATCCCTGAAGCCTGGAGAGAAAGAGGGGTCGGTGCACACCGACCCCTCTCGCTCTCCAGGCTTCAGCAAAAGCCACGCGAAGCCTCCGGAGTGCGGAGGGAACGCTCCCTCTGCACTTTGGAGGTTTTGCGTTGCTATCGCTGAAGCCAAGGAGTCTGCATTCGCTCCATAGGACGCACACACATTTCCCCTTAATTTTTGGAGAAAAAGTGTGTCCTATAGAGCGAAAAATACGGTAATTTTTCCTCTGGCATTTTGTCGTTTTTAGTCACCTCCCACTTCCTTCTTCTGGAAGCCTCACTCTTGACTGTTTCGTCTTCTTTTTCAATCTTTGCCCTTAACCTGCCAAGTACCCAAAGCTTCCCCTGCCCTATAGGTGGTCTTTCAGGAAGAAAGACCCATCTCAGCTGTGTGGATTGGAGTCTTGTTCATTCTGCATATCAATGCCACCTTACCATTTCTTCCCAATATGCTCTTCCACCTCCCCTCTCATCATTCTCCTGGCCACAAGCCCACTCCCATCACCAAAGTGGTGAGGCAAAACCAAACAGTTCCCATGCAGGCAACTCCAGCTGAGCATACTTTAGTATGTAAGGCAGCTGCTATGTCCAAGGACAAACCAATAGGATGGAAGAATTGTGTTGTTTTTCTCTTGTTTGCCCCACACCCTTTGTTTTAGACAAGGAAAATAAATGGATACTTATTAAGTTCCTCTCCCAGTGGTGGTGGCAGCAGCAGTGGTAACATGAAGGGAGGGGGAGAGAAGAGAAGAATTCTTCCCTGGCTCAGATTTTTATCCGAGCTCCATTTCTGTAGTCTGCCTTTCATTTAAGGCAGGGTTTTTTATTAGCCTCCAAAGTTCTTTTCTGAACTTAACTCAGGAGGAATTCACCAGCATCTCTAGTTACCGTAGTTTGATTTACATTAACTTTTCGGAACTCCATCTCAGAATGGATTGTTTCTTGTGGCCATCATTCTCAGCAGTGTCTTAATGACTATTTGGCCAGAAATCTCTGCTGGATGATGCAATGCTAGCTATTTATTTATTTATTTATTTATTTATTTATTTATGCATGCTCCATGGTTATAGCAAGCAAATTTGCATGGGATGAAGCTTGAACCGATCATGAGTCCTGCTTATTTTAATGGATTCTGCTCTTGAGAATCTTGCTTATCAAGTCATGCCTCATTACCTTGACAGAAATGTCACTCACACACTTACATTTACAGCCTCATTTTATTATTTTCCACACAGAAATGAAACTGGCAATTTTACAGACGATGAAGATACAGTTTTTAAAGCTGGAAATGCCTTTCCTTAGCCCTCCAACATACATTACTGAGAAGACACAGTCACTTTGTCTTCCTAGTGTGTGAAATAGTTTCTGAGAAAAAGAGGGGATTTTCAAATGTCAACGTAAAGAGGCTTTGGGAAAAAAACATTTTGGTTGCCGCAGCTTTAGTTTCCATTTGTACTTGTATTGCCTCCAAAAATATCCCAGACGGACCCAATGTGATAAAAATTCTTTGAATTTCAAGATGACAAGCTTTCTCCTCAAAGGCAAAAAAAGAAAAGAAAAAGTTAAAGTTTTCTTGGAATGGTATATATACTGGACACAGTTTCTTTTCTCTTTTTTTATTACATCCTGTTGAATACAGTAGAAAGGAGATGAGTTACAGTCCTACCTAGGGAATATTTAAAGATGATACTCTTTTAAGGTTTTGCAAGAATACCACCATTATACAGGAAATAATACAAGTGACCTTGTTGGAGACTACTACATGCCCCAGAATCATGTGTTTAACTCAGCCAAGCTACTCCCCAGTTCTCAGAATTTCTGCTACTGTTAAGAGCACTACTTTCAATACTGAGAGTGTCCCGCTGCTTCCATGGAAACTGTTGCAATTGTGAGATGAGGTCTACCAAGCAGCTAGCTTACACTGTTGGTATTGCAAGGTGGATGAATTTCCAGTCAATAATTCAGTTCTGTGATTCTGGGAAGCCAAGCCCTGGTATTTCCCTTATTACACCTCCAGCAAATGAGGTATGTTGCCTGTGTGTATGTGTACACATGTCTTCCAGAAGGGAAATGGTTTTCCTGATTTTATCTTTGTACCAAAATGTAAAATGTTCTTTCAATACAAACATCAACCTGCTCATTACAATTACTCATCTGGAATGATATTCACAGTCATTCCATCAGACAGAATATCCATTTGATCCATGCAAATGCCTAATGAGTACTGGGCATCCACACTTCCCACTTTTCCCACTCTGTAATCACTCTGATGCTTAATTTAACCATTAAACAAAACCCAAGTGCATGCAAATGATGAAATGTTTTTAGATCATTTAATATATTACAACATTGTGATAGGCTATTAAAGGAGATAATCCATCAGGGCCATCAGATTCTTGTATACAGCCTTTAATTTGAGACTATATTATTCACTGAGGCCAAAAAGCTATCTTTTTAACAGCCTTTCAAGGTTTTATGTAAGCCTTCCGAACCTGGTGCCCTCCATAAATTTTGGACCATAACTCCCATCAGTTCCATCCAGCTGGTACCAGGTTGTGGGAGGTTGTTTTGTTATATCAAATCTGATTCTGGCTTACATAAAAAGTGGGGGAGATTCCAAGGGAGGATTTTATTTTTGGAAAAGCACCTATGCTACTTTTCCCATAAATTAGAGTGCAGATAAATTGTTAGGGTTCAGGTGGCAAGATGTCTTGAACCAAATCGGTTGCTCTCTTGGTGCATACTTGGTGCATACTCACTTTATAGAGGGAGAGATTAGTTTGCTTCTTTTCAAATATCACAAGATGGAAACCCAAGGTAGAATTAGATGGTGTAACAAAGTTCCCAAAGTAAGTTACATGGAATCATCAAAAGAATGCTTTGGGACCCAACTTTGCAGTTATTTTAATTAAATTTCCTAAAGATAGCACCGAAGAGGTCAAGTATCGAGACATTTAATTACAATATCCACCCACCTATACCTGTGATAAAATGTAGCTTTAAATGTCGCCAAGGAAATTACAGAGGAGTCAGCTGAATACAATAGCTTGCAAATGGCACTAATGAAAGATTCAATCTGCTTGAAGACAGGAGGTTATGCACAGACATCTGCTCGTGTATCTCTCTTTTCTGTTAACATGCAAAATACAAGGGATCTAGGAGGCTGCAATATTTCTTGGGTATTTTATATAAAAAGCCATTTATCTCAGAATAAAAGATCACTGTACTTGAACGCATCAGCTTTCCGCCAGCTCTAACAAATGCTAATCTTCAGTCAGTTTGATGCAAACAATAATGTTAGCTTAATGCCACAATGAGTGGCTGAAATCAGTTCTTTTGTGAGCCCTGTTCCCTTGTTGGGGCCTATGTGTTTATCAGCATGTGAAGCTGTGCATCCAAGCAGCCCCATGTATTGATACAAAGGGCTCAAGCCTTTAGGTGTACAGCTGTACGCACAAAGGCATCCATGTGATCAGGAGTCCCAATCACACAGGGTCATGCCATAGTGATGGCCAGCAGAATGAGCATTGTCACAAGCAAGACTAACTGGCTGTCAAGTTCTACTGAATTAACAAGCTTTGATGACAGAGGTGTGCTATGCTCCCCCAAAATGGGGAAACCATATTAGATGGTTAGGATGATCTGATTCAGTACATGCTCTATTCTCAACAAAGAGACCAAAGGCTCCTCCTTTCTACTGTCTTTTTTTAATATTTGAAAATTATGTCACCTTCTTTATCTTGCTCTCACTAGGCTAAACATATGCAATTCCATGTCTTTCTCAAAGAATTTTCCATTTTAGCTTTTTAACAACTCTGTTGCTTCATCCTTCCCAGTTTATCAACATTCTTCTGTATTCCAGCACTGCGGAGCATTGCACTATAGTTTTCTACATCTCTGAAACAACACTCAGGTTATCTAGCACCAGGGAAACTGTAATCCTTTTTTAACTCAACAGGCGACTGCCTCTCTCAGTGGTGGCCTACAGTTTAGTGTGGAACTTGTACCACCCAGATAATCATCTTTATAGCACCCTTAAAATAAATACATAGAAAATGTTAAATTCCAAATGACTTTATTTCTGATTTGTTTTTTAAAGTTCTTTTTTCTTGCCTATATTATATTTTTTTAAATGTAGGCTAATAGTGGCAAGTGATTGTATTAAGTTGCGTAAAGCTGTGAATGTTGCAAATATTTTATGGTGCATTGGAAAGTGCCAGGAGACAAGTGAGTACTATATACACAAATGATTACTGTTTATCATTTTTATTATTGACATTCACATGTATTTATTTGACCTTGAGATAAATGTGTTATGTTAGAAAGTGCCTAATGTCATTTTATATACAGTGCTGCTTATAAAAATAAAGATATAAAAAGAGAAAGAGAGAAGACAAAAAATGTCTGGGCTTAGAGCATGTGTGTGATCGTGGCTGAGACCCAATGAAAATGATAACGTTTCACATCTAACTGAGAGGTAAGGACAATGCTTTTTTCTGGGGGTACGCATACCCCTAAAAATTTCGTGAATCTAAATTTAGCCTCATTGAGGGGCAGTATTTCAATAAGAGTAGGAAAATGAGAGTACCCCTAAACATTTTTTTTAAGAAAAAAAGCACTGGGTAGGAATGAATGCATCTGTCAATTTCAGTTTCCTTCTGTTTCTCATTTTTCCAGTTTGAAGTTCATTCCTTCACATTTCCACATCAGATTGTCGGTTTTTTTGAAAGATCTCATGAAAATTTTCCAGTGTTTTAGTGCAAATTCCTCCTAAGGTATACCAATTTTGTGTATGCATTTTTGCCTAACATACACAATTTTGCAAAGCATTTCCCCCTGATACAAAACATTTTTAAAAATTTTGTTTTTAGTAATATGTGCATTTTTTGTGCATACTTTACCCTAACATATGCATCTTTGTACACATCATTGGTTGGAGAAATGCATTACAAAATTCAGAGAAGTACGGATTTCAAAGGAGGTCAGTTTTTTAGTTCACATGATCATTGGGAAAGTATGAATCAGGTAGGTTTGTCTTGAAATATGAAATGAATCTAATTTCTCTCCCACCTGTGCTGGTAGGCGATTCACAGTGTTGCTCTGCAACATTAGCTCTGTTTCATTCCAACTAATTTTCCCAGAGGGGGTTTTCAGTTGTCAAGGTTTGAAGAGGTATGATTATCAAAACAAATCTCACTTCAAATGTAGGGCACTTCAGGGAAACCCCTTCTCCCACATCAATCTCACACTTGTACAAGAACTTCTAAATATTGTAAGTGGGAATTAATTCATTTGGCCACATTTGCAAACACCTCTTTTCCTACCGAGTGTGCAGCATAACAGTTCAAAATATCATGCTCTCTCTGCTTCGGTGACTCTCTCCACCCTGTGTTTTAGCTCCCACTTGAGGCATGGTGTAAATGTTTTATGAGGCTTGGGTTTCTGGATTTCAGCACCATTGACCTGTGTGGCATCGGTAGTCTCTGCATTAAAGGTGGAATGAACAGATGAGTGACTGAGCCATCAGGCTTTGCTGGAATGATTTGCATCTTGATGACACAGAAGAAGGTCACAAGGTGATGTTTGAAGGCTAGAAGGTAAAGGGGGCCAATTGAGTGCATAAGCCTAAGTATATTTAAGGTAAAGGGACCCCTGACCATTAGGTCCAGTTGTGACCGACTCTGGGGTTGCGGTGCTCATCTCGCTTTATTGGCCTAGGGAGACGGCGTACAGCTTCCGGGTCATGTGGCCATCATGACCAAGCCGCTTCTGGCGAACCAGAGCAGCGCACGGAAATGCCGTTTACCTTCCCGCCGGAGTGGTACCTATTTATCTACTTGCACTTTGACGTGCTTTCGAACTGCTAGGTTGGCAGGAGCAGGGACCGAACAACAAGCGCTCACCCTGTCGCGGGGATTCAAACCACCGACCTTCTTTTTTTTTTTTTAATAAAATTTTTATTAGGGGTTTTTACAGAATAAAGTACAAAGACAATAAACAACCTTACTTTTATCTCAACAGAGTTTCATAACTTCTTTGGACTTCCTCACATCTCCCGCTGCCATTTTCATCATCATAGATTTTTTCCATGCAATTTATCATCTAGTTTGCAAATTTTATAACCGCTTATTTAAATATAGTCCTCTGCAAATTTATTTCTCTTAATCTCACTTTACATCCCATTCCGATCCGATTTTGTGGTGGCCAATTATTTATGATCAAACATCCTACTTAACTTTCCACCAAATCACAATATTTTTGTAAATAAGTCTTAAATTTCCTCCAATCTTCTTCAACCCTCTCTTCTCCCAGGTCTCGAATTCTGCCAGTCATCTCAGCCAGTTGCATATAGTCCATCAGCTGCATCTGCCATTCTTCCAGCGTGGGTAGATCTTGAGTTTTCCACTTCTTAGCGATAAGTATCCTTGCTGCTGCTGTTGCGTACAAAAAGAATGTTCGATCCTTCTTTGGCACCATCTGGCCGACAATGCCCAAGAGGAAGGCCTCTGGTTTCTTAAGGAAGGTATACTTAAATACCTTTTTCAGCTCATTATATATCATTTCCCAGAAGACCTTCACCCTGGGACAAGTCCACCAGAGGTGAAAGAATGTTCCTTCATTTTCCTTACATTTCCAACATTTATTGTCTGGCACATGGCATATTTTGGCAAGTTTAACTGGGGTCATGTACCACCTATATATCATTTTCATTACATTTTCCTTCAGAGCATTACATGCCGTGAAGTTCATCCCCGTGGTCCACAACCTTTCCCAATCCTCAAACATAATATTATGCCCAATATCCTGTGCCCACTTTATCATGGCCGACTTAACCATTTCATCTTGTGTATTCCATTTCAACAGCAAGTTATACATTCTTGAGAGTACTTTAGTCTTAGGTTCTAACAATTCTGTTTCCAACTTCGATTTCTCCACCTGGAATCCTAACTTTTTATCCTTTTTAAAAATTTCTTGAATCTGAGCGTAGTGTAACCAGTCTCGCACTTTGTCTTTCATTTTTTCCAAACTCTGCAATTTCCAATTATTGCCCTCTTTCTCTATTATTTCCTAATATTTCGGCCATTTGGCCTCCATATTGGGTCTTTTTCGGGCCTTGGCCTCCAGAGGTGATAGCCATCTTGGAGTTTTATTTTCCAATAGGTCTTTGTATTTTGTCCAGACATTAAACACTGCTTTCCTGACAATATGATTCTTAAAGGCCTTATTGATCTTAACTTTATCATACCATAAGTATGCATGCCAACCAAATGCATTGTTAAAACCTTCTAAATCTAACACATCAGTGTCCTCTAGAAGTAGCCAGTCTTTTAGCCAGCAGAAAGCTGCGGCTTCATAGTACAACCTTAAGTCTGGCAGGGCAAAGCCCCCTCTTTCTTTCGCATCAGTTAATATCTTAAACTTAATTCTGGGCTTTTTGCCCTGCCAGACAAATTTAGAAATATCTCTCTGCCACTTCCTGAAACACTCCGTCTTGTCCACAATTTGCAATGTTTGAAACAAAAACAACATCTTAGGCAATACATTCATCTTAATAGCAGCAATTCGGCCTAGCAAAGAAAGCTTCAATTTTGACCAACTGTCCAAGTCTCTCTTAATTTCAGACCAACATTTTTCATAATTGTCCTTAAATAGACTCAGATTTTTTGCTGTTATGTTTACCCCTAGGTACTTTACTTTTTTAACCACAGTTAGTTCTGTTTCTCTCTGAAGCCGTTCTGACTCTGCATCTGTCAAGTTTTTTCCCAACACCTTAGTTTTCTGTTTATTTAGTTTGAAGCCCGCTACCCGACCAAAGTCCTGAATCAATTGTAACACTCTTTTTGTGCTAGATTCTGGCTCTTGCAATGTCAAAACAAGGTCATCTGCAACAAACCACCGACCTTCTGATCAGCAAGCCCTAGGCTCTGTGGTTTAACCCACAGTGCCATCTGTGTACCCTACTCAGAAGTAAATATGGGCATAGAAATGGAACTTCTCTGTGATGGGGACTACTCTTTGGAAGGGGGTAACCACAGTAAGATGCTTCCAGAGACAATTGGCATTGTTTATTGTTTACTGTTGATTTCATTTAGATTTTATATGTTTCTTGACATTTCAGTGTTAGAATTTTCTGTTATTCTGTTAACCATTTTGGGATACTTGGATGCAAAGCAGTCCATACATGAGTTTGATAGATAAAAGTGCCGCTCAGCTCAGTGAGATTTCATCCCTAGGAGGAGTTGTTGTTGTTCTTGTATTAAGCACATTCTAAAAAACCATCCCAATATCCTCAGCAGAGAGGCTATGTTAAATAATATGTTTGAATGTGTACGTTTATATCTAGAGTCAATGGATAAAACTAACACCATTAGATGTACTGCGGGATAAGTGTTAGATGGTTTTTGTATTTGTTTAAAAACAAATAAAAATGGTAAAAGAGTCCTGTTTACTTCTGAGTAGAAATGGTTATGGTTGCACTGTAATTTAGTTCCCTGTAGTTCCCCATGAATTAATTGGATTTTAGTACAGTCGTACCTTGGAAGTCGAACAGAAGTCTGTTTGACTTCCAAAAGATTCAGAAACCAAAGTGCGGCTTCTGATTGGCTGCAGTAAGCACCTGCAGCCAATCGGAAGCCACGGGAGCCCCATCGGACGTTTCAGTTCCAAAGAACATTTGCAAACCGGAACACTCACTTCCAGGTTTGCAGTGTTTGGGAGACAAAATGTCCGAGTACCAAGGCGTTTGGGAGCCAAGGTACAACTGTATTGTCAAAACTAACTTATCCCATTGATTTCAATGGGAGTCTAGTGCAACTAACTTTAGCCTGAATCCAACCCAACAGCTTTTCCCTCATTTCAAATTTCACCTGACATTTACAGATGCAGTATAAATCAAACATTCTCCCTTGCTCATGAACAGTGTCTTTGCACACTGTGCTGCTATCCGTATGCGGCAATTGATACCAAAACTGATAAATAGCAACAGTGGATGAGAAAAGTAGTCTCCTGGCAATGGAAAATATCCTTCCCAATTACAGTAAGTTTTCAAGAAAACAGCTCTTTTTGAATGATGGAGCAAGATGTTGAACACACAAGAGCAGTGCTAGGAAATTCATTTGAACTAATTCTTTGCTAGCAATGGGCAGGGCAATGAAGTAGATTTGGCAGATGGGTGAGTGGAGGAATGTGAACTAAGTTAGGAATTCCAAGCAGTGCTGTGCCCCAAACCTGCCTTCTGATTTCTCACTCACACACGGAAACAAAGATCACCACAGCCAATCACAAGCAAACAATCACACCCTAGGCCAACCCCACTCTCTCTCACCACCAAAGGAACACAAGTGAACAACACAAGCAACGCTGACACCAAACTCTACATACATTAAACATAATAGAAACACCGCCACTTGACCCCACCCTTATCCATCTTCCCTCTCTCCACCCCCTTTCTTTTTTCTTTTCTTTTTTTTCTTTTTCTTCTCCCCCTAATGCCTCAACAAATGAAACGGATTTGTAAAAATGTTACATGGAAAAAAAATACGAGGCACTACACTTCTGTAAAACAAGAAAATCCTTAATAAAATATTTTTTAAAAAAATAGTCTTCACCTGTAAAAGAGGCTTCCATTTTTTCTGCTTCAGACAGCATCTTAAAAAGCAGAGACATCACCTTGTCAACAAAGATCCGTATAGTTAAAGCTATGGTTTTCCCAGTAGTGATGTATGGAAGTGAGAGCTGGACCATAAAGAAGCCTGATCGCCGAAGAATTGCTGCTTTTGAATTATGGTGCTGGAGGAGACTCTTGAGAGTCATAGAATCATAGAATCATAGAGTTGGAAGAGACCACAAGGGCCATCGAGTCCAACCCCCTGCCAAGCAGGAAACACCATCAGAGCACTCCTGACATATGGTTGTCAAGCCTCTGCTTAAAGACCTCCAAAGAAGGAGACTCCACCACACTCCTTGGCAGCAAATTCCACTGTCGAACAGCTCTTACTGTCAGGAAGTTCTTCCTCATGTTTAGGTGGAATCTTCTTTCTTGTAGTTTGGATCCATTGCTCTGTGTCCGCTTCTCTGGAGCAGCAGAAAACAACCTTTCTCCCTCTATGTGACATCCTTTTATATATTTGAACATGGCTATCATATCACCCCTTAACCTCCTCTGCTCCAGGCTAAACATGCCCAGCTCCCTTAGCCGTTCCTCATAAGGCATTGTTTCCAGGCCTTTGACCATTTTGGTTGCCCTCATCCGGACACGTTCCAGTTTGTCAGTGTCCTTCTTGAACTGTGGTGCCCAGAACTGGACACAGTACTCCAGGTGAGGTCTGACCAGAGCAGAATACAGTGGCACTATTACTTCCCTTGATCTAGATGCTATACTCCTATTGATGCAGCCCAGAATTGCATTGGCTTTTTTAGCTGCCGCATCACACTGTTGGCTCATGTCAAGTTTGTGGTCAACCAAGACTCCTAGATCCTTTTCACATGTACTGCTCTCAAGCCAGGTGTCACCCATCTTGTATTTGTGCCTCTCATTTTTATTTTATTTTTTTGCCCAAGTGCAATACTTTACATTTCTCCCTGTTAAAATTCATCCCATGGATGAATTTTATGAATTCATCCCATCCAATGGATGAGTCCCATGGACTGCAAGAAGATCAGACCTATCCATTCTGAAGGAAATCAGCCCTGAGTGCTCACTGGAAGGACAGATCCTGAAGCTGAGGCTCCAATACCTTGGCTACCTCATGAGAAGAGAAGACTCCCTGGAAAAGACCCTGATGTTGGGAAAGATGGAGGGCACAAGGAGAAGGGGACGACAGAGGATGAGATGGTTGGACAGTGTTCTCGAAGCTACGAACATGAGTTTGACCAAACTGCAGGAGGCAGTGGAAGACAGGAGTGCCTGGCGTGCTCTGGTCCATGGGGTCACGAAGAGTCGGACATGACTAAATGACTAAACAACAACAACAAATGTGACTCTGCCTCTCTATTTCCTGCAATAGACCATTCTTGCCTCATCTTGACCCCACCACATGACAGAAACAGTCATGTCAACAACAACAACAGTGTGCTTCAGAAATCATTTATACATTCAGTGAGTGTGTGATTAAGCTTAAATTGCTCTAGCTGAGGATGGTTTTTGTGCTTCCCCATTAAACATCTCTCAAAAATTTGCAGCCTCCCCACCTCTTAAAGAAATGCCACGCGAATTATATCATGATGTCTTCCCCTGAGGTTTGTCTCTGAAGGGTCCCAGAATGCCCTGGAATTTGGACAAAGTACACACACCCCTTTTTGCTTGTATGCAATATTTAGCCGCTTGAAATGATTCTGGTACATTCAGTTTAGCCATTCCTGTTGTTATCTTGAGATGACTTGCCTTGATACAAGCCACTGGCTGTCACTAGCTGAGATTATCAGCTCCCCCTAGGGAGCTCCTCTGCTCTTCTCATCTTCAGTGCACTGTAGTAAAGTCTTAGGGAATGACTTAAAACAGTCACACTTTACTTTAATGGTACATTAAATTAATGTTGAATTACAGCAAATCTCTTACGGAAGTATGTATGATATCCACATTAATTCCAAATGAATTCATTATGATTAGTGCAATTACCATGAATGCCAATGAGTTAAGAAGGACATGACACTTTGAAAAAATGTTGCCATTAAAACTTAAAGAACACATTGGGTGGAATACATTTTCCAAGCTATTTCTGAGCTTTAGCTTTTAGTTCAGACTGATTAATATGCATCATGGAGATATATGAATATTTTAAACACCGTGCAACCCTCACTCCCCAGAAATGCTTCATAATGGCTTTGCGTGTATTCTTCATTACAGCTTTCTAAACTTACCCAGATAAGGATATGCAGGTTGTCTTCCATACTGCTCTTTTCTATTATACATGTTGAGTACAGAGATTAGGGTAGACATTAAAATCCCATGCCCTTGTCATCTAGTGTTCCCTGAGACACTGATGAGGATGGCTGTCTTAGTTGCTACTCCCTGAAGGCCTGGTATGTACAGCTTTCCGCATTCTTTATTGAAAGTCACAAATGTCCAGACACACTCTTTTGCTTGCCTGTGTTGGGAAATAAGGAGTGTTGTGTAGCCATGTCCACAACACCCCTCATTGATATATGCTTCCTGGAAGGTTATCCATGAGGGAACATGACCCTTGGACTGAAAAGGGTCCCCTGCCCTGCTGTTGAATACAGTAACACTTCTGGGATTAATCTCTTTCCTCTCCTCTCTCTCTCTCTCTCTCACACACACACACACATCTGTTTGTTAGTTCTAAAAGCAAATTATATTAAAAGTCTCATTTCACAAAGAACTTATTTATGTATGCTACAACAGTGGCAAGAGTCTTGCTAGCACAAGGATGGAAGAATGAGGAAATCCCAATGAAAGAACAGTGCAAGAAAAACTGATGAGCTATGCGGAATTGGCTAAATTGACATGCAAACTGCGTCATAAGGACAACTGTGACTTTAAGGAGGAATGGGAACTTTTTACAAATTACCTAAAAAGACAACAAAATGAACTGGACTCCTTGGCAGGTTTTGAATAAACATCCACAAATTTATTAGTTGAATACATATTAGATAAGGCAAGGATATGTACAATTTTATAACATGCAGAGAACAATATGTGCAAAGAAATCAGAGAGGGGAGCTGAGGGAATTCCTCAGTGGCGGGGAGAGGGGGGGATGGGGGAAGGGGGGAATAATATAATTGATTACTTGGATGGATAATTTGTTATGTTGAAATTGTTTAATAAAAATACTTTTTAAAAAGTCTCATTTCATTCAGAATTGTTCTTCTGTGTCACTGCCATATCACACTGTGTTCATATAAAAAGATAATGGTTGTTGTTAGACATTTATGTAAGCTTATGCAGGAGTCGTTCCCTTTCTTCTGAATGATTCACATGTCTTATAATATCAAGGAGTACTTAACACTTTTCTTTCCCAAGAATGATCCTTCTCAGTCAAGCGATAGTGGTATCACATAGTTCTCCTTGTTTGTACAGGTAACATTTCCCTCCGCACTGGACAAAAGCAAGGAGAAGACTGATCCCTACCTCTATAAACAGGTGAAATGAATCTCCTTTAAAGATTTGATTCCTCTTTCAAAAGGGACACTTGTAGTTCTGCTCCTTCCTTGCCTAATTGTATTCTTAGGAACTGGGCTGAAATAATGGAATGGAAATGGAAGGGAATAAATAACCTAAGGTTGGGATGACCTCCAGATGTCATTGGGCTACAACACTGATCAACCTTAGCTGGTATGACCCATGGCCAGGGTTCATGGGACTTGTCCTCTGGCAGCATCTGAAGAGCATCCCTGTCCTGAGGCTTTATGGCAGACACTTATGCATGCGTAAGGTCCCAGGTTCAATTTCCATTTAAAAATGGTATCTCTGAGCAGAATGGGAAATATACCTTCCTGAGACCTTGGAGGCTCTTTGCCAGTCAGAGTAGATGGATTAACAGTATGAAAGACAGCTTCAAGGACAGCCCTACTATGAAGCAAAGAAAATCAGCCTGCCTCAAGAGACAGTTTTGCAGATAATATAAATGGACAGCAAATGAACTTGCATTGACCTTGTTTTATGGTAAGGTTCCTGGTAGCTCTAGTGGAGAGCTTTCCTTTTGCCCTATGCTGATTGGATTATTGATCATCCTGAGGGAGCTGTGATATGCTAGGTGGGCATACCATCTGACCACCCATGCCAGTGTCTAGGAGCATAAGAAGTATAATTACAGTTATGGCAAACACCCATTTAAAGAAATTTCAGGCATCAAATAATGTGAATTTTGATTAATTAATTGATTAAATTTGTTGGTGAGAAACACACATTGTTCCAGGGAGGGTAAATAGATCCTAACTGTGCTTGCATAAATGGAAGGGATCAAGATCGTGCTAGCAATTTCTGCCAATGACCTCCTCCAACTTCAGCCACCAGCTCTGCTCTGATTTTACTGCAGTCCCAGAAATCAGGGTGCACAAATTGCTAGGAATGAGTTTTTTAAAATGTATTTCCTCTTTTGTTGGCAGGAGCACCACAAGCAGCAAGCTCAAGATCCAAGATGTTTGTGTGGTTTGGGATGATGCACAAATCTGTTGCATCAGGTATCATCTTAGAAGAAGATTTCCCTCTTCTTGTTCACATTGGATGGAATGGCTCTTTCTGTCTTGCCATCTTCAAATTTTTTGCAATAACTGGCAAGAAAATTAAATTTAAACATTAATTGGGGCACCTTTTTAGTCAATCAAATTATTTTTTTACATTGATTAACCCATTAATAAACTGATTAATGTATTAATTTTAAAAATTGGCTCCAGCCATAACCATCCTCAGTAGACTGGTCTTATTAGGAAGTACATAACTGCCTACTTTCTTTAATAGCCTGTCCTTCCATGGCTTGTTTAATCCCGGCTATCAAAGTCTGCCTCTCTGTAAACTTCCTCCCAAAATTAACTCTCAGCAGTGCATTGAAATCAATCAGTGAATGAATGCTTGAAAATGGTGGAACTCCCAAGATGTTGCTTAGATCACTGTAGTGCTTTCATCATCGATGAAAGAAGATCAGAAACAACTGGTTTAAACCTATTTATTCCCTGTCGCTTCAAATGCATTAAATTGCCTTAAGCAGAAGTATTTTGGTTTAATTGGTCTGCGAGCTGAGCTGTAAACTTAGCCGAAACAACCACAAAATATTTATAATTGCATTTGTTCACAATCTTGCTGTCTAAACATTTTATTCTCTGAGCTTCACCTCTGCTGTTTCTACAAATCTGACCATAGATTTTAAACACTGCATGGTGGAGCCCTATCTTCTAATTAAATTTGCAATGTGCACATTAATAGTGCTATGAAAATAATATTGATTCCCCCTATTAGGAAAATGAGTGTACTGGTTGGGAGCATGCTGAGTACACAGATGGGTAGAGAATCTGCATACATAAAACCAGGAGGCCCCAACAATATTTTTAGAGAGGACCCAGCTTCCTGCCCTGCAAAAAAAACAAACTACCAGAGGATGAGGGTTGGTAAACACACACACTAAGCTCATGCTGACAGTTGCCACACTCTGCAAAAGCTGAACTCCCTTTCTGTTAGCTATGACAGTGTTAAGCAATTGCCAAGTCTAAGACATGGAGAAAGAAGTTTTTATATATGGGTGTGTGAAATAAGTGCTTGCCTTTCTGCTGAAATGCAAGAGACCCCATTGATACTGGCATCCCACCAGCTCTTTAATACATGTCTATTTCAAGAAGCATTCCCCTGATCTCCTAACTTGAATCTCTTGCTTAAATTGCGGTTTTAACTCCTTTTAATCAGCTTGTTTTATTGTACATTTTTTTTATTGCAAATGCTTATTTTTATGTTTTGATTGAACTGTTGCATTATGCATCTTAATTATGTATGTTTTGCAATTGACATTGCCCTTCTAAACTGCTTAGAAGTCATCATGGTGGTATGTAAAGTAATCAAATAACAAATTTACATATGGACAGTTTTTTTAAGTTTAGAAAGCTTCCAAATCAGAATTATTGAATCCAGTTTTAGTCATGTTCAGAGTAGCCTCATTGAAGTGAATCAGAGCTAAGTTAGTCATGACTTGAGTCCCACTTATTTTGATGGGTCTTCTCGAAACATTTGTATTTATTTATTTGTTTACTTATTTATTGCATTGATATACTACTTAATCATTAGCATTTCTAAGTGATCTACAAAAGAATAAACCATACAGAGACTAAAGCAATTGAAATCCATCTTAGAACGGAACATAAGCCTGAACACTACCTTAAAATGCTTGCTGAAATAAGAAAGTCATTGTCATGCGCCTGAGGCTCGGCAAGAAGGATGCCTCTCTCTTCTCAGTTGGGAGGGTGTTCCACCAAGTTGGGTCCACAACACCAAATGCACAGCTTCTAGTTGCATGACCAGCAGCATAGTTCAAACTATGCCAATTCAGATGGAAGTCCTATTGATTGCAGTGGGACTTAGTACCAGTATTGCAGCCTTAGTCTGGATCCAACCAAACCTCCCTCCAGCCAATGGAGGGCATGTAGAGGCCGGGGAAGGTGTGATGGGAAAGCCCCATTGCACAAATAGAGGTCCTTGCACAGGGATTCCACTGATGGGGTTCATTAAATCCCACCCATTATGTTTAATATCTACCTCAGTTCTGATTTTTAATTCTTTGCCCTTCCCCTTACTTTAGAGGCTCCAAAGCAAAAGTATGGTAAAGAAAGATGAACAAAAATGCAGTGCTTTTCCCCCCTGGGGGTATGCAGGGGTACACATACCCCTAAACATTTTGTGAATCTAAGTTTGGCCTCATCGAGGAGCAGTATTTCAATATGAGTAGGAAAATGAGAGTACCCCTAAAAAACTTTTTAGAAAAAAAGCACTGCAAAAATGTATATTTACAATATTTGCTCTTTCCCGATTCCCAATATAAAAAACAGCAACATAGTTGTTTGACAATAAAGAAACAACTGTCAATTGGGGGGTAGATTTCATACTTTGAAATGTGCAAGAAGATGATATTTATTTTATGGTATATTTTGGTGATTCATTGTCCTAATTCAACTTCTTTTATCATGACATATGAAGCAAGTAGATCTTTAAAAACTATTTTTAAAGAACAATGCACTTTGAGAACAGTTTTAGTGGATCGATTTGCTTTATGAATTAGTATAATAGAACAGGAGTGAGGACAATGGATAGGCAAAGGCAAAGCATCTGATAAATCTCATTTTCTGTATTGATTTCTAGAGACTGTATATTCAAAATGGGCACAGACAGATTTAAACTGTAACACTTACTAGCAAGTAAACACGGTTGAAGACAGACTTACTTCAGAAGACTTCATTCTGAATGGACATACACAGGATTTCACTTACAGACTGCAACCCATTGAAATTAATGGAGCATGCTTCAGAATGGGATTGTGCTGCAAAACCCCTAACTGAAAGGGGTTTCTCTTGAATGTATAAATGGATTGGTGCCACACCCCTACTCTTCCTTTGATTGAGACCCTCCCAGACTGTTGCTGTTTTGGGGTGAGATTCAGTCACATACAAAGAACTTTGTGGAACAAACCAGGATGGATGCTCAATGAGCAAGTCATCTGGAAGTCACCTGAAAGTCTGGTAACTGCAATGACTTTTCTTCAATGATCCAGGGAACTTTGGGTATTTGTTTTGTTCTTACCTGCTTAACACATGCAGGACCAAGGACCCCAGCTTCTGGGGGTGAGGCACTGGGGGGGGGCAACCTTTTTTTGTTAGGGGGGCAGTGCCCCTCAATGTTCAGAGGGTTCCCTCCCACACAATGTCAGGACATTATGTATGGCCCCTCAGTCCTCCAAAGAAGGTGGCACCTCTGTACAGGACTGGATTTGGAAGGCTCTAGTATGTGATACTACCTTACATGGAGCCAGACCATTGGCTCACCTTGTCCAATACTGTCTAGTTTGACTGGCATCAGTATTCCCTAGTCTTCTACCTACAATCCTTTCAACTGGAGATGCCAGGGACTGACCTTAGGATCTTCTGCATGCAAAGCATGCACTCTGTTAAATGACCATATGAATATTAATGAATATGAATGTGGTTGTTATGAATATAGCTATGATTTTTATCTCAGAATGGAGTCACCTGTCTGTCAAAGTCAATCAGAATGGAATACTTAATTTGCCAAAATATCATTAGTATGAATAGTATTAAAGTTGTGAAACTATTAAGCAAGTATTAAAATTTATATCTTCTTGTAACTCTACACTATATTACAGAAGATCATTTGCGGCCAATGAATGACCACATTTTAGAAAGGAAGGGGGAGTTGAAAATGACATGATAGTGGGATATCCCCCACCCTTAAGCCACAAATGCTAATGATGAACATTAGACTCAAGCTATCTAATAACATTTCATGGGCAATTCAGCTCTATAATTGCATTTTTTCCTCTCTCTTTCAATTAACAGCCTTGTCCTAGGTACGCTTAATGAGAACTTAAATATGATTCCATTGCAACCTTTGTGGAATAAGAGCTGTTTCACAATAGCAAGATCCCACATTACTCTTCTATATCTGAAACATATTGGTGAAGAGTTGCAGGTGTGGAAAGGGCTTATCTGTGCTGTCCTTCCCATTTGATTTGAACAAAACTGTTCGGGTAGGATATTGCAATGTACAAGTGGCTTCTATGCCACAAAGGTAGCTTTTAAACTGCATCAAGACCCCTGCTAAAATCCAGATCTTTACAATATGTGAAGGATAGGGCTGAGAGAGAGGGAAAAAATCAGATTTTAAGACAAAATACATGTTTAAATATGCACTGTATCTCAATGTACACATTGCTAAACATATCTTATTCTAAAATGTACATTTTTGCACATTTTGGACCCGAAATCCCCACTGAGAAATTCAGAGAAGTGCAAAATCCAAATAATAATTACATTGCAATCTGTTTATTAGTACAGGAGGTGGGAATTAACCCGGTTTACTTAAAAATGTGGAACCAGTGAGATTCCCCTCCATCCCTTTAAAAAGTGCTGCAGAATTTTTCACTTCCTGTAAATTCTGGACCAAGCACAAGGGAAGCCTTATAGAGAGTGTTGCTATGACTAGTAACCATAGCTTTGCCATCTATGATTTTTTATTTTTTAAAAACTCCTTTAAAGCCATCTTTATAGTGGCCATCACCACATCTTGAAGTACATGATTGATGTGAGGATGCTTCTAAAATGCACCTCAAATGAAATCGCACCCCATGCAGATTTTGGAGTTCCAGACTACTTGGTTTTGTTTCTGAACTGTAACTGATGAATTAGTATTTCTCAGTTGTGGCTCTTTTGCATCAGAGTTTTGTACAGAGAACCTGTTGACTCAAATAGAAAAGATGCTCACCCAAGAAAATGCTGTGCCATCAGGAGGTCTATTCACCCGACTCTCCTAGCAATCAATGAGAGTTTCATCATATGCAAATAGTTAATCTATTAAAGAACATCTGTGCCTTTGTGCATATTGCAGATGGCTTTGTAGTTCATGTCATTTCCTAGCTATCAGCAAGATAAGGGGTTAACAAAAAGAAAGATACAGAACTCTCCAAAGCAGCTGGTTAAATACTCTCTACCGATGATCGGAATCTCATTTGACATTCCAACCTAGAGAAAAACTTCTTGGGGAAATGGCTCTTGAGTCATAACAGCTGAATATGATAAGATGGATAAATTCAAATGCTAAATCAGGAAATTACACATTTCAGTGACATTGCTTGGCATGAAAAGGTATCAGAGCCTGCAATCCTAAAACAATGTATGGAAACTGCCAGTTTATATCAGTTTCAAAGCAGATGAACTGCCATGGATTCTTCCAGAGAAATCTGGGAAGTGTAATTTGTTGCAGTTTCTGATAATTCTCTGTCTGAGATCTCTAGACACCACAATTCAGCTTCTAGGTTCCCTTGGAAGAAGGGATGATGACATCCGTCTGCCTTGAAAGACAATGGAGTGTGACTCCAGGGGTAGCATTGAACTGTTGTGTTAGCAGCACCGAAGCAACATCCCTGGGGTGCAAGCCTAAGCAGTGTGTATGGAGGTCCTGGGCTGCCCAGATGACAAGACCCCACTCTTGGCCTCTCTGATATGGTCCAAAGGAAAGCAGAGCAATATGTCTGGCACCAGCTTGGCTGCAGGAGTTGTTGGAAGGAGGCGTACAAGACATCATCCAACCATTTTAGGGACACCACTCTGGATTTGTGTAGAGTTTACTCCTTAGCCTTTCCTTCTCCTGAGGGATATTCTGCACGGCAGCAGAGGTTTAGGATCAGAGTTTTCCTTCTCCTAGATAGGCTACTTTCCCAGGTTGACAAACCCTGTCTTCCTCTCACTTTCCTGTATAGCACATGCAGAAACCACCTTCATGACCGTTGGACCCACTATTGGTCTCGTTCACACAATCTGCTGGAGCCAATCTTCACATGAAGGGGAAGTCTCTAACTCACTGAGGGTTTGACACCCTTCAGCTACGCTCCCCTAGTTTACCCAAGCAGTTGAAGTCATCTCCCAGGGTAGACAAACTACCCCAGAAGGAGTACAATGTGTTCCCCCCACCAGAGGTACCATCCCTCTCCTAACACCCAATACATCCCAAAAAGAGATGACTGTTAAAACTAATGTAAAGGTGTGCAGTAGATATACCCAGAGTGAGACATCTCAGTTTTGTGAGGTAGACCAGTATTTATTAAGATGAAAAGTCTGAGTTGCTTGTCCAAAGCATCCCGTTGGGTTTACTGCTGAACACCAGCTTCACCTTCCTCTCTGCTAATCTCACCTAAGACTTTGTTTAACATAAAGAAAGGCTATGGAAGAAACGGCTTCTCAATTCTAAGGCCAACATCTGTTTCACTTCATTAATAATCCACTCAGGAGGTGCTCAGGAGGTTATTTGCCACTTTATTATTTCCTTCTAATTCTGCATGCATTGTTGTGTGGCTTATTTTCCATATCCTTGCGATTGAGGCCAAAAGGATTGCTATTGCTGAGCTCACCATGCCACACATTATTATTCTGCTATTGATTATGATTCCGCCTTGCCTGATCCCACATCTGTGAGGTTCATCTGATTTCCTGTCTGTCTCTGTTGTCTCATAACAAAAAGACAAATATTTCTTATACTGTAGTACTGTTAGTCATCATCTGGGAGTATTTTGCATGTGCATGGTTTGAATATTAAGATGTAAGTGCATTCAGTCTTTGCCAAAGGCTATATTTAATTCCCCCACCCCCAATTCCCTTTCTCTCTCCCTTTCTCCCACTTGGCATATGTGATTAGACTACAGTGGCTGAATTATTCCATGAAGTGCTTTGTGTTGCAAGCGCTGTAAGAGGTGTGATTTAGAATCCTGACTGCTGATGACCTCATTATTGCATTGCTCTGCTGAAGTAGTTTAAAGTCACATAAGCTCCATCATGAGGGCACCAGAAGACCCAGCAGGAAGATTGCTTTCCTAAACATTCTGTCATTACAAGAAAAGGAAGATTTGGGGTATTAAAAAAAAAAGTTCTCACTCTGTGAAACTAGCTACTATCTTGTATTGCGGTGGGCAAATTATCTCATAAGGCTAATTAAATCAAAAACAAATTTCCAATTATTCACAATTATAAGTGGTTGTTTAGAGAAAAATAGCAGCCTCAGAACTATGCATATTCAGTATAATATCATTTTTCTTACCCCACCAATTCTTTCATTTGTCATGTTTTCTCCCTCATACCCTGTCACAGTTTAGTAGCAATACTTTTCCGATGCCCAGTCTTTCAAATTTCATTTCCCCCCTTTTTATACTTTTTTATATTGAACAGATGGAAAGTTCTTTAAGCTGAGTGGGTTGAAAGCAAAGAGTAAGGTTACCATAACTTCCATCATAGAGCTTCAGTACGCTGATGACAACGTAGTGTGCGCACACTCAGAGGATGACCTCCTACCCATCCTAAATATCTTCTCAGAAACCAACAAGCACAAAACAACCCCTCTGAAGCACCACAAATCCAACTCAATGATGTAATGTTGGAAAGTGTCAATCACTTCTCCTACCTGGGCAGTTATCTTTTCACAAGGGCCGACATTAATGCTGAAATCTAGCACCGCCTGAACTCCGTGAGTGCCGCTTTATCCTGATTGAAGTGCAGAGTGCTTGAGGACCGGGACATTCTCAGGGAAAGCAAAATGCTTGTTTACAAAGCTATTGTACTACCATAATTGTACTACCATATTGTACTAGCATACTTACTGTATGCTTGTGAAGTATAGATCACTTATAAATGCCATCTCCAACTCCTTGAAAGATTCCATCAATGGTGTCTCTGAAAACTGTTTGCACATCACTTGGGAAGACAGGCGAACTAATACCAGTGTCCTGGAAAAAGCAAAGTTCACCAGTGTCGAAGCAATGATTTTTCAACATCAACTTCGTTGGACTGGTCATGTTGTGTGGATGCCTGATTATCGTCTTCCAAAGCAACTACTCTATTCTGAATTCAAGAATGGAAAGTGTAATGCTGGTGATCAACAAGAGGTTTAAAGACACTCTAAAGGGAAATCTTTTAAAATGTAATATAAATACTGACAAGTGGGAAACACTGGCCTGTGAGTGCTCCAACTGGAGAACAGCCTTTACCAAAGGTGTCATGGACTTTGAAGATGCTCAAACTCAGGACGAAAGGGAGAAACATGCTAAGAGGAAGGCACATTTGGCAAACACTCACCATGATGAACTCCTGCCCAGAAACCTATGTCCCCACTGTGGAAGGATGTGTGGATCCAGAATTGGCCTCCACAGTCACCTACGGACTCACCATGTTCATGGAAGACAATCTTACTTGACTTCCAAATGTGGCCACATTGCCCCCAATGTTGGCAACCCCTAGTCCGATTATTGCACTTTCCTGTTATATTCCATAACTAACACATATGCCTTCTGTGACCCCCTCTGAAAAACTAGCATACCAGCAAAATTCTCACTTCAAAATTTAAACTGCTCACACACCATATTTTCAACCTTGGTTGCCGCTAGAGGCTTTAATTGAGGAGAAAACCCTTAATAATTTTTAAACTGCTACTCAGAACTTCACCAAACCAATAAAAGAGTACCTCCTTCAACAAGTCTTAATAAAGTACAGTGGTACCACAGGTTAAGAACTTTATTCATTCTGGAGGCCTGTTCTTAACCTGAAACTGTTCTTAACCTGAAGCACCACTTTAGCTAATGGGGCCTCCTGCTGCCGCGCGATTTCTGTTCTCATCCTGAAACAAAGTTCTTAACCCAAGGTACTATTTCTGGGTTAGTGGAGTCTGTAACCTGAAGCGTCTGTAACCCAAGGTATCACTGTACATAGTAATTTTCACCACAAATGGAAAGAAAAGTATGATCTGTATACGAACTGGTGATCTTCAGGGAATTCTCTGTGGGAATTCTCTGTGGCTTGAATGCATGACTACCAGAAGCCATGTGTTCAGTATTTGGGGTGCATTTCTGTACACATTACATGGTTGTGAAACTGCATTGCAAAATTCAGAGAAGTGCAGATTTTGAATAATATCATTCCTGCTCTTGAAGTGAGGGTTTGTTTGCCTCCACCCTTCCCTTTTCTGCAAAAGAGATTCAGGAATTTAAATCTCAAAGTGAGAGGGCACAGGAGAAAACATGTGAGGGCCTTCTGGCCAATGGGGAGGAGACAGGAGCATGACTTTATAAGTCGTGTATCTTCTTCTATGCATCTTTGCATTAATTGACTACTAAGAAACCCTGAGCTTCCAGGTTTGCATAAGAAGCAATTATAATTCATAAAGACCTCAGCTGTGGAACTTTTACTCAGCTGGAATTAAATGTTTTTTTAATGGAAATGCAATGTATGCCTGATGGCTCAACTTTTTTTCTAAATAAAGTGAATGTTTTCCAGAGTAAGGCTGTAGGGTTCATAATCAGAGTGTTCAATCTGCTGTAGCCCTTTCTCAGTATGAAATGGTAATTTCATATTAACTTTAAATATGCTACGGGACTCTTTCCTACACAAAACACAAGGCTTCTTGTGTCTAGTTCATTATTAGATACTTATTTCTGATGTATATTAGCAGGTTATTTGCAGCTCTGGGGAACTGAATTATTTTAAACATTAGGCAGCTGCTGAAATTTGTGCAAGGAAGTAATGAGGTTTTTTTAAAGAAAAAAAACCCCTTACCCTTTATGTATAGAAGTCAATGCAGTAGAAAGTTAAGAGTTTCCTCTTCCCGTAAATTTAACCCAATGTAGGTTAAAATTATCAAGTGACACACTGGTACCATAAATCTAGGATTCTCAAGCTTGCCCTAGTGAATCTTTTTAATCAGGTAAGCATCATCTGTTTCACATCTACACCATACTCTTATACCACTTTAATAGGCTTCGCTTCCTCCAAAGAATATTGAGAACTGTAGTTTAAGGGTGCTGGGATTTGTAGCTCTGTGGGTGGTAAAACACAATTCCTAGGACTCTTTCGGGAAAGCCATGACTGTTCAGGTGATATAACACTGCTTTAAAGGTATGGTGTGATTGTGTTGGAATGCTTTCATACTTTCTTGCTAGAAGCTGTTTAATACCTGCTCTGATGCAGAGTGCAACAAATCCATACAATATCTGCACGGGTTTGTCCTTTGTGCTCAGTGTGAAAGTGTCTGATGTTGATTCTACTACTCCAAGTTTATTTCTGAAAATAAAAAATAGCTTGAAAGTGACACTAAAAAGAGATCTTGATATGGGACTGTGCGAAAGAGGGAATGGCAGGGTTTTTCTTTTCCAGTGGATCCTGCTCATCCTTATATATTTTTTATTGGTTTTAAACAAAACAAGCTCTCAGGATGAGGCAGCCTATTACAAAACCTCCAGACATCACTAAACATCTCCTGCGTCAGTAACAAGAAAGAAGTACATCAGTATATCAGTGCCTGGCTGTAAAATTATTGTAAAAAGGAAATAAACAAGACACAGGAGTCTGCTTAAAATTACAGAGCAGTAACCTGAAAACAAAGATAACGGCTGAGCTTCCCTTTCTATAGGAGAGAAAACGGTGAAAGGTAATGTAATAATATGATGTATAGCGGTGGGCAAGGAAACATGACTTGTTTGTGGAAGTAGCCAGGTGGAGAGCTAGCACTTGTGGTTAGCAAACTGCAGTGGAAAAAAAGAGATAAAGTTGAAAAGAGCAAACGTGGCTGTAACTAGCTCCTAGGCATCAAAAGTGTGCCAAGATGGGAAGCTATTAAGCTTCCTTTTTTCTCTCCTGAGCTTGGAGAAGCAGTTCAGCTTAGATTCGGTGGTTTAAGTCAAGATTTAAAGTCCTCTGGGAAGACACAGTTCCTGCCCGGGAAGCCTAGTAAATGCTGGATGTGTACAGACGTCTTGTGGTTTATCCTGTAGTGAGGAATGTGCTCCTTTCACATGGTCAAAAATGTTTGGTCCATCATTATAATTCCACAGGTTCCAGGACTTAGCAGTTGCAAGCATGAAATACAGATCCCAGGACAGAAGTCCAGCTCAGATGTAGCACTCTTTAGGTCACTCAGTGTGTTGCCAATCATATTACAGTAAGTTTAAATATGTAGATGCACAAGCGGATATGTTTGAGAAATATATTTGATCTTCCTGAATTACATAAGAAGGGTACTGGTGGATCAGGCCAACTTCCTATTTAGGTCAGCATCCTGCTCCCCACTGTGGCTAAACCAGATGCTTGTGGGAAACCAGGAAACAGGCCATAAGAATGTAAGGAGATGGCCTATCTAGTCTAGCATATTGTTTTCACAGTGGCCTTTGAGAAGCCTGTAAGCACAACTTGAGCACAAGATCGCTTTTCCTTCCTGTGGTTTTCTGTCGTATTCAGAAGCATTACTGCCTCCAACCATGGAGGCAAAACATAGCAATCATGGCTGGTAGATCCGCAAGGTGATCGGCCAGTTTCTAATTCCAAAGAACAGTGGTTGCTTTGTGTCTAGATACAGCAAACATATCCCCAAACTCACAGAATCAGGCTTTTGCAAACTTTCCTTGCTCACACGGAAATGAATTTGGTGTTTGCATTTCCCATTGCTGGCTCCTCCTCAAAGCATAGACTGAAAACTACATTTGAATATTCTTGAGGACATCTTCAGGGTCTAGCTACAAAGTTTGGAGCTGAATTTCGTAATAATTTGTAGTTGCATAGATTAGTGGTTTCAATTTGGGAGCCTTCTAACAGAATCGTAAACATGAAGAAGTGGTGTGTGTTGTTTCAGGAACTGTGGTGACAGGCTATTTACTGGTTACAAGCAAATAACATTAAAGCATTACAAGAAATGAATATGCATTTGCCATAGCTTCTCATACAGCCTCCTCCAACCGTTCATGTAGTGTTCTATATTTACTTATGTCAGCCAACTTAAAACATGTTTAAATTAACTTGAGATATCGGGGATCATTTTTCATCCAAACAATATTCCAAATTATTATTCTGAATGACAAAGCCATGTTTCAAAGAATGCTTTAAAAAAATCATTGGCAGCTCAATCTATAGCACACACACAATGCATGGATTAAAGCTAATTTAGTCTCAGTGAAGCCAATGGGTTTACGGTGGCTCAAATTATATATTAGATTAACTGTATTCTAGATAAGGCTTCCCAAATTAGAAAGTTTATGAATATGATAGAGGATCAGAGCAGTCCATCTATACAGGGCCAGCCTAAGATGCTTTGCTGCCTGAGATGAAGAACAGGATGGTGCCTAGCTAGCAACCATTTGGTTTCAACATAAAACTAATGTACTTCAGCTTTTACTTCAAGACCATTTCAGGGAAGCATATTCCACTGCACCTAAGGGCAACAAGGTAACCTAGCGGGCACAGAAAACGTCACCTAGCAAACCAGTCTGTTCTCCACTCCAACACCTTGCTGCTCACTCCTCACTCTGCCTGGTACTTGCTTACTGCCCAGTCAAACAAATGCTGCCTACTCATGTGGTTGGAGACCTTCCCTGATGGCTCTGTTTATGACACATTGGGAGAAGATGACTAGACAAGACAGTCAGCCCAGACTACCCACAAAGAAGCATCATTGCCACTGTTAAGCCAGCTCAACAGGTGAGATGGCCCTCTAACGCCAGCTAACAGTAGGGCTGCCCCTGTTTGCAGGCTGTTGCATTACTATCTAATCTGATTGATGATGGATCTCTGAGGTCAGCCCTGCTACTAGAGATAAGTTTACATTGGAGATGCCATGAGTAGTGTCCAATTCTGCACTTGCATATGGACATTCACACAAGGTGACTTCCCTACCACTCTTCCACCTGCAGCCACATATGTCCCCTCAAAAGTCTCTTGGGAAAAGCCTGGGGTGTTGGGTGTGGGCTGCAGTGGAAGTGGAGAAACTGGGGAAATCGGGGGGAGGCAGCTTGTTCAAGTAGAACTAATGGTATGTGTTATTCAGAAGCTCATTTACACAATGCACTGAACACAAATACAATGGTACCTCGCAAGACGAATGCCTCGTAAGACGAAAAACTCACAAGACGAAAGAGTTTTTCGTTATTTGAGTTGCTTCGCAAGACGAATTTCCCTATGGGCTTGCTTCGCAAGATGAAAACATCTTGCGAGTTTGTTTCCTTTTTCTTAAAACCGTTAATACCCAGGGAATCCGTGCTTCGCAAGACGAAAAAGCTCGCAGAACGAAAAAACTCGCAGAACAAATTAATTTCGTCTTACGAGGTACCACTGTACAAGGAATGTCTACAAATGTACAAGTGCTTGAATGTGTCAGCTACTGTGTGCACAGATTGTACACTCACTATATACTGAATATGAATAACTATCAAGGTACAACTCAACTTCGTTCATTCGTAGCTGACCTCCCTACAATTGCAATAATTCTCAATGTGAACTTGTGTGTTTTTTAAATGACCAATTTCAGGGGTTAATGCCCTAGGCATGGACCCACTCTGCTCTGTGCACCGGTACACCCTACACTTGAGTAACACATACATAGGGCTTCTCACTAACCTGAATGTTATTGTGTCATATTTTGTTCCCAATTGTGCATTTGGCTATTATTACAGCCCACCTCCTGGGATCCATGCAAAGATGAAAGAGTATGTTGTCATTATATAAAAAAAAGTCTGCCTCATCAGAAATCCTGCAGTGCAGTTGTTTCACTGAAACCTTGCCAGATGGAATTATTCTTAATGATCTTGAATGATCTCAATTTGTTTTTATCTAACATAAAGCTAATTCCCAGTGATAAATAGATTTCATATCGTTATACCACAAAGATATAATGTATATTAAATTACATTTTTGAAATACGAAATTTAAAAGCCCTAGAACAGTTGGGATGACATTGACATCCATCTAAAAATGTGGAGGAAATCATTAATCATTAGGAATGTACACAAATGGCAGGGGGCAAACAGCCAAAACCATAATTTGAGAACATTTTTGCAGCCAAGTTTCTGATTTCCAGTACCTTGCCTTAGGAATGCTGGGGAGAAAATAAGAATCAGGGGCCTGAGGTTGGCAGGGAGCTGGATAACCTACAGTTGAGGTCACAAGTCTTGTGTCCTCAGCTAGAGCAGATGAATGGTTAAGTCAGAGAACTGTTTATGTGCCTGCTCTTATCTGTTTCCACACCATATGGCATCTCTTCTATGACCTCCAATCAGACCTGAGGCAAGAGGCATGATCAGAGTTGAAGGAGATATTCCAGGTACACAAAAACACCCAGGGTATGAAGCAGGGTTGGTGAGGGGTGTGGTCTCAAGAGAGTTTCAAGGGCCACATAGTGAGATTTGGAGGGTCACATTTAGTCCCTGGGCCTGAAGTTCCTCATTTGTGTGTTAAAGGGTAACATAAGCTTATGTGACTCATAGTCCACTTCATCAGTGCATGGGTTGATATTCAACTAAGCATCTCTCAGAGTTGACCTATTGAAATTAACAGAGCCATGTTCAGCCATTTCAATGGCTGAACTCAGAAGTTTAATCCTAAATTGGGAAGCATAAATATGGTGGCAGGAGCTGTAGAGGAGTGAGACCAGGTAGAAATGAAATGCAAAACAACAGACTGTTTGAGGTTATCTAAAAGCAAAATAGTGCCCAAGTACTCCAACACAAGGTTGTCTGGCTTATAACACAAACTTTCTGACACTATCAGACAGTGTGAGGTCTCTGACAGATAAAACACTGTCAACATTACCAAGGGCAACATGGACCACCTCAGGCAGCAGATGTGGAGGTAACATTAAAGAGCAGTGAATTGTTACTTACTTACCTTTATAAAGCTTATTATTACCATGACACTCCATTTGCCTTTTCTGCCATAGTCACTAACTAAAAGGTAAAGAGACCCCTGACTGTTAGGTCCAGTTGTGGACGACTCTGGGGTTGCGGTGCTCATCGCGCTTTACTGGCCGAGGGAGCCTGCGTACAGCTTACGGGTCATGTGGCCAGCATGACTAAGCCGCTTCTGGCAAACCAGAGCAGCACACACAAACTCTGTTAACCTTCCCACTGGAGCGGTACCTGTTTATCTACTTGCACTGCATGCTTTCGAACTGCTAGGTTGGCAGGAGCAGGGACCGAGCAACGGGAGCTCACTCTGTCACGGGGATTTGAACTGCCAACCTTCTGATCGGCAAGCCCTAGGCTCGGTGTGGCTGCTATTCTATATCTTGGGAATTAGCAAATGCAAACTTTGAGCCATGTTGCATTGTATGGATGTTGTTGCTTGGCAATTGTGGTTATTGTTTCCAACTGCAAAATATGAGTATCTTTGGAGGTCGGCATTGAAAAACAATTTCCCCTAGAAATCCATCTGCCACTCTGATGGCTCTGGCAATTCTCCTCAATGGCACAGAGCTCATTCCCCCCTCTCTTAACATTGATTCTCACATCTTCAAAGAGATCCTAACACTTAGATACAGACTATGTAAGAGGGATATTTGCCCATCTTATTACCTTCTGAAGCAGTAACCATTCAGTTCTACTAGAGTTCTTGCTGCTATAACTACTACTGCAAGCTTTCCGCATGGGCTACCTTCTCAGTGCTTGCAATGGGACTCTATCTTTCTGCTGAATTGTCTATAATCTTGATGGCTGTTGGAAAGAAAGTCACAGATGCATAGCCCTATTGCAATTTCCTTCCTTACCATCTGTCATTTTATTGTTTCCAGGTTTAGTACATCCCTAAAGGGAATGGGTTTTTATCTATGTCTGCACTACAGTAGTCATGTAGATTGCCTTAGATTTCCTAGAGGGTTGCCAAGGGTCTCTGGGTCCCTCCCCGCAGGGGACAGCACTTTCCCCACACTAACCAGGGTTTCTTGCAGAGTATTCTTCTACCAATGACTGAGCCAAAAGGCCCAAATCAGTTTTTGTCCCAGAGGATCACAACCAATTCAAACTTTTATATGTAAAATCACTTATCCCTTAATGGATATTCTGAAACTTCATGGAATGGGCAGGAGAAGGAAAAGCTATGATAACCCTGCAGTGAACATCAATACTATACAGACTTTCTAGAAGCAAATGTCATACCATCTAACTGCCCTGATTTGACCAGGTTGTGCTTCAATTACAGAAGTCATCCCTGCTTCTGATAGGATCCTGGAATGTCTCATTTTTTGGCCCCATGAAACATTTTATTTAGGTCAGCTGATTGCAACCTGTTGAACAGCTTCCCAGGTCTTGAGAAAACTGTGATTCCTAACTTGTTGGGCAAGTTTTTCTCCGTCTCTCATAATATTAGAGCTCAGGTCAGAAAAGATTCAGGACAAAAGAATAAAGTACTTCTTCACATAGCACAAGATTGGGACTCATGGAGGAGTGGCTGTTAGTGGTCACTAGCCATGACTGATATGTTCTAGCTCTATTCTCAGAGGCAGTGTAACCCTCACCATGATCAGATCCTGCCCAGAAACCTATGTCCCCACTATGGAAGGACATGTGGATCCAGAATTGGCTTCCACAGTCACTTATGGACTCACTTAAAACCATGTTTATGGAAGACAATCTTACTCGGCTACGAGTGATCGCCAAAGAAGAAGAAGACCTCTGAATACCAGTTGCTGGGAATAGTAAGTGGGGAAAGCACCTGCTTAGCTTGGATACGGGGTGGGGAGGGGCTGGAGTCATGGTGTCTGGAAGGCTTTCCATAGGCGTCTGGATGGTTACTGTTATCATAGGATGCTGGACTTGGTGGGCCTTTGGCTTGATCAAGCAGGGTTCCTCTTAAGTTCTTAGTAGACAATTTAATTTTGGAAGTTTCCCTGCAGTGAGGACGTTTTAAAACCAACTTCAATTATTAAATTAAATTATCTTTAAGCCACATTCCAGCTTAGAATATATACTTCCTTTTCAGTGCCCATGTTTATAATGAGGACCAGCTGTAAATATTTTGGCATTCGTTCTCATCTCCTGGTGCCAAATTTCCTCTCTGGATGGCTACTTTCCTAGGTTTGAAGAAAGAGAGAAGTAAACACTTGGTGATTTCCTAGCAACAGCAAAACCAATTCTTCAACCAGAAAGGAGCTGGATCAGGCCTTAGTCAGCTGCAGACAACCACAAAGTGATTGCACTCTCTACAGAGCATTCAGAGTAAGGTGGAATTAGAGACTAAATAAACAACATCCAGAGAATGAGCATGTGTAATAGATTCTAGATTTAATTAAATTGGACGAGAAATTTGAGATTCTTTTTTTCTACTCAAATCATAATTTAATTTTATAAGGTAATATTCAACTAAGTTTCACTCAGAGGAGACCCATTGAAATTAATGAACATCACTAAGTTAGGTCCATTAATTTCAATATTCTGAGTAAAACTTAGATAAATACCACTCTTTATTATTGTATCCAACATCTTCTTGAAGATCAATATGGCATTTATTATACTTATCATATCCTTATAACAACCCAGTGATTGAGAGTTGCTGACCGTCCCAATATCATTCAGAGAATTTCATGGTTGGTTGAGGACTTAATCCCTGGTCTCCCAGGTCTCCAACCACTATTCCAAACTGGCATATAATGAAAGATAAATAACATTTAACACCAGTCACTTTTGTATTGGACACATGGATGAAATTTGGTTTAAATTCAGTCAAATTCAGTTAAAGCTAAGTATTGTGTGTCTTAAACCATACTCTCTGGTCAGCACCCTTCAGCATCTGATCTAATTCTTTACCACCTGATTAGAAGAGAAAACTAAAGGTTTTGGGAGTGCACAAGTGAGAGGCTGCATTCAGGAATCTGGGAACTGGATTACACCAGCCAGGAAGTCAGAGGAAGAGTTTGGATTTGATATCCAGCTTTATCACTACCTGAAGGAGTCTCAAAGCAGCTAACGTTCTCCTTTCCCTTCCTCCCCCACAACAAACACTCTGTGAGGTGAGTGGGGCTGAGAGACTTCAAAGAAGTGTGACTGGCCCAAGGTCACCCAGCAGCTGCATGTGGAGGAGCGGAGACGCAAACCCGGTTCACCAGATTACGAGACTACCACTCTTAACCACTACACCACACACACCCCAAATCCAGATTCACTTCTCTAGTGAAGACAGAGCATAAGCAAATTTTTGTTGCTTTATTGGTTTATCTGTTCACTCTGCCATACCTTTCACTTCTCCTGAATTATGGTATGATTAATTTTCTAAAGGCAGCCCAGTATCCTTCATTTTACAGGGCATCAGGTAACAGATAATACAATAAAAATGCATATTATATACATTAAAGGCACTTGCTGGGGTGCAGGGGACCTGGATCCTGTTTCTTCTGATACAGCTGAATGTGTTACAGTACCACTCCCGAAATTCACAAAAATATTTGCTTGAGCATAATATACGTCAGTACAGTCTCCACAACTCACATCAGCCCTTTCCAGCGCAGGGCACAATGTTGGCTACCCCTGGGGTAGCGTACAAATACCCCAGATGTTTACATGGAGATTAGCAGTAAATCTGACCACCATGAAATGAGTATTTCAAACCTCTAGCCTTTCCATACATTTCTTTGTTCAAGATGTGTTTTCACACTGCAAGCTGGGTGGCTAATTTGCTAACTATTTTGTCCAATATTCGTTTTACAGGTCAGGTTTTATTTTCAGTTCCTAGTTACTGGAAGAATTCATGCTTTAACTGGATTAATACTGCAAAGCTTCATTTGTAAAAAATCATAGTCTCATGTAAAGACAAATGGCCTCAAGCCTGAATTTCCATTTCAAATGGAAATACATTTTTAAGAACAGCCGTTCCAACCAGATTCTTTACTTTTCTTTATCTTTCAGCTCATAAAAAATCCATTATCAAACTGAAGATACGGTGCTGAAGAAAGTCATCAGCCTCATTTAAGAATGCCGAGACACAGCTACAACCCACTTTGCTATTTATCTGTATAACTTAACTTCTGAGAGAGTAAGATGAATAGAAATAGCTCCTTCTTCAAAGTAAGCAATACATAGCAGATTTGCATTTTGGGAAATATTCATTTATTGAGAATGCTTAGAACTCTGCTTAATTTAAAATCCCACCACATACTGTTCACAAACAGTCTATATATCTTGCACACAAGAAGGTGACAGATGTTTAATGTCCTGATCCTATGAATTCCCACATAGGCACAGCATTTTATAGAATCAGGATGTTAAAACTGGCATATGGGAGGGAAATTGTACCCTTTCTCTTGATGCATGTGTGCAAAGCAGTGCAATGTTGCCAGGCTCTCCACTGAACTTACTGCATTGCAGCTCAGAAAGGTCACATTGCAAGAAGCGACATTATGAATTTGAAAATATGAAAGCCAACATGCAAGTATTAGATATAAGCCCTATGTAATTCGTATTCTGCACACATTCATAATCATGCAGCAAGAGAGTGCTTGAATCCTGTGCGGGTGTCACCTCCCACTGTCCATGTATTGCAGGAATGTTTGTATTGGGCAAAACTCTTCTACACGCATACAGAAGGAGCAGGTGGCACTGTGGTCTAAACCACTGAGCCTCTTGGGTTTGCTGATCGGAAGGTCAGCGGTTTGAATCAGCTTGATGGGGTGAGCTCCCATTGCTCAGTTCAGCTTCTGCCAACCTAGCAGTTTGAAAGCACACCAGTGCAAGTAGATAAATAGGTACTGCTGTAGCAGGAAGGTAAACAATGTTTCCATGTGCTCTGGCTTCTGTTACAGTGTTCCATTGCGTCAGAAGCAGTTTAGTCATGCTGGCCATGTGACCCAGAAAGCTGTCGGTGGACAAACGCTGGCTTCCCTGGCCTGAAAGCGAGATGATTGCCACACCTTTGACTGGACATAACTGTCCAGGGGTCCTTTACCTTTACTTTTACATGTTTCAACACATGGCACCTTAAGTTGGAAAGTTAATCACACAGGGCTCTAAATATTGGTGTGCAGTGGCTTTGGATGAAGCCCAATGCCTGAAGGAAACTGTTGTTAGATGCCCTAGGCACCCTACAGGGTGAAACAGGGGTGTATAAATCAATCAATCAAAACTAAACATGCTTCAAAGGTGCCCTTCATCCACTCTGGAAGAGCTAATATCCTGCAAGTTGTATTCACTTGTGGCAAAGGGAAGAAAAACTATATCTATTTTAATAATAATAATAATAATAATAATAATAATAACCAATAGAGACTGTGGATGGGAAAAAGTAGATGCCAATACTATAATGGTTTCCCTTGTGGAAAAACCACAGCAGCTATCCTTCTGATGTTTGGCAGCACTCAACCCTTCACAAGGGGCTACCATGCCTGAAAATTTCATCACATTCTGTTATTTATGAGTTCTTCTAATGACCAGCTGGGTGGAAAAGCTCAAGGAAATGAAGGTGCCAAAAGTTGCTGGTTTCTTAGCTGCACTGGTGGAATGGCCCTGTATCCATTCTCTTCCCTCCTCTCCTGCATCCTCTGCCACAGCCTTGTGGAATGGCTGCTGCCAAGTGACAGTTGGTAGAGAGAGGAACCTGGCTTCTCAGCAGAGCTGATGGACACCCTGCCTCTCTTCTCTTTTCTCCTCTGCTGCAGCCTGCTGCCTCTTCCTAGTGCTTCTCAGCTTATTGGACTGCCGATTATAAGTTTCCACACATTCCAGTGGGAATGGAAACATGGAGAACTTAACAACAATGCTTGCAACAACTCTGCTGCGACCAACCATTTTTTCCACCCCTAGTTCTACCCATTTTGCAAATGTAAGTTTGGTGCAAAGGGAGATGAACCAGCAGGATGTGAGTGGCTGCCAGTCAGGGCCAAGCCCTATCATCAAGTACAGGGAGGCTATGACCTCACCTCAGACGGTAGCAGTAGCTCTCTGACCATCTCTCTAGGGCTCCTTGGATGATCCCCAATGATGGAAGATGGAACTGTGTGTGCTGTCATGCATCCCCTACACTAGCCTGCTGCCCTCAGGTATGGTATAGGATGCTATCCCATCCTCAGTGTTGAAGAAAGATTGAACTAGTTGGCTTCAGTACATGTGGACCATCTTGTCCTTTTCGTAAAGAGTTTGCCCTGCTGCAAACTCTTTATGAAAGGAGCCCGTATGTCAGTGAAGGAATGATGTCAGTGACTTTCAATGGCCTCAGGGTGGACAAACCTTGACTTCACCATGGTGAGACCACTCTCTCCAAATTTCAGATGCACTACAACTTTAAATAGGTTTTAAATGTATTAAGTTGCAAGAAGCAGAAGAAGCCTGGTACCTTGTGATAAAGAGAAACTAATGAAGACATCTTTCCTTCAGTGGCACATGCTTTTTCACTTCCCAGCCTTCTTTTAGACTAGTTCATCTTGAGCATGTGACTCAAGAAACATCATCATCAAGTTGCTCTCATACATCCCTGTTTCAGCATGCTGTGCTACTTATTACCTGCATCAAACCCTTTGGGCTGGCAATTCACAATTAAGCTGATACTTAATTAGCATCCTCAAATGTACCTCCTTATGCTGGTCCAGCATCTCTTGGCTACACTTGTGTGCAATGACCTGGAAACCACTGCTCAGAAATAGCAACATTTAGCCGCATTATTGGAATACACTTGTTCCATCTCAGAGAACTGCTGACACACAGGAGGTTACAAAGGAGAAAATTGTTACTTACACAAACATTGCAGGCAAAGGGACATTATTTACAGCTGTGTGCCAAAGCATTCTAAGTTAACACCAAGGCCCCATAGCCCCCGTTATTTGAAGAGGATGAGATAAATACAGAAAATTACCAATGAACTCTGTAAGCTACTAACAGTACTATTATTATTATTATTATTATTATTATTATTATTATTATTATTATTTCTATACTGCCCTTCATCCAAGGATCACAGGGCAGTTTACAATATCAGCCCACAAGCCATAGATGTAAATTTACTCTAGCATAATAGCAGGATGTTCACAGGATATGCACCAATTACTTCAGTATTCGTTTGAGCTTTGCATTTAAGCATCATAGTTATGCAACTGTTAGTGAATGAAAACTGATCTCCAATGTGACCATTGATCCACCAGTGCAATCTAGTTAGACCTATGATGTACATTTCAATATTGAGTACATTGATCTTGTGCTCATAAACACACACAGAGAGAGACACAATCTTATGCAAACCAGGCCTGAGTTTGATTAATGGTCTACTTTTTCATTTCTATTCCAGTTTAGTTCCAGTGCATTCAGTGCCATTATTTCATCAGCATAAAACAGTGGCAATATAGTGAAGAAATGAACATTAGTGTTTATAAGTGCAAAAGTTTCAAACTTGCCAATGACCAGTGATATAGATGGTTGTGCATGATAGAATGAGTCAGTGCAAAGGTAACTGAATAATTATTTTAGGACAGGAGGGAAAATATGGGGCTCTCCATATGTTGTTGAACTCTAACTCCCATCAACCCCAGCAAGCTTGGCCAATAGGGATGATGGGAACTGTAGTCGTACCTAGAATGCCACCGGTTCCCTGTTTTAGGATATTTCTAAAGAGGGATTCAAGAAGGATTGAATGGATGTTGTTTCAGTTTATATCCAAGCTCTGCAGTACACAAACATCCTCAAGTTCACCTGAGCTGATGCTCAGCAACCTCAAGTTCACCCACTACCTTTCTACCCACCTACACTGCAATTAGAGCTCTCTGTATCCTCATACATCTCTGCCTAATTGCATTTATGAATAAGTGCCAAGTCTACAATGAAACTGAGAAATAAAATAAATAGTCCATCTGGATCTTCCACCACTATTTAGCTATAAACTTGTTCATGGAGTGGATATATGTTTCTCACAAACAGGGGTTTAAGAAGGCATTGTTTTCTATTCTGCCCTGTTATTTGTTACATAAAGCACCATTTCTGTTGTGCGAAGTTTATCTTCCACACAAAAACCCTTTGTTATTCATTTCCCTGTCTGTTGTGGCAAATGACATAATTTACAGTGGTGCCTTGCGTTACAGACGCTTCAGGTTACAGACTCAGAAATAGTACCTTGGGTTAAGAACTTTGCTTCAGTCGAGAATGTATAACTTGCTGCTTAAGTGGAATACACAGGATGAGACAGTCAAATCCGCCATGATAAAATGGGCGCAGGACGTGGGGCACAACATTATGTTTGTAGACTGGGAAAGGTTATGGAACACCGGTTTGAAATTTACGGCATGCACTGCCTTGAAGGAAAATATTATGAAAATGGTATACCGGTGGTACATGACCCCAGTCAAGCTAGCTAAGATATACCATCTGTCTGACAATAAATGTTGGAAATGTGGAGAGGCGGAAGGGACATTCTTTCATCTCTGGTGGACCTGCCCGAAAGTGAAGGTCTTCTGGGAAATGATCCATAATGAACTAAAAAAGGTACTGAGATTTACCTTACCTAAGAAACCAGAGGCCTTCCTTCTGGGCATGGTAGACCAGAGAGTGCTTAAGAAGGACAGAACCTTTTTCATGTACGCTACCACAGCAGCAAGGATCCTGATTGCAAAATATTGGAAGACACAAGATTTACCCACGCTGGAGGAATGGCAATCACAGTTGATGGACTATATGGAATTGGCTGAAATGACTGGCAGAATCCGAGACTTGAGAGAAGAAACAATTGAGGAGGACTGGAAAAAGTTTAAGGACTATTTGAAAAAACACTATAAGCTGTATGAATGTTAAAAAAATGCACCTTTCAGGAAACTCTAGCTTCAGCAAATGTAAGTTAATGAAATGAAAATTAAGACACAAGAATTTAGAGGTAAAATAATGAAATAACTTTATTGTGTTTAATACAAAGCATACAAGAATTGGGTTATAGTAAAATTGAAATCAGGGAACATGATAAAATGGAAGATACAATAAGTTTTGAAATAAGTTAACAAATTGCTGATGTTTTATATGACAGAGAACGCAGGGTTTGGAGGATGTGGGGAAGTCCTTTAGATTGGATGGGAAAAGAACATGGAAATTTGTTATTCTTCTATTCTATTTTCTTATAACTATCCTTTATTCTTTTTTCTGTATTTCTTAAAATTAATAAAAATATTTTTTTAAAAAAAAGAACTTTGCTTCAGGATGAGAACAGAAATCACGCGGCGGCAGCAGTGGGAGGCCAAATTAGCTAAAGTGGTACCTCAGGTTAAGAACAGTTTCAGATTAAGATCGGACCTCCGGAACAAATTAAGTTCTTAACCCGAGGTACCACTGTATGATGTTAATTACATAACTTGTGGGTGAAATTTGCAGGCAGGCATAGTAGCCCCTTCAGAATCAGAAATTCTGTCAACTAAGTCCAGGGACTTTTGTCCTGGGGACATTTAAAGTATTTTTTAATGGGAAACATCTACAACATTTAAAACTTTAGAGCAGAAGTGGATGAAATTTGCAGGCAAATTCAGCCCTTTTAATTGCATGAAGTCTGCCAAATTTTAGAAAGATCACTGTAGTGGTTTTCTTGGAACACCAACCACTGCAGTTTTGTGATAGGTAAAAAAGGAATCAGTCCGTCTCCCTCAGTGTTTTGTGGGCAATGTATTTGGGGGGGGGGGGGAAGCAGGCATAAGAGAGGTGCCCAGTTAAAAATAAATAAACCTTCTAACTTACAGAATAAGAATTCCAGGGGATTTTGTGCTAAATACGTTTAAAGTTGATTGGTGGGGCAGAAGTAAAAGGGAAACACCTTCCAGGTAAAACTGTTCCACCTGATTACAATTTTGACCAAATATTCACAACAGCATTCTCTTTCTGTACTATTCCCAGTCTAGTGTTTACTCACTCTTCCCGCTTCACTCCACCCTGCTGTTATTGCTTATATGATCAGCTGCTGCTTTTAGTAGACACTTGTTTTCAGCTATTTTGGTTTTTAATAATTGAAGACTCACAAAGCAAAGGGGCCTTGCTTTGACTTATGCCACTTCATCTCTGTCAAGCCTCACATCCCTCCAGGGCCCTCTGCTTCAACCCAGGATTTGGGATTCATTTGAATCTGATGCATTTTTTATTTATCTAATTATAATGTTTGGCATATATGCATGCAGAAAAATAACAGAACACTTCTCTAGGTGTGTATGTTAAATCCATAGTTCTTAATTTATGAGTACATCCTGAAATTAGAACTCAGCTGAAAATAGGCACCATGCACAGTATGAGCCTGGTTATAGTTGGGGGGGGAGATGCTGTTTCTTTCTGAATAGTGAAAACCATAAAAAGCAAACATACATAGAGAGAACTCCAATGAGGCATTTTTCTGCTCTGCAATACCTGTCAGCTTAGATGTGTGGGTATTATACAGTGCTAATGAGAAAGTGACTACAGACTATCAGTGCATTAATTTTCTAATTAAATACGAGCTGTTAACAGTTCTTCCATAATTATGTAAGGCACGTGTCAACCCTTGCACTTCACGAACAATTTTTTTTATCATGGGGGAGGGAAATGCCATGAGGTCAGAAGAGTGGCAATTGAGCACTATTTCGTGCATTAGGTTGAAGGGAAACAAAATATCTGTATTTTTCTTTCTTTTCTTATCCAGAGCTCTTAGACTCTATTATTCACATTATATCAATTATTAACTAGAATTATGTTTATTATTTCTCATACCCGTATTACCTACCTTTGAGAATTTGCAGCATTCAGTACAGCTCGAGATATGCTATTGTTTTCTAAATGATCACATCCCTTTAGTGCTGCATTTACTTGGCCACATCTATTTGACAGATGCAGCCTAATGTACCAGCATTCACCATTATGGAAATTTAGCTTGTGGGCAAATGGTTTTGTTTCTGGAAATTTGCAGTGTATAAATGCCACATCTAAGGACATATCTATTCTACAAATTAGTTTACAACTCATTCCCTCTTTCCAGGGAGCCCTAAGAACTGCAGTTCCCCTATAGCAATGGGCAATCTCCTCCATTAGATTCAGAATTGGCTTGCTCTTTTAGAACATTCTTGGAGAACTCTCAGACAGAGTTTTTCTGTGATTTTGGAAAGACTGGGCAGCTGCTGGCTCTTCTCTGAGGCTGTTTCCAACTTTCTAAACTTAAACTGGTGAAAGGAAACCTGAGGTAATGATGGTTGAGAGAAACCTAGGCTATGATGGTTAAGACTGCATCTTTTAAGTGACAAACTTCCAAGAAGCATTAGATACATGTTGAGAAGCTTTGAAAAAGCCCAGGAAGTGAAGCTTTTCCATTTCTCCTGGCTCAATCAAGCTGGGATGGAAAACTCCAGTCTTTTGGCTTTCCAGTCACAATGGACTGGGCCATTACTGCTGCAAAAACCATTTCATTCCAGCCCAGTGGGAGATATGGGTGGCACTAACTTATGCCCATTACAAGCCGGGCCCAAACTTTAGGTAAGGGTTGGATCTTGGTTTGCAGTGGATTAAAGGAAAAAACCAAGTTAGCCATTTAACCTTCCCCCATAATAAAACTCAGCACCAATTACAGTTATCCAAGGTGGCTAGGAATCAGTCACATGGTATTCTCAGCATCCAGAACTAAAATGACAACACCAGGCTTTCAGGGACAAAGTTACAAGAGTTATGGTGGTATAAAAGCAACGTAGGTTCACAGTTTAGATATATTATATTTGACTCTTCTACATATAGACCAGTATAGAAGTAGAGAGCACTTGGGAAAGGAAGAGGGGAACTATAGAAAGAGAAAAATGGAGGATGAGAGGTGGAAATATTGAAGTAATGAAAAGAAGCTGTGTAAGAAAATAAAACGTTGAAGTTGAAGTTAAGTGGAGATAGCAAAGAACAAAAGTTAGTGATAGAAAAAAATAATATATAGGAAACAGATATGCTGGACCAGTTTTCCCCAACCTAGTGCCTTCTGTAGATTTTCTACTGAACTCCCATAATCCCTGAGCATTGACCATGCTGGTTTGGGCTGATGAGAGCTGGGAGTCAAAGAAAATCTGGAGGCCAGCTATGCTAGACAGTACAAACAGTGAAATTAGGACATTTGAAAGGCAATCTGTGCAAACGTCCCTGTCAGTCAGGATAAGTAAAGAACAGAGCTGAATAATGTGTCTGTGAGGGAATGTACATCTATTTGCATGATTGGCTACAGCAGAGACTTCTGCACATTGCCAAAACCATGATTGTTTTATATATTCAGATGTGTCTGAGCCTCTGTCAGAAGTTGAACCACATCTATCAAATATTCAGGAACACCACACTGATACCATAGATTTTCCAGCTATGTCTAAAGTTAACAATGTAACTTCCACCCACACTGCAGATGAGAAATCTGGATGCTACTTGCTAAGATGTCTTCCTGTTTATTAACATAATTGTTAAAACTATCTGAAAAAACAGAATTGTGTACAAGTTAATTTACCCATGATCTGATCATTTATCATCTCAAGACAATCAATTGCTCATGTTAGCCCACTGTGGTGAATCAGACTTACACTGGCCTCCTTGAAAAATCTAGCTTCTTATTTTTAAAGCAAGTGAGGAAGTAAATTCTTCAGAGAAAATCCTGTGTCTCCAGCCCACTGTTTCATTTCTTAACCACAAACAGCATTTTATGATATAGGGGTGAAGCCAGTACAGAGAAAACAAATAAATAATGCAAACTGCCAAAAAGGTGCAAAACATAATCTGAAGAACCCAGCTGTTTCTACATAGCACTAACAGTTTCCTGACACCTGAATGAACACCACCGCTGGAATCTAAAGAACCAGCTGTCCGAACCTTCAGGTCATCTGAAGCAAATCACACATGGATGTGTGTGACTAACTAGTTATACCTATATAAGTGGTTTTTGAGAGAGCAAGTGTATAGCTTCAGCTGAGCCCAACTCTATGCCTTTCCCCTTGTCATCTATAATAGCCGGGGTGAAATCAAGTGACACAATAAAACTGTGACTAGATGGAAATAACTATTGAGGCAATGAGACAACATGTAACAAGAAAAAATGGAGCTGCCATGTTGAGTGCTCCACCTCTTACTTTCCTCATGGTCTAATGTCGTCATAACATGTGTTTCCCAGTGCTTCTGGCCCCTGGCATGTAGCAGAGCTGGGGGATGTTAACTGCAAGATGACATCAAGATATGGCATCAAATGTGCAATTTCAGAGGGAGAGAGGGAGAATTTTACATAGGGCTACTGTTTCTGGTAGAAGTCCTGTATTCTTCATAAAGTTCCACCCAAATACTGTTTCTTGACTGTGATCCCAACCTAAGAGGAGCTGCTTATGTTTGTGTACCATGTGCCCTTCAACATTTCACCGATGAAAATAGGGACGTCCCATTCCATAATGATAATTTTACTATTTATACCCCACACATCTTACTGGGTTGCCCCAGTCACTCTGGGCAACTTCCAACATATATACAAACATAATGAAACATTAAACATTTTTCCCAGAATACTCCATTCTGACCTTCCACTCCCCAGCTTTACATGCACATATACACCACACAAACACACCACACAGAGTGTTCTGAGGTTCTTGGCTTGCTCAGTCCTCATAGGTGATTTTTTTACACACACACCCCATTTTCATGTGCATCAACAACTTTGGATGGTGATTCAGCACTCAGAAAATGATTTTGCTATTAGTATATAGGATGTTTTAATTACTGCTACAGCCACCTAAGAAGGCTAGAAGTTTAGCACAGGAGGTGGGAGGCTCAGTTGCTCAGCACATGTGCCTTGCCATTGGTTTCAAGATTCCAGGAGAATGGATTCAGCATCTTAACTACAGAATTGGTCCAAATGACTATAAAATCATAAACCACTTGATTGCCAAGTAGTTAGCAATACAATGTGCACGGCAATGTACTCGGCAAAATACAAAAAACCACAATTAGTTCTTCTGTGATATCTAAGAGAACCAATGAGATATTTCTTAAGTTTTTTGTATGCTGCAGAATACAATGCAAGCCTCCTACTTTCATTACAGTATAACTGCAGGTAAAAAACATAATGGAGTCAAGTACAAATAGTTCAGGTGAAATGATGAATGAAAGCTTACTTCTTTCACAATGAAGAGGAACAGCAATCAGAAAATATTGTTTTATAAATAATGAATGAGAGGCCTCTTGGGAGGATGAAAATTCACCCTGCTATTATTCTTTCTTTGTCCCCTTTCAGTGCTGAATGGAAGTTAAGTAGCTACTGCCGCTAGTTCCAATGGATGAGCATCCTCTTGCAAAATCCATTATCCTATGAGACTTAATTGCTCTGGGGCAGTCCCAGTAGCAAAGTAATGAATGCCACATCAGAGCCCCCAAAGGTAGAATATAACTATAGGGTAGTACATTCCCACTACATCATGAGCTGTACCTCAGCTGCTCCAAAGACAGGAATCCCTCGGGCTTTGCAGGAACACAGTTTTATTTGTCATGAAACCGAAAATGCGAACAAGGCTGAACAGAAAGGCTGCGTATACACTACACAAAAATGTAGTTTTTCTCAATCCAGAATTGTCTGTGCTTGTCCTCAATATGCTGCTTCTAATCAAGACTGATTCCAGATCCTACCACCCACAAGGGCAAATGTGGTTACTTGATGTGCATTTCATCAATGGTGATTCAAATCATGGTATACACTCACCCATGTCATTGGGCAGGGTGGATATCCTCACCCCACCCCACTGCAAAAAATTACCAACAACTGTTTTCAAATGGACACAGTACAGGGTAACGCAGAATCAATCTGCAATGAGCTTTTAATTTTGGAATGAAACCACTTTATGAAGAACTAGTTTCCAAGGGCAAAAAAAATATGCTTTGTAGAAAAACAACAACAACTAGTCACTCTCCACTGATTCTAGAATAAAATGCCATGTGAAAAAGGCTTCATGGTGAGGAGCAATGAAAATGGATTGCATGAAGTCTCATGGTTATATTTTTTTTCTAATTTTCTAGTATCAGCAATAAATGTGGCCTGTGGCCAACCAGAAACCTGTGGAATGAGTCATATGCAAATCACGGACATATTTTGAGTAAGCTGCAACAAGCAGAAACTGAACACAGCATCACTTTCCCCACTTGTGATTTCCAGCAACTGGGAATTAGAGGCATACTGCCTCCAACATTTGCCTTAGAACATAGCCATCATGACTAATAGTCACTGATGGACTTTTCATCCAGGAAAGGTCAGCAGAGGCTAATCTGTAGGTCTCCAGAGGTTGCTATATTCCAAGTGCATTCTGCCCAGCCAGCATGGCTAATGGTAGGAAATGATCAGAGTTGTTGTCCAACAACATCTGGAGGACAACAAGTTAACCATCTTGGATGTGTGTAGCTGGTCTCACTGTAGTTTTCCTCCCTTAGCTAGAGCTGGATGGTGGTGTGCAGGCTCAATCCTCTGCTGAAATGCTTTTGGCCATTGCTAGCCCAAGTTCTGTCCAGTGTTGTCCTTGGTCACTAAGTCTATATATATTATTATTATTGCACCAGTTCTGTGCAGTTCATTCGGCAAAGTAATACACACACACACACACACACACACACACACACACACACACACACCCCTTTGCACTACTCTAGTTATACTAGGTACAGCATTAGGTTAGCAACATTAAAGTTTTCCAGATCCATACACCTTGAACTTAGTTGTTAGTTTCTAAATGCACTTTGGCGACCCGACTTCTGCTGGATGTCAGTTTACTCAAAATATGTCCATGATTTGCATATGACTCATTCCACATTCTTCTGTAGCATTGCATCTATAGCTGACATATTTTTTAATTAAACAATAACAATCAAAGCCAGCAGCATTCCCCAGAATTAATGACTAGCTGGGAGAGCCAATTGCCTAAGGCAAACTAACCAATCATTAAATTCTCATCAAAAGTGCCCTGGGCACTGGTCCCTTTGCTGTTCTAATCATTCTGGATTCAGAGTCAAATTGACTGCTTTACTTTCTTTCTTTTTTTAATTCAGTGCTGCCTCTTGCATTGGAGTACCAAGAGCTCAAATTAATGTCCTTAGAGCCACTATTGATTTTATTGACTTTATGCACTGGGCACATACCATTTTTCACATCGAGCTCTTGTCTCACCAGATAAAGTGCACACTCAAATAAAGGAACAGCTCTCCTTCAGCCACCTCTTCTTTGTCCCTTACTGATTTCTCTAAAGAGGCACCCCAAAGAGCTCTATACCAAAGCGGAATCAGGCTGCTTATATTTTGTTTCATAACGTTAATGGATATCATTTGTAGCTATCAGTGCCACTTGGAAGCTGCGGTCATGCTAAGGGTTAAGGGACATCGTGGTCAAAAGTAACCCTCTTGGGAGATTGGTTGCCACCAGAGATGCCAGTTTGCAAGGGCAATTGGTGGGGGCAATGTTTGGCTGTGTGCTTTGCCTTCACACTTTTTGGACATGGGAGGGGAAACCCCAAAAATATTGGTGGTCCAAAAATATTGGGGGTTGCCACATTTGTTGCTATTTCCCCTGGTCCAGCAAGGAAGATCCATCATGTACAGAAGCAGGATATCTGTGTGAATTCCTTCTACAGTGGTACCTTGGGTTACATACGCTTCAGGTTACAGACTCCACTAACCCAGAAATAGTACCTCAGGTTAAGAACTTTGCTTCAGGATGAGAACATAAATCGTGCAGTGGTGATGCGGTGGCAGCCAGAGGCCCCATTAGCTAAAGTGGTGCTTCAGGTTAAGAACAGTTTCAGGTTAAGAAAGGACCTCCGGAACGAATTAAGTACGTAACCAGAGGTACCACTGTATATACCTTTTGTATTATCTCGCTTTCTCTTTCCCTGCTGAATTTAGCTTTCTTTAAAGGGTTTTATTTCAGTTGCAAGGGAGCCATGCACAATAACCACAATGGATAAACAAGAATTTCATTCTAAAATGAAATTTCACTGCTATGTATGATCACTAATATGATTCCATCTATTAATCTGATCTTCTTCCCTCCCACCTTCCACCTTTGGTACCATTCAAAAAAGTTTATGCCTGTCTGTCCAAGGCTCAGGGTTTATTTTCCTTTCTATTCTTTTCTTTTTTCAGTGGGGCATAGTCTCCAGAGACATTACAACTCTTTAAACTCATCTAGCAATTCTGACAAACTTGCCTTTGGCAAAGCAGAGGTGATGATGCAATAGAGAGAAGCAATTAGAACAAGTTTAATGTTTTGTTGCAGTTCATTAGCTTTTGAAGATAACTAAAAGAAATCTACATGCGACCAAACCAAAGTGAAAGATTGGAGTTTTTCCTGTACTGGGCACAATCTACACACACTTTTCCTGTTTTTTCCCTACACAACTTTATTAACCTACTTAGATTGTCTTGTTAGAATCTGATTAAGAAGCAGGCAGGGATAGACATAGATGCAAAAAAAAGTATAGACACCTAGGACATATGCTTGCACAGGGCCAATTAAAATGGAGATGAGCTTTTACTAGTGTCAGACTAGAACCGGTGAGGTCCAGGTTCAACTTGCCACTCAGCCATGAAATGGTTATCATGGGCCAGTCACTGTCTCCCACCCTCAGCAGACACGCAGGATTATTGTGAAGATAAAATGTTGGGGGCGGGACAGACTGTGTATGCCACCGAGAGCAGCTTAGAGAAAAGACAGTATATGGATGTAATAAATCACCATGATCATAATTTCCTAAGCATGCATCCTTCATGTTAAGGCATTAATTAGGGTTTGAACAAAGGTGTAGCCTTCCCCCTGTTGTAATATGAGTCCTCAGCAGCTGCAAACAAGCAGTACGATGTTTACATCACATGATGGGTCTGAGCGTGGGACAGGAAGTTCCAAACTGTTCTCAGAATTGTGTTCTCAGTGTAACATGAAACTTTCCTGTTGTTCCTGTGCAGGAGGAGTTAGTGAGTTACTCGGAGGTTTCTGAGAGAGAAGTCATGCTTTCTACAGTGTACAGTCCAGGAATAAAAGTAGAATGAAATAGACTACTTTTTCTGACTGTTTCCTTTTTCCTGCTGCTATGCAAGGGGGAAGGGAGTGTGCACCTTTCAGGAGGGAGGTGTCGCTCATTCAAGACCTCCCTGGTCTGTCTGGATACCAGCCAGGGTAGGTCACCGGTAACAGGCCCGAGTGCCTGGGAAGAACTCTTTCCCGAGGGGGCCAGTTTCCAACCCCCCCCCCCTTGCAGGTTCCAAACTACCTTATTCACTGTACATAGAACCTTAAACATGACCTATGTCCACAACTGGCATCTATCAATCTTTTCTGTGGTTGACAGATTGTATGGGCAGGTCTTATTGATGCAGGTATCTGCAGAGGCATTGTGTTAGGGAATGGTTGGATGCAGAGGATTGATGGAAGGAACCAGCTGGGGAATCACCAAGGGAAGAAAGCTCAGATCCCAGGAACTGGTGGTGGGATGACAATGAGTGGTCAGACAGAGGAGACTAGGAAGAGGAGGTGTTGGGAGCTGAAGAGGTAATAGGGTTTAGTGAGCAAGGATAGTCCGTGGCAGGGAAAAGTCCAGAATCTGAATCGGAAGCAGGTGAGGTGAGAGGCCAAGAGTCAGAGAGAAGTCTGACTGGTGTCTCTCCCTCCAGCTGCGACTAGCTCCCCTCCTCCCTGGTCTCCCAGAGTCAGAAGAGGCATGACACGGGAGGAGCAAATACAGACACACAGGCCAATCTCAGTTTGCTTGGGGGAAAACTCTGAAGAGGAGGGGACTTAAACAGTTATTGGGAGGCAGGGAGCTTCAGTCTTGGCAACTTCTTCATGGGGGCAAGAGATGTGTTGCGGTGCTCCTTTGGCTTGACACTCCTTTGCAGATCCTGGTTTAGCTAATAAAGAGTTAACTTCAGCTTGCTTGGGTGATGTATTTCTGGCTCATTCCTGTCACCTAGGTTCACACACATGCTGTGGGGATAGCAAAGAAGCTCTTGCATCCCATCATCTGAAAAATATACATTTTCAGACTGTGGCTAAGGATGGATGTTTATTGTAGTTCGAGGACCCGACCCCGCGAAGTGAAATGAAGACACAAGGACACGTGATATAAGGTTAATGGGCTAGAAAAGGCCACAACTTTATTGATTACAGCAATGAAAAGGTATTGGCTTAGGCATTGGATCGAAACAAGTGGGTTTATTCACCAGTAGGTGGAGCCAGTTGATGCTGATCCAACTATAGGCTCACCTCCTGCTGTCACCGAGGGTCGTGCCATGGCCTCCCGCCAAGCAGGCATCGGACAGAATACACGACCGCCAGATTCCTTTAACGGAATACCCCTAAACATTGAAGGCATAGGCGATGGCCACACCTAGCACTTCGACACACCACAACACATTATTCCAATGCCTAACTGCCACCCGAGCCGAAAGGCTCGCCGCCAATACCCTCAAAGCTGTAACCAATCCCAGATGCTTTGCTGACACTAGCTAACCAAATGTTGTTCCCCAGATTCGATAGGTGGACACCGTCATTCCGGTATAAAGCTTGGTTGCCGATCCGGATACGGTCATGATAAATGACTCGGCCATACAAAAAGTGCACCCAACGGGCTATTGCATGATTTAAGAGTTTCCTGGGTTTTTCAATGGCCATACAGTTCTGCACACCGTGCCACACAATTCTCTTCAGGAAGGAGGACCAGAACACCGTTGTTCCGGGACACAAGGCAGCCACCTCATCCAAATCTCTTTATGTGCCACGACAAGTTCACACTTCTTCTGTTAACAAGGTCATTTCCCCCTAATTGAAGGAGAAGTATGTCAGGAGGGCCAAACGTGGCAACTCTCCCTCTCAGCAATGGCATAAGCAATGCCTCGTCACGAAAACCAGGAAACTCGCACTCCAGGTGGATGTCAGGAGGGCCAAACGTGGCAACACTCCCTCTCAGCAATGGCATAAGCAATGCCTCATGACGAAAACCAGGAAACACACACTCCAGGTGGGTGTCAGGAGGGCCAAACGCGGCAACACTCCCTCTCAGCAATGGCATAAGCAATGCCTCGTGACGAAAACCAGGAAACACGCACTCCAGGTGGGTGTCAGGAGGGCCAAACATGGCAACTCTCCCTCTCAGCAATGGCATAAGCAATGCCTCATGACGAAAACCAGGAAACACGCACTCCAGGTGGGTGTCAGGAGGGCCAAACGCGGCAACACTCCCTCTCAGCAATGGCATAAGCAATGCCTCGTGACGAAAACCAGGAAACACGCACTCCAGGTGGGTGTCAGGAGGGCCAAACGTGGCAACTCTCCCTCTCAGCAATGGCATAAGCAATGCCTCGTGACGAAAACCAGGAAACACGCACTCCAGGTGGGTGTCAGGAGGGCCAAACGTGGCAACACTCCCTCTCAGCAATGGCATAAGCAATGCCTCGTGACGAAAACCAGGAAACTCGCACTCCAGGTGGCAATCCGAGGTTAAAAGAGAAGAAAAAGGAAAAGAGGGAAGAAAAAAAATACGGATAAGTAGAGGTAAAGGAGCAAGGCGCATTCTGTATGCAACAACGGCAGCAAGGATACTCATCGCTAAGAACTGGAAAACTCAAGATCTACCCACACTGGAAGAGTGGCAGATGCAGCTGATGGACTATATGCAACTGGTCAAGATGACTGGCAGAATTCGAGACCTGGGAGAAGAGAGGGTTGAAGAAGACTTTATAAGCGTCGGATTCCACCGGCTCATATCCTTAATCTCATCCACTGGCAGGCCCAAGCGTGCAGCTGTTATGGCGGTGCCAATCCTGAATGAGTGTGCCGCATAATCCTGGGAAGATAAACCACAGGCATCAATAACTTTGCGGAGTGCCCTTGTGAATTGGTGTCTCAACAAAGGTGACCCATCCTCGTGAACCAGGAGTGGGCCAGGACCGGGCAGTCTGAGGTAAAAGTACCATCTAGTGTCTTTTGACCGGGCATGGGCCCCGCTGCACTGAAGCTGTAAGTTTTTACGAGGGGACCCATACCTGCCTGGTCTGTTTTGGATTGACGTATGCGCACAGTCATGCTAGTTTCGGTCAACTGCACTTCCTCCCACTTGCGTTAACCTCGGCTACCACTTCACCAACCCTCAAGGCACCAATGAAGGCAATCACATATGCTGCGGAAAAGAGGCGGGCCTCGAACTTGGCCCAGCAGATTGACCTAAGCTTTGTGCGTATCTGAGATAGCAGCCCGTAGGAAATTGGCTTACGGCTCTAGGGGGGTTGTAGCCTGCCCCAAACCTCAATAGCTCTGCGGATCAGGAAGTAAATACACGGGACAGAGGAAAACATGGCTTTAGCAAAGAAGCTGATGGCGACTATGCGTATCTTTAAAGTTTTGGGGTCCCGTCCCAAAACATCAAGATGGAAAAGGTATTGCAGAATGTCGTCTGTGGTGGGTAGCACGCTAGGCAAAAGCCCCAATATCCCTGACCTGAAGCCCATGAGTTCCAGGTGCAAGCAACCGGAAGCGAGACATCTGAGAGCGAGACCCTTAGAGTAAGAAAGGTTGTGGATTAATCTAAACTCACCATGGGTCTTTTTGGGTACAATACCAAGGGGCGAGATATGCAGGTTTGGGAAAGGGAGGAGTACGAATGGACCAGCCACCCTCCCTGCGGCCACTTCCTTAGCTATTTTCTACTTCTGCAACCTCAAGCCTTTCCCTTACTGACATCTGGTTAGGGGAAATCCTTTGCAATTAAAGAGTCGGTTACTGGTATTCTGAAACCCTCTGACAAAACCCTTCCAACGAAAGGATGCTGTGCTTCCGTCTGGATAGCTAGACAAGAGGTTGCGGAGAGGAGGGAGCTGGATCAGTGGAAATACTAGACCCGGAGGGTCCCTATCGTCTAGAATGGTGGAACCCCCGACCTCCCCGAAAGGGCTGCTTCTCTTTGTAACACGCTGTGGCTGGGAGTACCCCTGCACACCTCTTGCATTCGTGGGATACTTACCAGACTGCCTTGGCATGACCCCTTATTGAATTACCAACGCACCTTGTGCTTTGGCTCCCTTCTTAAGTCTGGCTTACCCATGCAATGAGAATCTAATGGCTTCTTCTCAACATACGGGATGACCGCCACCGACCAGATGCCCCTTCCAAATTGGTCCCAGTGTGCTTGCGGGATCCTGGAAGCCTTCCTTCAGAACTTTTATCATAGCTAACGGTGGCGGCCCCCCATAAGGCACATAGGCTGTTCTGACTCTTCTTCCGTGTTGCCCGTTTTAAACTTGCTCCTCTTACACACGTGCTCCTTCTTGGTGCGTCTTTTGCCTGACGGTTTGTCCCCCTCAGCTGTCTGAAGTCCTCCCTCCAGCTGCTGTTCCTCCTCACCGCCTGACGAGGTGCCCAATTCTGGAAGCTGGACCCAGGGCTGCTTATTCTGCGAAGGACTAGAAGAACTGGACACAACAGGGTTATTGACACAGGCCGGCGGCCTCCTCGCAGGCGACCCAATGCAGTTCTGAGGACCAGATGATGCCGAGTGAGCCCGAGACCTAGTTTGCACTGCTGCAGTTACTGTCCAAGAGCTTGGGCCTGCACCTGAGAACTGAGAATCGTTGAGGAGGTCGGCAGAGGTGCCTGGAAGGTCATCCAGCTGGGTGAGAGGCGGGCTCTCCGGGACCACCTGGGCTCTCCGGGACCACCTGGGTATCTGATATCATATCAGGGGTAGCAGCGGAGGGCATGGGGTTAGGGGATTGATTGGGAAAAAAAATAATAAATCGCTACTCATAATCATCAATGAACAATCTAAATGCATTTAGGCAGTGTAAAATAGGTTATAATCCCGTCCATGTGGCGCCCCCGATGAATCACGGCTATTGGCACCCATGCAGCCTGAGGTGTGAGCTGATTCTGTTGCAGAGCGCTTCCTCTTAGGTGCCATGGATAACATGCTAAAGCTACTGCCACAAACACATGCTACCGCTTACAAGCGGTTGTACAGGGACATGTAATAGATTCTGGAAAAATATACTAATTAATGATTGTTCTACTTATAATAAACAATGATTCCCAAGCATTCCGTTAAATGTTTAATTGTTTATGCCATAAGTATGTGCTGCGTGTGTTATTTATTACTCTCTCTATATATATTAATTTATTATTATACATATATATATATATATATATATGCTTTCGTAGATTTTCACGGGTACAGGAATGCAGGTTTTGGTGTCCTCGGGTGTCTTCCCGTGTAAAACTTTTACACGGGAAGACACCCGAGGACACCAAAACCTGCATATATATATATATATATATATATATATATATATATATATATAGATGCTTCCTACTTCATATTATAATATCTCATTCAATCCCCTGCAATGCAGAATATACTGGGGTCCCGTACAGGGATCAAACCAGCAACCTTGGCATTATAGGCACCATGCTCTAACCAATGAGCTATCCAGGCTCTCTAGAATTGTGTGGGACCCCAAGGGTCATTTAGTCCAAACCCTTGCAAAGCAGGAATATGTAATTGTTCCATACAGGGATAAAACCTGCAACCTTGGCATTATTGTCGCCATGCTCTAACCAACTGAGGGTTCCGCAAAATATGTAAATTATATATTATTATAAATGAATTTTATTTTATTTTATTTGTTTATTTATATATTTATCTATAGATTTGTTCAATTAATTAATCGATTTAATCTTGGTATGTGACGTCATTCCACTTATTCTCTTTTATTATTATAATGTATATTATCATTATTATAATTAATTAATTAATAATTAATTTATTATTATTATGATAATTATTATTATAATTATTATTATCATACTACTATTATGATAATTAATAATTAATTTAATATTATTACTTATTCCTACTCTAAATATCTAAATTAAGATTTATTACTATTATTATAATCATAAACCAATTATTAATTTATTATTATTATTTATTTTCACTATAGTTTATGATAAAATTGCTTGAAATCAAGTGCAATGCCTTTGTCAGGTAATCAAATAAGCAATTCTTAAATGATAATATCCTAGTATCCTGCCACAGCTTCCAAGGAATCAATTGCCCCCACAGCCAGGCCCCCTGGCTGCACTACCCTGAAATGCAGTGATCAGCAGCACTGGAGCTCTGGCCACTCCCACCAGGACACAGAATATGCTGGCTCCTAAACAACTGCAAAGCTACACTTTGTTAACCAAGGCAGGAAGATGCTAATTGGCCAGTTGCCGGGCGACCAGCAACAAATAGCTTGGCGATCCTCAAGCTGCACAGGACACAAAAGCTAACCCTGAGAAGTACCTGCAGGGCACACCTCCTCTTTACAAATGGGCAGGCAACGGAACAAAGCCCTAAAGTATCGCTCGTTAGCTGCTTTGCTGCTTTGTTTACGCACTCAGCAGTGGCTTCTATGGCAGGAGAATGAGTCACTCGGAAAACAAACAACTGCTGACCAAATATCTAAAGGGAGGGGGGATGTAGGAGCTCAGAGCCCAGGTGGTCTTGAACGAAATGAAATAAATGAAGAAACAAAGGACTAAAGCAAGGTTGGGGGGGGGAGTAGATGAGTAGATTCCCTGTTCAACAGCAAGTTCCACAGGCAGAAACAGCCAGGCTAAGTGAAGCCCCCCAAACAAAACACCCTTTAAAGAAAAGTACCGGCTGGAGATTTAAAACACACGTGGGAAGCTTTAACAGACGTCCCCTTGCCTATAGTAATTCTACAACCAGACCAGCGAAAACCACCATTCAAATTACTAACTAAAAGGAGGCCAGTGGGTTTTTCTATAAAAACGTAGGAGGGGGGAAAGCACAACACCGTGTGGCTTTAAACAATGAAAAGGGGACTTAAACAGCAGCGAGCAGCAAGCTAAACAATGAAGTAAAGTGAGCAGCAGCCAAACAAGAGAAGCCGCTCTCCTATAAATAATAGTATAATAGTAAACTTCAGGGAAACATAAGCTTAAACTTCCATTAAAGAAACCAGTTTTATATGCAGCTGTCCCTTATGGGGATCGAACCTGCAACCTTGGCATTATCAGCAGCACCCTCTAACCAACTGAGCAGGGAAGGATTAAAACTAACCAAGTGAAACCCCAGGCAGACATGGAAATAAAATACCCACTTTAAAACCAATTGGGTGGGGGAGGTAGAGGGGGGGGGAGAGCTCGGAGCACAGGGGAGGATTAAAGCTAAAACAATAAAGAAGGAAAAATGGAGGTAATAACAGTGGTCAGCAAGGAGGTTTGGAAGGAGCAGCCGGCCCCTGAAATTGTGGACGTGTGGGAGAGGGGGGGGAGCGCAGCATAAAGTCTGTTAAGGCAGAAAGGTGAAACGTTGCCCCCCAGAAAATGCCCTGACCACGTGTTACAAAACACCAATAGACCAGTAGAGGAGGATGAGTTAAGATGGACCCTCCTGCCTGCAGACACTCAAAGCAAACACACAGACACCAGCAGAATACACACCACGACCATCTTAAGGACAAACAAAAGGGAAGGATTACAGCAATAAAGAAGCAAAATGGTGCAACAACATGATTTTAGTTAAATAAACCCCAAGGGGCAGAAGCAGCTTTGCCTGGCAAAGCCCGTCAACAAAATACTATTTAAAAGGCAAAGAGAGGCTGGGTTTAAACACACAGAGTCGGCAGGCAAAAGGTGAAGGAGCGGCAGAAATGCAGCTGGAGAAACTGGGAGAGGATAAGCAACGTTGTTCACAACCACGCACAAACCACTTTAACAACTATAAATGGTGCAGCAATGGCAAAGTAAGGATCAGAGCTAGCCTCGATGCTATGTATTAGTTGATATAATTGACCCCACCACAAACACACACACGCCGTGACAAACCCCAGGTCGGCAGCGGTGCCCCATAACAGCTGACTAGCAGCTGAGATTCAAAAGACGTTTCACAGCTCCATACATTCACAGGCAGGAAAATTTAAATACAGCAAGCACAGTGATACTGCAAGCACACAGGCGCACACACAGACTGTCCCTCCTTAGATAGCCAGGGCGCTGAGGAACAGCACACACACATGCACACACAGAATGGCTATCCACAGGTCGGAGGAGACAGCTAAATAATACAAATAAAAGGAAAGTAACCAGGCAGTGAAGAATACTGCACTGTGGCAAAAAACAAAGTCGCTAACCCAGCAACAAGTACCCAAAAGAAAAGAAGGACTTTAGGCAGTATAGTCGGGAGGCAGAGAACACTAGAAGTAAAGTCTTAAAGGGTAACGTAGAATTTCCGGAACTAAATAAGCTCAGCAGACGGAAACAATGAGAATAGGCTTTGGAAATCTAAATGAGAAAATAAGGAAGAATGAGGGGGAAGCATTAGGGAAATGCAAGGTACAGGCAAGGGGGGTTAGCTTGGACAACAGCAACCACATGGCGAAAACTCCCTTTTAAAAAAGTCCTCTTCAAAGTACAGGCTCCACGTGGTCGCTCAGCTGGGCACGTGGAAGAGGAGATCCTGATGAGATGACTCGCCACGGGACGACGATGAGGAATGAGGCCAGGGAGAGGCTAGTGCTGCAGCAAAAGGCTGCTGAACATGCCCCCTCTGTGGCACCTGATTGGATGGCCACAGGAGGGGGCGTGAGCCCCAGCCAGGTGAGCTGGAGGCAGGGGGCAAATGCCCCCCTGCTGGGCGGTGCTCGGGCTCCCGCCCACAACCACTCCCCTCTCTTTCAGGGAGGAGAGTCTTTGTCACTTTCACATGCCTCATTCATAAGTCCTTTTCAGTCCTTTTCATTCAATTTCTGCATTACTCCACAATTCATTTTTTTAAAGCACAAAATCTGCATTTAAATAAATTTTCCTCTCATATCTCAAAAAGATAATGCTTTTTCTTTCAAAACACACATTTCCAGATACATTTTTATTTTAAGATGAGTACTCTTGAAAACATGAGAAATCGAGTGGATGTCCATCCATTTAAGATCTGTGGATCAGATCAGTTCATGTGGGAATTTGCAAATACCAAAGTCCCTAAGCATTTTTAGCTGTTGGTGAACTGGACCTATGATAACTGCCTATCCTTTTCATTTAATCCATAAAGTGTAATAAGCTCTTTATGCCAACAGATGTTGTCAGTGAAGTTTCACTGTGATTTCAAGCACTGGACAAGCAGGAGTGAATGAAAGAAAGAAAATGTCTGAAAACTGGCATACTAAAAACATTATTTAAAATTCTAACACTTCAACCATCTCTCCCCCCACCTCCATCTACCATGAGTACAAAAATATGATAAGCAATAAAAGGAAAATATAAGGAACTGAAATAGAGGCAACAGACAACGGCAGACAGAAGAGAAAAATGCATTTGTTCTACAAACAGAAAATATAATTGAAGATGAACAATGGAGAAAGATGTTCAAATCAGATAAAGAAATCCTAGCCAGCTGACAGTAACTCATTGGAATCTTACACATATTTACTCAGAAGTAAGTCTCACCATAGTCAATGGGGCTTACTCCCAGGTAAGTATGTACAAGCATGCATCAACGTGAGATAAACTTTAATCTTAAATTGTAAAGTTTTTTGATATTTGAATATAATACATTAACACCATATGTTCCAGTAGTCAGTTAACACTATTGCCATGTGTTGGTTTTGGCAAAACGTGTCTTACAGAATAAATAAATAAATAAAAGCCATGGGGTTTCCATCCTCTGTATTATGTGATCCTTTCTTTTCCATAGAAAGTAAGGGCTATATTTTGATAGGTTATGTCTAACTAGGGCCAACTCTGCTAACACCTTTCACAGCCAGTTGTGATCTATTTTTAAACATGTCAGCAATCTGAATTCTGCTGTGTAAAAAATAACTATAACATATTTCTCACTGTACTTTTTGTTGTTATTCCGCTCGTCTTTCTATCTGTCTGCTAAACTTGTTTTAGTCTAACATGGACACAATTCAAAAATAATCATCTACTCCTGCCTGCTTGGAAAGTACCTACACAAAAGACAAACAAATAAATCTGAAACCCAGGTACAACCAAAATCAATGAAATTAGTTCCTGAAAGCTTCCTTCTGGTCATGGCCAAGAGCGAAATTCCGATATCCAAGTCAAGCATAACTGTGTCATCCCTGTTGATTTGTTGTTCCTGTGATTACCCTGAGGCAAAAGGCTGACAGACATACTCATTCACAGAGTTTTTTCTCCAGAGAGGGCTTTGGCTCCAATTTGAGCAAGGGCCTCTCCAAGTGTACACTTTCACTGATACCCTACATCTAGATGAAATGGGAATGTTAAAGAATAAAGAAAAGAAAAAGGACAGGTATCCTAAATTGTGTTATATTTGGTCTTTCCACTGCACACGTTCTACATTTGAATTTCAAATATAGGCTCAACTTCCCCACAGGCTTGAAATATATGGGGGGGGGGGATGGAGTCAGCTTGTTATTATGAGGCGGAGCAGTTATATTCACCCTGTTTTAACAAAACCAAAGCAGCCTTTTAATGTAGGAACACTGCTGGCTCATAATGAATAGCTCTAAATGCTCAAAACTAGCACTCCCCTACGTAATTTGTCAAAAGTGAAGCTGGCATCATTCTAAATCATGTGTGCGGGACCATTCAAAGGAACAATACGTTCTGCTTCATTTCTCAGAGCCATGTATATGCAGGAATCATTGTCCCTATAATTTATGGTACTGCTGTGTACACAATAAGCAGACTTCAGGCTAAGGCAGACAATGGTGTCATGAAGAATGCATTCATTTCTTCTAGAAATGGCATCTGCTTTATCTAGTTCCTTGCAGATTCTGTTTGAAAAAACACGACACTTCAATACCACTGATGTAATGTCTGGGGATGCAGCCGGGAAAGTGAATAAATAAATAAATACTGTTTCCATAGAGCATAATTAAGGGTGGAGGTAAGCTGAGGGATGTTGACAAAATTCACCCCCTCTGTGCAGGATATGGCAAGATTTGGGGGTGCTGGCAGGGAATTACTGATTTCCAGACTTGATCAGGAACTTGTTAGATTCTGATGGGCTCTTGATGAGTGGTAGAGCACATGTTCACCATGCAAAGTGTCCCATTTCTTTGGCATCTCTGATTTGAAACTCTGGTGTGTCACTGCCAATCAATGTAAAATAATAATAAGTTAGATAGACCCATAGCCTGACCAGATATGAGGCAGATTCCTATCTTTCTGTGAGGGGTTTTTGTCTGGAAGTTTTTGGGTCATATTTAGGATCCATGCATTTGTACATGAAAAGTGTTGTGTCACTGTTGTTGTTGTTTATGAAACAGCTTTTACAACTGCCTCAGGGCAATATATGAAGCTAAAATAGTTTTAAGAACAGTACAAAAATAGCCAAACTAATGTATATGTATGGGTGGGGTGCAGGATTTTCTTCTTGTTTACTTTCCTTTTGTTGTGTTTGAGGGGTGTCTATGAGTGTGCTTACATACTAGAAATCATTTCGCAAGTGGTCTGTGGTCTGTAGCCTCCCTGTGCTTCAGTCAAAGACATTATGAAATATCTCCCTCTCTTGCTCTTTCAGGGAACCAGGGAGGATGCAAGTCCTGCAGAGGAATTTGCTGGAAAGAAGAAAACATAGATCACGTTTGGCCACCTGACAATGATAATGTAAGTTCAAAACCCCACAGAGACTAAAATGCCAAAGGAATTCTTAAGTTCCCTGAGAATGAAGCAGAAAATGGATGCTTCTTTCAACAGAGAAAGAAAGCTTTTGAGAAACTAAAGGACAGAGTTCAGCATAGCTCTACTTTTGATATTTGGACAATTGTTTTACCACATCTGAGACCTTTCTATTAATTTACCCTTGGTGTGACTCATTATGAACAACACCTAGATACTGACAAAATTGACACTTCCTTATCAAATCCCACATCCTTATCTCCTCTGCTGGACTGTGGTGACTTTGTGTAGCCATGTCTGCATATCACTGAGAAATGGCAGTCCTGCAGATTATAGGAGGAACTGGAATGGGGATATCTTTTTTGGTGGCTTCCCAGTGTTCCATGTAATATATTATTAAGAAATAGGGGAATGAATGGACATTCATTTGCTCTTGCACAAGTCCACAAAAAAAAAAACCTGTCCCACAGCCCTAAATTCTGCTAGACGTACTCAGCCCTTTGACATACCACTTTTTGTGAAACATCCTACCTCCATTGCTATAATGATCCCACCCCACAATATAATGTAAATTGAATTTTCCTATTTCCATTTCTTGCTTCTTCGTTTTGAATGACATGAATAACCATTCTTGTGCCTCTCTCCTTTCTCGGCGTAACCTTCCACAAACAGTACAAATTCTTACCATCTAAAAAAAATAAAAAATAGTTTCATGCTGGAGATTTTAAACTGCCATTTGAAACATGGCTGACTTTTCTCAGCAAGTATAGCCAGCAATAGTGCAACCCCCGATAAGATCAACATTACATTATGTATAAGTTTAAAGGAAGAGTTTAATATGATTTAACAGTTGTAGCACAGAAGATAAGATTGCAATCAGGTACCTGTGGCACTGAAATCTTATAGAATGATAAACAACAAGGAGCTGCATGCTGTATCCAGCAAAGTTTCTGAAATCTAATATTTTATAATAATCTCATTAACCTATCAAGTTTTACCTTCTTTCTTCTACTGATTATTTCATTGTAGATTATTTGCTCTGATTTGATCTCCAACCTGCACATTCGTTTTTTCGTGAGATATAATGGCAAGGATACATCACTTCCATAAAACTGAGGCACAACTCAGAGTAGCTTCAGATATTCTAAAAAGGCGATGAGGAAAATAGCCAAAGTGAGTCAGTGAGACCAAGCATCAAGCACTGTGTGTGTGTTTTTTAAAACCTTATTTCCTTGTATTGCACAGAGCCAGTTCCCAGAAGATCCCAGTTAGGCAGGCTGCCAGTAATGGAATGCCAAGAAGCTCTTACCTATGTCTTTTATTCAATATTCACAGAGAGAGAGACATAGAAATGCCACTTCTTGGGTAATGGCGTTGTTCCGAGTAATCTCCTCCCCACTTCCCTTCTCAGTTGTCAACAACCCCACCCTTATGGTGTCTGCTTAGGGGCAACTGGCTCTGGGCTCTCTGCTCTCCTACTTTCAATGCTTGCTGGGTTCTGGAAGAAGGTAGGTCTGGAATGTTCTCTAGTGATAATGTGTCAGTCAGCTGTTCCTGCTCTGCTTCTCTCATTATTTCCCAGCTTTGCCCCTTTTCTGTCTCTGAGCTGTGACCCTCTGCAAACCACTGTTGTAAATCTTTATTGTCCTCCTCTTCTCAGGAAGGTTCAGGAGTAGGGGGAAGCGGTCTCCACCATTCCTCCTCCGATGTCCAGTACCTAACAATCAGCCACACCAAGATGAATTCTGGACCACATAAGTGCTGAGAAGCAAACTAAGTTTCTGATCCTCACTGACCCCCACACTGGCAGGACAACACATTAATCAGATCTAATTCAAACTACAGCTGTATTTGCATTCACTATTCTGAATGAGGTTGGGAGGCTGAATGAGCACCCAGGTTATTATAAACTGTTGCAGAGTAAGTTTTTATCTCACCAAATGGAAGACAGGAACAGCTGTAAAGTTTTAAGCAGTATCTTTTACTTAACTGCACTAGCCAATAGTGCTTACAATATAAGCAAAGTGGAAGCATGAAGCAAGGTGGAAGTTTCCTGAGGGGCCTAGATACATTAACACTTTAGTGGCCTTTGTCTTTTATTATTATTGTTATCATCATCACCACCACCACCACCACCAATACACTGCCTTTCCCCCGACAGACACAGATAAAAGAAGAACAGCTAAAAAAAATGGGAAGGAGAAAACAATAATTAAAAAAAAAAACATTAATAGAATTAAAATTATACATGTGTATAAGATATATATAAAAAACACAGAAATAATTACAATAAAAACAGCACAGCATCAGCCCATAGTACTGTGGTTCTTAATTAAAGGCTGTTGCTTATTCCAGCATAAACTAGCCCTAGCTTACATACCCCTCAAATGTTAGGAGAAACATTTGTGCCAGTCAATGAAACAAATACCAAAATGTCATCTGATTTGAAGTGGCTGTAGGCAAAGATGAAATGTTAAAGGAAACATTAAATGAGAACGCATAAACTAAAAAATAAAAATGTTCTGTAAATCTGTTTGGCATTGAAGAGGGATAAAATATGACTCTAAACCCATATTTTTAATAGATAAAAAGTTTTTGTCTGCCAATATGAGGATTTGTAGAATTGGTGTGCAGCCGGTTTTGGGGGGGGGGGAGAGACTTTATTACAGTTCAATATATATTCCTCGTTGTGTGTCTATTCAAGCTGGAAAACAGTATCATTTCCAGATTCAATACAGAAAAAAACTGCACTAAACATTGTGCCAGGATATCTCTGTTATAACTGAAAGATTAATGGCTTGAAATATATACCCAAATTTTATGAATTTTAAAGGTATTCATTACGGTACAAAGCCACATCAACATTTAAATTAAAATCTTTGAGCCTCAAGGAAAGTATAAGAAATGTGGTCTTGTACAGCTAAGTCTTTTTACATGGCTGTTTGTTGTAAGTAATGAGTTTGCATTTGCATGCAAAACATTCACTCTGAAAAAAGAACCAAGCTGCTGTGCTTACCTCACAGGCCTGGCCCCAGTGCTAGGAACTGCCTCTCATCAAATTGATGAGATTGCTGCCTCTGAATATTATTAGCTCTGGCTGCACCTACTGGCTGCCCTGGTTTCTAGCCTATTAGTCCCAGTGGGCCTGGAGTAGAGGGAGGAAAGAGGACAATGGCAGCAGTGCTGCTGCTGCAACCAGCAGCAGTGAGGAACATGAATGCCTCACTGTGCCAAAGAACCCATGGTGACTGACAGACCTGTGACCCCATGTAACCATCCTTTGGTTGGTCCACAATTAAGATCCCTAAAACTAGTGTTTTGGTACTCAAATTAATCAGTGATGCTTGTTTGATTTCAGACATGGGAACTATCTAGTAAACAGACAAGTTTAAAAGCTAGGGAAATTGCTAACTTTTAACTTTAACTAGTTACAGTGTTTACTTTATCTAGTTAAATTTTCCAGTTTTAGAACAAGTCAAGATCACAAACCTACTTCAAACCAAAGTTTAAGGGCCTGGTAATCCTAGTTTCCTGGTTTGGATGAGATGGGATATTATGGTTGATTATTAGAGACTTCCTGACCAATAGTGAGGGCATGCTGAGAAGAAGGCGCAGCTTACATGAGGAAACTGGTAATTTCAAATCTTGCCTTGGTAAATCAACATATCTGAAGGCAGCTGCAGATGAATGGCTTTAAGTGCAATCCAAAAGTTTGGAACTTCATTCTGTTTCCCTCATACTAAAGGTCAACAAAATTTATGATGCGGGTGTGATACTGGCAGCGATATATTTTATAAATGAGGCCTACAGAGCATGTTCAGGGCAGTTTGGCATCATCTATTTGGTTCTTACTTTTTAAAACTAATTGACCATACACTATCAATAACAAAGCCATCACCACTTGGGCAATATTAATTGCTTTCTTGCTAGGGAATTCTATTATCATACTTTTAATTAAACACAATGCTACTTTTTTCATTTAGAATAACACAGCCTGTTCCTTGCCCTTAATTCATAGAACAGCCCACCCACATGGATACAATATGATAATGCATACAATAATAATTCATACTTTAGTATGAGAAGCAACCAAACCAAGGAGAAAATGTGCCCCTTTGGTTCCTCTATTTGTATAGGTATGAAGTGGGGTATACATATATCGGATCTCTCTCTGCAATTTATTCAGCAGTTGTGGGCTGCCCCTGCTCTAGGCAGGCCAGAATATTTACTTCATCTAAGTGAGATCAGTGCAGCAGCCCTTTGAGAAACTATTGGCAGAATGGTATGCAGCTGCCAGGCTTAAGTATCTGTACATCCAATTCCAGATTGCTTTGTAGCCTGGGTTTCTAAAGCAAGCCCCTACAGTGGTGCCTCGTGTTACAGACGCTTCAGGTTACAGACTCTGCTAACCCAGAAATAGTACCTCAGGTTAATAACTTTGCTTCAGGATGAGAACAGAAATTGTGCAGTGGCCGCAGCAGGAGGCCTCAATAGCTAAAGTGGTGCTTCAGGTTAAGAACAGTTTCAGGTTAAGAACGGACCTCCAAAACGAATTAAGTTCTTAACCCGAGGTACCACTGTATTTAGTAGAGGGTGGGAAGTTAAAACAGGATAGTGCTTTGTACTGACCAAATACTAGAGAGACATAGCGGAAATATCTCATGGAAAAGAATGGAAACATCATAAATAGGCCCTGTGTACCTCCTCCACAAAATGTCTGGAGGGTGGCATCATGAGAATGGGCCTTTTCTGCGGTGGCTCCCTGCTCATGGAATGCTTCTCCAGGGAGGCTCACCTGGCACCTTCATTACATATCTTTAGGCGGCCTCAGCCCAGTATACCTGAAGGAGCGTCTCCACCCCCATCATTCTGCCGGGACGCTGAGGTCCAGCGCCGAGGGCCTTCTGGTGGTTCCCTCACTGCGAGAAGCAAAGCTACAGGGAACCAGGCAGAGGGCCTTCTCGGTAGTGGCGCCCGCCCTGTGGAACGCCCTCCCATCAGATGTCAAAGAGATAAACAACTACCTGACATTCAGAAGACATCTTAAGGCAGCCCTGTTCAGGGAAGTTTCTAATGTGTGACATCTTAGTGTATTTTTGGTCTTTGTGGAAGCCGCCCAGAGTGGCTGGGGAAATAAATTATTATTATTATTATTATTATTATTATTATTAGGCACTAGGTGAAAACCTTTCTCTATAACCAGGCCTTTGGCTTTGGCTAATTAACATTCTACTTCCTTTTAAATATGTTTGTGCGAGAGAATTATTGGTTTGTTTTTGTTCTTGTTTTTGCTATCTATTTTGTTTCCTCATTTTGTTTTGTTTTTTTGTTTTGTTGTGAACTGCCCTGTAATCTTTGGATGAAGAGTGGTATACAAATTTAATAACAAACAAACAAATAATAAGAAACTTCCTAGAACCATTTGCCTTCATTAAGATTCAAATGTTTGTCCTCATATAATCTAATTGCAAAAGGAATCAAATCACCCTATTTCTCATACATAGTTTTCAAAATGATACTTGACACAGTTCCTTGAGAAACATACTAATTTGCTATAGGAGACTGCTGTGGATATTATATTGTGTGTTGAAGAGTGACCATTGAATAATAGAAGCCTCTTTTTTGTTGTGAAGTGAAACTTGACAGCAATAATTACCGCCATTAAATGCTGCTCTCCTCTTGTTTTTAAGGTTATTTGCCACCCATGTTTAGATGTTAATTTCCTGCCATTTCTTCTGAGCTTGTTCTTTAATTAAAGTTATGCATCATTGCATTAAGTGAATTCAGACAATTTTTAAAATAGAACAGAGTTGTTAACCTCTAACATTAATGTGTAGAACCAAATAGAAGTTGAATAACTTAGGGGGAACAGACTCACATTTTAATGACCTAATCCTTGTTTAGCCAGGCATACTAAATAAGTGAAGTTTAGAGTTTGGTGTCAGAAGAAAATATATTCTTGCTGCAAAGTAAAAATTCTCTTGGGTTAAAGGAAGGCCAAAGTTAAGCTGTAACGTATGCAATAGATTTTTTTTAATTGCTAGGCAAAACTGAACATTGTGCTCTTGCTCCTGTATGGTTTGGGACATAGCAGTCTTCAGGCCTTCCCCAGACATCACTAAACATGTGGAGGGCAGAAAGCCAGGGGATTGACCCAGGAAAGGGGGCCAGCATTTTCTTTTGGGGGGTGCCGCCCACAGGGTATGAGTCAGGGTGGGGGGAAGAGCCAGAAAAGTCTGAGACAGAGGAAGGAGTGCAGGATGCATCAGAGGCAGAGGGATGGGCACAGGATTTGTTCAGGCCAGTTTGTTGTGGCAGGCCAGTTGACTCTCCATCATCTTCCATCCCTCTGTCTCCTAGAAGAGGGAAGGGCAGTTACTGCTTCTATGCAAGAGAAGTCTCCTGCACACCCCATCAGATGACAGTACATAAGCTGATGGAGAGAGTGTGGTCCCACTGTTGCTGCAACTACTCCACAGGCCACAGACCTGGAGACTGCTGCCTAGAGGCTAGAAGCGTGTGCGTGTGTATCTGGAGAACTGTCAGAGTTGCTGCGTGTTCTTCTGTCAATACACAATTAACTTTTCTATGTGTGCCTTCCTTGGCTGGGGTGCCTAAGACATTGATCCTTTCATGTATGCAACATGTACTTGGGGGAGGAGTCTCTAAAAGGGAAATATGTGAATCATAGAAATGTAGAGTTGGAAGGGGTCATACTATTAATACAGGTAACCCTAGATCCATCTCTGTCATTAGAGGCCCATACAGGAATGCTAGCTTGGCCCCGTGACTGTGGGTGCCCAGGGCCACGGGTGCCATGCAGGGTGCATGGCCCTGGCACTGAAATTTGTGGGTGCCTGGCCTCTTTATGGGGAATTTTGTGGGTACTCAGGAACCCAGGGCCCCAAGGAGTTGGCACTTATGGGCTCATATGACCTCAGTGGCTAGAGGAGTACAGGAAATTTTCCTCTCATGACCCTCTTTCCATTCATATATCTTTGGATGCAAAACAATGTATCTAAACTGTTTTGATTACTTGAAAGTGACATAAAACCCCTGAATGTTACGGTTTTTGTAGGGTTCTTATACTGCTTCCCCACACAGAGTATTCTCAATGCAATTCCACAAGCCACCTTTGTCCATTAATTGTGGCTTTTTGGTGCTAATTAAGATAAATTAGAACAAGAACTGATTAGTGGAAGTTGAATCACACATATTAATGTATGAACATCTTTTAAACTCTTGGAACAATATATCAATTAATAAAAATTGACTTGCCGCTTGAATAGTATAAATGTGGTAGAAAGTGCAAGCTTTCTGACATCCAGTTTTATAGATTGGGCTTTAACTGCAGCAGTACAGTGACATGCAGCTAAATCCTGATCTGCACTCCTAGGAAACAGGCAGAACTGGCTGATAAGGATACAGAGGTTAACAGCTTCAGGTCATCATTAAAATGTCATATGCTCATCTGCTAAAATTCACAAATGTTATGCAAACTGATGATAAAATTATTGAGCAAACTGTGGTGTGTTGTTGTTTTTTAACGTTCTATGGATATATTTCTCAATGTCAACACTCAAGATACCTAGTGAACAAAATGAATGAGAGGTTCTATTCATACCTGATCCATTTTAAATACTGTTGTATTATATTAAAATATTACATGAGTGTGGGTGAGTGTGCATGAGAAAGAAATACAGAGCTTGAAGTGGGGAAGGATGTGAATGGCATCCCTAAAACCATCCCACTTCCTTTCAATTTATATAATTGAATATGACCCAGTTTGCAATGGACCATCCCCTATTCCTTTTACTCCCAAATAAACCAGGGGTGCACAAGTATCCTGCTGCTTACTCCATAAGGAATATTCATAACAAATGCTCACAATAATTGGTTTAAATAAAGCTTGATGGAATTTTGCCAGTTGTTGCTTGAGAGCACACATGATTTTTTCAATTGTCACTGGGAGGTAACGAAAGCTAAGAGGTAGTGAAGGGCAATCTGAATTCCCCGTATTGATTTGCTGTAATCATGAAATTCTGTGCTTGATACTTCTAGACCAGATTGTGTCTTCTGAACTAGATATGCTTTTTCCCTAAACATGTATTAGATATTCAGGTGAAAGTTATTGGCCAGGGCAACCAACATTAGGCCTAAAATGCTTCTTTAAAACACATGCACGCAATCGTATAGTATATTGAGATGTCCAAATAATTTGCTTTTTAAAAAGTATACCGAGATATTCTTTCCCAATGTGAGCTCCAATGCCTCCCTCTCAGACACAAGCTGTGGGTAGAGAACTATTATGGGAGAACTCAATTACCATAATTTTGCTAAATGCGGGGAGTATTGATTGGTGGAAGTAGCAATATGGCAGATCTCCATCTCCTCTGTCCCCCATGGAGATTTTATTGTAGTAGCCCTGTTGATTAAACCGACCACAGTAATAAGTTGAATTTAATTATGGTTGCAAAATTGCTTCCATTTATTAACACGCTAAGTACTTCTAGATCAAAGGAAATTTCATCTAATTGGGAAGAGCACACTATCATTTGTTAAGCAGCACTCCCCACTGAGCTCAACAGGAAGTTCTGCTTAAAAAGTGATGGCATGATACAGTGACATATTGACGCCAGATAATGCTTCCATTAAGCAAAGGAATGCTCCCAGCCTTCACAATGTACTCTGCAAGTAATTCCCTTGTACAGAGCAATGCTCCCCACTTGCATAAAGGATTTCAATATGTACAGTGATTCCAGGCTTTAAATCTGTCCTGTGTAACTCTCTCGTCTTCAGCCATAGGCACTTACAGGGAGAGTCCAGTGAAATTATTCTGTCTCCTACCATTCTACAAACATAATTGAAATATATGTGAAATAGAGAAGTGGAAATGTGGACCCAGCTTTCCTATGGGGAAAGCAAATGAACCAGGAAAGAGAGAAGGCTGCTTGCCGATTTCCTATTTCACAAGTTTGGGGAGCAGGCAGCAGAGAATAAAGGAGAGTTGGGAGTGGACACAGCTATTACCTGGCCTGCCGTAGGAGGAAGAGATAGAGGGAAGAAGCTGGGCTTCTTCATTGTAACTTTGAAGTATACTATGGAGATTGAGGTAGCAGCATGTTGGCCAAACCAATTTTGACTTCCTTATGGAACAACAACTGGGGACAATGCTTGCTGTCTCCTTCTACCAGCTGGAACCAATTAATTCACCGAGACTCCAGAGAGGCCAAAAACAAAAACAGGAACACCTCTTTTCAGTGGTTTCCTTCTTATTTTATCCTGGGTTCCTCTGAGCTGAGAAGTTTTCAGGAAATGCAAAAAGAATATAAGTGACCAAATAATGTAGCTTATTCACAATGTGCTCTTGTCTTTGTTAAAATGGGATGGACTAGAACTTCATAGGAAGGGAGGGTTAAATTTAAGTCAATTAGGTATGCTTGCCAGTTGAAATTCATTTATTCCCAATGGGGGATCACTGGCTGAATTGCAGGTGTTGCTTGCTTTAGATGTGGTACTGTATTCTGGGCTTAATTGGGCAACCTGTTGCTTGTGACTGGCATTGTTGACTCACACAATAGGCCCTTTCACTGTCCTCCACAGTGGGACTCTCCTTGTGCAGAGCAGAGTCAAATTACACATACTTTTTTGGGTCAAGTGCAGTGCTGAAGCTGAAGTGGACTTGTCTGTAACACTCCCCAAACCAACTATCCCAGGCTTTCTCACAGAGGTCCCCCTCCTCACACATTCCCTATTTGCATAGTTAATTGACCCACTTTGGGGCTGCCTCCTTAGCTCATGTGGCCATGGTGGCTGGGGATGATTATGGGGAGATGTAGTCTAGCCATATCCAAGGTGGGGAAGGCTGCTCTAGCACTTGTTCTAAACATACAGAATGGTGGGACTACTACCCTATGCTGCTAACAAATTAATTTCTATGAAAACAAAATATATTCCAAAAGTTTCAAGGCAATGTCCAACTAAGTACTTCTATCAGCTCGACTTCTGGCTGCATAATGGAACTTCCCCTCCATCTCCTTGTATTCCCCTAAATCTGTTCTGTGGTTTTCTCCAAATCTCCAGAGCACACGTAGGGAGGGCATAGGTGGCATGTGGAGAGAGGAAAGAGAGGGGAAGTTTCCTTATACAAACAGAAATCCTTGAGCTAACAAAGCTATTTCATGTTATATCTGTGTGTGTGTTATTGGGTATTATATACCTATCTATATCTATAGCTTAGAAGCCAATGGTAGGATGTTCCAAAGCAAATAACCATTTTCTTCTTATATTTATATGTTCTCAGCTGAGGAGAACATACATGGATAACCTTTTCTTTGGCTGAAATATTTTAAGGCAAGTTAGGTGCTGAGTTGGCTAGAAATCCAAACACCAATCCATCTTTCCATTCACTCTCATCATCAGTTATTAGTACCCATCTCACATACTGTATCTTATTTTTCTGTCTTTGTTATGTCAGCAGCAGAAAATTGATCATGGGATTGCATGATACCATAGGCTGTAGAGTAAACAATTGCACTACCAGAAGTACAGAAACAAGGAGTTTCATAGAGGGCGGAATGAGAACAGTGATCTTAAAGCTCTCTACAAACTGCATCAAAAGCAGCAAGAAAGGTGAGTGAAAATCTCTCTCCCTGGGCCCACTCAGCTAAAAGAAGCCTCTCTTGGAATCTCTTCTGTTCACAGAACAGTAACTTAGGATCCAAGCCATTGTTTCACACATAGCCCAGGATCTGCATACCAATTATAAACCAACTCTAATAAAAGTTCTGTAGGGCATTCCGAGAACCCACCACGAACACCTCTAGTTCTCTCTAATGCCTGGTCTACATTGACTGGCAAGCAGGGTTCCAATCTTTCCAAGGTCTACCTGGGGATGCCAGGAGTTGAACTTTGAACCATTGGGCTGCCAAGCATGTGCCCTTACCACACAGCCGCAATTAAAATGCCTTCCCTGCTAGAGTTGGTCATGTGTAGCTGACATAACGATCTGACCTGGAAGGGGGGTTTTGCATCCTCATCAGAGCTCTGGGCTCAGTGCACCCGATGTCTACTTAATGTACATACATACAGTATACAGCTTCCTGCATATATTTCAGCTTTATTTATGTCAGACCTGACTCCAGAAAGTTTTGTTTTAATCCTTGCAGAGGAAACAAGATTGCTCATATATGCTGTGACAGTCAGGTCAGAAAGCAACAACAAGAGGATAAATGTGCCGCTGGAATGTCCAATATTAGATGATGATGCATAGTGAAGATACTAGGGTAATACTAAAAATGCAGGCATGTTCCTCACCTGTCATTAGCTGGCTGTGCTGTAACATTACAAATAACATTTCGACATGTAAATACACATGATGGCTTATTAAAATTGTAGGTTAGATTGTGATGGCAATATAAATAGATAAATGACTGCACACACCAAACATACACAAATCAAAGCAGAAAGAGAGCTCTAATGGGAAAAATCCTTGCTACGCCAGCCTATATTCAGATAAATTTGAAAAGAAATGGAATGCCTTTCATTTTGCTTTCTTTATTCAAGCTTTACCAGCTAACGATGCTTGCCCAGTATATCCTGCCTTGTTAATTAGCAGTTTCTGAAAATCCGACCGTTAATGTGTTAAGTGTGTTGTTCAGAATATCTGAGGGGTGTGTGATTCACGGAGAGATTACAGGCTGCACACTAAAATGCACTCAGGTAGGAAATGCAATATTTGGGGAAAAGGTTTGTATCACTTGATATTCCCATGGCTTATTCCAGGCTCTTAAGGATTCCAGGAGATCTTAAGCTCTAGCTGCCAGCCTACTCTGGATAAAGGCTTCATTTTTATTTTATTTTGTATTTTGCTTAATTTTCTATGGGAATGACAGGATGACAGAATAGCCCATCACTCCTAACAGAACTTACTCTACTTACATTGAAAACACAGCAGCAAGTGGCCTCATGCACTGACTGTTCAGGTTGTGGGTGGCTGTTAGAGATGGGATGGCCTGGAAAACAAACAGAAAAATTGAGGGGGAAACAGGGTTTTCTTCCCAAAGCCGTCCCCCCCCCGACAAACTGGGGGTGGGGGACAGTTTGATATAGTTTGAATATTCCACACACTTTTTAAAAACTTTTTTTGAGGGGGGACAGAAAAAACCTGCTTTTTTCTGGGGGGTTTCCAGGCCTTCCCAACTCTAGGCTGGATATAGAGTTTTAGAGCAAAATCAATCAATAAAATGCTGCAGGGCTCCCACTGATGGAGTTCATTAGATGGACCTCACCTTCTGATTCTGAATGGATCTGGATTAATCATGAACCTTTATCTTGCCAGGGTGAGGGGAAATGTCAAACATAGCACCTACCATTTTTGAACTATTCATTAGATGTATTTACTCACAGCTGGGTCCATGCCTTTCACAATTCACACTATATTGCATGTGTTTTATGCAAGAGGGGCATCCAAGGGTTCCCTTGTGTTTACATGTTTGCTTCTGGGAAATCTTTCCCAGAACAGGGGTCAACTGAATTGCTCTCATAATAAAGGGATGTAAAAAGTGAGGTCCTCCAAGGATTTATATTTTGGATGGTCCTTTTTGTTGTCCATAAACAATTTAAAGATTTATTTTATTTTAATAAACCACTTAATCAAACAATCACTAAGCAGTACCCATAAAACAATATAAAATAATTATCAATAATATACAGATAAAATTAGCAAATACTAAAAGTAGTGATGCATAACTAAATTATGTGTCTGGGTAGACTTTCTAAAATAGAGCAAGTATCTAAAATGATAGCTAGGATATCTGCCTAACAGTAGGGAAGGAGTTCCAAGGCTTAGGTGCTTTCACACTGGGAGATGGACTCCTTGTGAGATTTTGACCAGCTTCGGCCCATCTGAAGCTGATACAGGCTCGTCTTATCTTGAGCCCAAGCAGAGTAGTCCACACAGCAGAAGGATAAGCAGTATGTGCTACATTCTTTAACTTTATTTACACTCTATGCTGAGAGAATACAAACGTGCATCTTGCCTCTGTGAGAGCAGAGAAGCAACTGTCTCTCAAACAAAGAAACCGAGAGAACAGTGAAAAACAGGAAACCAGTGAACGTCCCATTCCCGTGGGAATCCAACAGTAACTCTGACTGTGGAATGCAAAACAATGTCTTGTGACTGCAGTTGCTGCTCAGTGAGGGAAATAGAAACCAACACTCCTAAAGGATACAGAACGGACATAATATGACACTTCTAGATGTGTAAGTTTCACAGATCAAAGCAGTTGTGGGGCAAGGTGATATTTCAAACAAGCTGCTCCCAAGGTGTTGTGGGCTTCTTATACTAATATTATAACCTTGAACTTTTTTTCCTTTTTTCCTTTGTTCCTGCTTTATTATTCATTATCACATCTGTACAACGTAAACATCCATTCATTATTCTCCATAAATCAAAATTGTCAAATATCACAACAACAATAGTAAAACCTTAAACTTGACCCAGTAACAAATTGGCACCCAGTGCAGATCGTTGGGTAGAGCTCAGTCGGTAGAGCAGGAGACTCTTAATCTGAGGGTTGTGGGTTCAAGCCCCACTTTGGGCAAAAGATTCCTACATTTCAGGGGGTTGGACTAGATGACCCTTGTGGTCCCTTCCAACTCTGCAATTCTATGACAAAGAGCCCGTCTTAAGCTCCTTTATTTGCCTTGGCTTGCTGGGTGCTTGGGAGGTGCTCTTCAGGCTTGACCTGCACGTCTGGGTAAACACTGGCAGTGAGGCCAGGCTGGTACATGCATTGGCTTAACATACTCAGTGCTCTCTTATCAAGGAGGGAGGGAACAATTTGCTCCTCATCCTTGGCTCTGGGGTGTTACAGACTGTGGCCGTGAACCTGCAAAACCTCACCTGCCCATAGTTTCTGAATATGGCTAAACAGGTTGCATTTCTTTTTCATATATTTTATAAACATCACCTTTCTGCTCCCTCTTTGCCTCTCAAGTCTGCTTTAGGGGTGGGGTGGGGGGCAATGCGTAGAAAGCTCAAACTAAGGATCAGAATTAACCTCCAAACGCATTCATTCATTGACCTGTCTACCACGACCACCTGTATGAATTCCAATTAGTGTCAACTGTCATGGGATTTTCCTTTCCTTTCCTTTCTGTTATACGAGCCACTACCAACTGGGCTAATTTGGCAAGTTCATTCACTAGAGTTCACTTAAAAGCTATCAAGTGGTGACAATTTTCATTTACTGCTTGTTTGCACTAGATTCAGACCATTGCCCTGTAGATGAAATGGCCTGCAGCTAATTAACTGGCCCAATAGCTGTATAGTTCTTAGACCAACCTATATTAGATTTGCTTTAAATGGGTTGCCAAATGTATGTCACTTAAGATTCCATTATTATAAACCTGCAGGAGCAGCTGCATAGTCACTTTCCCTTTTACTCCTTTCCTTTTCTCAGAATTGTGCCACGTCTTCCTTTGGACTCTAGTATTTCCTATTCTTATGTGGAGCTTGGCAAAGTAGTATAATAAATATGATATGATATATAATATGATATGATACTGGAATGCTGATAAGTTGCCCTCCTGCTCTCCCTTCGTAGTGTTCTTTATTTTGAATTTGGCCCAGCATACCCATCAAATAAAGAACCATTCCCCAACAGCTGATCAGACAGAAGGCTGACCTCTAAAAGTGAGACGCACTTTCGGAACTGAAAGTTATGCTTTGTCAAGGAGCTGTCAACAAGCCAGGTCAACCACAGGGCAGGCACACACACAGCAGGCACCGAATGCAATTAGCTCTTTATTAACAGAAAATAACAACACAGCAGAGTCCTCTGGTTTGCTTAATCCAGCTAAGAAGTTGCTGAAACTGACCACTCTACTGGACTCCTTGGCAGGTTTTGAATAAACATACATAAATTATTGAGGGTCAACATAGTAGATAGATAATATAAGGATGCATACAATTTTATAATATGCAGAAGTTAACATTGGTTGAGGAATCGGAGAGGGGAGCTGAGGGAGGTCGTAGGGGTGAGGGAGGGAGGGTCTGTTGGGGAGGTGGGAGGGAAAAAATGGGGGGGATAATGAAGATGATTTGTTCGGATAATTTATTATGTGAAAATTGTCAATTAAAAAAAATTTAAAGGGAAAAAAGAAAAAAAAGAAACTGACCACTCTAGCCTCTAGCCTTTCACTCTGGATCCCAAGCAGACAAAGGCTGTGTTGAGGAGGCAAGCGCCTCCTCTGGGCCTGTCTGACCCATTGCTCAGCAATGTGGAGGACTCTCCTCGATCCAGGTGTCAAAGGGGGAGGCGAGCCAGCAGGACTGGGGCTGCCTGCTGCTTGCTGTGTAGCAGGGCCAACCTCTGACTCCTCTCTCTCTCTCTCTGAGTCTGCTCAGACTGTGACTCTCTGCCTATAACCCTGTCCTGGAACACCCTTCCTCTCCTGACTCCTCTTGATTGCTCAAACTCCCTGCTTCTAGCACCTCTCAGCTCCCAGGGACAGCTCTTTAGTGTCCTACCGCCAAAATCCAGGGTCTATGCTATCGACCTTGAGGGGCTCTTGGGTGAGCAGTTCCCACTCCTCTTCCTCATCCAGTCAGTCCATGGCATGCTTCTTGTTCCATGAGCCACATAATGATAGCATAACTTTGGATTTATATAGCATTTGGGGGGGTATTTGTGGTGCTTCAGATATATTAAACCAGTAATCCTAGCCAGACACTGCAGAAGCTTCAGTCCTTAGCTACAATAAGGTTGTCATGGGCAAATAAAGTGAGTACTGCATTTAACTGGCATTGGTGATAAGTTTATTGTGCTAGCCAGAGGCCATGACAAGTCCATAAAATCAGAAATATTTTAAAATACAGAACAAACAACTAGACATTATAGAACACAAACTACCTGAGGTTGCCCACATATACAATCTATCTTCGTACAGTATCGTATTGTAACGACCATCAAGGACTGCAGAGGGCATCATTTAAAAACGCAGTTCAGTAAAAGTAGCTCTTAGAGAAAGTGGGAAAAGTTTCATCAAATAACTAGTTCTAAAATGTTCTGATTTCAAAAAAAAGGGTAACAAGGAGAAATTTCTTATCAGTTGCAGATCCCTTCGGAAATCCATCCAGAAGAGCCAATCCCTTAGCTGCCACTTATCCAAGTTCATAACAGAATTCAGCTCCTGGAAACAATAGTAATCTAGAATACTTTGACAGTTTGATATCCACAGTTTAGTACCCCCCAGTTCCATATAACACACGCTGGAAAATGCTCCAGAGGGTAGAGATATGAGTCTGTTAAGGTACTTTAACTGGGAGCAGTCCACTTTTGCCTTTGGCAATGGCCACCTGGATAAAGAGACACTGATATTCCAGTAGGTGAAGAGAATTGTCTCCTCACAAATTTATTGTGCTTTGTTTCTGACACTTTGATGGCGTTCAGATCAGACCCCAAATTTCAGCACCATACAACATTTGCGAGGTCACTTTGCTACCAAAAATTCTCAGTGCAGGTACAATCCGCTGACCATCATTATTATGTTAAATTTTCATCAGTGCTTCATTAAAAAAAACAAACCCAGAAATAAATGTAATTAACAGCCTAGTCCAGAGATTTTCAACCTTTCTGAGCCATGGCATTCTTTCTGTACCCCCCATGTGGCTCAGGAGCCCAGTTATGTCACTCCTTGCCTGCAGAGTTGGCAGCTTCTCACCCTTTTTTGGACACCTTCCCTTGTGGAATGTTTGTTCAGCTCCTCTCCTCTCCCCTCTCTTTGGAAGTCCCCTGGACTCTGAGCTGCCCTGCCCCACCCCAAAGAGAGGTGCCTCCTCACACTGCCCCACAGGGGCCTGGGAAGCACCCCCTGGTCAGCTCCAAAGGCATAATTCACCTGAGGAGCTTGTAACCAGGGCTGTTACTGCAACAAACAAGCCTTTGGGAGGAAGATGCGAGAGGGCATCAGAGGAGGGAGAAAGGAAAGAGGGGCAGAGGCCAGTGTTGTGGCGCCCCTGACCATCATTCAAGGTACCCGAGGGTGCCACAGCTCACAGGTTGAAAACCACTGGCCTCATCATATGCACATCTATTTAGAAGAAAGTCCCATTGAACTTCAGTGGGGCTTACACCCAAGTAATAGGATTGTAGTCTTGGTAAAACAGGAAAATTTTATTTGCTTTCAAAACTGATGCTTTATTAAAAATTCTCTCACCCCACCACGGTGCCACTATTTGCTTCCAATGATTTGTCTGAGTTCAGATGCTGGCTTTGGAAGTAGAACATGCATCATGACCTATCAGCTGAAGCTGACATATTCTCCTTAACAACCACTGCCGGGCAGACAATTCTGATAGAGACATCAAAGAGTTCTGTAGAGCACAGGGTTGCGAGAGAGAAATGGGAACAGGCAATGGGAAGAGAGTGCATGGAGGTTAGTGAGGATAAAAAAATGAACTGTGCAAGAAGCTTACCATTCTCAATTAAATCTGGATTATTCTCCAAATCAAAGTGACTCCCTTGCTCACATCAATTGAGACTGAGAGAAGGGAATTCAATAGATACACTACTATGGCCTGCCGCTAATCAATCATCCTGATTGTGCAGCTTCTCTTGACAGCTGCACTGGCACAGGTAAAACTGCTGATCTTCTTCTTCTTTTTTAAAAATGTATCTTATAATAACTACACTCTATCAAACCCACATGCACCTGTTGAATTTGATTTTATAGAACAAACCGTGACTTTTTTAAAAAATTAAAAAATAAAGTCATTGTCAATGTGCATGCATAATACTATATTTAAAAAGTGGGAGCATACATCTCATTCTACATCTTTTTGGTTTGTTCACTTGCTTGTAAGTAATGTTATTAATAATGCAGCAAATCTGAATTTGGTCTGAAGCTGATAAGAGGCAGGTTGTCTCAGGCACAGCCTAGTTCCCAATAATCGAGTTTCTTATTGGAAGGTAGCTACAGATTATGTTCAGTATTAGGCATCTGGCAGCACTTGTGAAGGCTTATTGCTTTATAATAAGCAAACTATTATTACTACTACATTTGGCAGCACCACATTTAGACATAAAATACTTTACCTCAGAATATGGCTTCAATCCTATGCCCGCCTACTTTGGATCAGGGCTGCAATTCTATACTCGCTTACAGTTCACATTTAAATGCAATTTACTCATTTCAAAACAGCAGGTGAACTGACAAAAAGCTATGCTTCAAAATTCACACTTCTCTGAATTTTGCAGTCAAACCAAGTTTACAAAAATGCATAAGATGCTACTGGGATTTATTTATTTTTAAGCACTTCAGGGAGATAAGTTGTCCACCCCCTCCCCCACCTCTTTCCTTGTTGCACTGGATTTTATCTTTAGGAATTTTAAAAACATTAACAGAGACAAGATGAAAAATGGTATATCCCACCTGCACTTTGAAGTGATGCCATCCATTCTACGCAAGGGGTCTACCAGCATGAGGAGTGTAGTGAAGGAAGCTCATCAAGGTACTTCAATCTCCCCTCCCATCCCCATTTCTCTGTCTCTCAAGCAGCACGGGTCTGGCATCTGCCTGCTACCTCCCCCTCAGCTGTAGGGTGGCTGAGAGGGAGGTTGTGGACAGACACCTTGAAGGCTCCATGCAGCACGCCCTGCCCCAGTTTGGCTTGCCCCATGGGCAGCTCACCCCGCTACCAGATGCGGGGCACATATGCCACCCTGGGCACCCAAGTGGCTAGCTGTCAGTCTGCTCTCTTATTGGTCTTAACTGTTGATGGGCAACTTCAAGGATTCCTGTTTTCCTTTCTAGTGGTTCTTTATCTTTAACCAGATTTGGACTGGAAAGCCCTTCAACAGAGGGTGCCTTTAAAGAGAGGGCTGTCTTCAGTGAACTAGTTCCCTACCTCCTTAAAGAATTATAACCACAACGTATGTGTGTACACCCTGACATAATTTTTTAAAAAATGTCCCCCAAATCTCTGCAAAAGGCAAAATAAATGATTTACTAGTTACTGAGAAAGAGAGACTTCCCCTGGTAAACAGTGATAATCGGAATATAGACTGCTGTTTGTTTCTTTTGATAACAATTCACATACATTCTGTGAAGAATTAGACGATGTATCGGACTATCTGCTTCAGCTTTATTATTAGTTCATCATGCTCAGTCATTCTATAAAACTATTTTAGGATTGTTCCTTCCAGCTTGCTGCCTCTTGAGTATGTATCTTTTGGAATTTTGGCATCTAACTACAATTCACAACACTCACTTTTGACTACCCAGTCCCAAAACAACAGTTAGGCCTGGGAAAAGATCAATAAAAACACTCAAGGCAATACAAAGAAGAAGAGGAAGAAAAAACACGCTGGAACGTTAACCTAATCCCCACCATAAATATTTAAGCAACACACCAAACCTTTTCTGTCACTTCAGAGATTTATGATTGTCACTATGGGAGAGACAAACTCAATCTTTGTTTGCCTGTTGAGGCATCCTGAACTGAACTGGCTTTAAACAAAACTGATTGTATTGGAGTATATGGAGGGAAGTATACATAAACTGGAAAAGGGGGGGAAACAATGTTTTCTTGCCTTTTAGATTTTCCTTTTATGCGATAAAAAGGATGCAAAAATAAATGAGCAATGGGAAATCTCCAAAGGTTGGTAGTTCTCAATGCAGAAATCATTCTTAAACTAATTAAAGCTAATCATCATTATGAACTGTGTGCTCACTGGATAAGGCTCTGGAAAATGAAATATTTGTTTAATTAAAGCTACATGCATTTCTCAGAAAAGTGGTAACAAGTTAATGGATTTTCTGAGGTTATTAAAACCACAGAAGTACACTACAGTGTAACAATTAAGGCAACAATTTAATACCAAACACTGACTGATTGATCAGGGCATTAAAAGTGTATGCAGAAGGGTGAGAGTGTGAAGGCAGAAGTTTTTTGCAGCACCCCATTTTCCCATTTCATTATTTAACAAAGCTTCAATTACATCTGTACATTTGCTATTAATTAGGCTTTAATGACCTTATCACTGGGGGGTGGGGTGGGAGTATTCCAAATCACTGCCTATCCAGAGACCAAACACAATTCAGTAAATCCATGTGTGACAGGTTCTTTAAGGGTTCTGAATGCAGATTTGTCAAGTGTAGAAACTGGATATTTAACAAAGCAATTGCTAGTTTCTGCAAAGAGATTTTACTCTTTAATGCCCCTGGAACATTTCCTTACAGCTTATCAGAAAAATGAAGCTGACACAGAATTTAAAGACCTGTCTTACTCACAAAGTTCTCTCATGTCAATGGTCTGCCTAGATTAGGGATGGGAAACCTGTGGCACGCCACAGGTTGTTGACTCAAACTCACATCAGCCTCAGCCAGCATGGCCAAAGGGCATGAAAGATTTGAGATAGAGTCCAACAAGATTTGGAGTGCCACAGCAGGCTCAGGAAGGGAAAACTGGAGCCATGTGGAGAAGACAGCAGGCTGGAGAGTAAGGAGCTGGATCCCAGAGAGGGACCAAGCAGGTTTTCAGGGAAGGATCATACCCCTGCCTCCGGTGCCTCTTCCTATTAGTAAGCCTTCTCTCTCAGAGGTGGCACCTGTTGACAGGTCAGATGCTGAGTGGGCTCTGACTCCTGTCTCCTAAGTCATGAAGGTGCCCAAGAAAACATTCTGCCCAGACCCAACCGACTCCAAGGAGTGCCTAATTGGTCAGACTTCGGACTCTAATTGACCAAGGCTGGTTCTACAAAGTAAGTTGTGCCAATGTCCCAACAGCTTTACTGGCTATCAGCCTGTTTCTGGGAACAATTCAAAGTGCTGTCTATGACATAGAGGTCTTGGGACCAGGTCATCTAAAATACCACATTATTCCATTTGAGCCTGCCCAGGTTTTGAGATCTTCAGACCTGCCTCTCTGTCCCACCAGCATCTAAAACATGTTTGGAACTCAACAGATTCTTCTCAGCAGCTGTTATCATGCTTTGGAACCAAGCCAGGCCATCCCCTTTCTGGTGACCTTCCACTAACTAGCAATATTTTTATTCTGATAGACATTAGGCCTGATACGGTCACTGCAAGTGTTGTAATTTATTAAAGAGGGCACTCTTTTTATTGGTTTCAGATGTTAATGTGCTGTTTCTATGGTTGATTTGATTGTTATATAGTCTTTTACTTTTATTCATGTCAGCTATCTTGTGTGCCACTTGGTGGAAGGGCAGAATATCAATTTAACTAAATAAGTAAACCATCTCTGGGATCTTTTCCACAGCTTTGCCTCTAACAATAGATAACCACCATCTCCAAGATATAATAGATACTGAAGTCTAATGCACTCTTCAAGTCCTTAATGTTTATTGTAAGCTGCCTTGTGGATCATTCACTTGAAAGGCAGGGTATAAATATTTTGAATCCATGGTGCCTTTAAAGTCTACATTTATTTGGCTTAATTTAGGCTTGCTGTGTTTGTCTTCAGCTGATCTAACTGCTGCTAACACCCCATATTCACAGAACTGAGAAGTGCAAAGAAAGTGTGAACACTGTTACTTAGCACTTTCAGACTCAAGCTCAAGCCAGCCAATTTGTTCTTTTATCTTTAAATCATTAATTCACAGAAGAGTGTATTCAATTATATTGCCAGTTGCAGATGCAGAGTCATTGTATTTCAAGAAACGGATCACTGTTTTACTTCTTGTATTATTTTTTCTATGAACTGCCCTGAGACCTGTGGGTATAGGGTGGTATATAAATTCCATTAATAATAATAATAATAATAGTTTAATAATAATAATAATAATAATAATAATAATAATTATTATTATTATTATTATTATTATTATTATTATTAATTTGAAATGCATGCCCAAAAGCACATAGCATGGTTCTCTAAGGGCTGTACCACTTCTGACAGGGGCTATGGGCAGTAGTGGGCAGCATGGTTGGGTAGCAGGACTCACCTGTCTTCCTAATAGCTGAGTTGCTGCTGCTTACCAGGAAGAAGAGCATGAAGGATAAAGAAGTGGGATGGTGGGTGTGGTGCAAAAGCACCTGCAGAACCAAGCCAGCACTCCTGCTGGTGTGTCTGTACTGGTGTGCCTGGACACGGGTGGCACTGTGGTCTAAACCACTGAACCTCTTGGGCTTGCCGATCAGAAAGTTGATGGTTCAAAACCCCATGACAGTGTGAGTTCCCAATGCTCTGTCCCAGTTCCTGTCAACCTAGCAGTTGGAAAGCACACCAGTGCAAGTAGATAAATAGGTATTGCTGAGGCGAGAAGGTAAATGGAGTTTCTGTGCACTCTGGATTCATTACGGTGTCCCATTGCACCAGAAGTGGTTTAGTCCTGCTGGCCACATGACCCAGAAAGTGAACAAATGCCGGCTCCCTTGGCCTGAAAGCGAAATTAGTGCTGCAACCCCATAGTCACCTTTGACTGGATTTAATCGCCCAGGGGTCCTTTACCATTACCTTACCTTTACTGCTCTAACATCCCTAACACCTCCCCTCTCCTTTCTCGTTATAATACTATAAGCACACAGACAAAAAATTATGTAAACTCCAGCTGTCCAACCCAGGTTCAATATCCTCAGACTACTTAAAGTGTGATCCTAAGCTTGTTTACTGAGAAGCAAGCCCTTCTTATTTCATTGAGGCTTTATCACTAGTAAGTGTGTTTAGCATTGCAGCCTGCATTTCACAGAAGCAGACCTGGTGACAAGCAGCCAACAATGATGTATTTCCAAGTCAACATTTAAGTCTGACAGAGGACATGAAACCAAAGCCACAGCAGGATTTCAGGAGGCTTATCTGTTCTTCTACAGTATTATGATGATGGGGGCGGGGGAAATCAAGCCACTATTTTTGTGTTATCATAGCCAGGTTGAAAGCAGGATTTGTTCTAGCCATTTTCTGTGGCTTTGCTACCCACCAATTGGTCCATATTTGAAGCCTGTTTATTCTTTAAAATAAGCATCACAATATAAACATATTTCAAAAGGTTAGACAGCAGCTATCTCCTGAGTGATGGCTGACAAGTAGTCTCCTGTTTGACTGACACCTGCCCTTTCCAGATCTTGACTAGTGGGATTTGTCAACAGTGTGAAATGTACCTCTTCCTGTATTGTCCTCCAGTCTCGATCTGCAAACAAAAAACTGCTGTTCTTAAATGCTCTGCTTATTAGTCTGCAGCTAAAATTCTGATTTGGGCAATGGCTCCCTCAATGGTAGAAGCTAATAAATGTTGAAAATAAATCTTCTTATTTATCTCAATGCATCGATGCTGTCTTTGCAGTAAATTAGATTTAAAATGTTTCAACTCCTGCATTTGCAACACAAGTTGCATCGATAATCACTGAAAAATAAAAGGAAAACTTTTTATGAACAGCTCTTTTGATAACGTTTAACAATGCACAATCAAGAGTTAATTTTGCACAATTCTTGAGAGAAAAAATTGCATTTATGACAAATTTTACGCTGATTGTCAGGATTTATAACTCTCATAGTGAAAGATGAATGTTGTTAACACCTGAGAGTAAGTGTAAGGAATACATTAATGCATCAGTTGTTATTGCAGATGTGTGATCAAAGATGTTCACATACCACATCCATTACTTTGCTGAAAGTAAGCCTAGCTCCAAATATAAAATGAGTCACTCCCAGCATTATAACTTCATTGGAATTAATTTGTGTAATTCCACATTCATAATCTAAAAAACACTGAGAAAATAGACATGGTGCCCTTTGCAAAATATGGTGAGAACACAGGCATAGGTGTCTGACAGGAGGGAAATCTCTCTTCTGATCATTGCAAGAGATTTTTTAAAAGCAAGCTTCTTCCATCTGGAGGCTCGTTAAGTGCTATAATTTAGAATCCTTTATGGTGAATTCTGAGTGGCAAGTTGCAATCTGACATTAGGTGCACTTTTGTCATTTCCCTTTTTTCCAGCTTCAAACCTAATTATTTTTCCCCCAATTAAATTGAATTCATACCTTTATAGTAATTTTCAGTTTTGTGTTTCAAAGAGGTTCTCAGTAAGAGCCCATCCAAAGTCTCTGTGGAGAAACTTTGAGACTAGATTGACAGAAATCTTATTGGGTTTGACCTAATAAAAAAAAAAGTATTGGATATCCAAAATCTGCTTGTGCAATATTTGTAAGGAAAATATCCTAAAGTATACTTCCTATTATGCTTCCTAGACTCAGTGCTGGTGCTTTTATATGAAGCATGGATACATGAATATATGCTTTTACATCAATGATGTAAAAACACAGTCATACTTCACTTTAATGTTTTTACAGCAAGAAGCATCAATCCCATCTTCTTTTTTCTTTTCTAATTTCCAGAGTACTTCTGTGAAAAAGCAGTGATTTAAGACATGCATTCTTAATTTAAATATGCCCCCAATTAATAAGGTTGTGTTCCAGATTTGTCAAAATCTTTAACCAAATTGGGCTGATCTATGCCGTGTCTGGATTGGACTAAAGCAGCTATGAATCACCACAGAACAGGTTGAGTTCTCTCAAAACAATTCATATCAATTTGTAGTTCACAACAGTCTTACAGAAAGACAGACAGACATTCTCAGAATTGTTGCCATTGCTAATTTCAACACCATAAAGGAGAACTCCATGGCAAGGCAAGCGGGAGGAAGGAAGCTGGAGAAGGGCTAGAATGATCTCACAGTAATTTGGGGTGGTGCAGCTGGACTTTAACTGGATCTACAGTGACCTCTTTAATGTTATTAGAATGAAATTAGATAGATTGTTCCAAACATCACAGGCCATACTTGTAAAATAAAGTGTTACTTACCTTCACCAAACCAAGGTCTGCTGGTTGCTTGGCAGCGCCCTGTGTTGTCACATTTAATCAGGCATAATGAACATTATATATGGGACGCGGGTGGCGCTGTGGGTAAAACCTCAGCGCCTAGGACTTGCTGATCACATGGTCGGCGGTTCGAATCCCTGCAGCGGGGTGCGCTCCCGTTGCTCAGTCCCAGCGCCTGCCAACCTAGCAGTTCAAAAGCACCCCCGGGTGCAAGTAGATAAATAGGGACTGCTTACTAGCGGGAAGGTAAACGGCGTTTCTGTGTGCTGCTCTGGTGCCGGTTCGCCAGAGCAGCTTCGTCACGCTGGCCACGTGACCCGGAAGTGTCTGCGGACAGCACTGGCTCCCGGCCTCTAGAGTGAGATGAGCGCACAACCCTAGAGTCTGTCAAGACTGGCCCGTACTGGCAGGGGTACCTTTACATTTCCCTTTAATGAACATTATAAGTAGGATGTCATGTGTCCATATGGTTATTAAAACCATTCCTTAACCCTTAAAGTTAAAAACCATTAGTGTATATCCATCCTTTGTTTACAGAGGCTAGCCTAAAATGCTCTCACACCACCCAACACTCTCCAATCCTATTACATGGCGGGGGAGAGGCAGTGGTGCAGCTATAATTTGCAGTACTCTTTTGCAAGTTCTGTCTCTCAGAAAGTGTTTGTTGGTGTAGGTGGCATTTATTCAGCTTGCATTTGTTTTCTATTCTTTCCCAATTGAGTCTCAATTTTATTTCTTGTCTGTGTCTTAATTGTTGGTTTCTGCTTCCTTCACTGTGCAGCGAAGTGCTTGTCACGGGACAGTGTTTTGCATTCCACAGTCAAAGTACTGTTGGGTTTCCCACGGGAATGGGAGACTGGATGTGACGTACACTGGTTTCCTGTTTTTCACAGCTCTCTCGGTGTTCTTTGTTTCCGAAGAGAAGGAGGTTGCTTCTCTGCTCTCGCAGAAGCTCATCCTTCCGCTGTGTACAGGAGTCTGCAATTACAACATTAATATCCCCCCTCCATTTTAGCTCCAGTTTTAATGTAAGGTTGATTTGCCACTGTGTTCAATTTTCTCTTTCTGTTTTTATTAGTGCTTTGTGTTGTGAGTTTCTCTTGTGAGTACATTTACACAGTCAAGTACTGTACTATTATAGCAGCAGCCACAGCTCTGTGGTGTTCTTCTTCAGATGATGATCTCCAATTTCTAAGCAGCCACGAGCCAGCCAGCAAAATAATAGCTCGTTGTGTGGTACACAATCTTATTTACTTCTCATTGGTAATAATTATTAATTTTACTATTATTATTAACATTATTATTTCCAACAGGTAACCACAGACAATACGAAGCAACCAGTTTTTGCATGGCATACTTTACACAATTTTATTTTATTCTTATGTGTGGGGAAGAAGAAGAAGAAGAAGAAGAAGAAGAAGAAGAAGAAGAAGAAGAAGAAGAAGAAGCAGCAGCAGCAGCTAGCCAGACAAAAACATTGTGGGCATATTACCTAGCCTTTTCATTTTATTACTATCATCCTCATCAATTACTAACCATAGTGAATATTATTATTAGCAGCCTATCCCCTGTATGACAGGGTATCATCTGTGACTCCAATGAATATTTAAATTTTTCTCATTGCTGACAATCTGCCCCTCAAAAGACTCCTTACCTGCATTATTCCCCTGTGCTTATCTTCATGTTGCTGCCTGCCAGATTCTGCCTAATTTAAAAAATACAACCTCAAATGTTTTCAAAAACTTGATAAAAGGGCAAATACAGGATAATGACAATTGACACAACTGACAACTCACAGTCTCAAGGTGGTTTTGTTTTGTTTTTGTTTTTTGTTTGTTTGTTTGTTTGTTTTGAAAAAGCAAATTTTAACGGTCTCTATCATGAAAACCCCTAGAAGTACCTATCTAAAATTTGGCAGGGCTAGTTCCCTCAGGGAGGAGGAGGGCTCCCATGTCTCCAAGGTTTATTGCCCCATGTGGGGGGAAAGCAATATATTTACAGCTGTTTTTGGTTTAGCACTACAAGTCAATGAGACTTCCAGAGGTTTCTATTGTATGGATCTATTGTATGGTTTCTATTGTTTGGATTCAGACATGGGTTTGCTCGGATGAGGTCCAGATTGGGTCTGGCCCGAATCAGGTCCAATCTAGATTTACAAATCAGGGCCACAAACCAGAGTGGCTGGGGAAACTCAGGCATATGGGCAGGGTATAAATAATAAATTATTATTAAATTATTATTATTATATCAGGAATTCCACACACAGCCCTTCTGACTAGTGCTGTGTCAAACGAACTCTGCCCTCAAAAGTTTTCTTCCTCTGTAATAGCAGCTTCCACATTTTCCTGCTTTATTCTCATGGCACTTGAGAATGCCTTTAGAATTTCAGACAGTACAGGTTCTGAGCTTACTTTGTTGTTGCTAGGCAGCTAAACATTTATTCTGCATACCTCAGCATCTCTGCCTACCTGCACTTCTGATCTGCTCTGATAAAATCCCTTGAACGGGCTGGTATCTCGTGATGTCTTCTCCTGGGCTTTGATTGAATTGTGGGCACTCAGGGGAGATACAAAGTGCAGACCACTTGAGAGATGATTTGTAGAGCGAAAGAAGGAAAGATGAGTATTTTGAAGCATCTTGGAGCAACTTGACAATCCAATAAAAACCTATGTGAAACAATTGCATCCATAACAGTGTTTTTTTTTTAAAAAAACAAACAAAACCCAATTACATATATAAATACAATTTCAACTCTAATACAGATATTTACTGAGATAAAAAAATCTCCACTTAGAAGACATAATGAAAGAGTGACAACTGACACTGAAAATACAATAGAGACAGGGCCTATATAATGTGAGGGTACCTACACATTTCTGTTATAACCACACTAAAAGCCCAATTCTGACATTGTGTGGAACCTCCTGATAAGATCTTGCAGAGCAGAGTAATCCATTGGGATGAAACTAATTTTTACTCAGCCACTTCAAAACTAAGCATGAGAAAAACCCTGCATTTTCACCCATGAGAATCTCACCAGAATTGTATCTCTCCTTAAATAGTTTTCAAATGTATTTTCCTTTTTTCATTTATCAATGGATAACTGTAAAAACAATGACACCGGGGCAGTTTTTTGGACAGAACTACTTATGATCTGCATGCATTTTGAACATGGTTACCTATACCCACCTGCTAAAATGCAGTGAAGAAAGTGATTTTTATCACAACCACTTGTACAAATCTCATGGTAGATGCAGCACTCCCTTCAGGTCATAGAACTGAGGCAAGTTTTAAATATCATAGGAGAGCATCCTTTTGTTTGGAAAGACTTTCAGAAGAGTTCTGACCTTATCCAAGTTTGGATAAAGTTGGGTCCTGTGCTCTTCTGACTTTGTTCACATAGATAGTTTTCAGATTCCTCTTAGGTGAAGGGATTGTAAAGATGCTGCTGTTTGAGCCAAGGTCTGAACTACACGTCCTGATGAAAAATTCACCACTAACCTCAATGAATCTTACATAAGCAAGGCTCAAAGGATCTTAGGTTTCTCTGCCATTGAATTGTTTGATTGCCATTACACTTAAAGCAAAATCAAATAGTGTTGGTTTTTTTAAGATGAGTGAAAGAGGGAGAGAAGGAGGCAAAATGCTTTAACTCACTTTGAACCCCAGTTGCCTGATTTCAGTGGCACTCTTGTTTAATGTTCCACAATGTCACCCTTTATTAACAGGTGCTGTTGGTAAAGGAAGTGGCATACACCATGACTGTGAAACTGTGAAATTAATTGCTTTACATGGAATTCACATAGTTAACACCATAACACCCAAAATATCATATGCTACTGAGTGTGTGGAAGGATTTAAGAGAAATAAAACCAAGAGCAAAGTGAACTGGAATATACTGAAACATCCTTTCTCCACAACCACTTGTACAGCAGTATATCTATTGTCTTGTTAGCCTTACCCAGCTACAGCAGAGGTGGAGAACCTCCATGTCACAGGGCATCCCATCTGGCTCACTAGTCTTTCCCTGACCCTTGGTACCCCTTTTCCTTCTTGCTGAGCAGCATGGGGGAAGAGAAGTTTAAGGCTCCCCAGAATTTCCTCTGCCACTTTTGCAAAGAAAAAATTTGATCTTTTCCCCTGTGTTATTTTCACACATATATGCATTTCTCTGCAAACTTTCCCCAAATATATTATTTTTTGTATTCCTGTCTTGGCTGGAAAACTGCATTATAAATTTCAGAGAAGTACAAATTTCAAAGGACAGCTGTGCACATTATATTTAAAGCTTCAGTGGTACCCTGGTTCTCAAACTTAATCCATTCCGGGAGTCCATTTGACTCCCGAAACAGTTCGAAAACCAAGACACAGCTTCCAATTGGCTGCAGGAGTTTCCTGAACTCTAGCGGAAGCAACGTCGGACGTTTAGCTTCCGAAAAATGTTTGCAAGCCAGAACACTTACTTCCAGGTTTGCGGCGTTCGGTAGCCAATTCGTTCGGCAACTAAGCCACTCTAGAATCAAGGTCCACTATATATCATACCACTTTAAGCAGCCATGGCTTCCCCTAAAGGAATCTGGGAACTGTCATTTTTAAAGACCCTAAGAGTCATTAGGGGACCTCTATTCCCCTCACAGAGCTACCATTCCCAGAGTGGTTTAACAATCAATCACTCTTCCCAGGGAGGCTTCAGTTTGTGTATTATTATGGAATGCGCAACTTTTGTAGGTTTACCTTTGAATGGAAACTGAACTGAATTTCTTTGCCAACCCTATCACAAACTGAATAATGTGAATGTAATAGACCCTTTGACACATAGTTTGGAAGTTGTCTGAATTCTGCCACATTTTCACATTGCTACAAAGTCACGAGTAGAAGTACTGGCAAAGAAAATGTGAACTGAGTTGCAACAAGATATAAGACTTCTTGCTTCGCCGTGTACTAAATATGGCATGCATTTGCTCAACCCAAATTTGGCTTGGTTGCATAAGCTTGCCCTGAGTCTGTCCTTAAGATCCATCCCTGTGGGAGGCTATATCACTGGGGGAAATTTGAAATATAGGAAATCTATTATGAGGTGAAGGGAGGTCTGGCATAAGGACCTGTCCTTAAAAAAAGGGTATCTGGGTCCATTATTTTTCAGCACATGAAGCTCATAAAGTCTATAAGGGAACAGTGAGGGAAGAGAGTACTGCATTGCTAGTTAAAAATATGTCAGAGAATATACTGCCTTCTTTCCTTTCCTTCTGCAAGCCAATTGTTCTCTGATACAATTCAGCAATTTTAAGTGTTCCATTAAGTTTATTAGCTACTTCTACCCAGAACTGCTGATCTGTATAGCAAGAGTATTCAATTTGTTCAACTATTGCTTCACCTGCTTTTCATCAAAGGCAGTGCTGACAAAGTTTTTGTTGCTTGCTAATTGTCCAGATATCTTTCTTTTATTCTCCCCAGGAAAACACGATTTAAGTACAAGTCAGTAGCTTAGCCGCTGCTGATTATAACAATCATCCAATTCAGAACAGAGCAGCATGCTGTGTCAGACCCAGAATACAAGGGTTTTCTGTGTGAAGTGGAGGCCACACAGTGCAAGAAAAGGGAAGGGTTTTTCCCCCCATTAGGATAGAAAGTGAACTAAAAAGGAAGTTGTCACACTATGAGGATGTAACAAGAGCCCTGCTGCATGAGGGCAATGGTCCATCTTGTCCAGCATCCTTTTCTCACAATGGCCAATCAGATCCCAGTTGGATGCCCTAAAGCAGGACCTGAATACACCAGCATTCTCCTCAATTGTGATTTCCAGCAATTGGTAATCAGAGACATACAGCCTCCAACAGTAAAGCTAGAATATAGTCACCATGGCTGGTAGCCTTTAATAGCCATATTTTCCCTAAAAGGTCAGCCATGGCTAAATCTGTCGGCCTCCTAATTTCTTAAACACGAAAAGCTTATTGATTGGGTGTTGTTGTTTTTCATTTTAAAAAGTGGATTTGTTGTGCCAGGCCAATAGCATGGTTTAATCCACTTTAATTGAGCAAATCAAAATTTCCAGTATGCACTTGAACCCACTCCATGGGTTCCTGCTGGCAAGTTCAGATAATAATTTGTAGTTGTTGCAAGCACCCATGTGACTCCACAATATCTTTGTGGCCAAGGCAGCTCCCAAATAAGTACCTGAGGAGTGGGAGGGGCAAAAGATATTCAGTTGTGAGGACCTTGTTTGGCTTCACCCCAGCCTTCTCTAGCCTCTGTAACTGTGGCTCATCCATATGCATATTTCGCAATCTGGTTGGGGCAGTAAAAATAGAACTGAGAGAACTGTGGTATCCTTCAATTTATATTCCCTCTTTCTATGTTTATTTATGCCCCGCTTCCCTGGAATCCCAAGCATCCTACAGTAGGAAACTCTCAGACTATCTGCCATGCCTAATACCTTGTGTTTTTCATTACCATTTAATGTTTATGAATATAATTCCAGGTAGTGGGAGAAGAGAAACAACACAATCTACTTGCTTGCTGAACAAAAATCTTTACGTATATGCATCATTCCTATCAAAATCAGTGTACTTAATAATAAAAGAAACAGGATTTTTACTAGATAGCTTGTAGGCAACCTAAAAAGTTTTTGTTTTCTAAAAAAAATTCTTTTAAAATGTATGTCACTTTGAGAGATTCAATATTGTAAAATGTCTCATAAATTTGAAAAGTAATTGTTTAATTAAAATCTGGGGGGAGGGGGAAAAGTTGTAAATTAACGCAAACTTTCTCTTAAGTCTTCTTCAAGCCTCACAACATTACTTCCACTTCTTTTACAGTATGAGGTATTATATCTTTTACAATGAAGTTTACAGCTCATATAAAAATGGACTCGGGCAGAATTTTTTTCAAAGTACATTAAACCCGCCATTGTCCATGGTGGGGTGGGAAGAGAGAGGTTCACACTTTGGCTAAAGCAAAGATATCACCCCTCCCCCTCCCACTCCATTTATGTGAATGAGAAAAAGAACTATTGAAAAAGCCAAATATAGGAGGCAATATATTTCTTTGACTGTCACATTTTTAGCAAGAGCTGTTGAAGGTTTTCATCATAAATCTCAAATCCATTAAGTATTTCTTATATACTGCATAGGATACCTACTTTTATTCAGGCTTTCTAATTCCACCCACTGGAAAGACTAAATTGAAATCTGTCATCTAAACTCTGAAGTTATCTTAACTTTTTGTTTAGGATTATTCAAAGTAAATATAGTGCTTATGAAAGTTACTCGAGCGACTTCCGTGAAGACTGATGCATCTTTTAACTATATCAACGAGGATTTTTTATTTTTAAAAAAGGCAGCTTGGCCATCAGGATATATTACATGCCTAAATAAATCGCTGGCACTATTGGAACTTCCATGCATTAAATCTTACTGAGGGCTTTGTTAGAACACTGATTCACCACACTGGGTAGTGGGGGAAGATGGAAATGGTGACAACTAGGAAAAGCTAATTTAAGATAAGAGAATCACTCTTTTCAAAGAACACAAATTCCTTTAGAGTCCCCTCGTGCCTATCGAGGCAGGCCTGAGGCTCTATTTATATGACAAATTTTCAGTACAAAATTTCATGTTCAATTAATTATATGTGATAAATAATCAGACTGTCATATATACATAAAATGAAGAGTCATTACAAAGATGATAATGATGACAACATTATTTATGTATCGCCTTATACCATACAGTCTGAAGGCAATTTCCATGGGACAAGGAGAGAGAGAGAGATGCAATTACATAAAATCACAGGCTAAAAGTGATCATACACAAATTAAACCAATCAAAACCTTCAGGCACCCCCCAGAAACCTGAGTACAATGGCCATTAAGAACAGCCAGTAGAAAACCCAGAAAACCACAGAATATGTAAATTAGCAACCCAGGCCAGTGGAAAGATATCAGTTTCAGTACCAGGTGTGTGTCCCTGAGAAGAGCATCCCACAGATAGAGGGCCACTACTAAAAAGGCTTTCTCTTTTGTGGTAGACTTTCATATGTTGCCAGAGGGGCACTAAGAGAAGGAGAACTCAGAGGATGATGAAAGGGTCTGTATCGTTGGGGCTCAAGCCATGTAAGGCTTTATAAGTCAAAAACAGTACTATGAATGGGCCCAAAAATGTATTGGAAGCCAGTGCAGCTGGGGCAAAATTAATGTTATATGACTGGACCTCCTGGTCCCACTTATCAATTTGGCTGCAGAATTCTGCACCAGCTGCAGCTTGTGAGCCGTCTTCAAAGACGTGGTCTAGCCATGAGCAATTAGCATTTTTATTATGCTACGGGAAACCAATTTGCCTTTGTAGTAAGCATGAACTGAGATCACATCTCATTGGTAGCCTGGAAATTTTGGCATTTCAAGAGTTAACTAATCATTTCATCCCAAGCCACCTGCTCTGTGGAAATCCTCATATTCCCTTTTCTGCTCAAGCTATATTTGCAAACACATAATACCTGGTGCTTTCTGGGCTCTGGCCATTCAGCAGAACAGGTCTTCAAACTCATTTTCCAAGAAGTGATAAGGTCATTGTACTAAGCATATTGGTTTGCTCAGCCTGGTGCCACTCCACACAGCATATTAAGCTTCTGTTGCGAGATTGTTTCTGAAGGAAGCTGGGAACTTAATCAAGTGTGTAGCAAAATGTTCATTTTGGAGCTGAGCAAAAGAGTCATCCTACATTGCATTGCCACCTGCATACTCATCTCTCTCACACACACTTTCTTAAAAAATGCACACATTTGCCTTAAGAAGTAAGGTCAGCTGAGAGTTTTTGAGGAAGAAAGACTAGAGTGGGGTGGCCATTTGTCTTGTTTCTATGCTACACATTTCAAATAAAGGATATAGCATTCTGAAAAGTCATGGGGAACCTTTGCACAACCACCTGAAGCTCTCAACTGCAGCAGATGGAGTAGGACCTAGGATGCTGTTATGGGTTTGCAGGGGGCAAGGACCCCCTAAAATTTCTGGGTGCCACATACTCCCATAATTTCTGAAATTAGTAAATATGGGATTTGATCAGTGGATTTAGCAAAGCCTAAAAAAATAAGTGAAGCCAGCTTCCTCAGGAAATTGACTGAGAGAGGTGCCATCAAAGCACAAAACAGGTGATGGCAGAGTCATTCCCCTGAGACAAGGTGAGCCATCAGGAACCATCCACGTCAGACAAGAAGGGGCGTGGAGTCCACCCCCCTCCCCAGCTGTGTGTTAGCAGAAGACAATAGCAGAATTGGGAGGAGGAGGTTGCCAGGGTTACAGGGAGAGTGATGTCGCCACAAGGGGGGGAAGTGTCATTTTTGCATGAGGCTTGGCCTGCCTTTTAGCAAGGGTTTGGGCAAGAGAAGAAGGGGGGGCAGATGCCACACAGGCTGAGGGGTGGACAAGTTGTGTGGAGGAGACACAGAGATAGGGTTGTCATATTTAGGCCATCATTAAACACCCATATGTAAAATTTTAAAGTACAGTATATACAAATAAACAGCCATGTAAAAATATGTAATAATGAAGATTTTCATTGGCGTTTCTTCAAATAGTGCCATTCACCAATCTGAGAGATACTATTGGTAAAAACTCAGCCACATCATTGTGTCATGATGTTAAACTACCCCAAAAAGGGGACAGCACACATTTGCGTAGCTAGTTGTACAATGGGCATTAGAAAAGAATGTGTTCTACTGTGTCCAACACATCCAAAAAACATCCGCAATGTCTATTGTTTCTGGGGATGTTTAAATATCTGCCCTTGGCAAAAGGTGAGGGTGGAAACGTTCAGTCAGGCTAACATAAAGACCCTGCATTGGACTGGAATTATTAATTTTGAAATATAAGCAATCATATTATCTGTTGTATTTAAACCATAAAACTTGGGGGAGCGATTTTTATTATTAACCCTAACCCTAAAAAAGAAAAAGAGTTTGCTGAAATCTACACTTCTGACATTGGCTGCCATATGTCCATATTTTCCCAGACATTTCAGCAATTTCCGCCTAGACACTGTTTACAAGGGCTGAATACTGGGAAATTCTGTAAATATGGCAACCGCATCAGAGATGGCATTTTGGCTGCTTTTGAATCTGTGGGGAGCAAGTCCTTTGTGAGATGCGATCCTCGGAACCCTCTCTTCTTCCAGACTCAGGTGTAGACCAAACATGCACTTTAATCCCTTAGTTTTCTGGAAGTAGCTTTTAGGTCATATAAAAGCTCGAATATAATGCAGAAACTAGGGAATCATTAGGGCTGTCATATGTCCTAATTTTCCTGGCCACTACTGGGATTTCAAAGGCAGAATTGACGTCCAGGGGGAATTTCCGAAAGACAAGGCAATCTTAGGCAAGTCAATCAAAAAACTGTGGTGTTGTTTATTTTTATTTTTATTATTATTAGTATTTTGCTGTTTCCTTAAAAAAAGCTCTCAACAATTTTGGGGTGTTCCTTTAAAAAAAAGCTCAATGGAAGCTCAGAGTGTCCTGGTGTTTGCTTTTTGAAATATGGAAATAAAGAATGACTGGGGAAACAGAAGACATTGCTGTGCAAATGCAGCCCATCTGTGAGTTCCACGGGAAACTCTGCCTCTCTTCCCCAGTAATAACTGGAAAACTACAATGTGTGGCATCAAGACTGTTCAGATATACTTACACATGTAAGGGGGAGATGTCACATACAGGAAAGAAGGGAACAAATGGGGGGACCCCTGGTGACAGGAGGGGCTCTAAACAAGAGGCAGATTTTAAGACAGATATTTTGAAGATGTTTGCGGAAATTAAACAGAGTCAAAACAATTTAGAGCACAAATTAGAGCAGGTAGATAATAAGATTGGGAGAATGGATAAAAAAATGGATGAAACGGTGAACGAACTCAAAGGCCAAATAAAGGAAATATTTAGGAGAACGCAGCTCACTGAAGAAGGGTTAAAGAGGACAAGGTTGGAACTAAAGGATATAAAAAAGGATAAAGAAAGGGTTAAAGCAGAAGTGATGGATTTAAATAAGGCACAGGAGGAGATGAAGGATATTATAGCGATGAATGAACTAAGGCAGAGGGAGGTGAATCTGAGGCTTAGAGCTGTACCAGAGACACAAAATGAAAATATTAAGGAGAAACTGATAAAGGAGCTAGCGGAATGGATGGGCGTACCAGTTGAGGAAATGGTCAAAAATGTACAGAACACATTTAGAATGCGGGTCAGTACAATGAGAGTAAAGAAATTTACAGGTGACTGCCTGATTACATTTAAGGATAAAGAAATGAGGAATAGGATTCTTCAAAGGAATAGAGATAAGAGGCTGAATATAGACGGGAACTACATTATTATCTTCAAAGACATCCCAATCAGATTACTTAAACGAAGAGACTCTTACAAATCATTGGCGCAGGCATTGAAGAAAAACAAAATCGAATTTAGATGGGAATTTCCAGAAGGGTTATCATTTACATATAGAGGCAAGAGGCATAGGTTATCAAATCAGGAAGAAACCGGGAAATTTCTGAGGAAATATAAGGAATTGAGAGTGGAGGCGAACGGTATGGGGGGAGCAGAGGGAGGATCATCAGGAGAACCAGAAGCAAAAGAGGAGGAGGAGGGGGGAGGAAGCGGACCAGACGAAGAGACAGAGGAAGAAGAAGAGGAAGACCCAGGGAATTTATAAAGAAAAGGAAAACTTAAGTGAGAGTTAGATATCATGGGGTTAAAAATTTGGAGTTGGAACATTAATGGGATGAACGAGAAAAAGAAGAGGAATAAAATTGAGCAATATTTGAAAAAGAAAAACTTGGATATTATTTGTCTTCAGGAAACGCACGTAGCCAGAAGACATAGGAAAGTATTAATTAATAAGAGATTGGGAAATGAATTTGATTCTCTGGACAGAGAAAAGAAAAGAGGGGTAGTATTGTATATTAAAAATAAGATCGAAGCCAAAACAATATTTAAAGACGAGGAGGGGAGGATGATAGGGGTCCGTATTAATTGGCAAGGAGAAAATCTGGTGGTAATCGGGGTGTACGCTCCAAACGGAAATAAGACTGAATTCTTTTAAAAAATTAGAAGAGAAAACATCTGAATATGTAGATCAGAAAATTATCTTAGTGGGTGATATGAATGGGGTGGTTTCGTTAGGAATTGATAGATGCAGGGAAGGAGTAAGTAAGGAAGGGAAACTACCAAAAACTTTCTTTTCAATGGTGGAAAACTGCAATTTGATAGATATATGGCGCCTCAGGCACCCTCTAGATAAACAATTCACCTTTCACTCCGAACCAAACCAGTCGATGTCGCATATAGATCAGATATGGATTTCAAGTGAATTATGTCCAAGAGTTAAGCTAATAGAAATAAGATCGAAAGTAATCTCAGACCATAATCCGATAGAGTTGGAATTAGAAAGCTTGGAGACAAGAACCTTCAGATGGAGACTGAAAGACTATCTCCTGGATGATCAGAAAATTGTTGAAACTGCGCAGGAAAAATTGATGCATTACTTTGCGGATAATTGTGATAAAGGAACAAAGGTTAATGTAGTGTGGGACGCAAGTAAGGCAGTGATAAGAGGATATTTTATCCAGCAGAATGCAATTAAAAATAAGATTAGAGAGAAAGGTAAAGAAGAAATCCTAAGGCAGATAATGGTAAACGAACAAAAACTATCCCAGAAACCTAACTGTCAGAAAGCAAAAGAAAGAATAAAAATTATTCAAGCCCAATTTGCCACAATAATAAATAGAGAGGTGGAGTGGAATATCAAAAAATTAAGACAAAAAAACTTCGAATTTTCGAATAAGTCAGGCAAATGGCTTGCATGGCAAATTAAAAAGAGGAAGGAACAGAGCACAATAAATAAAATAATAGTGGGGGGGGGGAGAGAAAAAACTGACCCTAAAGGAATTAGGAGGGAGTTCCTCAACTACTATAGAAGTTTATATAAAAATAACGAGAGAATAAGGTTAAGGAGGATAGAGAGATTTTTGAAGGATAAAGGGGTGCCGAAAATTTCAACAGAGGAAAAACAACGACTGAATAACCCAATTGGAAATGAAGAGATAGAAGACGTAATTAAAGATCTAAAGAGGGGGAAAGCTCCTGGCCCGGATGGATTTACCGCAGGCTATTATAAAGAGATGAAATCTGTTCTGGTGGGACGCCTGAAAGAGACTATGAACAATATCTTAAGGAAAGGAGAATTCCCAGAGACTTGGAAGGAGGCATACATCACATTCATCCCCAAACAGGACGCAGACCCAACCCAAGTTAGAAATTATAGACCAATCTCACTGCTAAATACAGACTATGAAATATTTGCAGGGATCCTTGCAAAAAGGTTGAAGAGGTTGCTATCAGAAATTATTCATAGGGACCAAGCGGGATTCCTGCCAGGTCGGCAGTTGAGAGATAACATAAGAAATATAGTCAATATGTTAGAATACCTATCTGTCAGGATTGATAAACAAGTTATAATGATGTTTGTGGATGCCGAGAAGGCATTCGACAATGTGATATGGGACTTCATGCTGAAAAATCTAGAATATATGGACGTGGGAAACGACTTTTTTAACAGGGTAAAAGCTATATATACAGACCAGAAAGCTAAACTGATCATTAATAACATTGTGACAGAAGAGATAAAGATACAAAAAGGAACAAGACAGGGTTGTCCACTCTCCCCACTTTTGTTTATAACAGTTTTAGAAGTTCTTCTAAACTCTATAAGACAAAATCAAAAAATAAAAGGAGTGTTAATTGGACAGAATGTTTACAAGATTAGAGCCTTCGCGGATGACGTAGTAATAATGACAGAAGAACCAACAATTGCAATAGAAGAAATATTAAAGGAATTAGACCAGTTTGGGGAGGTAGCAGGGTTCAAATTAAATAAGATGAAAATGAAAATGATAGGTAAAAATGTAGACTTAAAGACAACAGAAATAATTCAACTCCAATCGCAAATAGAGGTGGTTAAAAAAGTGAAATATCTCGGTATTTGGCTAACACCTAAAAATATAGATTTATTCAAAAATAATTATGAGCCGGTGTGGAGGGAAATAAGAAAGGATTTGGAAATATGGGGAGGGCTGAAACTGTCATTCTGGGGAAGGATTAATACAATTAAGATGAATGTCCTTCCACGGCTGATGTTCTTATTCCAGACTATTCCTATAATTAAGGGGAGCCGAATCTTTAAAGAGTGGCAAAGAGTGCTCTCAAGATACATCTGGCAGGGGAAAAAACCTAGGATTCAGTTCAAATTATTAACGGATATAAAAGAAAGGGGGGGTTTTGCGCTACCGGATGTGAAACTATATTATGAGGCAGTTTTGCCTCTGTTGGATAAGAGATTGGGTAAAGTTAGTGAATAGGGAGCTTCTCGATTTGGAGGGCTTCGATAATAGATTCGGCTGGCACGCCTATTTATGGCAGAACAAAAGAAAAGTACAGAAGGGATTTGAAAATCATATTTTTAGAGGGCCATTAACTGAAATATGGGAAAAATATAAAAAATTGTTGGAACCGAAAACACCACACTGGCTTTCACCCCCGGAAGTAATGAGTGTAAAGACTATTAATATGAGAAGTAATTGGGCAACATACAGTCAGTTATTAACTAAAGAAGATGGGAAATGGAGACCATACGAACAAGTGCAGGACCATGTTTATGATTGGCTACACCATCTTCAGGTGAGTCAGATGTTCAGAAAAGATATTAAAGAAAGAGGCTATGCAGAGAAAGAGTCCAAATATCAGACGGAGATTATAAATAATGAAGAGAAAATTATATCTAAAATGTATAGAATACTGTTAGATTAGAACTTGGGAGACGAGGAAGTCAAATCCGTGATGATCCGCTGGGCAAAGGATGTAGGACATAGTATACTATTTGAGGACTGGGAAAAACTTTGGAAGCATGGATTAAATTTTACGGCGTGTATAATGATAAAGGAAAATGTCATGAAGATGTTCTATAAAGGTAAAGGTAAAGGTACCCCTGCCCGTACGGGCCAGTCTTGACAGACTCTGGGGTTGTGCGCCCATCTCACTTAAGAGGCCAGGGGCCAGCGCTGTCCGGAGACACTTCCGGGTCACGTGGCCAGCGTGACAAAGCTACATCTGGCGAGCCAGAGCCGCACACGGAAACGCCGTTTACCTTCCCGCTGGTAAGCGGTCCCTATTTATCTACTTGCACCCGGAGGTGCTTTCGAACTGCTAGGTTGGCAGGCGCTGGGACCGAGCAGCGGGAGCGCACCCCGCCGCAGGGATTCGAACCGCCGACCTTTCGATCGGCAAGTCCTAGGCGCTGAGGCTTTAACCCACAGCGCCACCTGCGTCCCCATCGAAAATGTATAAGGTGGACAATAAGTGTTGGAAATGCAAGGACAAAGAGGGCTCCTTTTACCACATGTGGTGGGAGTGTGGAAAAGTAAAACAGTTTTGGGAAAAAATCTACATTGAACTAAAGAAGATCCTAAAATATACGTTCACAAAGAAATCAGAAATTTTCCTATTAGGGATACTAGGCCACGAGATAAAAAAAGAAGACTGTAAATTAGTATACTATGCAGTCACAGCTGCAAGGGTAGTGCTAGCCCAGATGTGGAAACAGCAGGAAACACCAACGGTGGAGGAGTGGAGATCAAAGCTGCTAGACTACGCGGAATTGGATAAACTTACAGGAAAAGTTAGGTATATAAGAGACCAAAAGTTCATCAAGGATTGGGGAAAGTACGTAGACTATCTGGAATCTATCAGTGAGGGAAAAACAACGTTAAAGGGATTCAGAGATGCACTGTGATAGACTAGGAGTTATTGTGTAAAGAATATAGGAGATAGAGAAAGGTACAATGACAATATATGCTAAGAAATGTGTAACCCAAATTATTACTTTGAATGATTTTCGGGCAAGCTAAAGGAAGCCTCGAAAGGGAAGATTAGGTAATTTTGCTGATGTGAAAATTATAATTTTGTGTATCTTCTTTTTTATTTTTATTTTCCTTTTTATTATTTTTTATTGTTATTTGTGTAATATTCTTTTTTGTTTATCTGTGTTTTAGTCTCTATTTCCTTTATGGAATGAAGCAATAAAAAGAATTTTCAAAAAAAAAAAAAAAAAGAATGACTGGGGAAACAGAAGACATTGCTGTGCAAATGCAGCCCATCTGTGAGTTCCACGGGAAACTCTGCCTCTCTTCCCCAGTAATAACTGGAAAACTACAATGTGTGGCATCAAGACTGTTCAGATATACTTACACATGTATAGTGAACACATGTAAGGGACAGCACAATCATGGTAGCAGGTCCCTCACCCTCCCATACTTATGTCTTCAATCTCTCTATCTACATGCATACAGACTGTATGTGCACAGGGTCATACACACTGTTAGGGACCCCAAAAACAAAACAGTTTGACTGCATATGTAAATCTGTGTGCCTATAGTTTATAGGCAGACAAAAACAGGAAGGATGGTAGCTCAGTATTAAAGCATCTGCTTTGCATGTCAAAGTGCCCCAGTTTCAAATTCTGGCATATCTAGATAGGGCTGGGAATGTTTCTTGTAGGAATCTATGGATGGCAGCTGCTAGATAGACTTGGAGTAAGGCGGCTTTCTGAGTTCCTGCGCTCCTCATGCCATGGGGATGCAACGGTAACCCCTGTTCCCCGACACATGGTCAATGTACACACATAGGATAATCAGAGCGGTGCTGTGACAATATTGCCCCTGCTCCCATTTGCCAAGGGTGGAGGAAACTGACTACAACAACATCACTTTACAAAGCAAGAAATTGGGGGTTATTCTGCAATTCACAGCAGCTAGGCATTCTCTGTGTCATTTTACTTTGCTCTCATTCGCTTCATGCCGTGTGTTTTCAGCACTCATGGGAAGGTGGAAATTTTGGCTGTGAAACATATAATCTGATTTTCATTCATTCATCTTATTTCATTTCTTCCCTGTATTCTCTTGATGTGTCTTCAGTAAGGGAACCCCACAAGCATGATGCAGGCAGCGCTGAGATGATAACCCAGGAGGATTTTATGGCATTCCATTTTATCCACAATCATGCTTACCTCCCCCCTCAATGTTTTCTTGTTTAAGCACTCCACATTATTATTCAACTGCCTCTGTAGCACTAAATTGAGAGGCAATTTTGAAAGGAAAACCAAAAGAAATCAAACTGGAAAAGCGGAAAGGGAGCATGAATCAGTTTTATCTAGTACTGAGCAAGAGAGAGAGAGACTTGGGGGCAGAGGGAGAGTCCATGATTTTCCCCCCAACCATTTTCTATCAATAAATGGGAAAAGAAAGTGAAGTTGAAAATTATCAAAGGGAGAAGAAGAAATCCTCATGGGTTTTGTTGCAGAGATTTTGTTGCTTACTTTCAAGGTGACCAAAAGGTGCTTATGGGTGTCCTTTCTTTCATTCTGCCTCCTACCTGGTTGCCCACATTTTTGAAAGTGTCATGATATCTGCAGGTGGGCTCTCCTATAAGCACCCGAGAGTGGGCAACCTGGGGCCCAAGTTGGCTCACCTGGTGGAAAACCACCACAATGTGAAAGTAAGCTCAATCCTGCATGCACCAAAATTCTGAAGAACATTGAAAGGTCCTTGAAAATAAATTAAAAAAGAAGAAGCAGCCTCTTTGTAGAAGACATAATTTGAGAAATTTAAGGATGGATTTCAGAACAATACTAGTCCCCGCTAAAAGCTGACCACCACTGTAGAAGCTAGCTTAGTTACCAAAGGCCTCAGTGAATAAAAGAACTCATAGCCTGCTGCCTCAGAACTGATAATGATGGTGCCTGATGTGTTTCTCTACAGAGAGCATTTCAGACAGGGGCCCACCACTGAAAAGGCCCTTTCTCATATGGATATAGTGAAGAGTACTTAAGTTTAGACACATAAATGCAGTATGTGTATAAATTGCTATTATGTATTTAATTTGTAGCTTACATGTCTACTTGGCAGGCACAATTGTTAGGTTATTTATGGGCATGTATCAGGCCAAAATTAGTATTGAGCCAAAGATTATTGCCAAAGATAAGATCAAATAACAGTATATATATACACAAGTCTGTTGGATTATTTCAATTACTTAAAGGGCAACATCATTAATTTAAACCTTCTGCTTATACATCCTGTTTGTTTTATACAGCTGCCAGGTCTCATAACCATTCTACCATATGCAAAGTCTTAAGGTTCTTAACATTTTATTTCTTCCATACCCAAAGAATATGGGTCACTACTGTACTATGAAGCCATCATTAGTTTCACAAATATGCCCATTTTCCTTTGTCAAATATTAGGATGATAATACAACCCCCCCACACACACACACATCATCTCAGAGCATTAGGCTGAACAAAATTTGTAGATGTGAGTGTGGAAATATCAAATACAAAATTAAAATCAGTGTAAAACCGTTTTGTCTGCCTTGAACAATGCTGCTCATTATTCATGTATTTTAAAAATACTCTCTGTAATCTTACACATACTTATGTGAGAGTAATTTCCATTGACCTCAAGAGGACTTAGTCCCAGGTAAATGCACTTTAAATTGTCCACGTGCCCAGGTCTGCATGGCTTTATCTAAATAAAGAACAATAATTATACATGATTTTAATGATTGTGAAGGAACAAGCCATGCATAAAAAGAAGTATAGCATCTTCAATGGTTATTATTTAAAGGTCTGTTATAGGTCAAACATTTTCTGAAATGCTATCATGAAGAAAGCACTAACTTGCTAGCCAAGTAATAATAACAACAGAGACCATAATTAGACCATTATTAACATCATATGAAACCATATTTAGCTCTGATCTTTGGACCTAAACACCCACTGCAGTGTCTTCTAAATACCTCCCAGTATCTTGATTCTTTTACAGAATATGCCTTGTCAAATAAATACTAGATATTAAGGCTCACTTTCACAGCAAGAACTTAAGAGTCCTGCTGGATCAGACCAAAGACCTAGCTAATCCCACATTCCATTGTCACAGCAGCCCAACAGACGCCTATGGGAAGCCCACAAATACATACTGCCTCTGATACTGGAGATAATATAGTCCACGTGACTTGTAGCCAGTGATAGCCTTATCCTTGGTGAATCTGCCTAATGCCCTGCAAAAACCATCTAAATTGGTGGCCATTGCTACATTATGTGGTAGGAAATTCTATAGTTTATGCACTATGTGAAGATGTATTTACGTTTGTCTATCCAGAATCTTCCTCCATTCAACTTCATCAGAAGTGTGTGAAGTCTAGTTTTATAAGAAGTGGAAAAAGACATCTCTCTATCCAATCTCTCTACACCATGCATACTTTGATATACTTCTGTCATGGTCCCCACCCACCTACCCAACTATTACTGCCTTTCTTTCTTTTTCTAAACTAAAAAGGCCCACATGTTGAGACCTTTTTCTTACAGAGGAGTTACTCCAGACACTTAATCATTTTGTCCTTTTCTACACATTCCCCATCTCTACAGCATCTTTTTCTGTGGTGCAGTGATCAGAATTGAACCACAGTGTGGTCACCCTCTAGATTTGTATAACTGTGTTGTGATATTGACAGTTTTCTTTTCAGCCCCTCTCCTAATGATCTCTAACATGGAATTGCATGCCTCCACCTGCTAAATACACAAATGAAATGCTCTTCCTTTTTGAGCAGTTCCTTTATACTCTCAGGTAAGAGCTTATAAATGGATCAAATCTCAGACTCAGGAGAGAGGCTGAAGCCAAGGCAGAGTAGGCCTAACAGCATTCTGGCAGATGCTCAGGGACAGAGCAGGTCTTGAAATCAATAAATAGAGGAGAGGAGAGACAATGGATGGCAGGTAAAGGGCAGTGTGTGTCTGAAAAATGAGAGAACAGGCAAGGGTTGAGTCACCAGAAGTTCAAACACAAGGGAGAAATCGAAAGGAAAACACATGTACAAATGTAAACCCACCTAAGAGCACATTTAAGGGGGTCAAGGACCTTGACTACAAGTAGTCAAAGGGCAAGGTATGACTTTTACAGGACTTCAGAATACAGGAAAGGGCATCTATTTTCATGACTTTCCTTTCTGGTGAAATCCTGGGTGGAAAACTAGGATTACTGCACTGCCTCTTTAAAGAAGAAGAATCAAGGGAACTGCTTGCTCACTATGACCTGGCTAAATAGCACTTCTTTGGGGTATGTTGGGGTCACTGGTGTTGCTGACCCCCCTACCATAATGCCTAGCAGACTTGAATGTAAGGATGGTGGAGGAAGAGTGAAATTCAATCAAGCTTATATTTAAAAGTGTGTCTATGTGATATACACTTTCCAAAACAAGACACAAAGTGTAACAGAGCTATCCTCCCCAAATTTGCACTTATCAGACACTGGTGATGCAGTACTCCAACCAAATAAGGTATACAGAGATCCACAGACTAGTGTAGAGTGTGTGTTAAAATGCATATAAGTGAAAATCACATGCAAAACCAATGTTTCTTGTTGATGTGTAATATCCACCAAGAGCCTTAGATTGTGCTGATGTTGTACACAAAAGATATTCAAGCCTGCAAGACATAAATGTATGACTTCACCAGCCATTCTCGGAAAGTATTACGGCTGTACAGTTTCAAACACTAATCTTATCACAGTGCCAATTATGTGTTATTTGTATAATACATGCCATTAGAGCTGCATGGGCAGATGTTTGGACTTCGAAAAGTTCACAGCCACACTTGTCATATGTCACAGTTTGAACCAGTTAGCTTTTGTATTATTTTCGCTAAAACAGGAATTCCCAGGCTGAAATAGCTGTCATAATTTGGGATTAACAACATCTGCTGGTGTCTGCCGCAAGGCTTGCTTTGTCCTTGCATATAATTAATGAGATTTTAAAAATAAAGTTTCAGCACCCACATTCTAAACATGTGCATTACTTCAGTGGTGCAGGGGATTCCTGGTGCCCATATAACGACAATGCTGTCCTCCACTGGGACAACTGGCTTACCATTTGTCAGCTGCAGAGGGTTGGACCAACACAGTTTGCTCCATGGCCTTTACAACAACTTGTAGGCAAATCCTCAAGTACAGCCCCATCCTAACTTCTACCACTTCCTTCTGTTTGGTTCTATGGCAGTATGACGCTTCACAACATCTGGCAAGGGTGGCTGTTGTTGGTAGGCTTGTTCTTCCCCTTTCTGCTGTACTGAATCAAAGCTTGAGACAAGGTCAGCTCACAATCAGCGAGTTCCTTTTCCTTGTCCCTTCCTTGATTCACTAGTGTCTAAGATTGAGCTGGATGGACACTTCCTGAATCCCAGATTTCACATGCACTATTTGGATATGAGCTGCAACATCTGTCACCCAGTTGATCGCCAGTGTTGATTCAGCTGATCTGGCTAAGGTGGGTGTCCCCTTCCTCCCTCACTGATCCATGTGCATCCCTCCCAAAGCTGTGCGCTCGGTGGAATAGGACAACCATCCCAGAAAGAAGGAGTGTACCATTCTTCAGTCAAGGGTATGCGATAGCTGTGCTCCACTGCTAGAACCTCCAAACAAGCTCAAGGTCCATTTGTAGATGCACTATCCTGGCGTGGATCATAACCATCGTGTTCTTAACATTTTAGACAAGCTAATATTGTTGCATTAAGAGTAGTGTGTGAAAGTTCTCCAGACGTCTGGTGGTGGGATGTAGCTCAGTGATTGAGCATCAGTTTTGCCTACAGAAGGCAATCCCTGGAAATGCCAGGACTATCCTACCAGACAGTATAGACAATTCTGCACTAGGTGGATTCAGCTCTGTACAAGGCAGCTTCCTGCATTCCTAACATACCAATAAGGGTCTTTCAATAAATCATAGCCCTAGGTAGGCATTCAAAAACAAGCATTGCTAAACATATGATGGAGGGTTGCACTTGCCCAGCCCTTCTCCATCATCTCAGCCTCTCCCCAATGCTGGCTAAGAGCATGTCTCCAGTGGAGCAACCCAGTGGACATATGTAGTCTACCCCTGTGAGCTGATTCCCGGACCATCCGTGGGCCGGATTGAGAAGGCGATTGGGCTGCATCTGGCCCACGGGCCCTGGGCTAGGATAACCCAGTCAGATGGGCAGCAAAGAAACAAAGCAAATATCTGCAGCAAATTCTTGTAACACCAAATAGGCCCAAATAGGTCCATTGAGCCCTCTTTGCAAATAAAGCAAACTAATGTTTTTTCAAGCAAAAAGTTGTAGCTGATGGCATTTCACCAGCAAACATCTGAAGCTTGCCTGGCTGGCGCTGGCACTTAGAACATACTGAAAAGGAGCAGTTTCCCTAGCAACTGAACCCAACGCTTCCCCTGCTTTCTCCGCTCCCTTATTCTTTCCTCATCTCAATTCACCACCTGCATCTCACAAGTTATATTTAGTGTTGAGCTTAAACAGACTCACACTGGGTCCAAGGAATCTGTCACTGGTAATAAACCCCAGATGCTACATTGAGTGAGTTATCTCACACAAAGGGTATATTGTCATTTTCCCAGTCTGAGGGGATGCAAAGTATCAGGTGCCTTCAGGAGTGGCTCACATAAGGCATTCTGCCTCTATATTTTTCTACTAAGGATAGCAATTTGCTGCTGGACTACAGCAACTGTGCAGGTGGTTCTGTGCCTCACCGGGGCATTAGGGAAAAAATGCCATTTCACAAAATGGCTGCCATGGTGGGCATGGCCACTGACAAAACACCCACTTCACAGAAGGCAAAATGGTGAGATCCAGACTGCAAGGCAGGGACAGAGTTCTAGCCCCAAAGCACAAAACATCTCCATTGAACTCACATTGACAGGAAGATCGACCTCAATTTTTCTCCAAACACAGACCCACCACTGCAGGCACATAGAAATCACATACTCAATAGTGCATGGGTGTGAAGCGGGGTTACAGGGTCATGGTCACATCCACAGGTGACACACTGAGGATACCAGAGGTGAGCAATATCCTGAAATATACAAGCTTCTAAGCCAGGGGTCCTCAAACTATGGTCCGCTGACCAGATCCTGCCCACCAGCATCCTGAACCCAGCCCACCCAGCCATTGCAGAACCCACCGCTGTCTTACTTTTTTATAGCCGTAAAACTGACTCATCGGCTCAGTGGGGCAGCCCCACATTGCAAGCACCCAGCCTAAATTGGAGGTCACTTTGAGGCATGCAAACCAAACCAAATACAGTGGTACCTTGGGTTAAGTACTTAATTCGTTCCGGAGGTCCATACTTAACCTGAAACTGTTCTTAACCTGAAGCACCACTTTAGCTAATGGGGCCTCCCGCTGTTGCTGTGCCGCCAGAGCACAATGTCTGTTCTCATCCTGAAGCAAAGTTCTTAACCTGAAGCACTATTTCTGGGTTAGCGGAGTCTTTAACCTGAAGCGTATGTAACCTGAGGTACCACTGTAATAAAATAAAAATAAAGATGCAACAGCAACGGTGGGAATGCAATGTGCACGGTGGCGACGATGGCAAGGCGTCTTCCTCCCAGCTTGGCCACCCTCTTCCTCCTGGCTGACGAGACCCTGAGATGCTGTACCCACCACCAGGAGCCTTCTAGTTCCTACTTTGGCCGCAGCTGGGCTCTGCTGGAGGGCCTGGTAAGTGGGGTGCCACCAGGCAGCCAAGGCTGAGTCCTTCCTGAGAGAGAGGGGCACCAACCGAGGTTCTCGCTCCTACCCCGCCCCCCAGACAGGCTCTTCTTGGCATGCCTTTCCCCCTCTTGCTCTTCTGAAATCTCGCGGGGGCAGGAAGTGAGAGGGGCGCCACCCTGGATCCAGCTGCAGCTCCCTTAATTCCCACTCCCAGGCACGGTCAGCCTTGAGTCGTGTGCAATTAACGCTTCCCCACATTCCTCTTGGACTGTGTGTCTCCCTGCCTTGTGAGTGCTGCAGGGGGAGCTCCGTAGAGGCAGCGGACGAAACCCATCAGCGCGCAGGTTTCTCCCTTTGCTGCCCTTCCTGGGCATTCGTTTGGGAAGAGGCGTGCATGGACAGACCTGTTCTGTAACAATCCTGCCTCCTTTGTTTTTCCTGTTTTTGTGTGCACTACCAATAAAATATGTGCAGTGTGCATAGGAATTGGTTCATATTTTTTTCAAACTATAGTCTGGCCCCCAACAGTGTCTGAGGGACAGTGAACTGGACCCCTGTTTAAAAAGTTTGAGGGACCCATGTTCTAAGCTATGTGTAACATCTTCTCGGGGAAAAGAATCACTTGAATAATCGGGGTGATATACTTGTGAATGCCACCGAAGTCCATGTGGAATAAAGTTATAGAAATCTTCATGATATTTGGGACTCGGCTGAGTCCTCAAGGGAACATCAACTGCATGCAAAGGATTCTCCCAGAGGCATAGCAGAACTACCTTTTCCACCTCCCACATAGTACATCTGCATGGGCATTCAACATGTGCAGTAGATATGGTGTATCTTGCCTCTCATATCCCAAACATGCCCTCACCTTTCTGTGCTCAACTGCTGTGCCTCCAGTGACTTGAAACTAAATTAAGATGCCTGATGTTTAGCATGGATGATTCAAAATAGGTTTCCAGGGTTTCCCCAAGGTGACTGCTTGATTTGTCCGCAGGTGATAAAATGATATTATTTCCCAAGTTAAACACTTTGCAAGAACATAGATTTTTTTTTAATGAAGCACTGCATTACTTTTATTTTGATCAAGAGTACACCACTTTTATGCAGTTTAAAATAAATGCTTATAAAATACATCATTCTAACCTGGCTGATTGTTGAGGTGATGCGGCAGCTAAAAAAGCCAATGCAATTCTGGGCTGCATCAATAGGAGTATAGCATCTAGATCAAGGGAAGTAATAGTGCCACTGTATTCTGCTCTGGTCAGACCTCACCTGGAGTACTGTGTCCAGTTCTGGGCACCACAGTTCAAGAAGGACACTGACAAACTGGAGCGTGTCCAGAGGAGGGCAACCAAAATGGTCAAAGGCCTGGAAACGATGCCTTATGAGGAACGGCTAAGGGAGCTGGGCATGTTTAGCCTGGAGAAGAGGAGGTTAAGGGGTGATATGATAGCCATGTTCAAATATATAAAAGGATGTCACATAGAGGAGGGAGAAAGGTTGTTTTCTGCTGCTCCAGAGAAGCGGACACGGAGCAATGGATCCAAACTACAAGAAAGAAGATTCCACCTAAACATTAGGAAGAACTTCCTGACAGTAAGAGCTGTTCGACAGTGGAATTTGCTGCCAAGGAGTATGGTGGAGTCTCCTTCTTTGGAGGTCTTTAAGCAGAGGCTTGACAACCATATGTCAGGAGTGCTCTGATGGTGTTTCCTACTTGGCAGGGGGTTGGACTCGATGGCCCTTGTGGTCTCTTCCAACTCTATGATTCTATGATTCTATGAGGTACTTGTTAACTAGTAATTACTGATCTATATGCCTATGGGCAACTATCTTCGGTCCATTCTGCACAATTGCAAAGCAATGCAAGATGCACAGGATCATTTCTTATTTTCCCCAGTTATGAAAGGTTATAATTTCCGGCTTCACCTCTCTACTTCAAATTGGTTTAGACATGGAGTATATAAAGACAAAACAAATGAAATTAGATGGCTTATATTTAAGGTTTCTGAATGTTCAGAAGGATTTCGAGCTCACCTCAGCTTTAGATTTCATTGTTGCTTGTTTAATAACATAGAAACCTGTTTTATACTCAGACCTTTGGTACATCTAATTCAAAATCCATACCAGCCACCCTTCCAGATGTTTGGTATCACAACTCCCATTATCCATGACTATTAGCCATGCTAACTGGGACTGATGGGAGTTGTAGTCCAGACACACATGGAAAGCACCAGTCTAAGGAAGGCTGTTCAATAGGGACTGGCAGTGCCTCTTTCAGCCTTCAGACAGGGTTCTTTTATAGCCTTATCTAGAGATTCCACAGATGGAACTTGAGATCTTCATGTAAAGCATATGCTATACTACCGAGCTACACCACTTTCTGATATAAAAAGATGGTTTCCAGAACAACTGCTTGTGCTGCTGGGTATAGGATTCTCATTTGCTCATCATTGTTTCACATTGGAAGCATTTAGACCACTGCGGGTGCCGATGAACTAATCTCAAGAGCACTTCATTAGAAACATTTACAAACAGGCCAGTCTTTAATAATGGCAATTCACTGCCATTAATGACAGTTCTATATTTCTAACTCACACTGATAGCAGATTTTAAAATTTCTAGTTTTCTCTTTGGCAGGTGTACAAATGAAATCAAATAAATATGTCTGACCCCCCCCCCCACACTGTGAAAGCTGTCAGTCAGACCTTGAACTAGACTTTTCAGATGTATCTACATTATCACTCATTTCAAGGTGCCCTCCAGATGTTATAAGACCATCAACTCGCAACAGAATAGTACAGTGTTTCCAGATGTGTATAATAGCATTATGATAATGGCTGTTTTATTTTCAATTCCTTTGCTAATGATTCCTAGCATGGAGTTTGCCTCGTAAGAAAACAAGAGCTGTTTTGGATAGTGGAAAACTTGAGGAAATTGAGTCCTAGCAATTAAGGTGGAAATGGTATGTGGGAAAACAAAACAAAGAAAGAAAGAAAGAAAGAAAGAAAGAAAGAAAGAAAGAAAGAAAGAAAGAAAGAAGAAAAAATGAACAACTTAAGAAATTACTAGTGTGCCACTTCTCTGTAAGAAGCAAATGTTTCACACTGTGCAACAGTTAAGTACCCACAGCAGGAAAATCAAGTAACATAGTGAAGTAACTGCATTAGGGGCTTGTAAATGTCCAATACAGTCCAATTTCTTAGAGTTGTATTCCATCCCTCTATGAAGTTAGGAGCACTTCCACCAAAGATTATTTTGTCGCTCTCTTGAAGTTTCTTAGATACTCTTCATCATAACAGGAGGAGGACAAACAAATTATTCTAATGCCACAGGCTCGGAGGTCAGGACATATTCTGCATGCAGACACCATCAGGTTCAGAGAATAAGAAACTGGTCCATTTTCCTCTGAATTTTCTATACTGGCAGCAGCTCTCTAAAGTTTGAGATACAACATTTCCAGTTTTACCTAGAAAGGCTGAAGATTGAACCTGGAATCATCTGCATGCAGTAATACTTTACCAGTGAGCTGTGGCCATTACAGTGGCAAGGTTCAATCCCTGGTATAGAAGTGCAATCTCCACCCCATCAAAGGCTAGGGAAAGTTTTGAAAATAGACATTTTTAAAGGGACCCATTCTCTGCCTTCCTTGTCACCTGTCTGGCCAATCTCTCCTTAGCAAATGGTAGTGGTGGTCCCCACCATTGTTTTTTTTATTATTATTTATTTTCTTTGTCCAAGAGAAGAAGAGGAGAAACAGTTGGAGCAAGCTCCAGACAAACACACCAGCCAGCTTAATTTCTCAGAGTACCTCTGGGCTTTCACAGGGTCCAGAGGCATTCTGGGAAATTAAAGAGAGCAGGTGAAATGCGGTTCTGTGAGTCTGACTGCACCAGTGGGAAGGATTCAAATATGTTTTTTTGTCTGCATGGAACCAAGTCTGCTCATGCAATGAGACAGAGGCATGTGGGGTGAAGAAAGGGGATTCCTGTTGCACAAGCGGACCATGCTATGTTGAATTCCACCTGGTGTGCCTACTATGTAAGATGTTAAAAACTAAAAGAAGTTACTGAGACTGCCACTGGTGATGCCATTATTTGGGGAGCCCTAGTAGCTCTATGACCCTTGACATGTAGGGCCCTTGGCCTCTGTCTGTATTAATCAAGAGACTTACTGGCAGCTAGTTGTGAAGACCCTATCCCAAATTCCATCATTTCCTCAAAGTAGCCCTCTTATTAAACAGGCTTCCTAATTTGGGTCATAAACATTACTCAGGAGGACTCAATGAAATATAATTACCCAATTAAAAAGGCCTGATCAGGGCCAAAATAGGTGGTGAAAATGATAAAATCTGGCAGCTATCATACTAAAACAAATAGGATTACTAAAATACTACACAAAATTTCTTAGTATTAATTGGTGGGGAAACGTTAGGGATTTATCAATTACACTGTTCACCTAATATGTCGCATTAGAGAAAAAGGCAACAATTGGATCTCTATAGCCAATTTGCAACCATACCGATGAGGAATTATGCTAGTTTTGACATTGCCAAATCTTATGAAAGCCACTGTAGGAGTACTCCAGAGTAAGCAATTTGAGGATAAAATACTTGCATTGCAAAGCTAATTAACATGCAGCCCTGTACCAAAATCTAAATTAAAATCGCATACACACAGTTTAATTTCAAGCCCTACTGAGAAGCTTAAGATAAAGACCATAAACTGTAAATTCATTTTTCATTTTTGAAATTTTTCTTGCTATTTTAAATGGCTCTTTTTACAGGCACTAATGAAAGGGAAGATAGTCACCATTGTACCATTTGAATCTTATAGCTGTGTTCCTGTAACCAAGTTGGAAAACTTTAGCTTATCAACCATTTAAAATTCATAGTTTAAATTACCTTGTAATTTGGCTGTTGGAATCTGACATGCAACAAGGTATAAGATTCTCCAGATCTGATAAAGACATCATTCAGGGGAGCCTTTAATTTCTGCTGTAGAGTGTGGGTCTTTATATCACTGGCATTAATGGCTGCAACAGAATGGAAAATTAGGGAGTCAGGAGACGGTGGAGTTTTTTCTTCATTCCCCCCCCCCCATGAAAATTGATAATTGGTTCTGTCAGACAGCTGTGCCTTGAAGCAAAAGTTCACTGCAGGTAAAGGCATTTGAGAAAAACGTTGACAGATGGTCATGCTGCCATTGTCACTGTCAAAACAACACTGATTACTGACCAATTTTTTTGGTGTCGCCCTATCACATAAACACTAAAGCCTGGCAGACTCATTTGCACTGTCAGTCAAGTGAACCACCATGAAAAGGTGTGAGGACTCTCATTCCTGCAGGTGGCTGTAGATCTTTCATTAGTAGGACTGTCCATGAAGAGGCTACAGGCAAGCATATGGGTATGTCAAGGGCTTTACCTTTCTCATAAAAAATTTCAGCACTCAGGGTGCTTCCAGATGGTCACTATTTGGAAGTGGATTTCATTCATATACAGTGGTACCTCGGGTTAAGTACTTAATTCGTTCCGGAGGTTCGTACTTAACCTGAAACTGTTCTTCACCTGAAGCACCACTTTAGCTAATGGGACCTCCTGCTGCTGCTGCCGCGCCGCCGGAGCACGATTTCTGTTCTCATCCTGAAGCAAAATTCTTAACCTGAAGCACTATTTCTGGGTTAGCAGAGTCTGTAACCTGAAGCGTATGTGACCTGAAGCGTATGTAACCTGAGGTACCACTGTATTGGCAAATTCAGGTTATACAAGGGTCTAACAGGGGTGGGACTGCAATACTCATCATACCCAAAAATTGGCTATACTGCCTTGGGTTGAGGCGAGTGTGCAGTACAAAAATATCTGGAGGTCCATCAGCTACACAAAGGGGAGGGGTACAATGTGAAGAAGAACACCTCCGAATCTCGCAATATTTATTTATTTGAATGTATTTATTAAATTTATATACTGCCCTTCATCCAAAGATCGCAGGGTGGTTTACAATATCAAAGCACAGAAATATACACCATAGTAACAAACAAAAACAACAATCTGCACCATCACAGTTTTAAAAAGCCATAGATAGGTAAATTAGCCAAAGGCCTGAGAGGAGAATAACGTTTTTACCTGGCACCTAAAGATATGCAACATTGGTGCCAGATGAATCTCCCTGGGGAGAGCATTCAACCAACAGGGAGCCACTGCAGATAAGGCCCATTCTCATGTTGCTACCCTCCAGACCTCTCGCAGAGGAGGCACACAAAGAAAGGCCAGATGATGATCGCAGGGTCTGGATTGCGTGTCATGAAGTCTGTCTTGGCCCTTGTGTTGTATCAGAGATTACTCTGTTAGGCTTCTCTGGTAAAACAAAATATAAGTGAATTATAAAAGAAGAATAACTGTAGCAACCAACTACAGGGAATACCTGGGAGTCATCTCTATTGAACTCAATACAGGTTGCTTCTGTGTGGAAATGCATTCTGAGTCTTCAACACCAGAAATATCAATTTAACCGCTGCACTCCTTGTGGTGTTCTTGCGGATGCCGTCACTTAATTCTGTGATTAACTGAAAACATCTTTGTTAAGCTTCAGCATTACAGTTGGTGATTAATCTAATTAAAATAATTAAATTCTAACGGACCAAGTAATATTTAGTACTGATTATTAGTGGAAGGGATAAAATCTCCATTTTTAAAAAGTTCTTTTGGAATATACTGGAGGCTACAGTGAAGAATTCAGCTACAGTAGATATTGGAAGCCGCCCAGAGTGGCAACGATTATTATTATAGTTGTTGTTATTGAATAGGATGTCCCTATTTTCATTGGAGAAATGTTGGAAGGTATGTGAATGAAATTTAGTGTATTAGTCCAAATGCCACAGTTCCATAACACATATTATGATAACAAGGAAAATTAATGCAATATTCTCCATCTCTAAATGCACATTGACAGCATACTGTACATTTAAAGCACTCTGATACCACTTTCAACAGTCAAGACTTATTCCAGATAATCCTGGGAGCTGTAGTTTGTTAAGGGACCTGAGAGACATCCAGCAATTTCCAGAGTGTTTTAACAATCAATTCCTCTTCATGGGGAACTTAGAAAAATGATATTTGAGAAATTTCAGCATGGCTGCATTCAAATTGAACCAAGGATTGAAGAGGAATGGGCAGCCCGTAGTACGGATGGTGGATTGGTATACAGTGGTACCTCGGGTTAAGAACTTAATTCGTTCCAGAGGTCCGTTCTTAACCTGAAACTGTTCTTAACCTGAAGCACCACTTTAGCTAATGGGGCCTCCTGCTGCCATCGCACCGCTGGAGCAAGATTTCTGTTCTCATCCTGAAGCAATGTTCTTAATCTGAAGCACTATTTCTGGGTTAGCGGAGTCTGTAACCTGAAGCATATGTAACCTGAAGCATATGTAACCTGAGGTACCACTGTACAAGAAATAGAAGCAGGGGCCAGAGGGGAGTCCGGGTGTCAAGGAGGTTGCCATCCCATTCACGGCAACTACAGTATAAAAACATAATAAAACACTAAACATTTTAAAATTTCCCTACACAGGGCTGCCTTCAGGAAGGTTGGGTGGTGGATTTCTCTGATGAAAACAGGGGTGTCCTGAGGAAAAACGGGACATTCCAGGATCAAGTAGGAAACCAGGACAGCTTCTGTAAATCTGGGATTGTCCCTGGAAAATAGGGACACTTGGAGGGTCTGTGATGTGATACAACCATGAACACAATTAGACAATGTTGCTACTCTCCTATCCTTTCTGCACATGTGTGCTTCTCTTTCCCCCTGACTCTCCCATGAAAACAACTGGAAAGAACTGGTATGCTGGTATACCACCCAAATTTCATCACTTTACTCTGGTGATCTTTCAAATTAAGTGGGCTGCAAATGAATTATTTCTTCATTCATTCATTCATTCATTCATTCATTCATCCATTTAATTGTATGCCACTTTTTCATGAAAAATCATGCACAAAGCAGCTTACAACAAAGAAACAGGGACACATTTCAAACAAGCACGACAAGAACAATTTCATAATAGCATAGCAAAACAACAGCAAATATAATAACATACCATAAAACCACATTCCAATACTATAAATATAACCCGATCACTTAAACAACATGCAGCATCCAGTTTCCTGAAATGGAAGTAAGTGCTAAACATGCGCTATATTCCATTAGTTTTTGGGAAGTGTGTTTTAGATTGTGTGAAAGCTCAAATGAACAGTTGGGGAATAATCTGTAATAAACTGTCTTGTGAATGTAGCCAAGGTCTAATCAAACAGCAACTACACAACTGCAGAATATAAGTGTAGAAAGGCCCTCATTAGGCCTCTCAGTAACTCCTTAAATATTTTAAGCCCAATCCATGGGGAAGTTCTTCTCCAAAAGTCCCCCTGAAATGAAAAAAGGAACCATGGTAATGGTCTTGCCAACTCCAATTCAAGTACATGGATTTGTAATAGAGATTTTCCACAGCATCGTATCCTTTAACACTGTATTAATCCTAACTTTTTATTTCCTCTCCTCCAGTTTCCAATCCAGAAAGAAGAACCTGTAACTGGATATTGCCCCCCCCCCTATTTTTAGGCACCCATTTCCTCAGTAGACAGAATCCTATTTACATTTGAAGAGTTCATAGCTACTGTTGGATTAAATACTTTTTAATTTGAATTTTGTGTATTCTGCTCCCAACACTTTTATTTCTAGGGCAGATTCATGCATCAAATATTCACAAAAACAGGAATATGAAATTGCCTTGGGACGACTATTTCTAGGGCACACTCATGCGTTAAATTTGTTCATTACAATAAATTGCTTTGGAAACTGCCATCTAGGTTCTTTAGCAACCATCCTGCTGAGGTGCTGTGCATTAATCTTCGTCTCAATCCAGCTCAGGAGATCAGCATGCCTAAGTAGCCTTCCATGTACCTATCATTTGCTTCATCAGGACCCGCGGGCATAAAGTAGGTGCATTGTAATCTGGATCCAAGTGTGGAAGCTGTTTATTTGCACTGCATTGCTTCCCAAAACATCTGCGTTTGAATGCCAAGTCAAATCCATGTACTGGAGCAACTGCAGCTAACCTGTGCAGTGTAGTGGTATGTGTCCAGACTAGGACACATTAAAGAGACCAGGGTTCAAATCCTCACTGGTCACAGGCTCTCAGCTTAAATTGTCTCACAGAGTTCTTGTGAGCATAAAATGGGGAGAGGAAAACAACATATGCCACCTTGAGCTCCTTTGGAAAAAAGGTAGAGTATAAATAACTGCAGCAAAAACTAAAACAATGCATAAATACTATTTTAAAGAGTGACTCATTCACTCCTCAGTCGGGAATATCACAGATCGTACATCATAAATTTCATGTTTCCTCTAATTGTGAAATATCCTTTTTAAAAAGTATTGTGTTTGCATTCCTACAGCTCAGTTTGTAACCTAGTAACAGGGAGGGGAGAATACTAGGACATAAAACTGGAGCTGCCAAAAATGCTTAGCTCAAGTACATTTTAATAATTTAATCACAGGAGAGGAAAAACCAGAAATCAAATTGCAGCTATTTTTCCAAGAAGGAAAGAATCTGCGGTGACAGTTCTGTTCACCATAGAAACTGCCCTGAAAAGTCAGAATGCCCACCTTAATTTAAGTAGATTATCAGATAGAGGCCATATTAAAATATTCCCTTTTATGTGTTTATGTGTTTAGTGGCTTAAGCATGTTAAGTTTATAACAAGTTGAGACTCCCTTGACTAAAAACAAAACAAACTATGTAACTATAATTATTCTGGCAGGAATGAAATATATTGTTCCCTCACCCACCATATGTGCACTTCAATTTGTGCAACAGAGTTTACACACTAGTAATTGTGTTTAGTATTGATGCCCTAGTTAGTAGCAGCCAACTTGCTCTATTGGTTTAACTTGGGTTTAGTGATGGATCAGTGCCAGTGAGTTAGAATTTTCACTTCACAATTTTAAAAAAAAATAATGTTCATGCAGTTTTGTTTTTAAATATTCTGGTGCCACTTCTGATAGTGTACAATTAAAATAAAATAAACTACCTGCCCACCCCCAACCCCAACCCATAAGAAACACTCCCAAGGTAGTATATAACTCAGGTGCAAAATGGTACAACTATGACAGAGGTGGGAAACCTACAGCTTGTGAACCAAATTTGGCCCACAGAATTATTGTATATTCCTTTGATCACCATGACTGGGAACTGCTGATCCCAAGCCCATGGCCTATCCACCATCTAAGACCTGACCATTTGCCCTCCCTGACAACCTCTTTAGAACTGTAATGTGTGAGATAATTAGACATTTAAAAATTACATAGTGTGCTGTCCTTATTTTGAAGGCCCCTAATCTATTCTGAAAATTTAAATTAAATATGTGTGTATTTCTCAAGCAATCAATACCACTCTCTAGATGCAAAAGATTGCCACTATCATTTCCGATTCTGCTTTACATGTGTTTTAAAGGGGGGGGGGGGGATAAAGCTGATGTCCTTTGGTTTTGTATATCTCATGTAAAATGTAAACTCTGATTGTCAGCAATATAAGAACAACGATGGATTTTCTGTTTTACTCCTTATTAAAACACAATTGATACTAATTTGATGAAAACAGAAATATTGATTGGAGCTTTCAGATAGTTAATCTTATTTGAGAGTGGAAAGTGAGCAGCTGTATAGTGTCTTCAAATGAGTCTTTTTCAAAACATAAAACAAAAAAATCCAGAACATTAGAAATGCTAATATAATTGTAAAATGCTTGGTATCTGGAAAATAAAAAGCTCTGAATTGCCAAGTGCAAATTAGCCATTCCCCACTCTGTTGAGAAAGTTTTAAAATAAAATTTGCCTTTCATTCTTCAGACACTTCACTCTGCATTTCAAGTGGAAGGGAATATGACCATAGTCTGCCAAATTGCCCCAAGCATATTGTCAGGGAACTGCCATCAGTGCCGGAGGGAGAGAGCAAAATCCAGAGAGATTCCAGAGCATCCTGGGATTGGGAGAGGCAGCCCTTCTTCTGGGGAAGAGAATCAGCGTAGCACCAGTGGAGAAGGGGGGCAGATGGGGGAAGCGGCAAGGCGGTCCCATGACTCCTTGCCGGGGACCAGCAGGGAGAGTAGGGGTCCTCCGCTGCCTACGCCCTCCTTGCGCAGAAGGCTTTCGCACAGAGAGAGTAGGAGGAAACTAGGCATCAAAGAGCTTCTTTGCTGGAAGAAGTTAAAAAACGCCCACTGACGGATCCTGCCAGCGATTGAGGCAGCCACGGGTGAGTGGCTGTCCGGACAGAAAAGGTTCACTCAGGCAACCCAGCCAGGTGTTTGCACCGGCTTATGCACGAGCAACCCCTAGAACCATTACACATATATTCCAGAGTAGTAACAATGACTCTTCAGAACGGCCTGGTTTGCATGTCATGGTAAGCCAGAGTAATGCTTGCAATGGCCTTGTAGATATTCTAGCTCCTAGTAAGGAGCTCACAACCACTTTGCTCCTCTGCAGACTATTTATATGGGATGGCATTGAAGCCAAGGTTTGACTTACCACAGGCATCCCCAAACTCAGCCCTCCAGATGTTTTGGGACTACAATTCCCATCATCCCTGACCATTGGTCCTGTTAGCTAGGGATGGGAGTTGTAGTCCCAAAACATCTGGAAGGCTGAGTTTGGGGATGCCTGACCTGTTATCCAAACTTGGGACTGTGGTTAAGGCCTCTGCTCCTTAATCATAGTCTGTAATGATAACACTGGCTACTGACTGTGGAGACTGTAACAATGGTCCAGGGTTCAAATGATGCACTAAGCCAAATGTAAGCTTAGCTGCTATGCCACACTGAACTAAAAAGCCTGTGGATAAGCAAAATGGCTACGATCTTTTCTTTGGGAACCAACACATTTGCACTCAGCCATGATTTGTCTTAGCGTGAAGTGCAAATGCAGCCAACTAGTGCTTGGAAGATCATTTCCCCACTTTTCAAAATATCCACAATCACATTAGTTACATATTCTTTTCCTCAAAAAATATATGTTAAGCCTTGTGAATGATTCCATCATATGGATATGATTTCATAGAAGGGAAGATGCACTCACTCAAACTGGGCTTTAATCAAGACACATTATCCCTCTGCAACAGTTATAGTTAAGTTGCATCTTGGGCCACTTTATGTTGCATGAATAATTATCATATCAGCCCAATGAGCAAATTAATTACTTGGCAATAATTATTTATCACATTTTTTATCTTGCCTTTCATCCAGAAGTTCAGACAGGCCCATGCAAGGCCATTCCATTCACAACAATCTTATGAAATAAGATAGACTGAAGTAAGCCTTAGTTTTAGGTGGGAAGGGAAAACATGGAAGCAGGCTCCACCCCTGATTCAGTATGATGTGTGTAGAGAGCCTCTGTCCTTGCATGTATGAGGCTCTCTAATAAAAGCCCATAGAACAAGGAAGAACCTTCCATAGCAGTGCTGCACATTCCTTTATGCACATGTTAAAAGGAATGAAGCAAATTTCCATGGTCATATGATGAGCTTTATAACAGGGTAAAGATTGGATGCAGGTCTCCCCAGAGTGGCAATCATTGGGTAAATATACCAAGCTGCAGTTGCTTGTGCATAGTCAGAAATCAACTCAAAATATCCCCCGGTTTGCATCATTCATTTGTGACTTTCCATGCACGGAATGCTCTCCCTAGTGGAGTGTGCCAGGCACCATCATTAACATCCTTTGGGCGTTAAGTAAGGTGGGGGGAAGCCTCTCATCTCCTGTGTGTTTGATGGATTGGAATGAATTTGATTTTGTTTATTGATGATAATTTTCTGCTGGTGAAGTTTTGCTGTAATGCTCTTCGTATTTTTATGCTAGACTTTTGGGTCTTAAACTCTGTCAGTCACTTAGAAGCGTTTAAGTTCTAGTAGTGGTAGCAATAATAAATTATTATTCTTAATTATTATTGAGAATAGATTGTATTCAGTGTAGATTTTGACATCTATATCCCTGTCCCTGGGCCTCCCCCAGATATACTGCTGCATGTAGCCAAGTAAAAGATGCCCCATTCTCCATTCAGAAACTGGCCAGAATCTTACTTCAGCACTGGCAAAAGGACAGCGTCCTCCACTGCATCTGACAGTAAGACAAGATGTGCAGGACAGGCTGCCCTACACATTGCTGCATCCTCAGACATATCTTTGCTACTGGTCTGTTTCAGGCCACAATTCAAAGTGCTGGCTATCACCTATAAAGGCCTGAATGGCTTTGGTCCAAGCTATCTGAAAGACTGCATTGCCTCAGGATTTGAATTTTATTAAAGACATCCTTTGGTTACAAATGTATGTGCATTGTCTCCATTTTTACGCTGAATGTGTCAAAAAAAGTCAATAGAGAGGGAGGTGAATAACATACGGGAACTTAATAATTAAAGAAAGAGGTAAATGGAAACCATATGACGAAGTGAAAGCGTATGTTAATTATTGGCTGCATTTTTATCAGGTTAATGAAATGTTTAAAAGAGAGGTTAAAGAAAAAGTTTTTTTGGAAAAAGAGTCGAAGTTCCAATAGGAAATACTGAATAATGATTTTAAAATTTTGTCTAAAATGAATAAATTGCTGCTCGAATGGCACACTAAAGATGAGGAGATCAAATCGGTTATGATTCATTAGGCCAAAGATTTCGGATATAATATACAGTTAAGTGAATGGACAAAATTATGGAATGAAGGTTTAAAATTTACTGCATGTACTGTGTTAAAAGAAAATGTTATGAAAATGATATATAGATGGTATATCACACCAGTAAAATTAGCAAAAATGTATAAAGTGTGTAACAAATGTTGGAAATGTAAAGAAAAAGAGGGAACATTTTATCATATGTGGTGGGAGTTTAAAAAGGTGAAATGCCTCTGGGAAATGATATATAATGAATTGAAAAAAATGTTGAAATATACATTTGTAAAGAAACCAGAGGCATTTCTGTTAGGTATGGTAGAAAATGAAATAAATAAAAAAGAATGTAAGCTTTTCTTACACGCGGTAACAGCTGCAAGGATACTATTGGCCCAAAAATGGAAACAATAAGAATTAACAATGATAGAAGAATGGAGAATGAAATTAATGGACTACGCAGAACTTGACAAATTAGCAGGAAAAATCCGAAACCGACGGGACCAGAAGTTCACCGAGGACTGGAGTAAATTTGTTGATTATTTGAAAAGTATATGCGACGAACAAACAATGTTTGTTAGTTTGCAGGAAGCTCTGTGAAGAATCAATATTAGAAATATTGTAAAAAAGGGAGTAGGGAGGGGGAAGGTTATTATTAGAAGGCAATATAAAATTAGGAAATGCGTAAGAAAGAATCAAAATGGAGGATTGTCAGAAGAGCTGAGGGAAGTCCAAAAAGAATGTATTTGTTAGAAAATGTATGCGAGGTTCTTATAATTTTGTATTGTAAAAATTAATAAAAATATTTATTTAAAAAAAATAAAAAATTACGCTGAATGTAACTGGTCAGTAGAAAATAACCTGCCCAGGTTTTGAGATCTTCTGGGGATGCCCTTCTCTCAGTCCTAGACCTGACACTCTCCCACATTTTATAAATCAAGTACAACACATAAGTCTCTATAAAGACAGCCAGTCATCTATGAGCTTTTTTTAAAAAAATAAAAATAAAAAATCTACTAGTACAAATAATAATTAGTTCACTGAAAACTTTTTCTTATATCTTCCAGACTATTTCTAGAGTGATTAATTACACAGTTGAGTTTCACAGGCATCTACAGATGTGCAACCATTAAATTAATTAGGCCCAAACACTTTTTCCAACTGGAAGCTGTAAATACATATTTATTTTTCCCCTTCCCCCTCTTTTACTTTGCCTTTCCCCCTGCTTGGATGAGCAATATTACAACTAATCACAGAAGCATATGCTCCGTATACTTCTAATTAATCTTACGATCATTATTTTCTTTGCACAAGTAAGTTTGTACATAAACAGTGCTCAAGAAGATTTACACTAAAGGATAGAAAACCAGGCTGAATGTCCCTGGCTTAAATGACTAATTTGAACTCTTAAAGACAGAAAAATATCAGAGTTTAGATATATTACTGATCACATTACAATCGTAGAGTTGGAAGTATCTGTTGGTTTTCTACTCTGTTTCCTTTTATTGAGATAAAATATTTTATAGCTAAACAACATGGTAGGCTATATTCCATCTACAGATTGCCAAGATCACTGAACATGAATACTCACAGTATAATGCATTATATCTATATAGATGAGGATCATCTTTCAATAACGCATTATCTGCTAACATTATTCCATATACCACCTAGGATACCACCTAGGATGTGCAATGCCAAACATTGCAGATACCCAAACCAACCGCTTCACATAAGACAGGGGTGGGAAACATACAGTGACCCAAATGTTGCTGGACTCCAAATCCCATCATCCCTGACCATTGGGCCATGCTGGTGGAGACTAATGGGAGTTGAAGTCCAACAATGTCTGAAGGGTCACAGTTCCCTCACTCCTGACATGAGACAGCTGCATGTCTGAAGCTGTGCTACACCAAGCATGAATAGCAAGGTCAGTTTGAGGTGCTGTTGGCGTGTATACTATACCTAGTTCTGTCACCACTTTCCTCTGGAAATTCAACAAACCCAGCACTGGTGTAAGGCCTATTTATTTATTTATTTATTTTAATATCTGGGAGTAAATAAAATGAGTGTAGAGAGGGAGAGACACACACAGAGGAATTTGTCTTATATGAAGGGAGACCATTGGTCAATATTGTCTGCACTGACTCGAAGAAGTTCTGTAGGGTTTTAATCAGAAGTCCTTCTCCCTCTGCCTGGAAATTCTGAACCTGCATGCAAAGCAAGTGCTATAGTGTCACATGATCATTCCACCTGACCTAAAAGCACTACCAAGAACATTTCCCCCCATCTCATTTTGGACATAATAAAAGTCCTGTGGGTTAAGCTCAAGCTCCTATCTTTCCCAGTACCCCCACCTTTTCCAACATAAAATGAAGCTAGCATATCAGGATTTTTGATGGAGGAAAACAATAGAACTGATGGAATGGAGATTACTTGCATAATGAACCTAATGTAGGATTTTTTAGGGGGAAATAAAAGCCTGATTGTGATGGGGGGTGGATTAGGTAAATTAAGAGTCTCGGCCATCATAAATCCGCAGACACATACAGACTCTCATACAATGCGCATTCATATCCTGGAAGGCTTATATAAGCAAAATACGTGGAATTTCATAAATAATTTGGGAAACAGACAAACAAATCAAATTGCATCCTGAATAATAATATTAATTTAATAGTATGTTGCAACTGTATTTTTTGTTTGTTTTAAAATTTATTGAGGGACAGTATGCCTGAAAGACAAGTTAGAAATTCTTTTAATACATAAAAATAAAAGAGGGTATCCTATACTCAAAGCATCACCAGCACACACCTACTGCCAACCTCTGCTTATTGAAAGTGCTCAAGGAATGAGATTCCATTTTCCATGAAGTTTAACATAAATCAGCTTTCCTGTAGTTTAAATTCATTGCTTTTTGTCATATCCCCAATGGAAGTGTGAATAATTTTTCCACCCACTTCTTTCTGGCATCCTTTTAAAATATTTGAGAACTGTCAGCATATTCCCCTGCCCTTTAATCTTATTTTGGTTAGGTTAAACCATATCAGATTCCTCCATCTTTTCCTCCTGTGATTTGTCTCAGAGACCTTTTGTTTTCTTTATCCTTCCTTACCTGTAGGGCTCAGCACTGAGCACAATATGCCCAGCTAAAGGTGTGTGATTCCATTAAACACGATGACAAAATTCCTAAGGGGTTTAAAGGGCTATCAATTGCAACTGCAAGTCAAAAAGTGGATTTTGCAAAATGTTCATTAATTATCTAAGACAGTGTAATGACAATGAAATATACACACCCTTCCCCATCCCAACAGTGTAGTTTTTGCCTGTAATCTATTAACTATGTGTAGGTAAGTCCTACTAAACCTACACATAGGTTTGCACATAGAGAAGCAATTGTGCACCATAGGAGTTAGTTAGTTAGTTTGATATTACGGCCATTGGCCCATATCTAAAACAATACGCCTGACTGTATTCTATAACCAGGATCATGACCCAGTCTAATCCCATCCAGGCACACAACAAACCTCAACTTCTTGTATTACTTATCTGCCATTTCACCCATGCCACAGGTTGGGCACCTATGATCAATCATGGAGTCAATTTGGGTACAATGCAAAAATGGGTGGCATGTTCGCTGGGTCTGAGCTGGAAATATTTTATCTTTGTTGACCTTACCTTGGTGGATGTTTTTAGACTTACTGAGGTTCATTAGGAAAACATTTGAAAAGGGGAAGGAACAGCCATTCTGCATTTTGACGTTAAAATATCAAGATAAAAGACTTCTGATGAATCAAAACCTTCCTTCCATCTTTCCTTTCTGATTAATTCATTATTCTCTTTTGCCATGACAGTCCCTTTGCCTTCTCACCTGATATTCTTAATCATTTTTTAAATTCACCTGAGGTAGCCATTGGCCACAATGTGTGTGTGTGGTTGTGTTTTCCCCAAGGCAAAAAAAAAATGCATCCACTTCCTTGCCACCTCCTATTCCACTGTCAGAATTCCATTTTGTTCCACACTAAGTTGCTTCCTGTGCTCAGGAGAACATGCAAAGAGGGGATAAATATCCCAACGTTTTATGAACAAAAGCTTTTCATGAACAAAAGCAATTTCTGGATAGTGCTTGATTTAATTTTTAGATGGATACTAGGGACAGAGGGGAATCTTTCTAAATTTCAAATTATTGTCTAGCTTTGAATCATACTGGGAACTTAAAAAAACCCAACTTAGTAGCCGTTGTCAGTGGCCTATATTGTTACGCAGCATCCTTTATGCATGAGTTCAGCCTATCTATCAAAGCCAACTCAAGCAAAAGTGATATTTGGATCTAATCTGGTGAGCAAAAAATGATTTTAAGCTTAAGCAATTGGAGAAAATTGGTTAATTTGTTTATATAGTTTTGATTGGCTGAACTCTTACATAAATTGTGTTGCATAACAAAATAGGCCACTGGCAATGTGTTTGGCACTGGCATTTCAGTTACAGAAAAAAAATATGACTGAAGAACTGTAAGAATATCCTTTACTGGCATTATTGTTACCTTCAGAATAGCAATGAAGCACCATAAGTACAACCCATTTGCTGTAAAGATTGTGTCCTTGCATTCAGATTATTGTTTTATTCTTTATATATTGTAGAGACATTACTTTGAAATATGTCCTGTTCATGGATTTCTCTATTGTAGATATCGCAGAACTGATTTTTTGGTATTTTTCTTCCCATCTTTTTTTGCTAGAAGGTTCAACTCCATTTTTACATAATCATATTTTATTAACACATTTATGGGAAGCATGGCTATTGAGTTTTGTGCATTGATTATTAAGTTTCTTTAAATTTGTTACCCTTGACATTTCTGTTTTACATTGTAGAAATGTGGAGAACTGGATTTAGGATGAGAAAAAATGAGAAACAAAGAGAAACACAAAACCTAGCCCAAATATCTGCTTCTATTTCTGTTTATAGATAGATAGGCACATATCATTATGATAATGCAGTACAATGGATGCTTGGGTTGCGAACGTGATCCATGCGGGATACACATTCACAACCCACAGCATCCGCAACCCGCAGTGGCACTTCTGTGCACATGCGGGTTGCGATTTGGCGCTTCTGCACATGTGATTTAGTGCTTCTGTGCATGAGCAAGAGCCGAAACCCGGAAGTAACGCGTTCTAGTACTTCCGGGTTTTGGTGGTCCACAACCCAAAAAAACACAACCTGAAGCATCTGTAGTCCGAGGTATGACTGTATATGCCTACTTTCAAAAATTACAAAGCCAAAGAACAATGAATACTACTAACTATAAAAACACCTGGCAAGATCCATACCCTCCCTTGGCAAGGAAGCAGGAAGCCAAAAAGGGATCAATAGACTACCTATGGAAGATGAATGGATTACATCAACTGCTTTTTGATGAATATTGTTACTAGAAAAATTCATTAGGTAATAGCTATTTGAAAAACAGTGTTTTTTAGACACAGTGTCTAACATTCAGAGGGGTTTTTTAAATGAAAAAGCATACATTTACTTTGCTATAGTGGTACAATTTTCTGTCTGATGCTGTGAGAAAATGATTCTGAAATAAACTCTGCTTCACCTCTCTGCCCTCACTCCTGAAGGACCAAAACTGATTAAAGTCTCATTTCTTTCCTCTTTGTAGGCAAGATAAATGGTTTGTAATGAAGGAATACTGTGTTTTTAAATATCTAAAGAATATAGTTTTCCTATGGCTGATTTGCTTGCAAAGGTTATATTTCATTACCTCGATATTTAAAGCTCTAGCCGATATGCGAATGGACAAAGTCATAATTTATCACGCTTCAAGTTGGCCAGATTCTGAATGTAAGCTTAGCGCTTTTCATAGTAAACTTAATATTTATTAGCTGTCTAGATACCAATTTTTGAATATATGCTGAAACTGCATATTTTTCTTCACTTGAAGGCAACATAATTTATCTTTATAATTTACTAAAACCAGTGAACCTCCTCCATTGTTACAAAGAAGCAAGAAAATACTTTTTTATTATTATTTCTGAGGGGCAAAGGATACTTTCACTCTGTCATCCCTAGACATGATTCTTCTGGTAAGCACTGTCATGTGTGCATGGGAAACCTCACCCCCATGGAACAAATTTGGCATGTAAGTGGGACTGCCTACATGTCAATCATCAGGTGACTGACAGGTGGGTGGCCCCACCCATCAGAGCTGACCTGCAGGAACAGAGAGATCTAATTCTCTACTCAGCAGATTTGCACAGAGTTAAATCCTGCCCTATCAGGGGACAGAGCACATGCCAGTTCCCTCTATGCAGAACTGAGCCCCCCCCCCCCCCCGCCTATCAACTGACATCCCACCCAGATTGGAATGATGCCAGCTGATTGACAGATGAGCACCCTTTTGTGGGGGGAATATCCTCATGAGGCAAATTGGAGCCCCTGGTGTGCCAAGATTAACCCACTGGCTAGAGATTGGCCATCCCTGATACAGTGCAACACTTCTAGCATTGCAGGTATGTGTGTACATGAATTCTCAATACCAGTAACATCACACTACAACTTAATTCATAAGTGCAGCTTCAGTTGCAAAATGGAAGTGTATCCCTTGTTTTTCAAATCATAAGCTTCTTCCACTGGTGAATAATTAGTTATTATAGGATCACTTTAATAAGCATGCCTAGCATAGACTCACTGCAGTGCTGTCAAGCAAAGAAGGCTACGAGAGAGAGAGAGAGAGAGAGAGAGAGAGAGAGAGGTGTAATGGAAAGATTCCAAATACAAGAAATATGCCTTTTCAACCCAATGGGAGTTACTGTATTTTTCCATCTATAAGACGCCCCCCATGTGTAAGACGCCCCCACATTTTTGACATTATTTTAAAGGGGGAAAACCTAGTCTTATATATGGGGAAATACGGTATCCTTTGACACCACAATAGAAATACACGTGGTGCTTCATACAGGGATGTTTGATGCAGATGAGGAAGCACACTTTGATATCAAGGGACTATTAGTTATTCCTCTCTTCCCTATGTGAGGTACATAGTTCACAGAGCAGGTATGGGGATTTGGTGGCCCTACAGATGCTGTTGGATTCCCAGTTCCCATCATACCTGACCACTGGTCACACTTGGAGCGACAAGAGTTGGGAGTCCAAAAATATCTGGAGGGCCACAGGTTCCCAATCTATGAGAAACAGGGAGGTTTCCTAGGCCACAGTCACATCATAGATTTAAAGCACTATGAAAAGCCATGGCTTCCCTCAAAGAATTCTGGTAGCTCTCATTTGTTAAGGGTGTTGGTAGTTGTCAGGAGACCCCTATTACCCTCAACACAGCTAGAATTCCCACTCTTAAACTACATCTCCTAGAATTCTTTGGGGGGAAGCTCTGACTGCTCAAAGTGGTGCCACAGTGCTTTAAATGTATGGTATGAATATTGCCCTAGTTTGTCATGCTGTCAAACACTCCCTGCTTACATGTGGAACTCCACTACAGAAGTGCGCTGAGAGATAAGTAGAAGCCTCAGTGCAGCAGGTTTCACCTGGGTACAGAAAAAGTCTTCAATGTGTGCAATTTCACACAAATGAGGGGAGAAACTAGCAGGCAGCACTTAAATTTTGCACACGCAAAACTGAGCAGCAGCACCCGCTCTGTCAATAGTCTGTTTATTGATGAAGATCTTCTTACACTGTACCATGGTATACTTACAGCCATGATTACTGCATTGTCACAATACAGCTTTGAAGAAAATGACTGCCCATGGACTACATTAGATGTAATGTGAAAAACCCTCCCTTGGAACTGGTATTTATTAAGAGTGTACGCCTGCTGAATACAGGGGCTGAATAATGAGGAGATCAGTATCTGAGGGTGTTGAAGCACAACACTTGAATCAAAGGTTTCAACCACCAGAGAGCTGGGTTCTGGGCAAAAGTATGGGTGGGTGGAAGCTATTGTGATGGTACCCTTACCAGTTCCAGCGAAACCAGTGCAAACTCCCCAAATAGGGTGCTTGTTGAATGGGGATGAGAGAGGCCTTGGCTGGCCAAGGATCTACTGGATCTGAGGCTGAGCCACCTACCAGCAAGCTTCCACTCTGGTTGGTGCAAGCAGCAGGATTTATGTGGCGATATCTCAGCCACTTCATCAGCCCCAGCCAGAAATTAGGATGGGTCTTTTAACTTCACATCTACTTTGCCAAATTCAGAATTGTATATCAGAGCCCCATCCCTGCCATTTCAGCAACCTTATATTTGCAAATTCCATTACAAATAAAACACTGTGAGGGACTTAGATGATGATAGTTTCATCTACAAAGCCCTTTTTCTGCAACAGTCCCACTGAAATCCTATTGAAGAGGGTGGTGGACCTATTGCAGTTGCAGCTTACAGCCAAAGGAAAACTCTCACTAACAGGGATTTGTTAAAGTATTACCTGCCTTCATGACCTCTCTGGGGGTTTTTCCAGCGAGACATTTTTCTGTTCTGCAACTTCTGTTCTTTAAGACCATTTTAATTCTTTCAATGAAAATGAAGCATAAATTAAAAAAAAGGATCCCTGGCAGCTAATGAGCTGCCTCATTTACTTGAAAACTAATTGCTGCCAGAGCTCTCTTCTCCAGCTAATTGAAATGATCAAAGGGGAAATTAGCACTAGTGCAACACTCTAATGCTGCTTAAAGCACCGACCACATGTTAGTGGTGAATTAGACAGAAAATATCTCAATTGTTTTGTAAACCTTAAATATGGACGAGTCCAGGTTAGTTAAGTAAAAGGAGAAGGGGCTGCTGGTTGAATGAGAAAGGTAAGCAGATGCATGAGGAAGACAAGGCAGCTCCACAAAGTTGGCCTTCGTGGAAGATATTTCATAGATAGCAGAGTCCTTCACAAGGTAATTACTTTAAAGGATAGGAGCCTGTGTATATGTAAAGCATCCAGAGGAATCCACACATTACAAGAGAAGCAGGAAGGCAACCGCAATTAAACTGATTTAGGTTTGTGGTGTAAACATGCCTTACAAATTCAGCTGTAGCCTTGGCTGTTTATAGTAGTTATAACCTTGAGCCTATCTGCAACAGTGAATGGAAAGTGGACTGTGTCTTCCTGGGAACAATTCCTTTCCCCCATCACACTCAAAAGCTGCAGGAGAGGTGCTATTCTCTGCAAATCAGTCCCATGATTTTCCTACTTCCCTGGAATATGTTTAATTCAAATTACCCAAATGATTATACAATCATGTGGGAGAAACTGTGTGTTTTACTTCCTTTCAGTCTAGGACCGATATCAGGAAGGAGGAAGCAATGGACTGTGTTTGGTGGACCTGTATCTTTTAATTGGGAAAGGGACGTTCACAACACTGTCCCTTTTCCTCCTGCATAGGGAAACAACAAAGAAGACCTCAGTGGCTTTGTGTGACCACAGCCATTAGTCTGATAATCACTTCCACCTCAGACCTATTAGAATGCATTCCTCACACTAAAGCAAGGAGCAAAGGCTATCCAGATGTGAACAATAACCATGAATATACCTGAAGGTCAGTGTGAGGAAAGCGGAGCACATTCTCTCGGTTTGGGGCAAACACACCATCTCACATAAAAGGAATAGGGAACCAGTTACTGTTGTACTCCAACTCCCACCAGCACCAGCCAGCATGGCCAATGATCAGGGATGATGGGAGTTGTAGTCCAGCAAGACTAAGAGGGATGTAGGTTCCCCATCTGTTCCATATATAATACCGTTATGTGGTTGGCGTAGCCCTAACATAACCAGAGGAATGAGCTAAATAATGTTAAAGGGAAGGGGTGTGAAATAAGGCAGGGATCTGAGATGATGGTGCAGATGAGGCTGTGAATAGAGATGGGGATTCCCAAAGATATAAAAAGAAAGGGAACTGGAAGACAAGAGGAAGAATGTAGGTCAATGTCTGTTGGGGAAAGAAGCAGTTGCTTACAATTGGCCACTGATTTGTTGACAGTCCATCTTTATGGCCCCATTTTCCTACCATTTGGTAAGTATCTGAATATCAAAACTGTGTGCCCCAACATACAAATGGACTCTTGTCTCATGCAGCTACTTCAGATTCAGGGTATTTTAGTAAGTCATAGAAACCAAAAACTTAGCTCTGTCAGAAGTGGGGATAATGCTGCTTCACTGAGGGCCTCCTTACAGAATTCCCATGAACATCTGCTTGGCCACAGTGAGAACAGGATCCTGAACTAGATGGATCATTGGCCTGACCCAGCAGGGCTTTTATTTTCCTATGGAATGTCACTGCAGACTAGAGAACTTAGGAACTTAGGGAGCGGGTGGCACTGTGGTCTAAACCATTGAGCCTCTTGGGCTTGCTGATTGGAAGGTTGGCGGTTCAAATACCCACGACGGAGTGAGCTTCCATTGCTCTGTCTCAGCTTCTGCCAACCTAGCAGTTCGAAAGCACACCATGCAAGTAGATAGATAGGTGCCACTGTGTCAGGAAGGTAAACACCGTTTCCATGCGCCCTGGCTTCCGTCACAGTGTTCCATTGTGCCAACAGTGGTCTAGTCATGCTGGCCACATGAACTGAAAAGCTGTCTGTGGACAAACGCCAGCTCCCTCAGCCTGAAAGCAAGATGAGCGCCATACCCTACAGTCGCCTTTGACTGGACTTAACTGTCCAGGGGTCTTTTACCTTTACCTTTTTAGAGAACTTAGGAGCAACATGACATTTTTGGCCCATTTGCTTACATAGGTTCATAAGCATAAAATGATATACCGTATTTTTCACCCCATAGGGCGCACTGGCCCATAGGGCGCACCGGCCCATAGGGCGCACCTAGTTTTTTTTGGGGGGGAAATAAAGGGGAAAAAATTTCCACCCCCCAGCATGGGGCTGGGGCAGGGGAAGCCCGAGCTTCCCCCGACCCCAGCCCCCAGAACAGGCTGCTATCCGCAAGCCTAGGGAGCCAGCGGGAAGTCGCGCTAGTCTCCCCAGGCTTGTGGATATCTGCCCGAAAACTTCGGGATGCAGGCATCTCTCTTCGGGATGCAGGCAACTCCGCAAACCAGGTTGGGGAATAGCGGGATGGCGGCGCTCTGCCTCCCCGCTGCCCCCGAGCTTGTGGGGCTGCCTGATATCTGCACGAAGCCCGGGGCACTCTGTGCAGCGTGCCCCAGGCTTCGGGATGCAGGCTGCTATCCGCAAGCCTTGGGAGCCCGACGGGAACTCCCACGGAGCTCCCAAGGCTTGCAGATAGCTTCCTGAAGCCTGGAGAGCAAGAGGGGTCCGTGCGCACCGACCCCTCTCGCTCTCCAGGCTTCAGCGAAAGCCTGCATTCGCCCCATAGGACGCACACACATTTCCCCTTCATTTTTAGAGAGGGAAAAGTGCGTCCTATAGGGCGAAAAATACGGTATATGTTCACCCTTTAGCCTACCTGATGTTACTATCCTTCTGTGACATAATTTGAGCGGGGAATACTCACCAATTCATAAAATAAACAGGTGAGGTTGGAAAACCTCTGGTTTATTTCAAAAGGACCTTAACTCATCTGAGAATCTGAAGTAATAATTAGAGAAATATTCAAACCTGTCTTTCACACTGATTTTTTTTATCAAAAAAACAAAAACCTAAAACGTAATTAAGTTCCTACCATCATGATTCAGGTCCGTTTTTTCTTATGTGGAATTCCTCCTGTGAAAATGGAAAACAGCTTATGGGAATTTTAAACATTCCATCCCAGAGGATTATATCAGAGTTAAAGACTATTATCCTCTGCTGCTATAAAAAATAATAATCCTTAAATAAGGTTAGCATGGGTAACTACTTTTATTCAGCTGGAAGCCTACCACTAAAATATTTCAGCAGTTTGAGAACAAGCTGCCAGTGACCTACAAGAGGGGATAAACAGAAATAACAAATTATTTGAATTGGAAGGTCTCTCTGGAGCACTTTTTGATCAAATTGGTGGTGTTCCGACCATTTGATTGTCGGATTGCCCCCACAGTAATCCTAAATTTATCCTTTGAAGTATATCCATTCCCCTTTCTCCTCTCTTTGATTTTGCCATTAATTGAGCATTGATGAGCATGTTTGAATCAAAAGACAAACATTTTCAAACGGCATCCCTGATCAATATGCATATGTAATGAGGCAAATAATCCTGTTGGAACACAAACACAAAAAGGCATTGCCAGAGGTGCCATTAAGTAATTGCTATGTTTGGATTACCTTGCACACCTTCTGGACAGTGGAGTGGCTGATTATATAATATTCTTGCAACTCAACCGTTATGAGGCAACAATCTTATCAGCTGCTATTAACATTTTGTGCCATTTTGGGGTTATGGAGCAAGCTGAAGCAAATTAGCGCACCAGTGGTAATACATTAGACTGGCTGTTTGAAAATGCTAGGACAACAAACTGGAATATTAAAATACTGCCCATTGTTCGATCACATCTCATTTCCTTTACATTAAAGGCATGCCCACATTGATAACCAGTTTACCAGAAGGCTGGTGTACGCACACAAAAAGATCACATAGTTAAACTATTTTTGCTCCACCTCAAACTCACTGAAAATCTTTTCTGTACATACATAAACTGATGTCACAGAAAAAGCTGCTTTGTGGGGATTTTCCTCCCCACAGGGGACCATTCAAATATGCAGATAGTTTGACCAGTTGCAAAAGAGGATAGGGCTGCTGATTCTCTAGTGCAGGTTTTCCCAAACTTGGGACTCCAGCTGTTTTTGGAGTACAACTTCCATCATCCATGGCTAGCAGGACCAGTGGTCAGGGATGATGGGAACTGATGTCAAAAAACAACTGGAGACCCAAGTATGGGAAATCCTACTCTAATAACTGTATAGCATAGAGAAGGGGAGAGCAATTAGATTCAGCTCACATTTAAAGGTGAACCTACCTAATTCATACTTTCCAAAACAATATGTGAGCAGAAACACAGCCATCTTTAGAAAGTCACAGTTCTCCTAATTTTGCAGTGCACTTTTCCAACTTAGTAATGTCTGCAAAAATGCATTTATTTACTAGAGTAAATCACACATAAAAATGCATGTGTTCATGAAAATAACATGCAAAAACACTTTTGCAAAAGTGTGTATGTAGATTGTGGTATATTCTTTGGCCAGGTTGAGGAAACTTGGTTTCTTGGCCATACAGAAAAATTCACACAGAAATGCCAATAAATGTTCATGAATGCATTAAAAAAAAGGCAAACAGATGTGGAAATGTAGAGAGGTGAATTTAAGGTTTTAACAATCAGAGCAATGAAACTGCCAGATTCATGCTTTCCTAGTACAGAAGAGGGGATTTCAGCATATATAGCTTGCATAACAGTTTCAACAGGAACAGTCTAGAAATAGCTTTGCTATATCATTTGGTTCCCTAGAGCAGCTTCCATCCCTCCTCCCCTCTGCATCACCCAAATCTGTATAGACACCTCCCCCGCTGTATCCCCAAAGGTGAAGCAGACAGATTTTTAGTACAGTGGTACCTCAGGTTAAGAACTTAATTCGTTCTGGAGGTCCGTTTTTAACCTGAAACTGTTCTTAACCTGAGGTACCACTTTAGCTAATGGGGCCTCCCGCTGCCGCCACACTGCCACCATGTGATTTCTGATCTTATCCTGAAGCAAAGTTCTTAACCTGAGGTACTATTTCTGGGTTAGCAGAGTCTGTAACCTGAAGCGTCTGTAACCCAAAGTACCACTGTAGCTGTAAACCCAAAGAGTGATTATGTGTCCATTGTTCTGTACAACCGAAAATAAAAGTCACATTGGGTACCTAGACAATGTAACTTTTTGCTGTTTTCTTCTGCTACAATTTTATAATTCATGGATTCTATGTACTGTACTCTGGTTGTCTTTCCAAAAAGTCTCCTTCAGAACAAAGTCTTGTCTATAAGTAACAGCTGAAATAGCATTTATGTTGGAAATCAATCTAAGTTGCAAGGTCATTGATGCAAAACATCGACGTTGCGTCCAGAATGCACATAAAAAGCTTTTGGATCACAAATGATGGATTCTCTCCTATTTCAGATCCTACATGTGCACCGAAGGTTGTTAATATGCTTTGTTGCTTTAGATGGCTGAAACTTGATTATCTGGCTTGTCTGATAATTTTCATTCTAATTGGCAATTACACAGCAGAATGATGGAACTAGAAGAAACAAGATTTTAAAAGTTGATTCACTGAGGAAGAACATGATAGATGGGGGTAAACTATGCTAACTTTAAAAGATGAGGATAGGAAAAAGGAATAATTTCTGCTCTTTTCAAAGAATTTAAATTACATCCTGGGGTAATTGTAATGTGAAGATTACCCCACGGCTTTGGTGATTAATGTATACAGGTTTCATTTACTGTATACCAGATTTTCCTTGCACTGTTCTTTAAATACAAAGGGACCTCAATGATAGTTTAAGCATAAATTTCAGTGCTGTGCCCCATAGTTGACCAAGGCCCAAATTCTGAGCCAAATTGGGCTTATTCAGATGGACCTGGGCCTCATTTGAATTGGGTTAAGGCAACCCCAGTTCACTACAAATCTGATTGGGCAGCCAAGAGCTATCCAGAAGTTGGAGCATCAAGCAGGCAGGCAGGAAAGAGAGGAGACATGAGTGAAAAGAAGGAGAAACTTTGAAGAAGATGCATTTATGGGATAAGAAGGCAGGTGCCTTACACTCCAGGCCTCTCCTCCTCCTTGGTTCCGATTGTAGAAGTGCATCAGAAAATTTGGATAAGTGCAAATATCAAAGGATGGGTATGTCTCAGTTCTCATGTTTCAGAAAGTTCAAATTTCGCCACCAATGCTACCTGCATGTTTTAATACCCTGAAGAAAGTACATTCTAAATTGTACAGGGAGCCTCCACAAATACAGATGTTTCCCCACTTAGTGGAGTCATCATCCATTATGAGCAATACAAAGTGGCACAGCTAGCATGCTCCTCTCTGCTGGCCCTTCCCCTTCTGTTTCTACTGAATACACTACTCAAATAGGTCTTATGTGTGCCTGGAGTTCATTTCCTTCCCATAGCAGCCAGCATGAAAGTCTCATTGTGTGTCAAATCTGTTGGATTGCAGCCATAAACTTTATATGCTCAAATGCCCCTTTTCTCTATTTTCTTCAACTTCCCTCCTTCCTCAAAAATTGTGTTTCCATTCCCGGCTTTGAAAGGTGTGCTTATTCATGGGGTAAATAACTTTCCCATAACCACATAAATCTTATCTGTGGTGCTACATCCTTCGCTGGCCTGAAAACCAACAGCACGTCAATCAAGAGACTGACGCTCTAGCCCTCGAGTGTTTATGCACTGGGTGCGTTGTTTCAAAGACTCTTCGTGCAATTTTTCAGTCTCAACATTTCACTTTGGTCCCATCAACCCACACCTTTTCTTCTTGTAATGAAAACTTACAGCATACCTAATTCTGAGATGGGTTGTTTACTCACAGGAATAATGCACCATGTTCTACACAACTGTAAGACTCATACCTGTAAAAGTGTCTTAAATGTCATCTCCTATTGCAGGCTGAATAGATCAAGGAGTTTGCAATTCTCAGGCAATAAATGCTGGCAAATATGATGCCTTGCTTGCAGCCACTACCTTTTCCCTGTGCCTGTGATTGCCATCTGATCATTGCAAACCAACCCATTGAGTGAAAGTCAAACTACATTAGTACACTTTTTTGAAAGTGTGCTTAGCTGTGGCCGATTTGTTGGTTTTTTCCCTGCATGGCGGGGAAAGAAATGTGTGCCCCCACCCCCCAGTATGTACTTGGACCACTAAGAAGGGGCTACCCATTTCCTTCCTGACTCATTTTCCCACTCCAATTCCCCTCCTCCTCCGCAAGCTGCTATTTCCCCCAAAGGTGCTGTTTATCACAAATAGTAGCTGGGGGGAATGACTTTTAGAAGGGAAATGGAGCAGAGACAGAAGAGTTATGACCTGTGGACCCACAGAGCCCCACACACAGAAATTAAAATTTTAATTATTAAGCAACTAACAACTTAGGACTAGAGGCACCAGTTTGTGAGGGCAAGGGGGGGGCAACACCACATCAGGATGTCAGGAGGAGCTGGGGGCAGAGCCAAACTCGGCGCCAGCATGGCTTCAATGGCTGGTGACTCCTACTCCTTCCACCCCCACCAGTGGGGGGCTTCTTCAAGCCTTCTTCCCCTCTGAAGCAGCAGGAGATGGAACCAGCTACTGGAGATGTGCCATGCTAGGCTCCACACTTGGCCTCTCCTGATTTGGGGGGACATTTGGGGGACCAGGTCCACTACCAAAAAATAACCGAGGAGGAGCCCAAAACAGCACAGCCCCCATGAGCTTGCACCCCTGCATAGGACATAGATAGGGAGCTGCTGAGTAAGATCAACATTCCATTTAGCTCAATACTGTATTGTCTGCATTGACTGGGAGCAGCTATACAAGGTTTCAGACTAAATTCTTCTCACCCCTACCTGGATATGCTGTAGACTGAACCTGGGACTGTCTGCATTCAAAGCAGACACTGCACCACTGAGCTATGGCCCTTCCACAGAAGAATAGGAACCCTGTGCCATCCCAACCCCATGAAAACCTACACTGATCCCATGGAAACCTACACAAAGAGGTCTACACACAGGGACTTTCCTTTTGCAGATGTCCAAGCTCAACGTGTGGTGCCTCATTGAGTTAGGGACAAAAGTGCAGCCCCACTGCCTCTTCTACGTATGTGAGTAATCCATGAGGAAGAAGTAAGCAGTATGAAATGTGATGCCGTCAATTTGACATTAGTTTTTTGTGTGGAATCAAACTTGAAATATTTCCTTATAGGGCTGGTTTGTTTAATATTCATGTTGCAAACTGAATATGATGCTCATCTGTAATAAGCAAAAGGAGCACTCATGAAACACCATGTTTTTATGAGGCAAGCCCAGTCCCCTGGGTACGTCACACTTTCTCCTGTCACAAATTGTTCCCTCAAACAAGCTGTTTTCAGTCATTACTTCACATGAAGAAGGCAAGTGCTGTGACGGAATCTGTAGCTCCTCCCACTCCACCTTCACTGCATTGGAGAAACCTTTGAAAGTGGAGAGGCTGCTCTATATGATTTAGAATGTTGGCTATGTGGAGTTCTAAATTGGGTGGGTTGGCCTCCATGAGTGTAGCAGGGTCATCTCTACATATATTTGCCCTTCAACACAGAGATGATAACAGAAGTACAATGGATAAAGAAGTAAAGCATTCCCAATAGATAGGTTCCCAGCCTCTGCAGTCTGGGAGAGCCTACCCTCTTCCTCTAGGTAGCTGTCTCCATTGCCAAGCTGCTTTGATCTTTTAAGATGTTTCTCCTGAAATCTACCCTCCTGTGTCTCAAAACCCATTGCATCTAATTTTGTTCCATGTAGAGGTGTGAACAAGCAGGTCCCCCCCCCTCCTTTCTTCTGCATGACAGTGCTTTGGGTATTTGAAGAGTGTTAGTACATCCAAGCAAATCATATCTCTGTGCACAGGTTCACACTGTTGATAAGACTGGATTTTATGTGGTTACTCTATAAGGCAGTGGACTTTACAACTTCTCCTTTTATTACAAATAATGAAAAAAACATTTTAAATGTTTTAATAAAAAGAAGTAATAAAATATTATTTATTTTGAAAGAGACATTTCCAGAGCCATGTGGCGGATTTTTGGTGCTTTGGTTTTCTAGTCACTGATCCCGAGCACTGTCCCAAAGACATTTCGCCCAGTGAGACTTTATTTATAGACAACTCAAACACTGCGACATTGAGAAACAGACATATCAGCAATATGGGAATTAATGGAACCAACAAGCACAGTCCCATACATGCAAGATATAGACAGATGTCATTTCCACTAGGACTTGAGGTGGACATTTCTCATCTCTGTTTCTGAGCGCTGCTTTTTCTTATCATCTGGGGATGGAACTGATGCCAGTGTTATTTCCTGTCTCTACAATAGGCTGAACTGGACATAATGGAAAGATCCTCCAATGTGACATGGGGAAGTTACTTTGTATCCTGTGGCATATCATCGCTGTGATATTTTCTTATTTGCCAAGTGGAGGCCACAATGGAGGTACTTATTTCTAACTGGTTTTGGAAAAAGGAATAGAACACACAGCAGTGAAGTGGAATGGACTAACCAGGTGGTCAACAACTTGGTGACTGTATATTAATTTCTAAGAAAATTGAAATATCACATGCAGTACCTAACTACATCTCTGAAGGTTGTAGAATCGGAATTTGGGATACAGCCACACCATCCATTTAAAGCACATCCAATACACATTTAAAGCACATGACTTTCCACAAAAGAATTCTGGGGACTGTAGGTTTCCTCTGAGCAGAGTGGAGCTTCTGGAGAAAACTTGCCATGGGTTGCACTACATTTCTGACGTTTTGCTACAGGGAAGATAAAACCTGCCAATGCAGGAAAATTCATTTCTGCCCCTTCAACAGCGACCCTGACATAGCAGCGCCCGCGTACCTGTGGAGAAGAGGTTAACCTGCAAAAGAAGGCTTAACTGAGGGAGGGCAGGGTGGGAGAAGCTCTGGAGCCAACTGTTGCTTCGCAGGTAAGATTCACCTGTTGTGTGGGCAGTGCGGTCCCTCCCCCTACCTGGCCGATCCCCTGGCAATGCCTCCCCAGGTGGGATTGGGTGATGGCTGAGTTAGGCAGAGACCTCCGGGTATCCAGCCTGGGGAGCCATATTGGGATCCCGGGGGGCTGCGCGCGACCATGGAAAAGGCACCCCCCCTGCATTTGATGTGTGCTCGTTTATAGGAATAAAAGGGAGGCAAACATTACCAAATGTTGTGGGGGGGGGGGGTTGGTCAAATTATTTGTGTTCTGTCAGCCATTTGGAATTGGAGTGCCTGACTGCAGACAAACCAAGAGTTGACCTAAATGTTTCCAGTAAGCCTTGACGAAGCCCTTAGTGAAATGAGAGTTCCTTTTCAATCGATGGGTATAATTGCTACATGGTGCATAAGAAAAATATTTACTGAAACCAAGTGGGTTTTATAATTAAGTAGAACACAGTGCTCTGCAGCTGAAATGCTGCCTTTCAGAAACATATGCATTTGGAACAAATAATGAGTCTTACATTTCTCTCTCATGTGTAGAAAATTATAGATAAAACTTGTTATATTTAGCGAATGCACTGACAGTTGCTGTAATGAAACATATACTTGTGTCCTTGTATAAGAACCTACTTGTTAAACATTTGGACAGGTCTATATTTTTTGGCTGGGGATGTATGGGATCTCTGTTCCCAAAAAAAATGTGACTGCCTTTGATATTGTCATTACAAGGTCTTCCTTCATAAGTCAAAAGCTATTTTTCATTGGCAAAGGACAACATTTCGATGAAACTTTGTTGAGCAGTTTTCTCTCTAAGTGCACAGTACAAGGATGGCAGTTCTTTCTTGCCCCATTTTTACTACAGCTGCATGTATGCCTAGAGATGAAAAGATTTGTCTTAAATGAGCCACAGTGCTCCCATTACATAAGGGCCTGTTTTTGTCAAGGACAGTGTATAATGGTTTCTCAAAAACATATCCTTTAAGATGTCTCATGTTGACCATTCCACATTCAGCAACTTTCTCAGCTTAGGATGCTAGAAGCAGAATGCTTCAATTAAGAAAACTGGAGGCACATCATTGGAAAAATTTCCCTTTAACCTTATGCATACAGCTTTGGAAAAACAATGGCCCCTTGAGGGAATTAGGGAAATACTTCAATGGCTTCAACCAGTATCTTCCGGGTCTAAAGCACAAATCTAGATCATTGAGAAATCTGGTGTTCTATGAGTGCGGATCTCATTGTTTCAGATCATAAGCACTCAAAGATAAGGTTACCAAAGTTTCCACTCAGAGGCATTGCTGGCCGCTGTGTGATGGCATACTCACTACTGAGATATTCTGCATCACAGGAACAAAAAACATGCATCAGATGATGATGATGATATTACATTTAATATACCACCCTTCATCTGAAGATCTCAGTGCAGTTCACAAGATAAAAATACAGGACAAAAGCACAAAATAAATTGTTTAAATAAAAACAAAACAATACCCCCAACACATTTTCAAGGAATGCTCTCAGTATACAGAAGTTACTTCATTTAGGAGTGACTTTCCCATTCTTAATAAAAAAAATCCTTCCAGTAGCACCTTAGAGACCAACTAAGTTTGTTATTGGTATGAACTTTCATGTGCATGCACACTTCTTCAGATACAAACCAGCCTTGAGCAATACTTCTACTATTATTTATTTATTTTGTATACCACCCTTCATCTCAAGATCTCAGAGAGGTTCAATACATAAAAATACATGATAAAAAACAAGCACAAGAACCAATAACACCACCACCCCTCTTGCAAACACATTGAAAAGGACATAGAATGTTAATCAAGCAAAGGCCTGGTTGAAGAGGAACGTTTTTGCTCAGCACTTAAAAATGTATAATGAAGGTACCAGGCAAGCCTCCCTAGAGAGCATTCCACAAATAGGGAGCCACTGCAAAAAATAAAATAAAAGGCCCATTCTTGTGTTGCCCCCTCCAGACCTCTCTTGGAGGAGACATAGAAAGAAGGATCTCCGATGAAGGTTCATGGTTCATAGAGAGAGAGGCAGTCCTTGATGTGTTGCAGTCCTGAGCCATTTAAAGCTTTATAAGTCAAAACTAGCACTTTGAATTGGACCCAAAAACTAATTGGCAGCCAGTGCAGTTGGATCCTGGCAGCCAGGATCACTGTAATATGTTCAAACTTTCTTGCCCTGGTGAGCAACCTGGCCATAGAATTCTGCACCAGCTGAAGTTTCTGAACTGTCTTCATATTCTACATATTATGCAATAATTAAATTATTACATAATTATAATGGAGAACAGGCATATTATCCATAGCTAATTCTGGTCTAATCAATTTCCTACTTAAGGCAAGCAATTCTGTTGCTAGTAGAATAAGGCAAGGAGCAATGCCCAGTAGATTGCCCGATGGTGTACCACTGACTAAGGCTGCATCTAGACACATCAAAGAAGCGTTTCAGTTAACGCATTGTAAACTTTGAATGAGAAAAAAAATGGGTTGTCTACATCACCATCTGGTGTCACCATGTTATAATGACCGCTCCCCGCATAAAACGGGGGGCGACCTTTGCATGGACGCGCACAGCCCTGGATCTGGAGCGGCTCCATCAGCATAGGCTTGGCTTTGCCTTCCCTCAGGTGGGATACCTGGAGGTCTCCGCCTACCCCAGTCAGCTGTCCAATCCCACCTGGGGGAAGCGTTGCCAAGGAGATCAGGCCAGGTAGGGGAGGGATTACCTGCCCACACAATAGAGGGAGGCTCTTACCTGGGAATCCTCACTTGGCTCCAGAGCTATAAGGCATATATAATGCCTATACAATGCATATAAAGCACTTTTCTTTGCCAATGTCAGAATTTTCAACTAGCTGCAAAATGTACAAACAGCAGCCATCAGGAAGTTTATGTGGGAATGTTGAGGAAAATAAGAGAGCATATATTGATTAAATATTATCCCTCCTCACTCACACTAGTGAACAAGTAGCAGAGCACATTCCCTTGCAGATTGCTGGAAGCAAGTTGATGGATTCATTAGAATCATTTAAGTTAAGCGATCCAGTCTGGCTTGTCCAGTCTGGATTGTTCCTGGTAAATTTCCCCTTTTATTTCCCTCCTCAAAATAATAACACAACAGTCTTGTTTAAAAGTAAAAGTAATGTTTACTTACATTCAGTTCACAGCAGTGCTCTGAAGGCAGGCTTTGTCTTGTGGTAACAGTTACATTTGCAGAAAAAAGAAGTCTGAGCTAGGCCTCAGACTTTCTACCTTGTGGCTCTCATCCTCTGTAAGGATGAGCCATGTGCTGGCTAAGAGCCAGAAGAGAGAAAGATGGCAGAAGAGCAAAAGAGGGAGGAAGATGGCTGTGTGGCCAGCCTTTTGTAGGGTCTGCTAGGGCCACGCCCATCTACCTGGTCACACACAGGGGAAGGATGCTTCAGACTAGGTGTGACAGGAAGTCCTCCCTGTCTGGAACAACATTCCCCTGTGTGTCCACTCTAAAAGGTAAAGGGACCCTTGACCGTTAGGTCCAGTCACGGATGACTCTGGGGTTGTGGCACTCATCTCGCTTTACTGGCCAAAGGAGCCGGCGTACAGCTTCCGGGTCATGTGGCCAGCATGACTAAGCCAATTTGGCAAACCTGTGCAGTGCACAGAAATGCCGTTTACCTTCCCACTGGAGCGGTACCTATTTATCTATTTGCACTGCGTGCTTTCAAACTGCTAGGTTGGCAAGAGAGGGGCCGAGCAACAGGAACTCATCCTGTCATGGGGATTTGAACCACCGACCTTATGAATGGCAAGCCCTAGGCTCTGTGGTTTAACCACAGCGCCACCTGCATCCACTCTAGGCAACAGGAAATGTATTTGACTGCTTCAGTGATGATACATCCCACAGTTTAAACTGTCATGAACCTAATGAAGATCCCCACATAAAGTTGCTATCTGCATCAGGAAGTTCTCATTGATGCAAATTAAAATAGCAACTTCAGGGAAGATTTCCATGGGAGCACCCCATTCTCTTTTCAGTGGCCACACTTAGCTGCTATTTGTAACTGGAAAATCATTCATGCCATTTATGGCATGTGTGTATTATCGTATGCTGTTTCGCCTTTACATTATCACAGTCATGCATGATTCATTGAACCCAGGTTGAGAAAGACAAAAGCCTTCAACAAACCCGGCTTTCTTCTCTCTCCAAAAGACTTGGTTTACTGCCTGAATCTCTTCCTGTCCTTTGTTCTTTTCAAATCAATAGAGCATTCATCATCACCAGCACTTTGGAAGATGCTTCTTGCTGTGGTGCCTAGTTTACTTTTATTGACCTCGGTCTTTCCTGTAGCCAGCAGAAGTGATGCAAAAGATATCAGGCTGCACTGAGAAAATCTGAGAATTCAGGGGAAAAACACACCATTTTTCATTTACCAATCTGGATAGCAATTCACTAGAATAACAGATTTCCTAAGGACTAAGAAAGGGTCTGTTGAAGACCAAGCTTCACAGGAAGACAATTTTCTTGAGGGAAAATACACAATGTCATATCTTCTTCTTTTCTTCTTTTTTGCTGTTTCTTCTTCTTTGAATATGGTTTTTAGAGTGCTGGTTATTGGATTTTGTGATTTTGTTTATGCTGGGTTGAATACAGTTTTAATTGTTGCTCCTGCTCACTGGCTTTTTGATATGCTGCTGTTTGTACTTGGTGGTTTTATATCACTTTACTGGAAGTGTGAATCGGCGAGGTTAAGAAGCCACCCGGGGGTGACATTGTCCTGTATGTCATCCTAAAAATCTTTAAAGTAAATAAAAGTTTCTCCTGCATAAGAGTGAAACGTATGATCCTAGAGAGGTGGGGTTCAGAGTGCAATGTATCCAGAAGGGTTGTAGGTTTTTATTATTACTATATCTGGATATTTGAATACTGATGAGATCTTATAGATGGGCCTAACAGTTTACTTGCCCATCAAAAATTGATCCCAGCTGAGCAGTGATGCACATTACAGCAGGCTGTGTAGTGAAGCGTTTGGCAGATTGCACTATTGTGCTGCTAGATTTAATTTTCAGCCCACTTTCAGAATAGTTGGGAAAGGCGCTCCCCTCTTAATATGTCAGATATTTATCTTGCCCTGCAAGAGAGCAATCAGGCATGTGCTGTGCTGTTTGACCTTCTATAAGAGTCATTAAACTAACCATACATCCATTGGGTTACGTTGATTTGGGGCAGAGGAAGGTTGCCAATAACCACATAAACTTGGATTTTTACTATTAGATATTGGGGTTTGTGGCAATTACATAGTCAATTACAGCCAGTTGGGTTTCTTCCCTCAGGAGTCGTTCCCAGTAGCCAAATGGATGCCCCTGAGGAATGTACACAATAATTAATTTCAGACTTAATCAGAGGACAAGAACACAAACCCAAGAAAAACCACCCAATTACACCTTTTGATTATACAAACCAATTGTTTACAATTATCTCATTTATACCTTAGCAATGACAAAATTCTTCATTCACAGTTTTGATATCTTTCCAACTAGTGCTTATGTTGTTCCAACAATAATTGGTGTCTTTCCAACAGCAGTCACCTCAAGAAAGTTTTTATAATATTTCAGACATACACTAATGGATTTGGAATGTAAATTGTAAGGGTATCTTTTATCAGACCCACTACTCCAGCCCTGGAATTTTAGCTGTAAACACAATCCGAGTCTTGGACTTAGTTCATGAGCTATACCCTTCAATAAGATGACTGCATAAAACTAAGTTGTTGTTCTATAACCTAGTTCTGCAGTTGGCTGACAGTTGCCTCAGACTCTGTGGCTAGCCTATAGTATGGGTTGCTATCAAAGGCCAAAGTTCATTTAGGCAAATTGTCCCTGAATCAAGTAGGGTAGTGCACCCTCTATTACAAATCATCTTGATCAATATTTAGGGACATTCAGAGCCAATCAAGAAACAGTTGACTTTAAAACCCACCTTTTCCACAACTTGCCTGTCTCACCTGGAGGCTATAGGAGCCAACTGTACACTATATGATAACTGCAGTACTCACCATACAGTCACAAATGTGCTTAAAGTTTGGAGTCTAGTAGTCTTCTACACGTAGGGACGCAGGTGGCGCTGTGGGTTAAAGCCTCAGCACCTAGGACTTGCCGATCGAAAGGTCGGCGGTTCGAATCCCTGCGGCGGGGTGCGCTCCCGCTGCTCGGTCCCAGCGCCTGCCAACCTAGCAGTTCGAAAGCACCTCTGGGTGCAAGTAGATAAATAGGGACCGCTTACCAGCGGGAAGGTAAACGGCGTTTCCGTGTGCGGCTCTGGCTCGCCAGATGCAGCTTTGTCACGCTGGCCACGTGACCCGGAAGTGTCTCCGGACAGCGCTGGCCCCTGGCCTCTTAAGTGAGATGGGCGCACAACCCCAGAGTCTGTCAAGACTGGCCCGTACGGGCAGGGGTACCTTTACCTTTACCTTAGTCTTCTACACAGACATTCCAACGGTAGGGGGTTGTTCAGTTGCATAAGTATGATCTCAAAATGTATAGATGTCTGGTATAAGGAAGGAGCTGGAAGGGTCTAGAAGCTGAATGCTATTGACATCTAGAGTGTTTCTACCACCTTGAATGGGCTTTTGATCATTTACCAGTGGCTGTCTGCTCATTTTCTAAAGATGACAGATGAACCGATTCCATTTCCTTTCCCCCTTAAGTTTGAACTTAAGCTCAGAGTGTTTTTCTTTCTTTCTTTTAAAGCTTTCATGAGACCATATGGAATTCCTTCATATTTGTTCACTAAATAAATCTGCCTCATGCTCAGAATTCAATTCCCCACTGTAGACATGGAAGCATCACTGCTCCTCCAGCCAATAAAACTATATGAAAACAGCCTGCTTCCATGATGGTGAACACTGCCTGATCTCAGTGGTGTGCCAAGCTGAGATTAACCACAAGTTTATTTATAGGAGGCCCATCTGCTACAAGTAGGCTTGCTTCCTTTCTTCCATTTGTATTTAGTACCACCTCTATAGTTCATTCACCGCTCACTTCATTTCGTCAGTCACCATACAGAGTGTGCCCTGTATCTTGCAAGCCTATTTTCCACCATTCAAAGCACATAACAGAGCCTCTGAAGTATATAACAGAGTATCTGAAGTATATTCCTAACGTGTGTGTGTGTGTGTGTGTGTGTGTGTGTGTGTGTGTAATTACTTTAGCCATTTATTTTGATTTGGAATACTGACCTATACTGTATATGTAAAGCTTGCCTGTATCACTCGTTGCCTCTGGAGATATGTTTCTTTCTCTGAGAGATGAATACAGTGCCATGGTAAAGTTGTTATTTGCTTTTTTATATATGCAGTTGTTGAATCAATTTTGTCCTTGATTCAGTAAATAGATTTCATTCATTCCATTTTTCTATTATTCTGCCTTCTCAGATCTGAGCAGTGGTGCCCTCTTTTCTCCATTTTACCCTCACAACAACCCTGCGACGTATGTTAGGCTAAGAGAGAATGATTGGTCAAGCTTAGGGGTCCTCAAACTTTTTAAACAGGGGGCCAGTTCACTGTCCCTCAGATTCTGTTAGGGGCCAGACTATAGTTTGAAAAAATATATGAACAAATTCCTATGCAAACTGCACATAAATTATTATTATTATTATTATTATTATTATTATTATTATTATTATCATCATCATCATCGAGGTTAAAACTTGGTACTCTGTTTCTAGTTTGGTGTAGGTGCTGTGAGTCACATGTATAACTGTTAACAATGCATTTTAACATGTTTCCTTTGTGCACTGTTTATTTCTGTATGCTGATAAAGAGGTGCCAGAAACATACTCTTTTTCATATACATATATTTTTAAAAACACACACAAAAAAACCACCTTGTTTCAAAATAATAGCCAGAACAGACACACAACAGGCGCTATCAGTAATAATATAAGTTACCTCTACCTCACCTTTATATGTCATTTCTTCTGGGTTATTTTTGATGTTTTGTTCCTTATGACTGTCTCTGCATTGAAGTTTATTTTCAAACTTGAGGAAGTTTGGGTGAAGAGCTTTATTTTAAAGCTTAACCCACCACTATTTACATGGAGATTCCCTTGTACAATAAACTGTTGTGATTCAAACTTCTCTTCTTGCTGATTCTGATTTGCCTGTTTTGGTGCTTCCCTAACTTTTAAGGTTGCCAAGGCCGCCGCGTTAAGGAGGCAACCAGCCGGTGAGGCACTGCTCCAGCGGGTACGGAGCCGGCATGAGGGGAAGGGAGGAGGGGAAGGGCTGGCATGGAAGGGGTTCCTTCACCGCTGTCCTGCCCTCCGGCAGCTTAAAGGGGCAGTGCGCCGTTATCAAGCAGCCGGCACCGGCAGTACCAACTGTGGTACCAGGGCCTTGTTACATGCACACACTTTTACCTCAGAACTCTTCTCGTCCGGCCGCTTCTGAGACTCGGGCATTGCTGGGGGGGGGGCGGTCTGGAGCGATCTGCCAGGTGGGCCGGGTTTAGAACTCTAGCGGGCCGGATTTGGTCTGCAGACGGTAGTTTGAGGACCCCTGGTCAAGCTCAACCAGATTTGAGCCTTGGTTTCCTTGTCTCTACACTAACAGTGTAACACTGGCTCTTTTTATTTAGTAAAGTTGTATGTGTAGTTTATGCAATCCTGGCTCTTGTGCCTTCCTTCTAATTCCATGAACAAAGAACAGTATCTGCCCATGAAAAATGGTGTCAAAGGGTTGGGATGCTGATCGCATAATGCAGCCCCTCCTCAAAGGTATGGTCTTCCAAGTACTCTCACACCTCCACGTGGCACATTGTCCTCCTGTCAGGTCACCCCACATTGTGTTGCAAAGCACGGGCAACTAAGCAGGATCCCATGGGCAATTCTAGTATAGAAAACCACGCAGCAGAAACAAGTGATCTGAGACTGCCTCTAGAATTTCAGTTCTAGATCTGTTCCTAGAACCTCAGTGAACATTCTGAGATCAACCTGAAATAATGGCTTTTCAGGGCTTTGCTATGGCAGATCACACAGTGTGCAACTTGCTCTGTCCAGTCATTTTTATTCCTTCACCTCCATCTTTGAAATACAAATGGGTTGGGGGTGTTGTTGTTTACTAGTAATTTTAGATTTCTTGTATAATTGTAATGTATGATGCATTACAAGACTAGGTTTTGGAAATGTCTGGACAGGCAGAGGAGCTGATGGCATAAGGTGTAGTTTGGGAAGAGAAAGAGCTTAAGCAAGAGAGTGGACATTTTGTGGCTTATTATTTATTAGGGTAGCATTCAAAACTAAAGTCTCCTTCAGTCCTAAGCAGAGTTGGTGGCTGGGTTTTAAAGGGCAGTATGCAAGGCAGGGGGACAGTGGTGGGCACATAAGCAATGGAATCCTGTGCATTATCCCAATGGGGATTTATGTATATGTAAGACCTACAGCTACTGTATTCTTTGTTTGTTTGATCATGATGCTCTGTCTTTAAAAATTTAAATAAAATCCAATGCTAAATTAGCATCTCAAACAGAAACAGGTGCTCAATCCCAGAGGTCATCTGACACAAGGCAAAGTCAGAGTACATCAGAATCCAGAAATCCAAATCAAGGTCTGTAAACTCTCTTCCAAACCAACCCTAGCCAGGGCTTGTGTGTGTCTGCCACCACAATTCCCCTGCCCCAAAGCCAGTTTTCTGGCCTGGGGCAGTGGGAGGGAAAGGCATCAGCAGAAGAGTATATGGGCGGGTACTTTGTGTGACTGTTTGTGAAGATTCACATCACATGCTTGCAAAGCCCTTGAGCTTTCTCAAGAAAGCAATTGGAATATTCACTAAACCATTTGGGAGGCGAACTATAGATGTCCAGGGGTGGGGTGGAGGAAGGAAAATCAAGGAGTTATTGTGGGTCAATCAGAAGCATTGTCCTACACATACTTATTTGGAAGCCTCATTCAACTCCATGGGACTTACTTCTGAGTGTAGGATCAGGCTGTGTATTAGTGAATTAGCATTACTTCAGTAAAGCAGAGACAGATGGTATGGCTGATGATGATGATGATGAATAAGAAACACATTATGAGGTTAGCCAATTAAATGTGTTTCAGGGAGACATCAGGAATTTTAGTCTGAAAGCCTCAGAGAGATTTTCCCCTTCTTTTTTCTCTCTCCCCAATTTGGCTTTGCTTTTGAAAATGTAATCAACTTTGTGAGCAGAATTCCAGCCAAGATGTATGTACGCCTTATTTGTAAGAGTTCCAGCTCCACTGCCAAGTTGGCCGGTAAACAAAAAAACCTTTTAGGCTTTCCCCCCTCCACTCAAATTGAAATAGTATTCTGTGCAATCATCACATCATGGAACGGTACCATTAAAGTGTGCCTTTTGAGTCAGGGCATCAAATGCAATTTGATGAAAAGCTGGTTTTATTTTTATTTTTTAAAACCCTTTAAATTAATGTAATCGGTTTAACAGGGCAAGAATCACTTAGGGTACAGAGGCAGTAAAATAATGCATAAAGGAATGGCAAAGAAAAACACAGTCAGAACAAAATACAGTTTCACCCCGTGTTTTTAGCCAAAACACTGCTTTCCTGGACCATTTTCCACTCTAAGCCCAGGAGGATGTTTGCTCTAAACAAGCTCAATGGCCAGATGGAAGAAGCCAAAGAAGAAAAGGTTGACCTGAGCTGGAAGGTCAAAGCTAATTTGCTGATTTTATTAGCATAATTCAAAAGCATGATAATTAACTTACTAGGAATCATGACAAGTCAATCAAATACCTGAGTCATGGACAAATGGTTTTCATGCTTCGTGCTATCTATGACCTGCAAATTCTTCAGTTTTGCTCTACAGAGGTAAGTGTTTGTGCATTTACCCTGTACTACTGGGAATATATTTTTTAAAGGATGTTTGTTTTGAATGCATGATTGGACTGTATATTGTCGCAACTGCCAGACACGCCACTTAAAGGCAAGGCTGGCATCAGGGGTTCACATGCTCAGTCATCTGCTGAGGTCCACATCCCAGCAGGGGGGCCTTTGCAGAGCCACCAACACCCCCTCCTCCTCACTGTCACTGCCTGTTCAGCTGCCCTCAATACTCTCCAAGCAAGTGAGCAGTGACTGGACCAAGGAAAACCTGCATTCTGGCCTCTACCTCTGGGGTGAGGCATAGATTAGGACCAGAAAGACACAATAAAGGAATGAACAATATCAACAGCAATGAAGAGGAGTTGGAGCTACAGAGGTGTCAGGATCTGCTGGGAGCTCTTGACAGGAGTCAACTGCAGGTGGTAGATTCTTAGTAAAGTACCCTTAGGCCTTGAACTAACTCTGCCAGCCCAGGTTGGTTACTGAATCCTCCTGGGCAGAAAGGAATATAGGTGGTGAGCATCCTGCTCAAACTGAGACTTGCTCAAGGAAGACAGTATTTCTAAGCAAAAGCTGCTCGTCATATGTGGTGGAGCCAGAATGCTAGCTTCTCAGCACCAGGGTCACTGTGGCTTATTGTGAGGAAAACAGAAAGGCGGGGGAAGGCAGTGCAGTGTAGCTGCATCAGCAGAACCAGCCTAGCATTCCTGTCAATGTACCTGCGCCATGCCAACCTCCACGCTGCCTTGCCCTTCTCATGGTAAGTGGCAGCAACCCCACTCTGCCACACAGGGCAAGAGCTTTTGTATCAGAGCAGGTTCATGTATCATAGGTTGTCCTTTGGTCCCGAGTTACTTTTTGACCTTGACTATTGGCTTTGTCTTAGGTCACCACAGATAGCTCCTCCTCATGGCTCCCTCAATATGGAGGGAGGCATTTTGTCTAAGGGCCCCCCAAAATATGGTGCTGGTGTTGTTTGGGGTTCTGCCTTCCATGAGTTTTGACTACCCAGTTTTTAAACACAGTTTGATTCCACTGAATGGTTGCTTTTTAAAGTCTAGTGGCTTCAAAGTCCTGTTTTCTGACAATGAGTCAGTGCGCCATAGTCATCCTTACACAGGCATGGAAAACTGGGACCACAATCATGCTGTACATTTAAAGCGCAATAATACCACTTTAAATAGTCATAGCTTCCCCCAAAGAATTCTGGGAGCTGTAGTTTGGTAAGTTTGCTGTGAATTGTCAGGAGACTCGTTTTCCCCTCACAATTCCCAGAGTTTGCTGAGATGAGGGGTGGATGGTTAAATCACCTGGGGATTGTGAATTTATGGTGGAATGTGACCAGGCACAGTCTGGGAACTTCAGAGAATGGATTGAACAGCAGAACCTACCCTGAAATTTAAACGAGCTGGGGGTGGAAATTCAGGTTTGCCCATTCATTTCTGAAGTGGAACTAAGCCTAGCCTTGCTTTCTAGGTGTTGAACCAAAGTGAAATGTTCCAGAAAGCCTGCAAATGCCATCTTGATAGTTTATAGTAGATAACTCCAAAAATAATTGGTAGCTGTTACGAGAATGAGCTCATATATGTTTATGTTTCCTTGCTTTGATATATGCCAATGGGTTTGCTTTGATGCTGTGGTCATCTGTGTACCTTGGGATGCTGGGTTTTAGGCTCAGAGTGGGGAGAAGCTCTTCAGTGAGGCTATTCATGCTGTGTTGTAAGTTTGCAGCTTTCTTTAATAAAGCACTAGAGCTGGCGATTCTTCTTTGAGCCTGTGGTTCAGAACACTAGGGGATAAGCAGAACCAAAAATGAAAGTGGCCAAATATTTGGCATTGGTTTGTTTGTCTTTGTATAGGCCAATGAAGCCTCCAACATTTTAGCATACAAAGCAAGACTTCACACTGGCTGACCTTGAACTTTGAGGAGTCTGGCATCCCTTGGAAAGTAACAGTTTATTGACACTCTTATATTTTGAGGCAAGCTGAAAGGAAATGGAAGTGCTAACCTCTAAAAACAAAGAAGGAACAAAAAGGGACCTGGGAAGTTATTATAATTCACCTAAAGTCAGCTTTGTCTTTAAATTAAAAATACTGTCATGCATCAGTGGACAGAGCTCAGTTCTTTCCTAGAAACTAATGTACAGGAATACCATTTTCTAAAGTGTAATTGCATAAAGCATTCCTAAAACAGAAAAGGAAGACTTTCAGATTATCTATCAAAGGAGATTTGGTGAAAAATAAACATTATCTCATTGAAAATGATGGGGCTGCATCACACTGGGCTCTACTGCCCTCTTCTGGAAATTATCTACCATCCCGAATTTTCTATTGTCAATATTTTGTCAGAAGATTCATCCATAATTGTTTTGTTCACAGCTTTAGGACTGAAAGATGAAGCTTCTTTAAACATGTAGGTAGTTGTTAGTGGCTATGATATAAAAAAAATGGTTAGATTTGACAAATGGAAAAAGACATTCTATTCATTTGATTAAACTGAGCTGGTCCAAATACCAGGTTTGCATGTGCTAAATACATTGGATCAAGACCAAATACAGTAGCTATTTTGGTTGTACACCAGGCAATAGTTGTAAAGTCCATCTGACTGGTTATTGAGGAGGCAGTTGTCTTACAAAGAGTCATACCATTGGTTCATTTGTTCAGTGTTGGCTTCGCTGACTGGAAGTGGTGCTCCAGGGTTTTAGAGAGAACATTCTCAGCCTTGCTTGAAGATGCCAGGGATTAAACATTAGACCCTCTGGTTGCAAAACAGATGCTTTACCCTGGAAACTGCAGTCTGCAAAGGGTTTCACAAGTTTGAGTTAGGAATAGCCTATTGTGAGGGAAAGAGAGAGAGAGTTTGGATTTGATATCCCGCTTTATCACTACCCGAAAGAGTCTCAAAGCGGCTAACATTCTCCTTTCCCTTCCTCCCTTACAACAAACACTCTGTGAGGTGAGTGGGGCTGAGAGACTTCAGAGAAGTGTGACTAGCCCAAGGTCACCCAGCAGCTACATGTGGAAGAGTGGGGAATCAAACCCGGTTCACCAGATTACGAGTCTACCGCTCTTAACCACTATATGCTCAAAGAAGATCCATATATCTAAGGGTTGAAGGCCAAACTAGACATGACACTAACAGTGTTGTTAGCAAATAATTATAGTAGGAGGGGATGTCAGGACCACAGCAAATTTTTGTCAGGGTCATGGGAGGGGTGGAAGAATCCATCTTTCCGTTCTCAGTCTTGTCAACTGAGATGAGGGGAACATTGAATGTTTCTCCCCATGTCTGGGAAGGGGAAGATTAACAGTATCAAGAAACATGGAGATCTGGGCTGTAGCTGCCATTCACTGCCCCACCCCCAGTTGACACAGTTGCCGATGATACATTTAGTATCACATTTTTGGCTTTAAGTCCTGAAAAACAACCCTGGCTCAGGTCAAGCCCTGCAGCCAAGGCAGGACCACAAGATTCCAGAGCACATTGCTTACAGCAATCTGAGACTCATTAGGCTTGGAATACTCCTTATGTTCATGGTCTTGCTTGTTTTGTTTACAGCACAAATCTGTGCATGCTCACTCAGAAATCGTACCACTGCATTCAATGGGTCTTACTCCTAGATGCAATCTAATGCACTCTTAGACTCATAGAATTGTAGAGTTGGAAGGAGATCCCAGGTGTCATTTAGTCCAAACCTCTGCAACGCAGAAATCTCAACTAAAACATCCAACCTCTGTTTAAAAACCTCCAAGGAAGGAGAGTCCACGGCCTCCCAAGGGAGTCTCTTCCACTGTCAAACAACTCTTCCTGTCAAAAAGTTTTACCTGATGTTTAGTCTGAATCTCCTTTTTGGTAACTTGAATCCATTGGTACCCTCCAGAGCAGGAAAAAACAAGCTTGCTCCATCCTCATGTGACAGTACTTCAGATATTTGAAGATGGCTATCATATCTCTTCTCAGTCTCCACTTTCCAGGCTAAACATACCTAACTCCCCCAATCATTTCTTATAAGGCTTGGTGTCCAGACCCTTGGTCATTTCGGTCATACTCCTCTGCACATAATCCAGCTTTTCAACACAGTGGTACCTCGGGTTAAGTATCTAATTCGTTCTGGAGGTCCGTTCTTAACCTGAAACTGTTCTTAACCTGAAGCACCACTTTATCTAATGGGGCCTCCTGCTGCTGCCGCACCGCCGCCGCATGGTTTCTGTTCTCATCCTGAAGCAAAGTTCTTAACGCGAAGTACTATTTCTGGGTTAGCGGAGTCTGTAACCTGAAGCGTATGTAACCTGAAGCGTATGTAACCCAAGGTACCACTGTATCCTTCTTAAATTGTGGCACCCAGAACTGGACACAGTATTCCAGGCGTGGTCTGATCAAGGCAGAATAGAGTGGTACTATTACTTCCATTGATCTAGACACACACTATACTTCTGTTGATGCAGCCTAGAATAGCATTAGCTTTTTCTGCTGCTGCATCACACTGTTGACTCATGTTGAGCTTGTGGTCTACTAAGACCCCTAGGTCTTCCCCATCCTATATTTGTGCAGCTGGTTCTCCCTGCCTAAGTGCAGAACCTTACCTAGGAGCAAGACCCTTTGAACACAGTCAGAAGTATTTTTGCAGAAGCATTAGCCATGCACTGTAGTGAGCTCATGATAAGTGGTTTCTTGGTATCATGCTATTTCCAGGAATACTTTAGAATAAATTCAAGAATGCTGATGGCTCTCACCATGTACTGGAAGGACAAGGGAGAAGTGAATTCTTTATATGAGTCAAGCAGGAGCTATCTAGCTTTATGCTATTGATCTTACATGAAATCTCAAGGCAAATGCATCTGCCTTTTGGGCTCTTACATTTTACACACAATGGTCTGCTGAAAATACATGAAATAATATACAGCTACATTGTTAGGTAAAAAGATAGTTTCCCTAATGCCTTATGGATGCATTAGAAGAATCTTCTCCCTTATTCTGACAGTTCTATCAAATATGTAAAAAGCAGCTTGTCATTTGTATAACCTCAAAAACAAGACAAGAAACTAAAACGAACTTCAAACATTATGCCAGGAAACATGTCTAGAGACAGCCACCACTTCTCTAACACATTACTGGCTAAAAGCCTCTACCTAGAAATGTGTAGGGTACCCAGGAAGAAAACTCCCACACAGACTCACACCAGCATACCGGAATAACAAGGACACAGTGAATAATTTCATTCAACTATAAAAAGAGACTAATAGAATGGGAATCAAAGCAACTTGCTCTGTTAAGCACAAACACAAGGTCCTTTGCGTTAGATGCCAGTTCAATAGCCTGAGGATGCTTTTCTCAGCATTTAAATGCTCAGAAAGAACTGCACAATATCATGCTGCTTCCTGGAGCCTCAAGCCTGGAGGCTAAATGTGGTCCTCTGGGTTTCTCTGTATGGCCCTCTGAATTCTTCCTGGGCTATGACCTCCCTCAAGTCCACACCTCTCACTGACTCTTCTCTGTGCTTAGCTGTGCAATGCTTCTTTTCTACTTGGATGCAGGCTGGAGATATGTCTATACAAACCTGTGACTTTTGCATTGCTGGAATGTGGTCTACTGTACAGATATTAGAGTCACACCTATTACTCTGAACACTTTTGCTTTTGGCCCGGCAAGAATAAGAATAAGAATAAAAATTGTTGTTGTTGTTTTATACCCCACCCATCTGGTTGGGTTTCCCCAGCCTCTCTGGGTGGCTCCCAACAGAATATTAAAAACACAATAAAACATCATACATTAAAAACTTCCCTAAACAGGGCTGTCTTCAGATGTCTTCTAAAAGTCAGATAGTTGTTTATTTCCTAGACATCTGAAAGGAGGGCATTCCACAGGGCAGAGGCCACTACCAAGAAGGCCCTCTGCCTGGTTCCCCGTAGCTTCCCTTCTTGCAGTGAGGGAACCCCCAGAAGGCCCTTGGAGCTGGACCTCAGTGTCCAGACTGAATGATGGGGGTGGAGACACTCCTTCAGGTGCACATGCAAACCTCTAGCATGTGGCCCCTGGTAGGCAATTGTGGTCTTTGGGCTGGACACCTCTGCTTGAATACCTCCAACACCCCACCAAGCATAGTTTGGCATCTAAAGTAGAAATGGATGGGGTTATTCCAAGCTGAAATGCAGTAGCAAGAGACCTTCTCCTTGCCATTTTTCCTCCTCAACTCCTTCCCCTCAGCTACTTCTGGGTTCCAGAAGAAATAAAGCAGTTGTAGAGAGGTGCATTGGGAAGAAAGGTGGAAGGCAGGAGAAGGGTCAGCCCTCCCTCTCTCCCATCATTTCCCCACGCAAAACAGTTATTCTGCAATCCCATATAGTTGTTCCTTGAATGTGATGAGGAACATTTCATAAGTCCCCCGCCCCCGGCTTAGACTCCAACCTTCAACACCAAGAGCGAGAAAGAGAAGCAGGGTTGACAAAACTCATCAGTTAAGAGCTTAGACAGGGCTGTCAAACTTTTCATTCTTTTTTGAAAGTACTCGGCTCCTGCTCCTTGTCAAATAAATAAAAAAAGCCAGCTGGTTCTATCAGCAAGAGGAAGGCAAAGCAAAGGAAATCACAGCCTATGTAGCTTAACAACTCTAGGTTAAATTGCCTGCTGTCTGTGTAAACTGGTATGATCACTGAAAACTCTACACGACACACACAAAAGGTCAATGTCTATCTAAATTGATTGTTGCAGGTGAGTTGTCCCAGCAGGGATGTAGTGCCGCTGACACAGACATAGGGAAAAGAGGCCATGTGCAGCCATGCCTTTAACCCTGCCCCCAATGTCACACAGCCTAGCACCCACACTGTCCATGCATTAGAAGAAGGTCCGAAGGCCAAACAGCTCTTGAGATCTGAAAGCCAATGTGCAGCAGCTTGTAGGGACAACCTATGCATGGTCTGTATGCTCTTCAGCTTCAGAACTTCCACCAGTTTCTAGATAGCTTGCGGCAGGGGCTGGCAAGATCTATGAGGCCATGGGTCCAATGAGTGCACTCAGTCCTGCTCCTTCTCCATGAGATCTTAATCACGTGGAGCATATATTTGAGGGATAATGATATTGTGGAAACCTTCAAGTTTGGTAACAGATTCTCCCAAGTTTTCTGAAGTAATTACATACAAAGGAAGAGCAGGTGCTGAGGACCTCAATACCTCAAGGACCGCCTCTCTCCACATGAACTTACCTGGACCCTATGATCAGCATTTGAGGACCTTATTTCAGTGCCTCCTCCATGAGATGTCTGGAGGCTGGCAACATGAGAACAGGCCTTTTCAGCAGTGTATCCCCATTTGTGAAAAGTTCTTCCCAAGGAGGCTTGCCTGGTGTCTTGATTACATATCTTTAGGCACCAGGCAAAAACATTTCTCTTTAGGTTTTTGGCTGATTAACATTCTATGGGATTTGAAATGTATTGGGGTGGTGGTTATTAGTGGGTTCTGTTTTATTATGTATTGTGTATTTTGTGTCCTCATTTTGGATTTTTATGTTATGAACCACCCTGAGATCTTCAAATGAAGAGTGAAATACATGCATACATACATTCATTCACACACACACACACACACACACACAGTGTGTTTTAATGAGTTGAAACAAATTTGGAGAAATTTCTCCAACCACTTATCCTACTTTGAATGTGCATTTCACAAGCTGAATGTCTATTCTGATCATAGAAATGCATTTTTATTATTTCCTATTATAGATGCTGTGAGATTTAGAGATTGCTGCCTTCAAGTCCTTCATGTGAGCTTCCCAAAGGCATCCAATTGGCCACTGTGGGAAACAGGTTGTGAGACTAGATGTAATCTTGGTTGGATCCAGCAAGGTTCTTCTTAGGTTTGGAAGATGTAACAGGATTGAATTTGGCAAGTTGGAATTTAATTATATTTCCTTAAAAGGTGACAGCAGTCACGAAATTAAAAGATGCCTACTTCTTGGGAGAAAAGCAATGACAAACCTAGACAGCATCTTAAAAAGCAGAGACATCACTTTGCCAACAAAGGTTTGTATAGTTAAAGCTATGGTTTTCCCAGTAGTGATGTATAGAAGTGAGAGCTGGACCATAAAGAAGGCTGATTGCCGAAGAATTGATGCTTTTGAATTATGGTGCTGGAGGAGACTCTTGAGAGTCCCATGGACTGCAAGAAGATCAAACCTATCCATTCTGAAGGAAATCAGCCCTGAGTGCTCACTGGAAGGACAGGTCGTGAAGCTGAGGCTCCAATACTTTGGCCACCTCATGAGAAGCGAAGACTCCCTGGAAAAGATTCTGATGTTGGGAAAGATTGAGGGAACAAGGAGAAGGGGACAACAGAGGACGAGATGGTTGGACAGTGTTCTCGAAGCTACGAACATGAGTTTGACCAAACTGCAGGAGGCAGTGGAAGACAGGAGTGCCTGGCGTGCTCTGTTCCATGGGGTCATGAAGAGTCGGACACAACTAAACGACTAAAGAACAACAAAAGTTTATGGTACCTTAGCGTTGGGGGGGGGGGTTCAACACTTCTCAAAGTCAAATGTGGTTTTCTTAATGTTATTTAAATTCTAAATTGTTTTCTAAAATAGAATGCTTTTTTCTAAATGTGCTAAATTGATAGCATGGTTGTCTGTTGCAGCAAATGCAATGAAGGGTCTTGTGACACCTTGAAGACCCAACAAATATTTTATGGCATAAGCTTTCATGGACTGGAGTCCACTTATCAGATGCACAAAATATTATCCTGAGTTATAGGTGTATAGGAAGCTGGTAAACTCTGAGGCCAGAAGGAAAGAAAATGCAGAAAGCATAGTGATAATTACTTTATTAACAGTAGCCAATCACAAAACAGGTGTTGGAGATAAAGCAGGTATCAGGGCATTGTTCAGCTAATTAGCACATGCAGTGTGGTTTAGAAAAACAACACCTTTGTCATGGGTGACAAAATTAAACCTCTAAATTAATTGTAATTCAGTGCTTTCATGCTTTAGGCTCCCTTTGAAGTTCCTTTGTGCAAGAATGACCACATTAAAATCAGTTACAGTAGGGGGTTGAAATGTTTCCTTCCTAGGTTTTAGATATTGCCATTTCTATTATCAGATTTTTGTCCATTTGTTCTTCTCCATAAAGTCAAGCCTGGCATTTCTGGCAAATGATGCACAGATCACATTTGAAGATGATGGTGTGAATGAACTCCCAATGTGCTGGATGAATTTTTTAGGTCCTGCCATAGTGTTGCCAAAGCAGATAAGAGTGGTCATCTGAGTCTGCCAAAGGTTCTGGTCCTTATGTCCTTATCTCTCTTGTATTATTGCTTATGAGTAGCTCTTTTAGGTTGTGAGGCTACCTGAAAGCAGGCACAGGCCTGCCACCGTAGGCCTTTTCAGGAGAAGTGCCATTTTCCAGAATGAGCTGTAGATCATTGATCATGATGATGCATTGGAGCAGTGTCACAACAAGTGGTGTTCTGTCATTTTCTCTTCCGAATCTGTCCTACAGTAGATTGTTTCTTGGTTCTATTCAGATCTTGTTTATTTGGGTTGGGTTTTTCTTTCTCCTTTTTTGTTGGGTGAGTTTTATACTCTCAGAAATCAAATGGTGGCTCTTTCTCCTGCAGTGCAGACCTAAAGCTATCTGTGGCTTCTCCCCATCTTCCTTTCCTGCCAATAAGAGCATGAATTCTTACTCAGAGAAAGCATCCAAATTTTACACTTCTTGTTCTTCTTCCTTCTTTGAAGATTGGAAGGTCCACAGATGGTAAATAGCTTCAGCAAGTTGGTATTAATTTCGTCTTCCATCATAGAAAACACTGGGAGAGCAGAATCACAATTGTTTGAAAATGAATAAGATATCCCTTTATCTATGCATCTACTGTTGTATCAACTGAGACCAATACTTCTAACCTCTCCAATCACCATACTTCGCTTTAAAGAAAACCTTTGTCGGAACCCATTTTGTTTTCCTAGCAGCACAATGTAATTTCCTCCCAACAGGAGATCATCATGACATTCCTGAAAATTTAGGGATTGCGTATGCCCCCCCCACACACACACACACAAAATAGGGAGATTGTCATTCTGGCCCATTTGGGTCTCATTCTTTCAATAAAAACGTAATTGTCAATTATTCCAAATTGGCAATTTGAGGACCAGAGTGGCTGTGGCTAACTAAGCTGTTTAGCAACTTTACTGCATTTCACTGTGTTTGCTACAGAGCTGAACAGCAATAACAACAACAAAAGAGAGGAACTGGTTTACTGATCCTAAATAACCTCATAGTTCTGAATTAAATATAGAGCTGCACAGGAGCTGATAGCTGGTCAGGTCAGACTCATATTGTCAGAAACACTGTGTGTAGCATACATCTCAATTTGTCCATCATTATGAGACTTGTAATTAACTTTCCTTTTCAAAGAAAATTATACATTCATACCAAAAAGAAAGGGCCTACTCAGTTTGATTACAGAAAATTAGTTTCAGCAGGCAAAAGGGCACCTTAACTGAAGTTGAATAATGGATTTTTCAATTGAGAACAGGATTATGATTTAAGCCTGGCTGCCAAAAATATAATTCAGATGCTGCATACATCTTCTGCCCCACAGGCTTGAGTGCCACTGTGCTGGAACCACTCATGTAAGTTGGTTGTTCTTACACTTTTAACCATTTTATGTTATGAATTTTATGAAGTGTCTTCCATTTCAGGTGATCTACCAGAATTACTCAGGAAAAAAAGTTTACATATCGCATTCAATCTGTGATCCCTAACTGTGTAAAATAGCCCATGGGAGTAAACCTAGAAGACGACAAAAGGAGCAGCCAGGATGCACGATTGTGTATCATTCAGATGTGCCTAAATTGGTTGTTGCCTGTACTTATAAAACTCCTTTCCCCCCCCCCCATGTCTGTTTGTCTTGTGCATAGCCCAATGGACTTGGGGTCCAGGTAAAACAAAATAAGCTGGACATGTAGTATTGTCTAAACTGTACACTGATTTACTGGCCAGTTTTCCTGCTGTACTTATCTTTGGTGAGTTATAGTTTAGTATGGTTCCTTTGATTGCATTTGAAGTATGTTGTAAGCTTCCTAGATGATGCTGGCTATCAAAAATGTTCAGTGTGCAGCACAAACTTATGTATGTCTACATGGAGAAAATATGTCTGTATTCAGTGGTGCATATTCACAGGTACCATTGTATGTAGGTAAGACTGTAGACTTAGGTGCTATCCTAAGAATACTTAAGATGAAATCATCTGATGAAAAACCGCTGTGCCTGTATACCAAGTACAAGAAATGTTACAATCAGCAATCTGGGGGAATCAGTTATATGACTGATCCACTATGTGGTCAACTCAATAGCTATATCATAAGGAACTTGCTGAATTTTTCATGGGCTGAAAAATTATCTGGATGCATATAAAAGCAAGCAGATTCTTTGTTCAAGAATGACCCCCTTAAGATCACTTGCAGCAAGATGTTCTCTCCTTCGTCTTTAGATATTGCCATTTCTGGTGTCAAATTTGTATCCATTTATTATTTGCTTGGATACTGGCCACTTGCAATAGGGTGTTGCCATTAGAATATGGCAGATACCACATGGGAAGATGAAAAGAATGAACGCTTGATGTTCTGGACAACAAAGATCCTGTAACAGTGTTGCCAGAGTAGACATGGCAACAGTGGCATCTGGGTCTGCTGAAAGGTCTGGTCCCCATGCCCATATCTCTGTTGTTTGGCCTGCCGTTTCTGCTAAAAATCTGTTTTAGGTTGTGGGTAAGCAAATATTGGCCTGCCACCCAAAATATATGAGAAGAAGGTGTCATTGCCCAGGATGGACAATACAGAACATTAATGACACACTGATGATGAAGAATACACACGCACCACCCTTGGCCATCTTACAGGTTGGGCTCAACTCTGCCCCCATGTAAATTCTGAAGAAATTCTGAAGTGCCCTGTGAATGAGACAGAAACAGCAAAGCCTATTTTGTAAAGGAAGACAATGTTTTAAGAAATGGGAGGACAGGTTTCAGCACAGCACTAATAATTAGCAGAATACGCAAATTAAAACATCAATTAAAACAGCAAAGTTTTTAAAAATCTGCAATTACTGTGCTCTAAAATATGTTATCCTCTCAATACAATTTTAAAGTGGAATAATTTGCATAACGTTAATAGTACATTAGAAATGGAGCTGAGTGTCATCACTATACTGTTGACTTCTGACTCAAAATTCCTAGATGGCCTTCTACAAGGGCTTCATCGAGAATTCTAGATGTTAAATAGCACAGGGCACAAGATGGACCTCTGTACAAATCCATAACATAAATGACTTGGGTCAGAACAGTTGTCCCCCAAGAACACCTCCAGAACCATTCACAGAGATAGGAGTAGATCCACCATTTAATACTGTGAACTCACTCCTAGGTGGAATCCACACACATATAAAAAATGTTATGAAAATGCTCTTTTAAAAGCGTTTTGAAAAAAATATATTGAATTTGCCATAGCTCACTGTTGCCATCTATTGTCACATTTATATATTGCACTTTACAACACACTTAAAATGTTTTATATGCAGCTGTATAGCTGAATCCACAGTTAATACAGTCAATCTGAGAAGGCTCCACGGTCAATGGTAACATTCACAAGTAACATTGCAGGTGAGGGGCAGGTATGTAGCTTGGCTCTAAATGTGCCTACTCAGAAACATAACCCACTGAATTCAGTGGGACTTATTCATAGTTAAGGCAAGGTTTTAACGAGCTCATATTCCTATCTGATCAACTATCCCAAATCTTATGTATAATTAAAGCATGCTTCTGGCACAACTGTTGATTTCGGAGTGGCTCATATATAGCAATGTTCCTGCTAAATTGTATCCAATGAACTAAGATGAGAAAGGCCAGTGGGATCATGGTGTGCACACAGTTTATTTTTTAGTGATTAAACCTAAGAAGGACTTTTATGAAAGCAATTAAGCTGTTGTATGAATGAGCTTGCACTTGCAAAATTACCCTCAGGAATCTGGCTTTTTTACTGGCTTTCTTACAGCAAGTTCACCCCCACCCCCATATCTATTCTGAAGTTCCATTCCTTGGGTTTTAAAAACAGAAAAGCAAAACCATTGGACTATCACTTCCAGAAGCAGAAAGCCAACTGGGCTTTTTATTGTTGGTATTATGTTAACAAACACCAGAGTTAGCAGAGTAACCCATAAATATAACGGCACTAAAAAAAAAACAAATGGGCCCCAGTTGAAAGACTAAACCATAAATAACAGCTTTAAAAATGTGTATAGATGGAATGGAGCTTCGTTCATTAGCAAACAATGCCTGTTAGACTTATAAAAATGCAAAGCACAATGTGCTTAAATTCAAGTTAATAAAACTGGCCAGGCACTTTTTATTAACAAGGGCTTTAAATGTTAAGCAGGCTTTTAGCTGAAATTTTGGATTTCTAAAGGAAATATTCTCCAACAGAAAAACAGGAGAAAGCAAATAGTATGCATTAATTTCTTTCCTTTAGGTCTCTGGGTGGGAGACATGAGTGTATTACAGGCCTAAATTAGGTTAACTGTTACAGGCTTTCCTGGTTTTCTCATAGGAATTTTAATTCATTCAGTGGATGACAGGAGAATTCTCAAGGTCCCAACCATTCCCTGAGTTGCCAGGGTGGAGGGATTAATGCATGTTTAATACCTATTTGCATTAGCAGCACAGGGGGGGGGGTCCTAATGGTCTTTCTTATTCCTTCTAAAGGCACAATCCAGACTATGTTCAGCACTTTAAAGTTCCATTGATTTCAACAGAAGAGTTAAGTACACGCTAAACTTTCTCTCGGGACGCAGGTGGCGCTGTGGGTTAAAGCCTCAGCGTCTAGGACTTGCCGATCGAAAGGTCGGCGGTTCGAATCCCTGCGGCGGGGTGCGCTCCCGCTGCTCGGTCCCAGCGCCTGCCAACCTAGCAGTTCGAAAGCACCTCCGGGTGCAAGTAGATAAATAGGGACCGCTTACCAGCGGGAAGGTAAACGGCGTTTCGATGTGCGGCTCTGGCTCGCCAGATGCAGCTTTGTCACGCTGGCCACGTGACCCGGAAGTGTCTCCGGACAGCGCTGGCCCCTGGCCTCTTAAGTGAGATGGGCGCAGAACCCCAGAGTCTGTCAAGACTGGCCCGTACGGGCAGGGGTACCTTTACCTTTACCTTTACCTAAACTTTCTCTCATGGAAATCAGTGGGCATTATAAGTGATTGATTTTGACTGATGTCATGCATAAATATTTCGGACACTGACTGCTGTGGTCAGAAACTGGAGTTGTACATATGTCAGATGTTACACATGCACACTCCTCAGTTTACTCTTTCTTGACATATTCATAGACTAGCTTACCTATGGAAGCTTCTGCTATGATAAATCAGTTATTTGGCAAGGTTTCTTTTTTTAAAAGAAGAAAAGGTCACGGAAGCTTTGGAAATGTTGGTCTTGGCAACTTTGAAGCTCAACTATTTTTTTGTAAAAAAAAATGGTATGACTTTATTGATTAGATGAATCTAACACAACATGGAACATCTCCAAAAGTAACCTTCAGGGTTTCTGATCTTCACTTTATCCCACCTGTATTTTTCTTCATACTTACTTGGCTCACCTAGACATCTGTTGAGTTCCACTGTTGGAAAAGAACAACCTTGATGTGAATATAGAAACAATAACTGAATTGCTTTTTAAGTCTCCACATCCTCCATCTCTTTTCCTTTAATCAAGTGTTTCTTGTATTCAGGCTGTTTTCTTTTCTTTGTACGGCCTTTTGTTTTCTCAATTGTATGTTGTTTAAAAGATAATGAAGGGAAATTAATCTGAAAAAAATAAGTATTATGGTTGCATAACTAACATCTGTCTTCATTATTATTGTGAAGTCCCTTCTAATTTGATTATTGATGGCATCCAAGTATTTATGGATAATATAATAAAATACAGTTATAGCAAACTACCATATATTTCCTGAGGGGTGGGTGTGATGAAATTTCATACTGCCTGCTTATCTCATCAGTGGCCTAATATTCTGCAGCTTCAGGAAGGGAGAGGGAGTAAGGCCCATTCCAGCAGCCTGTCTGACTCAACTATACCTGACCACTTTTCTCTGAGACAGCGGGCAGCAACAAGGCATTTTGTGTCAGTCTGTATGGTCCAGCTACCACCCTCTTGCCTGGACTTTAGCAGCAGTGAGGCACATTGCCTAGGATGGAGGAGGGAAAATATCCTTCTGTTGGCCTACTTCAACAGCTATTCACTCTGGCTTTCACCAACTGATTCCTTTTCACTCCTTCCAGTGCGTAATAACCTTAGACTGAAAGACTGTGGGCACGGCCTGTGTCATTTCTACACCTGGTAATTCATAAATCAATAGTAATAATACAATCACAGTGCTCAAGTAAACAGTAGCCAGCCTTTCTGCTATGTGAGAGTTGACATTCTAATAGGTGATATCCTTATTGACAAGAATGAGGGATCCAGTCATTCTTTAGAATTGGGACTTTCTTCAGAAATGCAGCAGGGAAGGAAAGGGTTAAACCCTCCTGCTTACTTGGATTCCACTACATATCAGACTGCCCCACCCCAACAAGCTGGTGCTATGTGCATTTTTTGCCTTCTGTGCTATTACTTTATACTGAATCCTTGTGCCTCAGATGAAGCTCCAGTTCGTGCCTACCTGTATCATTGTGAAGCTGTGATCGTCCGTTTAATCCTTTTCATTCAATCCCCTCTTTTTCTGTTAATGAGCAAGCAGTGTCAGGCATGGATGCTTTCCTCCTAAACGCTCCTCATTAAGAGTCTCAGTTCACTTGTTTGTACCATCTGGTTTTCTATACTAGAACTGTCCCTTGGATTCTGCTTAGCTGCCGGTGCTTTGCAACATGTTTGTAGTTTGATGGTGTGGGTTGATCTGTCAGAAGCTAAATGTGCCATACAAAGGTGTGTGAATGCTTGGAAGGCTCCACCTTTGAGGAGCGGCTGCAGTAGGTGATCAGCAGCAAAACTCTTTGACACGATGGAGCCATTTTCATTTGCAGATACTGTTCATTGTATCTGGAATTAGAAGGAAGGCACAAGCGCCAGGACTGGGATCAACTACACATACAACTTTATTGAACAAACAGAGCCAGTGTGAAACAGTGACTAGAGTGTTAGCCTAGGGCCAGGGAAACCCAGGTTCAAATTCCCTGAAGCTGAAGTCTTATTAGTCTTTATTGAAGAAAAATGCTGTGCCATCATGGCTGGTATATTGCCACAGGCACCATCTGAGGCAAGTGACAACTCCACTGTGGCAAACTATAATAGCTCAGGCCCTCTCCCAGCCTCTACACCCAGAATGTTCTTTGGCTCTTCCTCCAAGGAAGCCAAGGAAGAGAAGATGGATTTGGCCAACCTTGGGGGCCAGCTGAATCAGCTACAAGTATCTTATTGTTAGAATATTCCATTCCACCTTAAGAGAAACAGGCATGACTGTTGTGTGTCACATGCCTGATTACACCTGCTGGGAACTTACGTTTTGTGTACAGTGGTACCTCGGGTTACATACACTTCAGGTTACATACACTTCAGGTTACAGACTCCGCTAACCCAGAAATAGTGCTTCAGGTTAAGAACTTTGCTTCAGGATGAGACCAGAAATCGTGCTCCGGCGGCGCGGCAGCAGCAGGAGGCCCCATTAGCTAAAGTGGTGCTTCAGGTTAAGAACAGTTTCAGGTTAAGACCTCCGGAATGAATTAAGTACATAACCAGAGGTACCACAGTATAACTTTTGCTTATGCTGCTTGCTTGGACGTGAAAGGGAGAAGACATGTCCTCCCCCCCCCCCCGGTGTACGCTGAATAAACTGCTGTAAATATGCTTTACACAGCCTCTCCCTGCCACTTCTGTTGCATGTTAATTACTCTGTTGATTAGAGCGTGCTCCAGCTTCTGAAGCTGTGGGTCGCTGTTTCATGCTGAGCCAAGGACCGGAGATTGCCCCGCTACCAGCCGGTGGGCTGGACCCAGCTGGGGGCTTGCATATTGCCCCCGATTCCTTGGAAGCATCCCAACACTTATAGGTGTACTCTATCAGGACAAATACCACAGAAGAATGACTCAGACAAATGTTTTCTTGTGGGTACCAAGAAACAAATTATATTTTCAAACAAGTAATGTGATGTGACACAACACATTGTGAAATTCAGTGTTGTTATTTGTTTGTTTAGTAAATTTAATCCCTGCCCTTCCTAACAAAGGAGCCCAGAGTGATAAACCATAAAATGTTAAGGCAAGACAAATTAAAATAAAATAAGCTCATATATGAAACATTTTAAAGTCATCTAAAACATTATTAAAAAAAACATGTAGACCGTCTAAAACCATTATGGATGTGCTACTTATTTTTTCATAATAATAATAAGCTGATGTATATAGGCAAAAGGCATCTCATTCCCTGCATCATCCAAATGGCCATCTGTCCTGTATGAGACCAGCACAGCTGATCTGTCATCTTTTCTAAACCAGCCAAATCCCTGGTTTAAGAGCAATATAACTTTGTGGCATCACAGCTAATGTTTGAGCACAAATCTCATCCATAGGATCGCTTCTGAAAATTTGGTTCCAGGATAAAAGCAGTGAGCACTTTGCACCTTCAGAATCCCTGGATTCTTACACAGGTGGTCTTTTCACTTGACTGGATGGGACAACCACCAAAGACACCTTGCTGCAACTCTATGTGCATACAACGGCTAGACTGGCAGCTGGATCAAACTTGGACACTGGTAGTGTCTTCCACTGCAACTGAAGGGAGCAGGCTGGTCTAGGAAGTGCAAGGCAGGCTGTGTGGCACAAACACGTCTGTCACCCAACACCTGGCCACTGCTTCTTGTCCTACTAGAATTTTCTGTTTGGGGAATGGAAGGGACATCCCTATTCAAGGAGAAGGAGGCACTCATATTATGGCATTGCCTGTGGGAGAAAAAAAATATTACAGTCAGATATATTTGGGTGTGTGGGTGCATTGTGACTCACAGCAAGCATGAAATTATAAATATGTATTTACCATTTTTCTGTTACCATTTACTGTTGATTAGGATGTGTGCTTATTTCTGGGCCTGGACAAATCAGTCTACATATGTCCAGAAACCAGAATCAAATTGGCCTCACACTCTCTCTCTCCCTGTAATGGTTAGGCATTCAGAAATAATAAAAGCAAACAATGCACAGTATTTTATTTTTATGAATGTCAAGGATGACAGGACACTTGAATTTTACATCTAGCTCGCACAATATTTTAGCCAGGTACTCTATTTTAAAAGACTTGTTAAATTTTTACAAAGGCTTTCTTTTTGTGTCCATAACATAATATAGTTTGGGAGGGGGGGTTGGCTTTTCCAAGAGCAATAATAATTGTAAATCTTGTAAATTATCACGGGGAATGCCAGCAAGACATTCTATTAAAATCCATCTATGTAGTTATTGGAATATTTATTATCTAGTAAAATATTTATTAGAATGCGTCTGCTTATTCGTTTTACCTGGATAATTTCCCCACATGCAGTAGGAAATGAGAGATCATTTTCTATCCCTGCCCACCCGATGCATCTGCCTCGCTTCCAACACCACTGGGTGCATGGGACAAACATGCTTAAAAGCCAATATATTTAGGACCATATTGTGCAGTTAATCCCAAAGTTACCGTATATCTGGAATCTGGGCCTATGAATATGCAGTTTGACACATGCATGCCTTTTATTGAACACAGACATCTAATGGCATCTGAGGCAGGAACAGTTTATCCAGGTGACTGGGGAGGTAAAATGGTTCTTACCAGAGGAAGCTGAGGAAGGCAAAAGGTATCATCTGATCTCACCCTATACAACTTCTGAACATCTGTTTCACCTCTAGTTTTCTTTCTCTCTCTCTTTCCCACTCTGTAAAAAAAAGCTGGATCGAGAACCAATGAAACTGAATTGCCCTTTATCCTCATCCTGAGAAAAATGGGTCCAATTAAAAAGCTCAGAGTAGATCTTTATTTGCCATATTTATTTTAATTAGATGGCAGAACAAAGCTATTAAACCAAATGGACACCCCCGTTCCCTCCAACACAGCATGCAAAAGTTACTATTAACAATATCAGTAAAGTGTGCAATGTAAGGAGAAAGAGTTTTCAACAATCTGGTATGAAGCAAGAAGCTTAGCATCACTTAATCAAGAGCTTCCCTGGTTTGCTCATGAATTCCAGAACTGAGCTGAGATGTTGTAAGGAATGAATAACTCTGCTGGATACACATTGAGGAGTTCAGGCTCTTGGGCTTTAAGCTTCAGAGCAAGTTTTACTTCAGCACTACCTAACTTCCACTGGAAGGGTACTCCATTATGCAGGGGTTACTGTGCTCACTGCTCTTTCCTGACTTCGAGCAGAGAGATTTGACTTCTGAGGCACCCTCAAAAGCTGCACTAGCAGCAGCAGCAACAAAACAATGTACAAAAGAAGAAAGCAGCTGTGCTACCGTCACTGCTAATTTCTTAGATACATGTTTAAAGAACAGGTAACAGAATCCAGCATCAAATACAAACCATCAGGATGAAGGACCAAATGGCAAAAGATTTATACGATCTGAAGAGAAACCAAATGAACAGGTAGCTACAAATCTGATTTTTCTTAATTAATCATTGGAGTCATGCAGATTGAGTCTCACTGTGAATGCTGTGCACAGAGAGGCGATGCTTATCTTTCCATTCCCATGCAGTGGGTGGAACTGTGCTACTGTCACTGCTAATAGTGATTTTCTTACCAGGGAAAATTTCTCTTCCTGGAGAAATTTGGAGAAATTCATTCGTGAATTTTCACCCTAAGGCTCCTAGCTGCACAGAGAAACCAATCTGAGTTCCACCCACTGCATGGTTTCTCTTCAGATCATATAAATCTTTTGCCATTTGGTCCTTCATCCTGATGGTTTGTATTTGATGCTGGATTCTGTTACCTGTTCTTTAAACATGTATCTAAGAAATTCACCCTGCAGCCTTTTGATCTTTAATGGTTATCATTCAGGAAGAAAAGTGTCTTTTCCGTTTTCCACTGTAAATCACCATAGTTCAAATCTGAGCTTACATCTTCCAGGATCCCTCTCATACCCTTTGATTCTATGGGCGCCAAAGTCACCCTCTTTCATTCAGGCTGACAAGGAGAAGGAAGGTATCAAAAGCTGGCTTTTAAAAAATATTGTGCTGGTTATACATCACAGCATACGTTTGGATCACTGCATTCTTTACAGAAGACCGTCCTCTCTTTGAAGGGCTGCTTGATCCAAGTTTGGATTAAAGATAAAGAATCATTAAAAGAGGGAGCAGGGCCCTTGAAGTTGCCTATCAACAGTTTGCACCTGAGCAACAGACTGAGCACCTGGTCCCAGTGTGTCCCGCTATGGTGAGATGTATTCCCTTAGTAATTATTTCTAAATTGGCTTTGGTGCTTATAAATTGGTGTATGCAAATTTGACACAAACATCTCTCCTCTTTTTTGATGATGTGTAAGTGGACATCCTGCCTTGAACCCAGGAAGAACTGAGTAGTGCATTATAATTCACTGTGTGTTGGTGCCTTGAGATCCACAACTGCTGCAAAAGTGAGGCTGATGCCTTTCCTGCTTCCCATATCGTTCATGCCTAGTTGAATAGCTAATGCAGGCCCATCACCGCAGTCTGAGACATGAGCCAAGGCATCAGGCTGTCCCAACATATTCCCTTGCGACCTAGCCATGTAACATGGGCTTGGGCATCCAGTGTGCAATGTTGTAGCCACAGATCGACACTTTCCAGTGCGCTGTACCTGGAAAAGACCATCAAGGGGAAAAGGGAAATTTTGCAACTCTCCCAGAGCGAATACAGCAGCCCAGCAGAGACTTCACCAGGCCAGGGGAAGCCCACAGCCAAAGTGCAAAGGCAAGGCTTCATACACTCTCAACAGAAGAACTTATACAACCCGAAACACAGTGTGCCAAAAACAGAGAGCACATGCTCTTCCACTTCACAAAAGTGTCTTCAGGATCGAACAAATAGTTCATAAGAGACTGCAGCTTCACATGGCAGGCATTGAAATGCAATGCTTGTTTATCTATTTCCCCTTGTTCAGTGGTGTTTACTCTTGGCTAAGCATTCACAGAATTGGCACTGTAAGCAAACGACATCTTTCTTTATTCCATGCTAATTAGCAAGTCTTTGTCTCCGCTGTACTTGTTTCCATCAGAGTTTGAGGACTAGCAACATAATTAGAGTTCAGAAACGGGAGTTTTTCTTGGGGTGCACTGCATGGAGGTCTTAAGGAAAGTGGAACTATCATACATAACAGGGGAGAGTGTATCATTTAAGTACCTTTAGCATACATGTACATATACAGTTGCAATGGTACACACCAGTACAGTCACCATGGCAGCTACGTTGTGCTGCCACCGCCAACGTTTTCATCAACATACAAGTACTGGCACCTCATTCTTTACTCCAAAAAAAGCTCTCTGTCTGTATGTGTGAAAAGTGGCAGGAGAAAGAAGCCAGAAATCAAATTGCACTATAAATATAGGCACCAGTATGCAAAATTGATAGGTATATGTTAATGAATTGAAACAATGATAACAAAATTGCAAACATGATTGCATTACCTGTTGATAGGCTGAGCTGGACAGTATGTAATGATGTTTTGTAATTCAGCTATCATTATCTCAACCCATTAACTTAAAAATTGAAGTGCTGAATAAGTTTCCACCATCCTGTTTCCAAAGACACAAGGAAGCCTGCTATTTTCGGCAATCTGAGACGTCAAGGCAAAGATTCTTTGAAACACAGTACAGGCAAATTATATGTGATGTTTCCAGCGCAACCACTGACTGAATGAGTGAATTGTTCAGCTTTGTTGGGGGAAAATTGCTTTAAAGATGACAAAAATTGTATTTTGGTAAAAACAGCATTATCATAATCACATATATCACCGAGACAACTATCACCCCATGCATCGCCAAGGACACTGGGATTATTAGTAAAATGCTCTTTGGGAAACAGTGTGACAGATTTGACAAAAATTGTTGTGCCTTCCACAAATGCATTATGCTCGATGGGAGGCAAAAGAATAAACAAACAAGGCCCAGAAAATAAATATAAAGTGAAAGGGTTATTATCTTGTCAGCTTTATTTCCCATGATGCATCAGCACTTAAACGCCAACTAAACTTTTAATTCGCTGATATTGAAGGAGATTTAACATTTAAATGTGTCTCCCTGCATATGGAATTCACGACCACAGTACGTAGTAATGGTTATCAACTTGAATTGCTTTAAAAGGGGATTAGGCTTCCAGTGGCTAGTAGTCATAATGACTACATATTACTTCTGTTAGCAGAAGCAGTTGCCAGGGATCATGAGTGGAAGAGCGCTGTTCCAGTTCTGACCCACTGGTAAGCTTCCAGTAGACATTTGGATAATCGCTGTGAAAGCAGAAAGCCAAACAGGCCTCTGGTCTGATCTGCCAGGGTTCTTCTTACATTCTGGTGTTATTCCTTAACCATTTGAAAAACCATTTCACTAAGCTGTTAACCTCAGGCAAATACGTTTACGGATGCTACTCCATGAAAGGGCTTTGAGACGTTGGCTTGGTTCACATGCAATGTCAAACCGTAGCTTCAGGCTCACAAAGCCTTTCTTGCCACTCCAGATGGCGCCACCATTAGGTAGAATGAATGGACATTTTGCTACTTGAGGCTGAGGCCAAGGACAAAACGATGCCTTCCTCTCATTCCACACATAAGCCAGCTGGACTGGGAGTTGAATCTTACTTCAGCATGGGCAATGGAACAGCATCCTTTTCACAGTTGAGGGAAACAGGCTAGTTTTAGGCATAGGCAGTTCAGGACAAGCCACGTGGCGTGTTCAGTTCTATCCTCCAACAGAGGGGAATAGCTGGCAGGCTTCTGTTGAGTACAGGCAACACTCAACTTTCACTGGGGTGATGTTCTGGGAATAGTGCCCAAGGCCAAAATTGTGTGTAGTCAAAATGCATTAGGTTCAATGGCAGGGGGTAGGGTTGCCAAATGTTTTCGTTTTTTTCCTGAATGCACAGCCCCTTTTTAATTTCCCCCAAGTGTGTACAACTGAATGCACACAAGTTAAATGTGCACAAGTTGTGAGTTGTACTGGTCCTGAAAGACCTACATTGGCTCCCATTCCATTTCCGGGCACAATTCAGCCCAGTATACCTCAAGAAGCATTTCCACCCCATCGTTCTGCCCAGACACTGAGGTCCAGCTCCAAGGGCCTTCTGGCGGTTCCCTCACTGTGAGAAGTGAAATTACAGGGAACCAGGCAGAGGGCCTTCTCGGTAGTGGCACCCGCCCTGTGGAACGCCCTCCCATCAGATGTCAAAGAAATAAACAACTATCTGATTTTTAGAAGACATCTGAAGGCAGTCCTGTTTAGGGAAGCTTTTAGTATTTGATGAATCACTGTATTTTAATATTCTGCTGGAAGCCACCCAGAGTGCCTAGGGAAACCCAGCCAGATGGGTGGGGTATTATTATTATTATTATTATTATTATTATTATTATTATTATTATTATCTACCTCCCACCATCCACAGAGGCATCAGGGTGGGGGCTGGTGCATATAAAACTGTATTGGCAAAGACTTCCATGCTTGGTTAGGGTTAGGTTGTCTCTCGGGACAGATGGATACCAACAACACTGATTGGCAGTGCCTTTCCAGGGTTTCAGTAAGGGTTCTTTCCCTGTCCTACCTGGGAATACTTAGGATTGAATCTGGGGCCTCCTGCATGCCAAGCAGATAACTGTACCACTAAGGCACAGTATAGTAAATCCTTGCATTTAAGTTAAAAGGGTCGGGCTGAAGATGAAGGGAAATGCTCTTGTCTGGAACTCTGGACAGCCACTGACAGCCAGAATTGGAAGTACAAACAGCCTGAACTGATATAAGGCAGCTTCCTACATTACATGTGTGCTCATCCCACTGGTTCCAGTTGCATTTATTTTATCACCACTGTGACCAGAAATCATGTTTCATGTTAAGGAAGTGCAATTTCATTTTGCTGCTGCTGCTGCTCCTTCCTCCATCCATGGATCAGGCTGGGAATCCTTTGTGTACAGATTCATTCATGGCTCAAACCATTTAACATACTGCATTGCTTGGAAACCTGGATGCACTGTTGCTTGTTGGTTTTGTCATTTAGAGCAGGGAACGTTGTCCTATTAGAAGCTGCGGGAGCTAATGAAAATGGAGTTGTTCTGCTTGAGCAATAGATTTCAGACTTGTCTGGTCTGGCTAATTCAGCAGGCAAAAACTCTATTCACTCCCTACATGATGTTCTCAAGCTGGATCGCATATGTGGTTAACGTGCGTTTGCAAAACTACCCATTTTGCATTCAGGTGCTCAAAGCCAAAAATTGGCAGTTTCACACAGCTCTGGAGAGTGTCCAGCTGTGAAATGAAATTCTGTGTAGCACTTTAGCCTATGCAGGAGCTGGTGGAAAATCTTTTGCTACCCCAGTGGATAGCACATACGACTTCCCGCATACAAAATGCAATGAGCTATCGTTTACAATGTTGTTCATTTTTATGAAGCAGAGAGAGTCCTGGATGATTAGCTGCTGAAATTGTCAGCCCTTCAGGCTTTCTTAACAAATATTTTGTTTTTGAATGAAAAAGATGATTGGTTCTGGATACTTGCAAAAAAAGGAAGGCTTGAGAAGAGATATGCATTTTAAAACCAAGATAGTCCTGTCTGAAAGCTTTTTGACCTGATTTGAAGCCTGAAGCCTGATGTACATTTCCTTGAGAGTAAGTCCCAATGAAGACAGTGGGATTTACATCTAAAAACACATGTTATTTGTTTGTTAATTATATTTTTATCTCATCTTTAAAGGAAAGTCAAGGTGGTGTGAAAGGTTTCACCTTTCATTTTATCCACACTGCAACCCTGCAAAGTAAGTTAGCTAGAACAACATTGACCGGCCAATATAACCCTGTGATTTATTTATTTTTTGCTAAGTGGGATTTGAACCCTGGTCTTCAATATCCTAGCCTGGCCACTACACTAAAAAAATGCAAGGACATTTTTTTCCCATATGCACAAAAATAAAACTAGTCCTCTCTTATAATAAAAGAATGTTCTTTTCAATCACACGCTTGCATCATTCCTTCCAATCTAACTACTAGAAGCAGAATATTTTTAATTGTATTATTTTTTAATATAAATGCTTCTACGAATTGCAGTTTTAAAATGAGAAGTTCTCTCTTCGTTAAATTACAGGGAAAGTGGCTCTTTCGAGAGGGCAACTGCAATGACACATCTGTGCACTGTAAGGAAAGTATGCCTCTTGCTTCAGAAATATATATTTTAACCTATTTGCAAACATATGCAATTTTAATTGATTGGTTAATCAAATAAAGCATGCATGATTAATCAGTGGCAATTTGTCTAACAGAGTTGCAGCCCCAGCTGTAAGACTCCGTACAGCAACAATTAAGTGCTCGGGATGGAAGATGCCAACAGGTGCACCAGCTGTGTCATAATTGCACGAATAGTCTAGCAGTGTTACAGGAAGATTCACCAGCTCACCTGTTTTAAGTTCTAGGTAGTGCTGAAACTGGAATTCTAACAGCAGCTTGCAGGGAACATTCAAATACTGCAAGGAAGAGTGACCTGTGGTCCCCAGAATATTAATGTATCATGTTCCAGTCTAAGTCTTAGAGACATACACAGCGTCATATGTGAACTAATGGTCTTGGTGGACCGCACTGGGGACCCCATGGTTTGTTTGATCACTGATGTTCTGCCAGCATGCAAACTACTATTGGGTTGTCATTGCATACACCAGTTGGACACTGTTAACTGACCCTTTTTCAATTAACATGGAGCTGTCTTTTGTTTATTTCAGCCAATTTCATTATTAGCTACCTTCTGTGGATCTGGCGAAAGTCTGTTGTCCATATTACCGGATATCCTTTTAAGTATTTTAATGGACAATCTGTGATAAGCTCTCTCCAATGAAATCAGCGGGGCTTAACAGTGCTTAGTTTGGGCTGGTTGATGGCATTTCCCCCCCCTCTTCACTTTGCTTCTGTTTTTTTCCCTCATCTGAAGCTGCCTAGTCATTTTTTAATTAAATACCATTTTTGTCAGCATCTCTCACGTAATTTACTATCATACCTCTGAGGAGGTCTTATTGGGAATTAATAATGTAGTACCGTTATTTTCCAGAGCACAGTCACTTAAGAACATAAGAAAAGCCTGTCAGATCAGGCTAATGGCTTATCTAGTACAGTCATCCTGTTCTCACAATGGCCAACCAGATGCCCACGTAAAACCTGCAAGCAAGACATGAGCACAAAAGCATTCTCCCCTCCTGCAACTCCCAGAAACTGGTATTCAAAGGCATACTGCCTCCGACAGTGAAGGCAGAATATAGCCATCGTGGCTCTATTTCTCCATAATTTTGTTTAATACTCTTTTAAATACATTCTCATTGGTGGCACTCTCTAGTTCTTATGAGAGCTAATGCCATACTTTAACTACATGCTGTGCAAAGGTTTATTTTCTTTTGCCTGTCCTGCTTCTTCCAACCATCAGTTTCATTGGATGTCTACAAGCTCTAGTGTAATGAGAAGAGGACCAAACTTTTCTCTACCCATTTTCTCCACACTATTCGTAATTTTATACACCTATATCAAGTCACCTTTTACCCACCTTTCCTCAAATGCTGCAACCTTTCCTGTTAGGCAAGTTGTTCCATCGCACTGATCATTTTGGTTGTCTTTATCTGAACCTTTTCCAGTTCTGCAATATCCTTCTGAGGTGAGATGACTAGGCCTGTACTCAGTATTCCAAGTGCGGTTACAGCATATGATATTGGCAGTTTTATAATCAGTATCTTTCCTAGCATAGGATTTGCCTTTTTCACAGCTGCTGTACACTGGATCAGCATCTTCACTGAGCATATTTACTACAACCCCAAGGATGTTGCTTCTGGGAGGTTACCCTCAGAGGTTTTTGGGTAACTAGTGACCAACAAGTCTAATAAATGATTATACTGATGGTGATGTTTGTTTTCTTCCTTGGCTTTTATAGACAAGCGAGTTATAGAATGATTTGTGGGTGGGTGGTTTTTTAAACAAAAACAAAAAACCCCAACATTGTTGCTGTTATTACTGAGAACAATAATATGAATAATATGCATAGGCAAGCGAGTTATAGAATTTAAAAACAACACTGTTGCTGTTATTACTGATAGTACCAATCTGAATAGTATTCACGTGTCAAATGAAATGCACGCCAAAAACACGATGAAATATATGACACGATGCCCGTTGCCTTTTATTTAAGTAGTTCCTCGCCTTTTTCCTTGGCGTGCATTTCATTTGAAATGCGCGCGTACATAGCTGTCAACTTTTCCCTTTCTTTAAGGGAAATTCCCTTATTCCAAATAGGATTCCTCGCAAGAAAAGGGAAAAGTTGACAGCTATGCGCGCGTGTGTGAAGGGGAATACGATAAACCCATAAACAACGACGACACTTTTATTAATAATAGTATGCATCTGTCACAAGTTAAGCGCATCAAGGAGAATGAGGCAGCTTCGCCCTGCAAGCGAAGAAGCACGTGGAGCTGCCAAGGGTCTCCGTGCTCGCCGCTCTCTCGGCGCCACGTGTCGGGCAGCATCTCTCCCACTCCAACCGGCGAGTTATCGCAGGGCGGCGGCGGGGTGGGGGGCGCGCTTGTTTTGAAGGCTTCCCGCCACCCCCAGCAGCCTTTCAGCCTAAGCACAACGAACAGGACCCTTGACGCTTCTGCTCCCGTACACGGGGCGTGAGACCTCGGGGCTACCGCGTCGCTCCGCCCTTCCCTCAGCGCCGCCCAGCCCACGGGAACTACAACTCCCATGATGCTTCGAGCCTTCCTACCAGCTTCGGCCGCCGTGATTCTTCTTCTCCGCTTTTCCCATAAGGCACTGGGCCTGGTGACCCCTGCCAAGGTCGTGTCGAGGGAAGAGGCAGCCAGTTTCCGCTCAGGTTCCCTCCGCTGCCGGTTGTGCGTGCTCGTCCTCCCGGCGCCATGTTGGGTGTCAGCGTCCGCCGGTTCGCCACCTCGGCCATTCGCCGTTCGCATTATGAGGAGGGGCCTGGAAAGGTAGGACGAGGAAGGGGAGGTCGGGGCTCCCCCCCCCCCGCAATTTCTTCCCCGGGCCTGGCCCAGGGGAGCTTCCCAGGAGGTATCTGCCCGCCATGCTGGGGTATTTGCGCCTCTTGGGGTCTCGGGGGTGCTTTTTGGTTGGCGCTTGGGCTTGAGGAGGCTGGGGGGGGTCCTTGAGGGAGGGGCGCTGATCCCCCCCCTTCCATCCCAGTCTCTCTAGCGAAGCCATTATTTTTCATTCGTTTTCTCGGAGGTCATATAGCAATCCGTTCCCCAGCCGTTGCTCTTCCACTAGGACCTTGCTTCGCCCTACAGCTGCTTACAACACCACATTATTTATTGTTATTAAATGTATGCTATTTGTACTCGCCCATTTGACTGAACCTAACCCTTTAGATCACAACTAAAGGGTGATCGCTTCAAAAAAAAAAAAAGCTCAACAGTAACTTCCCTCTAAAAAGAAAGCTCAACAAAGGTGATCCCAGCCCCCCCAAAAAGCTCAAAGACTTTGGCTAACTTCCCTCTAAAAATCTGAACAACTGAAGGCCAATCTCTGCCCCCCCCCCCAAAAAAGCCCAGCTAAATAAATACTAATTTATTAATTTGAGGTTCAAAAAAATAAATAAATATAGGAGTAATTCTATATGTCGGGGTGGAAATACAAGGACATTTTTCCCCAGTAGGCAAAATGGCTCCATGTAGGCTACGGGCTGCAGCCTTCATTGTATGAGGCAAATGCATTGTACAAAATGGGAGGTATGCTAGCGTGGATCTAAAGCAGTGGTTCCCAGTCGGTGGTCCTCGGACCCCAGAGGGTCCATGGTACCATTCACATAACAATAACTACAACAGGGATATCAAAAATTTCAAAAGTAGGGGGTCTGTGGCTTGGCTTTTGAAAAACAGGGGTTCTGCAGTACTTAGCTAATATGAAACCACTTCTCTAAAGGACTACTTTAGGTGGGATTGATGGAAACATCTTGAAAATCTTGTTGGTTTCAAAATAGTACTTCAGTTTTATCACGGGAGAAGGCTATGGGTTGAGAAACTTCCAACAAAACGTTCCACTGGTGCACCTAACTCATTAGATTGATCATAGAATTGAAGAGTTGAAAGGTACAGCAAAGTTCATTTAGTCCAACTCTCTCCCATGCAAGAATCATTTTCCTAACATGGAGCTCAAACCCACAACCCTGAGTCTCATGCTCTACCAACTGAGCTATCTCAACATTGTGGAGTTTTCATATTAGATCCCATCTATAGGCATTGAACTCAATGCATCGCTCTTTGGGCTTTAAGCACTGACATAGTACAATATTCTTGCTAATGCAACATGATTCTCTCTCCTTGGCTGCTAAGTTTCCAGTGGTACAAATGATGAGAACATAACAGTATGAATAATGATGATACTGTAAACGCTTTCTGATGTACCTAGTCCTCTTCGTGAATTCTATTAAAGAAGTTGCCAGAAGATCATTTGGGAGGGAAACAAAATGGTGATATTGCAATAATGCCATGAAAATACAATTAGATCATGATCTTAGTCTCACCTATGATTAATCACTGTTTACGCCTTTATACTCTTTTAAGAGTCAAGCAAATGAATACCCTGATGGAAGCCTAGCTCAAATTGTACATGAAGTCTTCCCATATGCAGGGCAAAAATCTGTCTTGATACCAACACTGCCACATTTTAAAAATATGGCTGAATGTACATTGAGTACAGTTAAATGATAATGATTGGGATCAGAGCAATTAAGTGTTTAATTTCCTTCACTTTTTCTAGGACTTGGCTAAATTAGCTTTTGCGCATATTAATAACTTGGTACCACCGCTATAAAAGAACTTCAAAATTCTTGTCTCTCCAGAACCTCCCTTTTTCTGTGGAAAACAAATGGCGATTATTGGCAATGATGGCAGCCTTCTTCGGAAGTGGATTTGCTGCTCCTTTTATTGTAGTAAGGCACCAGCTGCTCAAGAAGTGAACATACAATAATGGGTAATTACTACTATTTGTTTTATATCTCTCTAAGTTTGTTATTGTGTGCCAGTGGATTACTTGGATTGTCACAGAACTATACATACACTACGAATTTTTGTTTTAACACTAAATGTTTGCTGGTGAAGAAATACAAATATTACTGTGTTATTCTTTACGTGGTAGGCACTATTCCTGTGAGTAGTTAAAATTCTGGGTAATGCAGGTAGAGCAAGTTGCACACATATAAATTGCCTTTGATTAAATCCAGATTTGAATTGGCATCAAAAATATTAAGGTGGGAGCCCTCATTTAAAAGCACTAGCAAAATATTTGAGCTTGTCAACTTCATAGCAGTTTGATCTCTGCTGTTGAGCTGAAAGAAGGAAAAGTACTTAAGCGAAAGGTGTTGCACCTTTGCCTTTACAGCTTGATCCTGAACCAGCTCTCTACCGTTATGTACCAGTGATGGGCCTGATATGTGCACCTTCACTGGGAACTGGCGTAGTATAGTGGCATTTTTACCTGTTTCCCCATACTCTCCACCACCTTCTGTGCTGGTCATCATGGATGGCAGGTTTGTAGATGCAGCAGCGGCTATGCAATTTCTTTAAGCCTCGCTGTTGCTGGCCAGGGGTTTGGAATGTCTTCCCCTTCCAAGATTGTGGCAATAATAATAATAATAATAATAATAATAATAATAATAATAATAATAATGGAACTTCTATAAAACAAGAGCAGGGGCATGGGTCGTTGTTGGGCCATCTGCATGCACAAGGTCCTGGATCCAGCCTTTAGAATTTCCAGTTGAAATGATATTGATTAGCAATTAATGGGAAAGATCTCTTCCTGGAATTTGGCAAACTGCTGTTAGACAGGGAAGACAGTAGTGGACCAGATGGATAAGTATTCTGAGCCAGTATAAAACAGCTTCCAATGTCCACATCAGATCTAATTTCACAGTGTTCCGTGAAATGTTAATGCATAAGTCTGATCTGTAGGTGATGATGCCTTTGGAGTATACTTCACAATTTGATTTATTGAATCCACTGTAAAGTATTTGTAAGGAAGGGCTTTCTGTCTGCCTGACTTATTTATTTTTCTTTCAGAATGAAGATGGAAGTTTATCTAGAGTACAACTTTCTTTTCTGAAAGAAAGCATACAACTAAGACTAATCACACTGGATGTGTTTGTAAATAAAAATTAAATCTGAAAATAGAGTGTGGGCTTTTATTTTTGCTTGCTGCTCAGTTATTGAAATCCACAATGCAGAATCATTCCATCCTCATTGAAAATGGAGATGAGACTTTTATATTTTGCCTTAATTCAGTCTGTTTGGTATCTTCATACACACACCTTTCAGTTTCTCTATAATATGCAACTACTGGTATAAATCTGGGAAACTTGAGTTTTTCACTGAGGGGATGATGTTCTATTTGAGGGTGTTCATCAGTGGCCCAGATCCCATTGATAGGGGTCCAGCTGTGGGCAATGTGTCTCAGTTGTTGCAGCTGGACTACTTTTTCTCTTGCACTCAGTGTTGGTATGCCACTCCCAATTGTAGAAAGAGCAGCATGGTTTGCTCCTAGAGAAAGTATTGGTCTGCAATATTAAGCATTCTTACTAAAAAAAACAGTTAAACTGGAATTCCTATACTGTAGTCTATTATCAAGGGTGGCAGTCCTCAGACAATTCATTTTTTTACTGCAGCCCTGAAGTCCACCAACCTAGACTCATGTGCAAAACAGTCTCAGGTAAAACATGCTACGAAATAAGTAACCGGATGCCCATGCATACATACACAATTCAGGAATTCGTCATTGGTACCAGAACTAATCTTCCTGCCCAAATCCATTTCTAGTTCTACTACAAACATTCTTTTTCCAACATTTATTATTGTTTTTAAGGTAGGGAGCTTTTTGCATGTTAGTATTGCCACCATGGGTTCCATAGGTAAATCCTCATCTGCTTTCTGGCCTACTAATTGTTAAATTTAAAGTAAGGCAAGTGATCTACAGTGATAACCAACTAAGCCAAACCTGGACTAGATCCACTGAAATCAATGGACTTGGCTGCAAAGGGTCTATACTGAGTATTCAGTTTTGTCTTAAGAATTTTTAAAGGTGTTTTGCTGGATCAGATAGGCCTTGTAATCAAGTGTAATTTATGAGAAATCTCTCAACAGATGGGCCACCAGAAATTAACTGCTAAATTACTGGTGTCTTAGCTACATTCTGAACATAACAATTGCTTCATTAGTGATGTGAGGTGAGAATATCCTCCACAAACTAAATTCTAATGTAAGAACCAGTTTTACAACCCACATTTAAAAAGTCTAGAAAATAATAAGTCAAGCTGTGATATGCCAGTGTAAGCAATGAATAATGATTTTTTGATCTAGTTACATTACTGGGCATTGTGTCATTCCCCATTTGTAGTTCTGAAATGTGAGCTACAAAAACATTTTTTTTTTAGTTTTAAAAATGCTATTCATTTAATTGGATAAACATTTGTATTTGTATGTATCTCAACTATATGTAATAGCCTTTTTTTCTATTTTGGTGTGACCTTATTCTTAGCAATTTTACACCCTTGGCCATACACTGATTTTTTTACAGAAAGTAGCTTTAATGCTTTATACACTTAAAAGTACCTAAAGGTAAAGGTACCCCTGCCCGTACGGGCCAGTCTTGACAGACTCTGGGGTTGTGCGCCCATCTCACTCAAGAGGCCAGGGGCCAGCGCTGTCCGGAGACACTTCCGGGTCACGTGGCCAGCGTGACATCGCTGCTCTGGCGAGCCAGAGCCGCACACGGAAATGCCGTTTACCTTCCCGCTGGTAAGCGGTCCCTATTTATCTACTTGCACCCGGAGGTGCTTTCGAACTGCTAGGTTGGCAGGCGCTGGGACCGAGCAGCGGGAGCGTACCCCGCCGCAGGGATTCGAACCGCCGACCTTTCGATCAGCAAGTCCTAGACGCTGAGGCTTTAACCCACAGCGCCATCTGCGTCCCAAAGTACCTAGACCTGTACAAATATGTGTAACAGTATGTGAGGTGGCCTTGATTTAAACAGTTGATGTTTCTATATTTTTATGTAGTGCCAGTAACTATTATACTACATGTACACTAACTAATATAATTTTCAATGCATTAAAATGAATATTCTATTTTAAATGAAAATTATCTAATAATCTCATTAATTGAAAATATTATCCAAAAGATTATTCTCAAGAATTTAATATCACTGCTTGATCAGACCAATGGCCCAACTGTTCTCACAGTGGCCAAGCAAGCCTGTTGGAAACCTTCAAGCAGGATATGAGCATGGGAACATTGTTGTCTCTTTCCAGTAACTGGTATTCAGGAGCAGTAAAGGTAAAGGTACCCCTGCCCGTACGGGCCAGTCTTGACAATCTCTGGGGTTGTGCGCCCATCTCACTTAAGAGGCCAGGGGCCAGCGCTGTCCGGAGACACTTCCGGGTCACGTGGCCAGCGTGACAAAGCTGCATCTGGCGAGCCAGAGCCGCACACGGAAACGCTGTTTACCTCCCCGCTGGTAAGCGGTCCCTATTTATCTACTTGCACCCGGAGGTGCTTTCGAACTGCTAGGTTGGCAGGCGCTGGGACCGAGCAGCGGGAGCGCACCCCGCCGCAGGGATTCGAACCGCCGACCTTTCGATCGGCAAGTCCTAGGCGCTGAGGCTTTAACCCACAGCGCCACCTGTGTCCCTTATTCAGGAGCAGTACTGCCTCTCAACTGGAGGCAGAACAAAGCCATCATGACTAATAGCCATTGATAGCCTTGTCTTCAAGGAATTTGATCCTCTTTCAGAAGCCACCCAGGGACGCAGGTGGCGCTGTGGGTTAAAGCCTCAGCGCCTAGGACTTGCCGATCGAAAGGTCGGCGGTTCGAATCCCTGCGGCGGGGTGCGCTCCCGCTGCTCGGTCCCAGCGCCTGCCAACCTAGCAGTTCGAAAGCACCTCCGGGTGCAAGTAGATAAATAGGGACCGCTTACCAGCGGGAAGGTAAACGGCGTTTCCGTGTGCGGCTCTGGCTCACCAGAGCAGCGATGTCACGCTGGCCACGTGACCCGGAAGTGTCTCCGGACAGCGCTGGCCCCTGGCCTCTTAAGTGAGATGGGCGCACAACCCCAGAGTCTGTCAAGACTGGCCCGTACGGGCAGGGGTACCTTTACCTTTACCTTTACAGAAGCCACCCAAGTTGGTAGCCATCGCTACCCTCCTGTAAGGGCAAGCATGAAAATGCTTTCTTGTGCCTGAATCTTAACCTTCCTTTCACCATTGTTCATATGTATATGTATGTATTTTTATTGGTTTTCAAATACAAAAACAAATTTATACGTTCCATACATCTTAATTACATCTTACTTCTCTTTTTTGGCTTCCCTCAATTTGTCTGCCATTCCTTCCCTTTGTTACCTTTTACACATTTCTGCCCTTTTAACCATTTCCCCTCACAGAGCTTCCTTAAAACTTACAAATGTAATTTGATTATCACTCAGTTTTTGCATATATTGGATAAACTTTTCCCAATCTTCTGTAAATCTTTGATCTCGTCGATTCCGGATCCTTCCTGTCATTCTGTCCAGTTCTGCATAATCCATCATTTTAGTTCTCCATTCTTCTATCATAGGTAATTCCTCCTGTTTCCATTTCTGGGCCATCAATATTCTTGCTGCTGTCACTGCATATAAAAATAACTTCTGTCTTATTTATCTCATTACCTGTGATGCCTAGTAAAAATGCTTCTGGTTTCTTAACAAATGTATATTTCAACATTTTCTTCAATTCAATATAAATCATTTCCCAAAAGCATTTTACCTTCTTATATTCCCACCACATATGAAAAAAGTACCTTCTTTTTCTTTACATTTCCAACATTTGTTACTTGTCTTACACATTTTTGCTAACTTCACAGGTGTTACATAACATCGGTACATCATTTTCATAACATTTTCTTTTATAACTGTGCATGCAGTGAATCTTAAACCTTCTTTCCAGAGTCTTTCCCAATCCTCCATTTGTATATTATACCCTATATCTTTGGCCCAGTCAGTCATAACTGATTTTACCTCCTCATCCTTCGTACACCATTCCAATAATATCTTATACATTTTTGCTAAAATCTTATAATAATTATTCAATATTTCTGTCTGAAATTTTGATTCTTTATCAGCAAAACCCCTCTGATTTAAATCTTTTCTAAACATCTCATTGATTTGAAAAAAATGCAGCCAGTCATTCACATAATCCTTAACTTCTTCAAATGGTCTCATTTTCCTTCACTTTTACACATTAACTTCTCATATGTCACCCAACCCCCTGTCATATTGACTTTCCTCACACTTATCGCCTCCAACGGCAACAACCAATATGGAGCTTTTTGTTCCAACAAGTTTTTATATCTTTCCCACACTTCAATCAAAGACCTTCTTATAATGTGATTTTCAAAACCTTTATGTACCCGTTTCTTGTCATACCACAAATACGCGTGCCACCCGAATCTATTATCAAAACCTTCAAGATCTAACACATCCGTGTCTTCTAATTTCATCCATTCCTTCAACCAACAGAGGCAAGATGCTTCGTAATACAATTTCAAGTCTGGCAGGGCAAAGCTTCCTGTTTCTTTTGCGTCTGTCAATATCTTAAATTTTATCCTTGGCTTCTTACCCTGCCAGATATACCTTGAAATTTATCGTTGCCAATTTTTAAAAATCGCTGCCCCTTTGATTACTGGAACTGTTTGAAACAAAAATAACATCTGGCACCCTTGTTCATACTGGGCACAAAACTTAACATTTTGAGTCTTTTGTATTTTGTATTCTCACCCAGTAGAAAGCAGATGGGATAATTATGTAAAACTCTCTATTAACGCCTTGGTATGGTTGCAGTTTGTAACTAGATACTAGAGTCCTCCATTACCTGCATGCTGAGATGCAACACAATACTTGTTCAAAGAGGGAGGCTTTTTACATTTGGCCAAATAAGCTACAGATTTCTATTTAAACAAATTTCACATAACACTACTGCTAATACCCAGAATGAACAGTAATATTAAATAAAATAAAACATGATATCTCAGTTTGTTCGAGTGTTGTGCCGCCCAGAGTGGCTCGGAAAACCCAGCCAGGTGGGCAGGGTATAAATAATATTATTACGCCAAAGTTGTAGGTTCAGTCCCCATGCAGGACAGTTGCATAGTCCTGCATTACAGGGAGTTGGATTAGTTCAGTGGTTCCCAACCTTTTTTTGGCCATGCCCCACCTAAGCATCTCTAAAATCTTGACACGCCCCCCCCCCCCAGTTATATATTATTCAAAAAGTGAACTATAGTGGTACCTTGGATTAAGTACTTAATTCGTTCCGGAGGTCTGTTTTAACCCGAAACTGTTCTTAACCTGAAGCACCACTTTAGCTAATGGGGCCTCCTGCTGCCGCCCTGCCGCCGGAGCACAATTTCTGTTCTCATCCTGAAGCAAAGTTCTTAACCTGAATATTACAGATTCTGGGCTAGCAGAATCTGTAACCTGAAGCGTATGTAACCTGAGGTACCACTGTATTTACGTGGAGGAAGCCTAAAAGGTAATCCACTGTTAACTCATTCTCGAATTGCCCCCCCCAAAAAAAAAATCAAATTGCCCCCGTGGGGTGTGCCCCACATTGGGAACCACAGGATAACATGATCCTCAAGTTCCCTTCCACCCCTATGATTCTGTGATTCTATAGTAAAATAATATCTGCTCCTTTAGGAAGGAAAAGTGTCTAAAACAGTTCAGCTACAGAATCCTGATTATCACCAGTGGGTTGGGGGTGGAGATGTTTGCCTTGGCTCTGTGACATGACTGCTAACAAACCATTGTCTCTCAACCTCTCTGTTTTGAGTCTAAAATGGGCTAAAAGCATGGTAACCTGTTGTTGGGTTGTCAAGAGAGGGTGTAAATATTGCTACCTGCAGTGAACCTTCAAGAGAGCATGATATTCAGAAATAAATATGACCAACAACACTGAATGAACAAATGAGACTGGGTGACAGTTTTTCATGTGTTCACTGGCAAGAAGCTGATTTGAGGACAATTAATGGTCTGCACAAGCACCCAACGCTAAACTAATCAGATCAGCTTCTGAGCAGTACATGGCAGGAATTCTGCTTGTTTATTATTTTTTATGACTTGCAATGAATGTTGATTCTGAAAAGCTCTTTAAATCATCCTCGTGGCACATGATAAGTCAGGAAGGAGCGACCTTTTCCCAGAGCAGCATTTTCCCTGCTTATGGTTTCCCAAATACTGATAAAGTTCTGTGAGTACAACACAAAGTGCCAGATTCATCATACTGAAATGATGGCTAATGTGCAATGCAAGGTAGCTGGCTTTACTCCTGGCACATAAGCTATATCACTCATAATTGTTTGTGCATTCCTGCAAATGCCAAGAAAATCAAACATCTGTCATGCCAGATGAGGGAACGCGACTCATTTACCACACTTAGCACTCCACTCATCCTGGAAAAGGTCACTTGGACATCAACAAGCTGTACGTGGTTAACCAGAGTAGAAAATGATAGCATACATCTCCCAAGGCATGTAGATGGAATTGGTGGCTCTAACAATATTAATATGGTTATTCACCTTCAAGGAATGTTTTTTTGTTTTCGTTTTTTCAAATGTATACAAAATTATGAGGTCTAAATGGCTTATTCTGGAAAGTCTAAAAGCTTGGTGTGTGAAATATTAACAATTTGGATTTTACAATTGATATATATAGGCAGAGTTTACCCACTGAATTTAATGCAGCTTATGCACAGAAAAATGTGCATTTTAAGTTGCTTTGGACATCTTAAAACTTCATATTCAGTGTTTTTTAAAGTGCTAGACATTTTTGCTACAATTTTTGCTCTAGGCGAACTTCGCTATCGGATACAATTGCTAAAACAAATAGAGGTAAAAAAACAGCAATACTGGGATAAATGAAGAAAAGGGCCACTTGGTGGTGGTGGCTCCCCAGTAACTGAATAATAAGAATAATCATTTTATTACTTATACCCCACCCATCTGGCTGGGTTTCTCCAGCCACTGTGGCTGACTTCCAGCATATCTAAAAACATAATAAAAACACCAAGCATTAAAAACCTCCAGATACGGGGCTGCCTTAAGATGTCTTCTAAAAGTTGTGTAATTATTTATCTTCTTGACATCTGAAGGGAGGGCTTTCCGCAGGGAAGGTGCCACTACCAAGAAGGCCCTCTGCTCTCTTTAATGCCCTCAAGAGGCTTATGTTGTGTCTTCTTACAGTCTTTTCAGCACCACATGCAGGCCGTTACAGCTTTTAAACTATGAATTTCAGGGTCGATTGATTTTCAGAGTTGTTGCATGTAGGGTGTCCATGTGCCCTACTTTACAAAGGAAAATTTGAAGAACCCAAGTTTGGTTTCAAAATGAAGAACCCTAAGAAGGGAGAGCAGGGGCCTTGAAGTTGCCCAACGCTAGCCAGTACCTGGAAGGAAGAGACGTACCTACCTACATCATTTTAGTTGTATACCACCTTTCCATAGTTAAAACCATGGTCAAGGTGGCTTGCAAGAGGAAAAAACACGTAGTTACGAACCTAACAAAGGTAGTCATAAACAATAAATAAAACATAAAAAGTACACAACCAAATTGAAGAATTTCCACAAGATCTAAAACCAATATGCAAAAAATTAATAACAGCAACAATCAATAACAGCAACAACCCCCCCCCCCAAAAAAAAAAAATATGCCAGCGTCCCCTTTTGCATTTTTTTATGGTTATGTATTTTATCCTTTCTGGCAATGTGTATGTTTTTAGTAACACTGTTTCACTGTGCTATCTCTGTTGACTGCCTGTTGTTGCTGGATTTAGTTTACTTTTTATTATTCTATATTATTATACCTCAGACTTCCATTCTTTGTAAGCCTCCCAGAGAACATTGTTATTTGGTGGCATAAAATGCTGCAATAAATGAAACATGCTTGAATCATTGCATCAGCTACCCATCTATTCCCTGCTCTTATTTCGTTGTGTCCTGAATTTTGCTGTCCCTGTGTTGGAGAGTATGCAGTAGCTGGAGTTTCTGGACCACGATCCCAAACTGGGATTCAAGGGAGCTTCCAGCATTTAAAAACATTGTTATAAATGCAAAGTAATGAAAACAAAGGAACGTGATCCTCTTCTGAGGCCCTTCTTCATGTGTCTCCTCCATGAGAGGTCCAGAGGAAGGCAAAGAAGGAAAGGACCTTGTCTGCAGTGGCTCCCTGCTTGTGGAATGCTCTCCCCAGGGAGGCTTGCCTGGCACCTTCATTACATATCTTTAGGTGCCAGGCAAATACATTTCTCTTTAACCAGGCTTTTGGCTAATTAACATTCAGTGACCTTTTAAATGTGTTTGTGGAAAGAGGGGTTATTAGTTTGGTTTATTCTGTACAGTGGTACCATGGGTTACAGATGCTTCAGGTTACAGACTTCGCTGACCTAGAAATAGTACCTCAGGTTAAGAACTTTGCTTCAGGATGAGAACACAAATTGTGTGGTAGCGGCGGCACAGCAGAAGCGGGAGGCCCCATTAGCTAAAGTGGTACCTCAGGTTAAGAACAGTTTCAGCTTAATAATGGACCTCCAGAACGAATTAAGTTATTAACCCGAGGTACCACTGTATTCTGTTTTCTCATTTTATATTTTTATAAACTGTGAACAGCATATCCTCCAACATTTCTCTGATGAAAATAGGAAAGTCCCATTCCATAAAGATAATTTTACTATTTATACGCCACTCAGCTTACCGGGTTGCCCCAGCTACTCTGGGCAGCTTCCAACATGTATAAAAACATAATGTGACATTAAACATTAAAAAAACCCCTTCCCTATACAGGATTGCCTTCAAACAGCTTGGGGGTCGGATAGCTCCATACCCTCCAACATTTCTCCAATGAAAACAGGGAGGTCCTAAGAAAAAGTGGGACATTCCAGGGTCAAATCAGAAACCAGGACAGCTTCTCTAAATCAGGGACATCCCTGGAAAATTGGGACACTTGGAGGGTCTGGAACAGCCCTGTTCATCTTAGGATGAAGGGCGCTATACACATTTAAAACTAAAATAAACTAGTTAAGAACAATAATTAAACTACATCAAAAAGCACTGAGAACCAGCAATTAAAACACAGTTTGTCCTGACAGCAGCCCAGTGATTGGCATGGTCTGCACCTTAGATTTCAAAGGCCTGTAAAGGTAAAGGTAAAGGTACCCCTGCCCGTACGGGCCAGTCTTGACAGACTCTGGGGTTGTGCGCCCATCTCACTTAAGAGGCCAGGGGCCAGCGCTGTCCGGAGACACTTCCGGGTCACGTGGCCAGCGTGACAAAGCTGCATCTGTTGAGCCAGAGCTGCACACGGAAACGCCGTTTACCTTCCCGCTGGTAAGCGGTCCCTATTTATCTACTTGCACCCGGAGGTCCTTTCGAACTGCTAGGTTGGCAGGCGCTGGGACCGAGCAGCGGGAGCGCACCCCGCCGCAAGGCTTTATTGCAAATTCCAGGCACACCTGGGCTATGAATGATTTTTTTCTTAATCCCCAATATGTGCAAGGACAATTTAGATGTCAGTTTGGCCAGGGATTTTGTAACTCGGTGGTCTTTAACTGCTCCTTCAAAACCCATTCAAACTTCTTTCTGGTATGCACACCAAACTGCTTCACAGTCGCAAGTGAGAAGAATAATTATATGTGATTGTGCTGAGCTTTTGTCATCCCCGCAGGCTCCCAAAACACTCGACATGCTGTGAATTTCGTTTGTCAGCTCCTAGGCCCAGAATGTGCAATTTTAAGATTTTGTGGGACATTTTGGAATTTCCATAATTTAACAGACCATTTGCCCATTAAAATCCGCAGAGCTCTGATGCTCAGGTGTGGAGTCGGCGGTAAAGAAAATGAGCTTAAAATAAGTATGATTAAAATAAGCCATGGCTTAACATGATGTGCAAACCTAGCCATCGTATAGCCTGCCATGGGCTTGACAGCTCTCCTGTTCTTGAAGTCTCAGGCAGCCAGCAAAAATAGCTTTATTGATCTCCCGGTGAGCTGCCATATATGTCTGATGGGATGTGTTCAGCTTCATGAGCTGCAAGTTGTGCAGGTCTAATGTACAGATTTTCTGTTTATCTCTCCTTGTTTGAGAGGGCCTGGTAATAGCTGCTTGTTCTTCATATTGTTTTGTTTTGCTTTTCTTCTCCCTTCCGCTTTCCTCACAGTGGGGGAGTTAATTGGTTTAGCAGAAAGTTCCTTGCGATGCTCCCAAAGCGATCAAATGAGCAAAGGAATAAAAGGACAAACAGAGAGGATGGTGCAGCTGGCAATGGCAACATCTCACTGAGCTATCACATAACAGAACACTCAAAATAAAAAATATAGCATCTTTTTGCAACACTAGTGAGCAAATAGGAAGCAGGAGGTGGAACCTATAATATGACCTCATGGTATTTTTGCAACATCCCTAGATGTGCCGTGTCTGAGACCGGTGGCTTAAAGACTTAATAGAGGCCTGCAGCCAACTCTGACTAATAAATTCCAGCACACACAACTCTCCCCTTAGCTTCAAATCAGTGGATTTGAGCAGAATCTCTCCCCGCTGTGCTTCTCCCTCAGTAATGCATGCTCTCTCTGTCATCTGCGCTTCCTCCACTTTGTCTCTCAGCTCCCTCTCAATTATCCCCAGCTTCCCATTCTCCATGCATGCTCCCTGAACCCTTCTCCCTGGGGGTTGGACGGATACCCATAAAAGATGCTGCAATAGTAGATTTCCTGCATTAGCAAGGGATAGAACTACTTGATGTCTGAAGTCCCCTTCCAGCTCTACAATTCTGTGGACATTGGCAAGTCTCAGCACTAAGCCGGTGCTGATTTGGGAGGAAGTAAAACTTTGTTACTGTACCACCTTTTAGATCAAAGCAGTGTATACTTGTCACCATGGCAAAGCGGTCGCTCACTACCTTTTACAACTGCAGCGGTTCATACAATAAGGTAAAAAGGTAAAGGACCCCTGGACAGAAGTCCAGTCAAAGGGTTGAGGAGCTCATCTCGTTTTCAGGCCGAGGGAGCTGGGGTTTGTCCAGACAGCTTTCTGGCCAGCATGTGGCCAGCATGACTAAACCACTTCGGGCGCAACGGAACACCGTGATGGAAACCAGAGCCCACAGAAACGCCGTTTACCTTCCCACCGGAGTGGTACCTATTTATCTACTTGCACTTTTTGGCATGCTTTCGAACTGCTAGGTTGGCAGGAGCTGGGACTGAGTAACGGGAACTCACCCCGTCACGGGGATTCAAACCGCCAACCTTCTGATCAGCAAGCCCAAGAGGCTCAGTGGTTTAGACCATAATACTACCACCTTCATAAGGTACAACCAGTCCAAGGAAACCGAACCAATGCCTCCTATCACAGAGCTGGAGCTGCTTTTTTCTCTTCCGTAACTGAGATAGCCAGGCCAGTCACTCCTTGCTTTGCTGCCAGGTGCATAGACTGGCCTAGTTTGTATGTAACTTTAAACCAGTATGGTTTAAAGCTGAACCTACAGCTTGTGGATGCACAGGGTGAAAATCGAGGCAACTTTGGTCCTTCTCTGCTCTTGCTGCTGCCACACTGTCAGGAACCAAGCCATGGTTTAGCTTTGCAGCACATCCAAACTTAGGCAGACCATGAGCTGTATCCAAGCTTCATGCTTCACATACCACCTGTCAGAGGTGTGAGTTGTGCCCAACTTTGGGCATGACATCACACAAGCGCTGCTGTCCAGCTCAGACATGGCCCGCCATCCCACACCCACTCATCACCCAGCGCCTAATCTGTGAGGTAGCTTAGGCTAAGAGTGAGCCTCAAGACTGTGTGGGGATTTGAACCCCGGTCTCCCAGCCCTAGTCCTGCATTACACCAAAATATGCAGGGCCACTGTGTTCCAGATGCAGACAAAAAAGAGCTGGTCCTCCAGGCTAATAAAATAATGTTCTTTTTAATCACACTTTTGCATCATTACTTCCATATTTTTGAACATATGAAGTGATACACAATTATTACCTTGTTTCCCTTTGATTTATTTGGCCTGATGCCTCTTTACTTAGCTATTGTTAAAATAAACTAGACTACATGGGTCATTTATGATGTGATTTAATAAGATGCCTTTTACAGGCATCTACCCTGCAGGGAGACATATAGCTTGCAAGCACCTTGTGAAAAGCGCTCCCCCCTCCCCACTTTTCATTCTTTATTTTCTTTCCTGGGATTCTGCATAAGAGGCAATTTAAAGCTACAGTGAACACGTCATTATTAAAGGACAATCTACTCAAAAAGAGCTTCATACCCTAGGAGGGAAAATGACAATCACGTGCCAAAATGAGGGAGGTCATGACTGCAAGCCTGGCTGCTTCCTAACCTTCTGTGACAATTGCCATGCAAATTGTGCAATGATCCCCCCTCTCCCATTTTTCAAACAGTAAATATTTATTCCATTGCAGCAAAAATGATGAGCCCACAAAGTGACATAAATGAGGAAGAAAGCAGTGACAAGAGCCACCTAGAAACTGGTTTTCCAGGCCCCCCCCCCCCCGCTTCATAAATGCTTGCAGAAAAAGTATCTGGAAGGTTTTTATCTATATATAGAAATTTTGCATTTGAAGCCATTTGAATAGTTTTTAAATGTACCTAGAATTTGTTAGGACTGGCTATTCAAAGATCAGAGGCAGTTTTAGGGTAGTGTGACTGGTACATGAGAGACTGGGAGGGGGTGCCAAATTTTAGTGTTGCACAGGACACCAGTGAAATCTGAGAGCTGAAAGGTTGCCACTGCAAAGATGAATATGTCCAACAGTTAAGGGCTCCTCTAGTTGACCTATTTGTTGAGCATTCATCTTGATTTGCTTGCACAAAGCCTATGCAGAGGTTAGACTATGCCTTGTCTTTATTGAACCTGTTTTGTCTGCAGGATGCTTATATGGCAATGAGCGTTAACCCTGTTTTGCTTGCAAGGTGTTTATAATCCTATTAATCATTTGTTCATCCTACACTTTTCAGTGCATTTCCCCATCAGTTCCACAACAGCAAAAAGTCAATTTTTTAAAAAGTGGATTTGTTGAACTTGGGCAATGGGTAGATATTATATTAAACCAGAGAATGATATTAAAGAAACATCCTTCTTCCATCTATCAGAGAATTTGTGGCTGAGACCTAACAAGAGTGAAGCCCGAAAAGAGCTGCTGAGAAACGAGAGGTATCAGCATGCTTGGGTGAGCCCTGAGGTGCAAGCAGTGCCGGATTTACGTATAAGCTAAACAAGCTATAGCTTAGGGCCCCACTCTCTTGGGGGCCCCAAAAAAAAATTAAAAGGGGGAGAAACTGGATGTACATTTCCAAAATATAAGATAAAAAACAAATAAACTAAAACCTACATACAGCAACAGTGTTTTGTGTTACAGTATGTAGGCTCCTATTTGTTATGTGCAAATGGCTTTAGATACCTTGTTGTTGACAAAGGACAGCTGGACATATAAAGGGCCCCATTACTTTCAGAGGCTTAGGGCCTCATCAAACCTAAATCCAGCCCTGAGTTGCAAGGCAATTTATTAATTATACCCAGTGCTTTTTTTCAGGGGGTACTCAAGGGCATGAAGAACAAGCACCTCCCTTTTTGTTGTTAAAAAGTGTGGCTCTTCATGGTGAGTACTGGCACCTATTTTTCTAGGAAAAAAGTACTGATTATACCCACAGTCTTGTTTCCATAACAATATATAGTCTACTGTCAGATCCACCCTTGATTAAAACCAAAAACATTTAGCATGGACTTTCTCACTCACAGAAGCATTAAGGCACTTGTGGTGAACACTAGAGGCAGGGTCTTTTCAGTTTGGTGGAATGCCTTCCCAAGGGATGTGCAGCTGGCCCCATCAGTCCCAGACTGAACTATTTGCATCAACTATTTCCACTGAAAACATGCTCTATATTCAATTCATTTTCCAGAAGTAGCTTTTACATCATGTGAAAGCTGAAGTATAATTTGGAAATCAACCATTAGGGACATGTCAGGAAAGTGAAATGAACTGCTGTGTGGATGCAACCTTAAATTACACCTCTGCCCATGTAGGCTCTGCTCTAAAGTTTTAAGTCAACCCATGGAGGTCAGTGGTGGAGCCAGTGGCCAAATTCTGCCTCTCCCTCTCTGCTTTCATTGCTACATGGTCGAATGCTCGAACGGTCCATATGAGTTATCCAAAAGGAGTACATAAAACATGATCTGTTTGTTAATAACGTCTTCATCATCTCTCATTAGTCAGAGACTGTGGTGGAATCTACACACACATATATAAAAATAAACTCTGTGAAAATGCTTTTTTTAAAAAAAAAAACATTTTGAAAAATACATTTGCCACTGTATAGCTGAGTCCTATCTTAAAGGTGGTGTGGGGGATATTATTAGTTTGTGCATTTCAGCAAAGATCCCATCTCATCAGTCACTGTAATTAGTAGATTAAAAATTCCCATCTGCTGCTTTGGTATTTTAATCCATCAGCAGGTTAGAGAAAAAGTACTGTCCTCTAGGATGGAAATAGGAATTGTATTTTATTATTTTGTTAAACGAACCCTAACTTGCAGCAGCAGTTCTCAAGGAAGGTAAGGCCAAAATTAGCACCGAAACAGCATACAAAAGATGATTTATGGGGAGTTAGTTTAATTTTAATAAAGTAATATAATCCCTGTTCCTTGCTTTATAGGTAGGATTTTGCCCTTCACTTATAAAAGAAACAGCTTCCTTCTGAGCTCTATTAACTGATAACATTTTTTCCCTACGCACAGACACGCTTGTTATAATTCTCTCTGGCTATGCACAGTTCACTAAACTAATGAGCTGTTTGAGGACCACATGCTTTTGGTATTCTTTTTTTCCCAATGTATATGCTGGTAAAATTGTAAATAATACCACTAAAGCCCAAAAATGTGCAAACAGTATCCTGTCAGGTGTGCCTCTAGAAAGTATACCATAGTGCTAATGTACACTTTGTGGCTGATTGTCCTAGTGATATCAGAAGGAAAACAGACCCCCCCCCCAAGGACCAATGAAGCTGTGTCTTCATGTATCTTTTCTTAATACAAAGTATAATTTTGACACCAAGCCCCTGGCTTCATCCACAGGTTCCCTGTCTCTGTTGGAGAGTTCTTCTGCTCCTCTCAGCTCATAGCCATAGCTACTAAATGGGATCCTCCTAAATGAGGGTCCTGGTTGTGCCTGGGACCCTAAGGCACCCCCGTTGGGAGAGTTGTTGCCGGACATGGCCCAAGCCTTAACCGTTGGGCCCCAGGATCGCACCAGGCTGTTTGGGCCAATTGGAGCAGTTGGCGCGATTCCTGGGGCCTATAAAAGTGGCAGCACAGAGTAACTGAGGGAACTTGCATCACACTACCGACCACCTGCCCTCCCTTCCTAATTTTAGGTGCTGCTGCTTTGACCTTGCTTTGGATTGGGTCGCCTGCCTTGGAGCAGGGGCTGGGTAGGAATTTTTTCCATTTGATAGATTGGATGTAGCCACTTGGTTTTCGCCAGTGCCCTTAGCAATCGTCACAACTTTGTAAGGTTTGGCGGTTAGGCATTGGCTCATTGAAGTGTGTGGGAGGGAAGGTGTGGCCATCACCTGTCCCTCCATGAATAAGGGTATTCCGGTAAAGAAATCTGGGGGTCCTGGATCTCATCTGAAGTCCGCTTGAGGGGCTAGGGCCATGCCAGGACCACAGGAACCCCAGGGTGAGCTTCGGTTGGTCTTCATTGATGTTGCTCCCTCGTTTGGTGTTTTCCCATTTCAGACTTCCAGCCAGAGAGGCAGGAGTCAGTTATAGTCTGTTGCCAATGCCTAAGCCAACACCGCTCACTTTGCAGGAATCCATAAAGTTGTGGCCTAAATTTTGCCCAATAACTTAAACTAAAATTACATGTCAGTGTGAAGTTATTTTCAGGGGAAAAGGGCTTGGGGGCCTCGAAGCACAACCATTATGGCTATGTTCTGCCTCCATGGTTGGAGGCAATATGCTTCTGAATACCAGTTGTTAGAAACTATAGGAAGAGAGAGTGCTCTTGTGCTCAGGTCCTGCTTGTGGGTTGCCTACAGACATCTCTTTGGCCACTGTGAAAACAGGATGGTGAACGAGATGGGTGAAACGCCTGCTCCAACAAGCACTTCTTATGTTCTTATGTCGTTAGCAGCACTACGCCAGCTGTGTCAGATGGAGGTCAGCAAAGGGGAAAGAGCCTTTTTGTTATGATGGCAGTGTTACTGTTTGCAGGGACGTTGACGATTTAAGACTGCTGTGCCCGTGAGCAAACCTCGCCCCTGATCCCACCAGTTCAATTTCTGCTTATAGAGAGTTCAGGGGAAAACTGCACATCTTAGCACAGACTGGCCACCCTGGCATTTTGGCAATATATAAATATAAGCCAATGTGATTGTTGTTTCTAAACAGCTTTAATGAACCTGCAAGTGCTGTGTCCTATCATCATAAAAAGTGGTGTGGGTGTTTTTGGGGGGGGTTGGGGGGCGGGATGTAACTAAATCTACCCAAACAGTCTCATAAAGTTGTATCATCTGATCAAAAAGTCCATTTGGGGATGGGGAAAAGAATCATCTGTTCCATTGTCCAATCCTGCACCAGGACGCCCTAGACTAGATGAAACATCCAGAGAAGATTGTGTGGTCATGGGAGCAGTATAATTACATCAACAACAATGTGTGAATCATCAACATAGGGCTCCTCCAAATGAGCTGCTTATTGTGCATTTCATTCTGATTTGCTTACACAAAGCTTACATGGAAGTTAGATGAACTCAGCTCTTTACTGAGCATTCATTTTGGTTTGTTTGGGGGACATTATATGACAATGAGCATTTATGCTGATTCATCCTGATTTGTTTGTGCTTAGGTTATAGATATTCTCATCAACTGATCATTATCCCACACTTTTTATTGCATTTCCCTGTCATTTTCCTAACTACAAAAAGGTGGGGTTTTATTGTTGTTGCACTAGACTGCTTTAACCCACTTTAATTGTGACTTGAGAACCACATCCCTACAATTCTCTATCAATCTGTCGATCCCTCTTCTCCAGAAACCCTAGAAATTGTAGCTCCGTGTGGGAACTAGGAAGTCTCCTATCAACTCTCTGAACAAATGCAGTTCCCAGAATTCTTCAGGGGAAGCCATGCCTATTTAAAGTAGTATGATAGTGCTTTAGATGTATAGTGTGGAAGGGATCACAGAGAAGTGGCTTCTTAAAGTTGTACTCATAGCGTATCAAATGCACAAACTGTTGTTCAGCACTAAATTTCACTCAGCTTCTGGCTATAAATGCTGAACCTGACCCTCCATCCATTTATTTGTTTTAGACTTTTATATCTCACGTTTCCATCATTCAGTGCTCAAAGCAGTTTACATAAAATCATCCATACCAATCTCAGACATCTTTTATGGTAAATATTGCTACATACAGTTTATCTTTGGCAAGCTGCATTAAAAGAGCACTTATTGACTGTAGTATGGCAGTCCCTTTGTGAGATTTACCTTTCCTTTTTGTGATTTTAAAATCTCAACACATTGTTTCCTATATACATGGAACCTGTGTCTGGAACAGATACATAATTGTTCTGAATGTTCAGGTGTGTTATTAAACAAGTCAATGGATCAGCAGTGGATCTCTAGGCTGAGTTCAGACTCCAGAATCCTTTTATTAATTTAGCAAGAATTTTACTGAGAGTTTTGCCATTGATTTGACCATGCTTGGTATCTCTTAAAACACATTTCTGCTGCTTGATTTGATTATTTGTGCTGAGAGAACTTGTTCTCTTTATTTCCCTCTCATTCTTAAAGCAAAACTACAGCAGCCATTTCCGTATTGTTTAAGCCCACCCGAGAGTTTCAACTTATCAATTATCACCACTTTAATGCCTATATTTAAGTTTACACACAAATTACACTGTAATGCGGACACTGATACACTCATCTCCTGTGGGTGCATTAACATTGCAGGCTTTGTCACCTTATCTTGCTCCGTCACTTTATTAAAAGTTCTTTATGGGAAACTACTGTATATGTTAGCTGTCTTATAAGATTATATCTTGAATTTGCTTCATTTTCCAGTGATTTATTACACAGCAGAATAAATTCATAGTCTAAAACTGTTGCGTTTAGGAGATAATATTTTGTCAGCTCATATAGTTTTGCAAATGCTGCTGTTAGAGGTTGTGAATAATATTTTGAAAGGCACTTAAAAGTATGAAGGGAATGCTGGAACGATTGTATGGACTGCGTCCTCCTCTGACACACTTGTACAAATTGGGAAATGATATAAGGGAGGGCTATTTAGATAGCATTCCCTATTTAGCCACATTTTGTGGAGCGACCTTTTCCAACCTTGTGCTCTTCAGACAGTTTTGGACTACAATTCCAGCATCCTTAACCATTGGCCCCATTGCCTTTGGCTAATGGGAGCCCTGCAACATCTTGAGGGCACCAAGTTTTGGAAGGCTGGTATAGAGCAGTGGTCTTCAGATGGTAGGTCGTGATCCGCTACCTTGTCGGACACAATAGCAACACTACCACCATTCAAACATGTGGGAAAAGGTTAAGAAATGACTCCCCAGATGCATGTTTGGGTTAAATGTGGGTCTTGAAAAGGCTGAAGTCTATGGAGAGCATTTCCTGTTGTCTGGATCTACCAGGTCCTGGTGCCTGAGTCAGGTGAGGCTTCTTCAGGAACAGAGGGTGAGCCCCTTGCAACTCCACAACATGCTGGAACTAGGAGTTGACTCTCCCTTGTGAGAATACCAGATAAGCAGCTGTGAAAGAGACCTCACAGACCTCACTGAATCCATCAACTGCCATATGCCTGGGCTCTCACTACACTATACTACAGTTGTAGTGTACTATAATAAAATGTAGGGAGTCCCCAAACCTCTGAAGAGGATGTCAGGGAGATGCAGCGGGGAGGGAATTGCCAGAAAACAGCTTCACTTTCCATTCAACTTCACACACACACACACACACACAAACACACAAACACATATCTATATATATAAAATTATTAGATTTATATACCGGTACTGCCCGTCCAGGGCCAGATTTAGGTTTGATGAGGCCCTAAGCTACTGAAGGTAATGGGGCCCTTTATATGTCCAGCTGTCCTTTGTCAACAACAAATTGTCGCTGTTTTTCGTGTTGAATATATACTATATGGTAATTTATGGACCTAATAGCTATCTAAAGCCATTTGCACATAACAAAATATGTATTTTATCAAAGTACATACAGCTTTTTCCCCCATTAATTTTTTTGGGGGCCCCCAAGAGAATGGGCCCTAAGCTATAGCTTGTTTAACTTATACATAAATCCAGCACTGTGCCCGTCATCAAAAGATATCAGGGCGGTTCACAGGATAAAAAAATACAAGGTTAAAACACAAGTAAATAGTTAAACGAAAACAATAAAACAATACACCCCCTTTAGGCAAAAGCAGTCAGGGATTTAATTTAACACTAGGTAATTTAACACTCTTGTGACCCCTTCCACGAAGGAGGCTGCCCACTGTATCTCTGAATGATTTGTTCCTTTTCTTTTGTCTGTATCTGCACTGGGTGTGACTAGGTCACTTGGTCAAACCCAATATAGCAGCAGCCTCAGAAAAGCCCATTTATCATTCCACTCCACCGATGGAGCCGTCTGCGATGACAGTACTGTTAGGATATTTCTGTTCCACCTTAAAAGGGGCAGGCTTTGTGAGTCACAGAGTCTGCGTATTTCCTGTTCACAGGATGTTTCTGTTTTGATAGAGCTGTTGTCTCTCTCTCTGTGCCTGAACACGCAAGCAGGCAGTCATGTTTTTTCCTTTGTTCTGACCAACGCTGAATAAACTTCTCAATAATGTTCTTCTGCGTGCATCTTTCGCTGTGCAAATTGTGCTGATAGAGTGTGCATCAGCTCTGGAATGTGGCAAGCTATTTTCTGGAGCTTGTGTCGCTAATTGTTGATACTGTATATCTACGGGAGATCGATGGATCGTCCGGAGGCGATGTGCGGGCCATGATGGGCTTTATCTCCCTCGCAGTATCCCAACAAGTACACCACATCCAATGTCTCCCACTGCTTTTGCAGAGGAAGCAGGGCCAGCTACAGCTGAGGATGTGTTTGGGAGCCATGAACAGCCTGGGAGTCCAAGATTCAGTCCTATCTTGGTATGTTCCACTGTGTTGCAGGGCATATAGCAGGTGTGAGGGAACCTGTAGCCCCCTAGAAGTTCCTGAACTCAAACTCCCATCATCCTTGACCACTGGTCATGCTGGCTGGAGCTGATATGACTTGAAGTTCAGCAACATCTGGAGGGCCACAAGTTCTCCATCCCTGGCATATAGTATAGGGCATTGAAGGATAAATACAAGTTTTATGCTAAAGTGTGTAACATATCTTGCCACTCTTTGTCCCAACAGCGCTGCCCATTTATTTAAATTCTAAAATTCCTCCGGTTGATTAAAATAATATGACAATATCATTAATATTCTTAATAAGTTCTTATTTAGGTGCTCATTTCCTATACTTGACACTTGGGGATTGAATAAAATGATCTGGTTAATGGTTAAACCTTACCCAAGAAGAATTTTTATGTAGGTCTTACATAGACTCATCCATCAGTCTCTTCATGTAGACATATGGGTAATAAAGGCATATTTGCTACAATTTATCTTTAATAAGAGCCATATATTTGAACCATGGGGAAGATTCTAAAAGTGGACAAGTTCATTTTCAGATTCAGAATGGAAGTATAAAAAGCTATCCATCTGCCTTAATTATGTCAGTGTGAAGGCTTAAAATTTACTTCCTCTTCATAAATGCTACTTAGAATTTAATTTCAGGTGTTCTGCATGGAGTGCATTGGAAAATAGCATTGCATGGAAAATAAAGGCACACAAAAGTTATTGCTGAATATTCTGGAAATCTGAAACCGATATCTATTTTGGGTCCTCCCGAATGACAGAGGTGAATCTAAAAGACCTGAATTGTCATGTGCTAGTTATCTTGTATATACTCTGGCACTATTCAGTTAGAAATCCCAGAAGGACAATAGTTAAGAGAAAATACCACTGTGCTTTTCATGTGCTTTATGGGGGGGGGGGGGCACAGAGAAATATGCGCAAGTTCTTTTTTCATTAAAAATTTGCCCTTTAGAGAGAGGAAAAAGTAGTTACGGACAACCATATTAGGTCCTGAATCAGAGCAGGGCTGTGGTATTAGCAGAGGATTTTGTTAAAAGCTCCCCAAGCCAATGTTATTTACCCGTTTAAATTGTCACAGTCAATCACCGAAGCTGCTGTTTGCTTTATAGGACCATACTGGTATAGGCCACTCCCATCTCTGCCAAGCAATGGCAAGATTCCAGGGGTCTTGGCACTTAAGCAGGTTAGATCTTCCCTAGGTTATATCTTTGCATTCCAAGAACGTAAGATGAGTCTGCTGGATTTCGCCAATGGCCCATCTAGTCCAGCATCCTGTTCTCCCCACCTTCGTTCTCTCTCTCTATATATACTGTATATATACATACATACACATACATACATACATACATATATACATACATACATACATACATACATACTATGTTCCTGGTAAATTTTATTCTGTTTTTCAGTGCTTCAGACCTGTGTCCTGTGCACAGTATATACAATAGCGTCGGAGTTTAAATGTAATCATATTTTAACATGGCTTTGAGAACAGCATTAATAGCTGGCAATATCAGCTGCCATAGAACAGCTCAGGAGACTACAAAGAAAATTGACCCAACATGTTTTTGCTTAAGATAATGGCTCTCAAGAAGAGCTGCTGTGGTCCATCTTCATGTGGTAAATAGTTGCATATACACCATCCCATCCTGATACTGCATTTACTCCAGAATAAATAGACAATTAACTAGACGGCTATAAGCCTGCTGAAATCAATTCCTAAAAGCCCCCTGAAACTGAATTTTCTATCAATCCAAGAAGCAAAGACTGATTATATTATACAAATCTAAGGCCAGGTTTAAATATTGATTCCTGCAGTGGTCCTCTATTCTTTCCCAAGTTAATTTAATTAAAGCTGTCACCTTTTATAACATCTTTGGCTCCTGGTCTTCTCTTTGTGTTTTCAGTGCAGGCCTGCTGGCTTCGGGTCAAACAAGGCCACAGTATTAAATGTGTCTTTGCATTTAACATGAATGTTTGTTTGGTTTTTTAAATGCGAATAACAACAACTGGAAGCAGGGGATAATGGTTAAGATCAGAGCAGGCAGAGAGGAGATTTAACCGTTTCCTCTCCTATGTATACGGTAGTTCATACTTTATTCCTTCTTTACACTGGCATAGAATCTGAATGGGGCCTGATAAAGTGCTCCTGTCCCTTGAGCTGTCGGATCTGGCCATGGTGACACATGCCTTAATTACGTACATCCTGGTTGAACTACTGTAACATTCTCTACATGAGGCTGCATTTGAAAAATGTTCAGAAGCTTCAGCTGGTCTACAGTGCTGCAGCCAAGACTACTGTCTGGGGTTGGTTGCAGGGAGCATGTTACTCCCTTATTAAAGCAACTTCACTGGCTAGCGGTCCATTTCTGGGCACAATTCTGGTTACTACCCATAAAGCCCTATATGGCTTGAGCCTTGAGTATACAAACCTGCCCAGGTTCTAACCTCCTCAGAAGAGCACCTTCTGTCAATGCCATCAACATCAGAAGCATAGTTGGAGGTGATGAGTGAGAGAGCGGTTTCTGTGGCTGCTTCCATATTACCCAATTCCCTCCCAAGAGAGGTTAGTCAGACTCCTTCTTTGTTATCCTCCTGCCAGCAGGCTAAGACCTTCTTGTTCAGACAGGCTTTTGGAAATTAAGGTGCAGAAGATGCTGAGCACCAGGCCAAACTGTTTTTAAACGCTAATTTTAAATGTGTTTTCATGTATTTTAATTATTGTTTTTAGTTAGTTTGATTTTATTACATTGTATTTTGTAGTGTTGTTTTTAAATGTTGTAGGCTGCCTTGAATCTCAACTTGAGAGAAAGGTGTGATAATAAATAATAACAATGATAAATAATAAACCACTTCGGTTTTCCAGGCTCTTAAACGTGAGGTTTCACTTGTCATTAAAAACTCACCACAACTACATTGAATAAATTCACCTTTTTAGTAAATAAATCCTGCTTTGTAATTCATTTGATAAATTATAGGGTTTGTACTTGACTGAAAACTTCTAATTATTTGGTCCCACTTATCTTTATTCATTCCCTGGCAGATGGTGATTTTGTGTTATGTGCACTGACCATATGATTGTCAAGTGATCCAGAATATGTATCTTTTCACACTTTGTTTTCTCTCTCTCTCATTTTTAAACTCAGCTGTTCTTTTTATTCAGCTGTTTCCTTCAATCAGGGCCATTTGTGTGGCAAGTCTCTGTGAGAAATTCACTTGCAGCATGTCATTACAGGGGCAGCATGTCCCATTTTACCACTTAAGGTGGAAGTATTGACACACCCTGTTGCCGCCATGCCATGCCATGCCACCTGCTGCACCACCACCAGAGAAGCAGTGCCCTGCTGGTGAAGACTTCATCAGAGGACAATATCCCAAGAGGATCTATCCAGAGACTTAGAGCTTCCTGCAGCTCTAGGACATACTGGGTATGACCTGATGGAAGGCTGGGCATAATGTTTGAGACCTTTCTGGATGCGTTGAAATACATGATAAAGACTGGTAAATTATGAGCTGTTGAGGAGAGGCAGGGCTCAGAATGAAGGAGCACAAGAAAGACTACCATTGTCCCCAGGGAATGCCCCAACTACCACTGTGCAGAAAAAGTTAAATCTTTCAGCAGATAATATTTTATTGAACTATATACCTTCAGTATGGAAATTATCAACGGGACAGCAGAAATGGATTTTCCGTGTCCTAATGGTGGCCAAGAGATTGAAATTGAGGAATTGGAAAAATAAAAATATGTTACCTTTCATTCAATGGACTGATGATATGATATCACTGGCAATTTAGGAACTGGCTGTTTACAGGTGCATACTCTGTATGGATAAATACGATAACATTTGGAATGACTTTTTACAAAATGTAGTAGGCTATTAATATTTACATAAGCACTAGGACAATAACACTATACCAGTTTATACAAGAATGTATGGGAATATCATATGTTGCTTCTTTGCTTTTATGTGTCTCTTTGTTGTTGTGTTGTTTTTTTCTCCCTCCCACTTTTCCTTCTTTTATTTTCTGTATCACTTTATTTCTTTTAACTGAAATCACCTTAATAAAATATAAATATTTAAAAACAAAAACAAATGGCAAGATCTTGCAGGATCAAACTTGGCAAATGCAATATTTGTCCAAAAGGTAGACCAGCCATCTCGTTCCAGAATCCCAATTGACTATGGACACAAATAACATGCATACAACAATGCTGAATGAAATCCCATATGGTATGAACAAGGCAAACAACCCCAGTGAAGTCAATAGCAATAACAACTCAAATATAGTAGGACACAATCAGAAGAGTTGTTAAGGACTTGAACCACATTATCTTAATGAATGGATCTTTCCTCTTAGGATTAATCAGTATTTTACTTTAAGTTCATTTATTTATAAAATAGATTGTGCTGCTAAAAAATAACAAATTGGACTGAAGAACAATCAGAAGATTGGTTTACAATAGGATTCCACTCTAGATTGTGTTCTTTTAAACATACACTAACGACCTCCCTCCAACTTATCTCTGTAGAGCCAGCCTGACAAATCACTATTTGTATTTAAAATCCATTGAACCTTTATTGCAAGGTGAAATATACTCAGAGTCGCAAAGTGATTTCATGCTCTTTATTCAGCTCATAGTGGTGAGGAGGAATGAATGAATGTCCCCTCAAAGTATCTGCTTTATATACATTATTTACACAATGGGCTGCACATGATTGGCTAATTCTGGAATTCTACTGTAAGCCAATCAGGTTGTGGATTCACTTATATCTGGAGCATGATTGGGTGGTTCCTGCCAACCAATCATATTGCTGCATTGTTCTAGGACCAATCAGACTGCTGCATTCTGAATCCTATTGTTCTAGGACCAATCAGACTGCTGCAATTTGGATCCTATTGTTCTAGGACCAATCAGACTGCTGCAGTTTGGATCCTATTCAACTCAGTACATAACACCCCTCCCCTCTAAGTTCCAGTCCTGCCCGGGAGGTCGCATTCATAGTCCTCGAGGTACGCCGGCGGCCTACGTGTGCGTTGTGGCCTGGGGTGTTCCCTGGTCCGGGGTTCAGGTTCTGGCTCGTGTTCCAAGGATGCTGGCTGTGATGGGCCTGTTTGGTCTGGCGCAACCGGCTCGCTCAGTCGTGGTTCTGGCTCCGGTGTCCTTTCGGCCTCGCAGGTCCTCTCTGTATTTACTGATTCTGCCTCTCCTGCTGCCCCCTCCTGCTCTATGGGCCTCACTGCCCCGCTGTTCCCTTGGGACTCCTCTGACCTTTCCTCCTCCTGGTTTTCTCCCGGGAATCGTCGCCGTATCTGGTCGCAGTGGCGGCGCCAGCATTGCCCCCCATCCGTTAGCACCTCGAACGACACGGGGCCAGTGACCCTGGTGACTGTGGCAGGTACCCATGCTGGGCCTGCCCCAAAATTCTTTGCGTACACTGGGTCCTGGGCCTTGAAGGTCCGGGGGTTCCTGCCTTCCCCCACCACTACCTCATCCTGTGCTCTATCGGGATGAAGGCGGTCCAATCTGATTGCAAGGCGCCGACCCATTAATAGTTCAGCGGGGCTCCGGCCAGTTGTTGAGCTGGGGGTGCTGTGCTGTGCTAGGAGGAATGTGGCAAGGCGGTACTCCCAATCCCCTTGCGTCATGTGGCGAAGGGTGTCCTTGGTGGTCCGCACCATGCGTTCTGCTTGGCCATTGGTGGCAGGGTGGAATGGCGCCGAACGGATGTGGCGGATGGCGTTCTGCGCTGTGAAGGTTTGGAATTCTCCTGACGTAAATGCAGTCCCATTGTCTGAGACAAGAGTGTCAGGGAGCCCGTGGGTTGCAAACAGCCTGCGTAGTACCCGGATGGCTGCAGACGTAGAAGTGGACGGTACCAGTGCAACTTCCAGCCATTTGGTGTAGGAGTCCACCACTATGAAGAATGTTTTCCCCTGAAAGGGGCCAGCGAAGTCCACATGCAGGCGTGACCATGGTGCTCGGGCGGACTCCCAGGACTGGACTGGGGCCCTTGGGGGATCTGGGCGGGATTCTTGGCAGGCCTGGCAGTGTTTGACCCAGGCCTCTATCTCTCCATCCATCCCTGGCCACCACACATAACTCCTGGCCAGGGCCTTCATTCTTACTACCCCTGGGTGTGTCTCATGTAGGGCTGTGAGGACCCTTTTGCGGAGGGGCTGGGGAACAACAACCCTGCTTCCCCATAACAGGCACCCCTTGTGGGCCGACAGTTCATGTTTGCGGGTTGTGTAGCCAGCGAATTCTGGCCCAGGACTGCTGCTGGGCCATCCCCTCCACACCCAGTCCAGGACCCGGGAGATGACCCTATCTTTCTTGGAATGGTGTGCAACTTCTTGTGCCTGAATGGGGCGGTCAGGAAGCAGCTCCAGGCTCATAACCTCTTGTGCAGGTGCTGGGTCGGGGCCTGTTTCTGGTAGTGGTAGCCTGCTGAGGGCGTCCGCATGGCCCATCGCCTTCCCCGGGCGGTGAATCAGTGCATACTGGTAGCTGGCAAGGAAAATTGACCACCTGAGGACACGAGGAGACAGCACTTGGGGGGTCTGCTTTTCGGGAGCAAACAAGCCAAGCAACGGCTTGTGGTCAGTCACCACGGTGAAGGGCCGCCCGTACAAGAAATCATGGAATTTTTTTACTCCCTTCACGATTGCGAGCCCCTCCTTGTCTATTTGCGAGTAGTTCCGCTCGGTTGCGTTGAGTGTCTGGGAAAAGTATGCTACTGGTACCTCTCTCCCATCCGGGAGTTGGTGTCCCAGGACAGCGCCAATGCCATAGGGCGAGGCGTCGCATGCTAGCACCACCGGCAGCCTCTCGTCGAAGTGTGCCAAGACCGAGTTTGAGACAAGCAGGTCCTTGACTGCCTGGAATGCAGCCTCCTGGCGCTGGCCCCACACCCAAGGGGCCCGCTTGTCTAGGAGTCTGTGTAGGGGCTCCGCTACTGCCGCCTTGTGGGGAAGGAAGGAATGGTAAAAGTTCAATAGTCCCAAGAAGGCCTGAAGTTCAGTCTTGTTCTTGGGCGCTGGGGCATCACAAATGGCCCGTATCTTGTCCCCAGTTGGGTGGACCCCTTCTGCATCCACCATAAATCCCAGAAAGTCCACCTGAGGCACTCCTAGTAGACATTTTTCCCGCTTCACCTTGAGACCCGCCATCTGGAAACGGTGCAGAACGGTGCGGAGGTGGTCCTCAAACTCCTCTGGTGTGGGCCCAGCAATCAACACATCATCGAAGAAGGGGGTGACGCCAGGAATCCCTTTAAGGAGCGAGTCCATTAGATTCTGGAATATGCCTGGTGCCACACTGACACCGAATTGTAGCCGCTTTACCCTGAATGCTCCTCTGTGCGTCACAATTGTCTGTGCCTCTGCTGTGGCCTCATCTACTGGAAGCTGTTGATATGCTTGGGCCAAGTCCAGCTTGCCAAAAATTTTCGACCCAGCCAGGGTGGCAAGGACATGGCTGACCACTGGCACTGGGTATGCATGGGCCGTGAGGGCCTTGTTCATGGTACATTTGTAGTCTGCGCAGATGCGGACTGAACCATTAGGCTTGACGGGTGTGACGATTGGGGTTTCCCAGGGGGCATTAGGCACCGGCTCCAGCACTCCTTGCTCCACAAGCCAGTCCAATTCCTCGTCTATACGGGGTTTCAGGGCGAACGGGACCCGGCGGGCCTTTAGCCTGACCGGTCGTACTGCGGGGTCAAGCTGTAGAGCAATGGGGGGGCCGTATACTGTCCCAATTTCCCATCGAAAACCTCTGGAAATTCCTTGCATATGGCATCCACGTCCACTTGTAAGGTAGTGTGGTTCACCCCGGTGATGGCTAGCCCCAGTGGTCCAAACCATGCCAATCCCAGTAAGCTAATGTAGCGGCCCTTGACCACAAGCAAGTCCAGTTGCCGCATCCGCCCTCGGTATTGCACCCTGAAGGTCCCCACCCCCATTGTGGGGACCTTACGTTTCTGGAAGTCCCGGAGGGTGAATGGGGCCGGCCTGAGTTTGGGACCCCCAGTAGGACACAGTTTCCTTAAGGTCCTTGCCGAGATTATGGATAGATTTGAACCCGTGTCAAGCTCCATGCGGCATGGGGCCCCCTCTATCCGTACCTCTACATAAATTTTCTCTATGTTGGGGTAGGGCAACTGGTATACCTGGACGTCCGTGAGCTCCGTCGAGTTGCCTTGGTGCGTTGGGCCCCGGGACCTGGGGCTCTTGGATTGGTCATCTGATGCCTGGCGTCGGGTGGGCCGAGCCCGACACACCCGGGCGATGTGTCCCAATTTTCTGCACTGCCTGCACTCTACGTTGCGGAAACGGCAGGTCCTCCTCTCGTGACTTTCCCCGCAGCTTGCGCAGTTCCCTCCTTCTCGTCGAGGCAGCTGTGGTATGTGGGCTGCTTGAGTGTGCTGCTGTACTTGGTGCACTTCCTCCCTGTCAGATCCAGAGTCGTCGGTGAGGTCTTCGTGGTGAACCCTCGGTTGGGATGGCAGGCTCGGCCGTGCCTCTTGTGTCGACCTCTTGGCAGCTTCCGTTGCCAGGGCCTCCTCCAGAGCGACCTGGAACGTTAGGTCCTTCTTAGCGTAGAGGCGTCGTTGCAGCTTCTCATCCTTCAGGCCACCGACGAGGCGGTCCCGAAGCATGTTCTCCAGCTCTGAGAAGTTGCAGAACCGGGCGGCTTGGCGGAGAGAGGTCACAAACCCAGTTATGGTTTCCCCAGGGGCTTGCCGCTTTGCGTAGAAGGCATTTCGACGAGCCACCACTGAGGGCTGTGGCGAAAAGTGCCCCTTAAGCTGTTCCATTATTGTTTCGTATGGAACAGTAGCAACGTCTTCAGGCGCAAGGAGAGCCCGGGCGATTTCAAATGTCTCCTCTCCGCAGACGCTGAAGAATATCGCCCTCTTCTTGGCGTCTTCTTCATCGGTGACCCCTTTGGCTTCTAGGAGGAAGGTAAAACGGGAGGCGTACGCTTCCCAGTCTCCCGTTGCTGGGTTGAACGGCGAGAAGCTGCTGTCGGTTGCCATTCTGAGTTCCTTGTGTCCCGGAGCTGAAGCCTGGATACACGGTGCGAGGCAGCGGTGCGGCAGGTGGCGGTGCTGCGGTGCTGTGTGTGGCAGTCAGCTCAGCGGGATCCCACCTTCGTCGCCAGTGAAATATACTCAGAGTCGCAAAGTGATTTCATGCTCTTTATTCAGCTCATAGTGGTGAGGAGGAATGAATGAATGTCCCCTCAAAGTATCTGCTTTATATACATTATTTACACAATGGGCTGCACATGATTGGCTAATTCTGGAATTCTACTGTAAGCCAATCAGGTTGTGGATTCACTTATATCTGGAGCATGATTGGGTGGTTCCTGCCAACCAATCATATTGCTGCATTGTTCTAGGACCAATCAGACTGCTGCATTCTGAATCCTATTGTTCTAGGACCAATCAGACTGCTGCAATTTGGATCCTATTGTTCTAGGACCAGACTGCTGCTGTTTGGATCCTATTCAACTCAGTACATAACACAAGTCTAAAGGGAAAGAAAGTTCGTTCTTGGTGTTTCCTATTAGTTTCCAAGCACTATCATTAAACAGCATGGGAATATACTATCCAAGTGAACAGGATATGGGCTAAAGGTTGAAGCACACTTAAGGAAATGCAAAAAAAAAAAAAAAATGCTTTTCAGGAGTATGCTTTTCAGGAGTATGATAATATCTTTGCGAATTTGCTAGCAAAGCTTGATATGAATTAAAAAGGAAAGACTCTTAGACTCTTATCTTCTGAAGTAATAAACTGAAAATCCTTGATTTGCATTCTTGAAATTGAAACTGACTGCTAACCAATGGAATACAGTTGAAAATGCAGAATTAAGTAGGTGATCAGATATTTAGTTTGCAAATGAAAATAGGCAAGAATAATTTTTGTACTTATATCTAAAAAAATGCTCAACTCTGAAACAAATAAAAGCAACTAACTGGCACATTATTCCTTCCTCTCTCTTCCAAACAGGTGATCAGCACTGTCAAAGGAGTTGGCAGCATTAGTCATCATGGCAGAGGTATGTAGAGCTCATTTCTGGGCAGGAATATCTCTGAATAAGAGCTAATAGATTCTCTGGATTTTAGTATAGGATAATGAAGTCTCAGTTTGCAAAGATCACCTAGGTAGAACATCATAGCCGAACAGCTAATGTGTTTCCCAAGCTTGCGTCTGCCAGTCAATGTAAATGCAGGGAGTGTTTTGTAAGGGGGAACATCACAAGCTTAACTCCCCCTATCCCTGCCAATTCTGCCCTGCAATTGTCCATCGCTTTGGGAAGGAACATAGCTCAGTAATAAATCACACATCCACACAACGATGCCCCAGGTCTGATTCCTGGTGTCACTGTGTGAGGCAGTGTGGTGTAGTGGTTAAGAGCGGTAGATTTGTAATCTGGGGAATTGGGTTTGCGTCTCCGCTCCTCCACATGCAGCTGCTGGGTGACCATGGGCTAGTCACACTTCTTTGAAGTCTCTCAGCCCCACTCACCTCACAGAGTGTTTGTTGTGGGGGAGGAAGGGAAAGGAGAATGCTAGCCGCTTTGAGACTCCTTCGGGTAGTGATAAAGCGGAATATCAAATCCAAACTCCTCCTCCTCCTCCTCCTCCTCCTCCTCCTACTCTTCTTCTTCTTCTTCACTGGGGAGAGTTGGGATAATGTTATTGTCTGAAACCCTGGAGAGCTGTTGCCAGCCATTGTAGACAATACCTGTCAGGGTTTCAGGGACAGAGAGCGAGGGGGAGGGGTCCCAGGGTGACGAGGAAGAGGACGACGACGACCCGAGGTTGTCAGTGAGTCCGTCAAGTGAATCCGAGGATTCCCAAAAGGGAGCCCCCCTGGTCAGGCCAAGGGGCAGTAGAGAGGGAAGCAGTCAGAAGCAGGGGAACGAAGGGGGAATCCCCAGTGGGGGTTGGAGATCGGGACCGGCCTCTCCGTCGGAACGGAGTGAAGGGGGTGGAGTGGCCAGTGTGTCAGAAAGAGCAGAACAGGAAGCAGAGAGGGGAAGGAGTTCGGAGCAGAACGTCCTGCCGGAAGGGGAGGAGTGTAGTACCGAGAGTAGCGTAACGGTCGAAAGGAAGGTCAGAAGCAACGTACGCGCGCCAAGTTCAAATGTGGAGGCGTGCGGAAATGAGGAGAGCCCTGAGGAGGAGCCTGGTCCCAAAGCACGAAGGAGGGGGGAGCAGGCGTCAGAAGACTCAGCCTCGGGGGAGTCCCGGAGGGAGGGAGCACAGGGGGGCAGGAAGACCCTGCGGAAAAGGAAGGAGAGGAAAAGGTGGAGCAGTACAAGCCTCTTAAGCTGGTGCAGGGGCGGGACTGACTCAGAGGGGACTTCAAACATCTAAGGGTAACAGATGCTGAGCCACGGAGCTTGGATGTAACGACAACAATGTTCTTCAATAAAACCTTTTGTATATAACTTGGACTGGATTTTGGTCTCTTGTGAGCTGGGACCTCGGGTGGCTCTGACAATACCGATTGAGATGGGCCAATGGTCTGACCAGGAGTGCCCAGCACCAAGGGAAGGTGGTGTGCTACGGCCTTCTCAACAGCAGTGCCACTTCCGCCTACTGAGATAGGGTACGGAAGGGTGGTGGCAAGATTTCAGCTGTGTGGGTGTAGCAGTGGGACCAATCCAGTGCTCCTGCTTGTGTACCCACGCAACACTGACCTCACACTTCTTTCCCTCCCCTCTGTGGTCAGCAATGCTGCTGCCGGAAGGATGGCAAGGTGGCATGGATCCACTCTGCCAGCCACTTCCACAACTGACTTGGCATAAAATAGTTTCATAGGTCTTGAATCTGTTTTACCTGAAGCAAGACTCCAGAACTGGCTTTGGGGGAAACAGTGACAATGGTGGGGGGATGGGGATTTGATGGCAATAATCAGCAGGTACAGGAAAGGTTAGTCATTCCCCTGCACTTCTAGTTCTCTTTACTTGTTCCATGGCCTTGCATTCACATTACAGTGGTACCTCGGGTTACAGACGCTTCAGATTACAGACTCCGCTAACCCAGAAATAGTACCTTGGGTTAAGAACTTTGCTTTGGGATGAGGACAGAAATAGTGTGGCGGCGGCGCTACAGCAGCAGTGGGAGGCCCCATTAGCTAAAGTGGTGCTTCAGGTAAGAACATACCTACAGAACGAATTAAGTTCTTAACCAGAGGTACCACTGTACAATGCAAAAGGGCATCTCATTTGCTTCATAACACATAGTTTTTTCCTCACAAACATCTCGAAGATGGCAATAATTTAAAAGATGGCCTGCTCTTGCACATGAGTAGATGGAGCTACTGGAGCAGTCTAGCAGCCAGGACTATAGCCTGGCAGAAAATGATTAGCCAACGCAGATTCATGTGTACAAAAAATGATAATCTAAGAAGAATCCTGCTGGATGTGACCAAAGGTCCACCTAGTCCATCATCTTGCTCTCACAGTGGCCAGCCAGTAGCCTGTGGGAAGCCTACAAACAGGACCTGAGTGCGATAGCACTCTGTACACTTGTGCTCTCCATTCAGAAGCAGACCATCATGACTAGTAGCAATATATAGCCTTATTGAATTTGTGTAATCCCTTTTAAAGCCATCCAAGATGGTGGCTTCCCTACATATTGCGACAGTAAATTCCATAGTGAGGGCCACTGACTTGTGGGAACCAAAAGTCCATGCAACACATGGGTCTGGATGACAAGAGCACTGAAGCAAGCCATACACTATGCAGAAAGACAAGTTCTTATATAATTTTGGCGAAGCAATACCATCAGTATGTTCCAATAAAAGTTACATGAGTTCCATTGATTTGATTTCCAGACAGACTGTAGTGCTTGAACAAAAGTCAAAACTTTTCCTTTCATTTCTGTTGAATAACATTTTCCCCAAAACCTCAACCTTTCAAGGTCAAATCAACCTGCAATATCTTTGAAAACCTTTCCTTCTTGCAGCCCACACACATTACCCACAAGCCTGGCATTTTAAAGTTCAACACATTTGCGCTATTAACTTCACATTCAGAAATAACACAAGCACTTTCATATTATGAGCAAAAGAGCCTGAACCTTTATCTGTTCCCTTCTTATTTACCTCATTTATTTTATATAACTATGTTGAAATTTGCTTTGAGAGCTCACTGTATGCGAGAAAGCATTATTTTATTACTTGCAGGAACATAAACTCTTACTAGTAATTCGACTTTTGCTAGCCTCAGTTGAATCAGGATAATTGAAAGCCTGGGTGCTCCATGTTCTGCCTCATAAGTTCCTCTTTTCCATATAGCTGCAGGTGCTTTATGTTGGCTCCATAGGTATTATAAAGCATAAAGCTGGCTGAAAAAAATCTGGGAAGTTTATTTGGAATGTGACATTTCCTTTGTGCAGTACAGAAAGCAGCTGTTTCATCTGCCATCTCTTAATATCAATGGAGTGTCATTCCATCTGTGCATGAAGTCTGGGTGAAGACATACCCTTATGGACTGCCTCATGGTTACAGAGTTCTCTTCATTTGGAAATAACTTGCCAGATTCTAAGACCAAGCATCTTAAAATTCACTGTTGTTGACTAAAGATGAATTCACTTCTGTGTGTGCCAGTTCACAAAACACATGATAGGCCTAGACTGATTCATTTCTGCAGTTAGGGATTGGGAAGAAATTCAGTTCAGAGGCAAAGCCACACATCCTGAAACAATATGCGAACCAAAACACAGCTATACTTTGAAATGTGCTCTTCTTAAAATTTTGCAATGTGGTTCTCCACATTGCAATGTGTACAAAAATGCACGTACTCAGGTAAAATATGCATAAAATGTATAAATTGGTGGAAACAAGATATAAAATGTGTTCTAGTAGTGGAAATTGTTTGCAAATATGTGCAAATAATGTGAAATCATATAAAAATATGTGTGTGAGGAGAAATTAACACTAAAATGCTCATGAATTTCCATGAGGACTTTGGATTTCTTATTTTCTCCTAGGTTTTTAATCCAATCAGTGTCACATATGCCTCACCTTCACATACTGACTGATGGTGGTGAGACTGAATGACATTCTATCCACTAATAGGGAAGGGAGTACATTAGGCTTTTATCCCTGCCTTTTCTATTGATCTTGGTCCCAAGGATCATATCGCAAAAGAACAGAAACACAACAACTAAACACAATTCTGTAATAGTTTAGCTGAGCTTGGAGAGACTCAAAGTATTTGTACCTTGTCTTCAGGATGCTTTCATCGACAATATTTGACAATATATGTCCAAGATGGAGCAAGACCATGAATAATGAAACAAAAATAACCCCCCAAAAATTGCATCCATGGGCTTAGCCACCAACAAATCACGGTTTCCCACTGACATCCAACCCTCAAGCAGTGATTTTTCATCATAATGAGACTGAAAACTGATGTGAGCATTCAGGTAATATTGAGAGCCAAGTATTAACTACTTAAAGGAATGGAAGTGGTCCTATTGAGTTAATTAGGTACCACACTGAGACCTCTAAAACCAGCAAGTCCAAGTAAGAGAATAGATGAAAGCTCCATTTTACTATATATCTGATATGAACTGCTGAAGGGTGATGTATTGTAAGCTATTAAAGTTTCTGGGTACTGGAAAAAGTGAGTCATAGATAAAAGTGTACTAAGAACAAAATCTTTGGATGTTTAAATACATCACCTTCTCTTAGTGGTAAAATATGTTCAGATCAATATCCCTACATGTCAGCATATAATAAATGTTTAAAAGAGCTATTGAACTGGGTTTTTCAAAAAAGAACCTTCACAAATCAACTATTTTAAGGTCTCTGGGTAACAAAGTTCTGAATGTGCAATTAGTAGACCCAATAACCTTTTTGATAGTCTAACTTTCCTTTTGTTTCTTCACTGCCTCTGCTCACAGCAGAGATGTATTTTCAAATGCCATGCTATCTAAGCATCAACTCAAACACAGCAGCCCTCACATGTACAACTACACACAGCAGACCACTAGATCGAGCCTTGGCACTGTGAAGTACACAAAAAGCATACAGTATGTGTATAAAACATTTAACATGTGAACTAAGGATGTGGGTGGCACTGTGGTCTAAACCACTGAGCCCCTTGGCCTTACCGATCAGAAGGTTGGTGGTTCAAATCCCCGCAACGGGGTGAGCTCCCGTTGCTCTGTCCCAGCTCCTGCCAACATAGCAGTTCAAAAGCACACCAGTGCAAGCAGATAAATAGGGACCACTGCGATGGGAAGGTAAACGGCGTTTCTGTGCACTGCTCTGGTTTCTGCCATGGTGTTCCATTGTGCCAGAAGCGGTTTGGTCCTGCTGGCCACATGGCCTGGAAAGCTATCTGTGGACAAACGCCAGCTCCCTCTGCCTGAAAGATGAGCGCCACAGCCCCATAGTCGCCTTTGAGTGGACTTAACCGTCCACACCTTTTTTCTTTTAACGTTTATAAATTTATGCATGTTTAGACACTGCCCATGCTATCTGTCACATCATCATCCTTGATACAGATTAATCACATGAGCAAGGCCTACTTGTGTACAAATGCATGCATGTAACCTCAGTTTATTCTAAACATCCTAAGCACAAGTGGAAGCCCTCTAAAGCACAGGTAGAGAACCTAAAACCCATGGGCCAATCTTAGCCTGCTTGGGAATCCAATTTGGTCACAAGGCTGTTTTATTCAAAACCACACTCAGCTGTCCATCTTGTGATATCAACTCATGGGTGGGAGGGCAGGATTCTATGTTGGTTCCAGCAGGGAACAGCCACCTATAGCCAAAGTAGCAGTATTTAAACCCTACTCAGCATCAGAAAAGTTGGGGTTAAATCCTGCTCAGGTTGGCTGTGCATGCCTGGTACACACATCCAAAGACACAAGCATTGACTGTGCTTGAGAGGAGTCCCTTTAGTAGTGGATCTGCAAAAAGCATGTTTCTTTAGCCAGCTTTTTGTAGCTCTGCAGCTAGCGGGACTTCTCCGACATGAGCTTCTTATAAAATGCAGGTGGGGGAGAAAGAACTGCTTTGCAAGTTTTTCGCCCTCATGCATGCAATGCCTTCTTCCTTCCCCCAATCACCCACTTTAAATTCAGAATAGCAGGAGTTTAGATGGAGAGACTAGCAAAGAATGTTTTTTTCAAACTATTCAGTCTTTGGCCAAATTTCTTAATCATTCCTTTCTTTCTTTTCCACAACCTTCCCTCTGACATACATGGAACATCATCCATCAGTTGCTCCTGACATTTTGTAAATACTTTCCTCCCCACATAAGCTAGGCAGGGGAGGGGAGGGATGCGGGCCGCACCAGGCTTAGGGCACCACAGAGATCTGTTGAGTGGCACTGTTTGAGAGGTGGTCTTCCTGGTGGCATGGGAGCTTGAGGTGTCACAGCAGTTGCTTGGCATTTTGGGTGCTGCAGGGAGTGAAGCCACTGCCTGTTCCTGAAATCGGTGACAACCTTGAATTGCAAAAGACTACACTGTGCTACTACTAGATTTCCATTTTTATGATGCTGTTATTATATATGCATTTTTATACATTGCAGTTTAGAAATGCTTTCAATAGGTGAGTAAATAAATAAATAAATAAATAAATAAATAAATAAATAAATAAATGTACCGTATATACTGTTATTGAGATTTTGCTTTATCAATAAGTTACCGATCAGCATGGTGTTTGGGTGGTTGGGGAGTGATAACCTCTGGGGCTTTTGTGCACTCCTGCTTGTTGGAAGGCTCAGCAGGTAAAAGGTGATTTGTGATGTACCTTAACATTTCTGAAATATGTTCCTGCTCTGAAATGTCAAAGAAGTGATACAGCCAAAGATGAGTGGTTTATACTGAGAGCTTAGCTGCTGGCATTTTTTTTAAAAAAGGAGGTAGTGTTGTACTTTGCAGAGGGTGGGTGGGAATGGCATCGAGGAGTAGAACTGCAGCAACAGTGCCAAGTCTTCCTTGTACTAACTCAATCCATAGTACAACACACAATGTTGTAAAAAGCATTCTTCAAACATACTGGTATTTCATAATGGCAATTTGGAAAGAAACTACTACTATTACTAATACTACTAATAGCAGAATATGCAGAGGATGATATTGAATATTAGTCATACTCAGAGCAGAATTCAGTGGGTCACTTCTGCGTAAAACTTCATTGGCTATTACCCAAGGTACCCATTAAGTACAGAGACTTCCAGAACTCAACAAATAGCATTTAAAAACATATTCATACCACACCTCTTAAGTGCATATTTCTGGTAAGGGTGTTTTAGTATAAGGAGAAAATAAAACAGTGATGACATTCAGGAAGGCAAATATAAAATCAGCTTATCTTGAATCATGAAGGTTAAGGAGTGGTTTGTGTATGTGAACCAGGAAAGGGAAGTTAGACTGACCACATCCAAAACCATTGATGAGATTCTTAGGACATAGCACTTGTTTCACCCCATTATTAGTAGCATTCACTAGGATATTTGCCTTTCCGGTTGCTGTCACTTCATGGCAGTGGCCCCAACAGAGCATTACATTTGGATCTGGGACAGCACAGTTGTTGGACATCCCACATAGCTGTATTTTTAAAAAATACTAAAGCCCCTTTTACATAAGGACACAAGACGAGCCTGCTGGATCAGACCAGTGGGCCTTCTAGTCCAGAATCTTGTTCTCACACTGACCAACCAGAGGCCCATGGAAAACCCTGCAAGCAGGACCTGAGCACAAGAGCACTCTGTGCCCGTCATCCCATAGTCCCATGGTTTCCATCAGCTGATATTCAGAAGCATTACTGCCCCTGACTATGGAGACACAGGAGAGCCACAATGCTTAGGGGTTACTGATACCCTTATCCTCCATGAAAGTAATTGATATAACTGGTTGAGCAATCAGACAGCATCTGATTGTGCTGTGGACAATGTCAAAAGCATTGGCTTCCTCTGTAAGGTGTGACTTGTACCCAGTCTCCACAGAAATGTAGCATTGTTCCTGCAGATTTCCTAGTTTCTTTGAAATCTGTATAATGCCTGCAAAGCAGAAGATCACGAAAAGGCAAGAATGATATCTCTGCAATAAATGCATGTTATTAAACTAGAAGATGAGACATGCGGCCTTGAATTGAATAGTTGATATTTTAAAATCTTACAAAAGAAAGAGGCTCTTTTACTGTCTTATCTTAAACCAGTCATAAAGACCTTCTATGTTTTTGCACACACGCACATTGGCAAATCAGTTGGAACAATAATGTATCTCAAGTTGTGGCAAGCAGACAATTTCTTGTACACTGAATTTTAAAAGGAGCCTTTACCCAAGAAAAGATGAAAGCAATATAATTGTAGGCTGCCAGGGAAACTTGGTGAATACCAGTGGCGTAGCGTGGGGGGTGCAGGGGGGGCCGGCCGCACCGGGCACAACATCTGGGGGTTAGGGTTAGGGTGCGCAAATCCATGGGTTAGGGGGCGCAAATTACTTGCCTTGCCCTGGGTGCTGACAACCCACGCTATGCCACTGGTGAATACAGTTTTGGCCACAAGAGAAAATGTGCTACCAAATTTGAGATTTACAAACCACCCCCTCCAGAACATTTTATCTGGCAACAACTCTTTGATAAACATACAATGATGAGTGTTGCCATTAAGTTTAATGGCAGCTGTTCAATCACATTTAATAGCTGCAACATTTTCCTGTTACTATTTTTACATTTCTCCTCATCTTCCGTTCAACTCTGTTCCCTCTCTTTTACACCCCCGCCCTGCAACACTTCATTTTATTTTGCTACATTGGTATTATCTCTTTGCAATTTCACTGCAAAATCTTAGCCAAAGAACAGTTATCATGTGTGATCTATTCAAGGCATATATTAAAGTGTGAGGGTTTTTTTCTGATCTCAGAAATAAAACTCTAATACTTCCTTCAGGTTTGAGCAAGATGTACCTTAAAGGTCAACAAGAAAAAAGGGTATTATTGTGCACTGTGGACTTTTCTCTGTCTCAGAGCAAGGAGTCTGGCCTCACAAGTTGAATTCTAAAGAGCTCTGTTCAAATTTTCATAGGGAAAAGTTCCACAATTAATTTAAGTAGTTCTATCCATAATACTAGCCATAATAGTGAGTTAATAGATAGTGAATTAATTGCTGAAGTATGTATCTTTTGTGGAGGGGGAGCATGTATAACATAGTTCTACATTCTGCATAGGCTGATGGTCAAGTTGGTAGAAACAATAATCTTGCTGATTAACCCTGCCAACAGAATGGCACCTTAATACAAAGTTAATCAACTACATTACCACAGTGTGTGATCGGAAGAATCATGTCAGTTCATAGATATACAAACTCATCCCAATTTGCAGATTTAGGCTGCAATCTTATAGTGATGGGGAAATCTGTCAATGTTGGTTTTTTTGACATTGTCCTTTTTCCAGCCTTCAGTTCTTCACATTTCGACATCAGCTTGAAATTTTAATTTAAAAAAAAACTTCTCATGAAAATTCATAACCATTTTAGTGCAAATTCATCCCAACATAAACATTTTTGTATGCAACTTTGCTTAATATACACATTTTTGCAATGCAAAAAAATGGACCTAATGGACCAGCTTCCACACTATTCCCTGTGTATTATTCTGAACCCTGAGCAATTGTGCATGCAGACGACTAACCACCACAGAGGTTATGTTCAAAACGATGACAGTGGAGACAGGAGGAACGGTGTTATTGCGGGGGGTGGGGGCTAGATGCACAGACCTGCATCCCCTTTCTCCATGCTTGCCATATATGTGTGTGTAATGGAGTGGGATGGAGCAATCTGTGCAGATTTGCGTAGGTCAGGCATGTCCGAAGTCCATTTCAGGGGCCTAATCCGGCCCCCCAGTCGATTTAATCTGGCTCCCGTGGCAGTATATATCCTGGGGTAAAATCCTAAAAAAAGCTCAGCAACTTCAATCCTAAATAAAGCTCAACTCAACAACTTTGGTTGGCCCTCATGCATGTTCATGTCATCAAATCTGGCCCCCATTGAAAAAAATTTTGGGCACCTCTGGATAAGGCATGGTCAGGTGCAATGGCTGTTCACAACATATGTTTATGAAATGTTAAAGAGACATACTTTGTGCAATTGGCCCTTTATACAGACTTGTTTTAACTTGAAGTGCAGCTTCGTCTCAAAGCGTAAAGACTAGGAAACATTCTGTAGCATTGCCAGATAATTTAAAATATCATATTATAGTAAGTTTATGGCATAATGGTGACCTTTGGGTTATACAAAAAAGAAGAAGCCCTATTGAAGACCTGGTCTTATCCCATTGCTAATCTTTGATTCCCACTGAACATTCTGTCTCTAAACTGCTACAATATGTCCCAATAATATTACTTCTTCAGGGTGCCATTCCACTATGTTGCAAATTTATACCACTCTGTTTCTCTTTATAATAACTTTACTGCTCACTGTGCCATGGACCAGCACCTTTCTTTCTGCAGAGACTTTTTTACTGGAAGAAGAAGTGACAAACAACAGATAATAAAAAGTCAGTCCTATTGTAAAGTGTAGCTTTAAAAAAGAAATGGGCTTTTCTGCTTAATGTGAAAGAAGAAAAAGAAAGAATGTGTATTTCGATACGTGAAAAGCACACAGCTTAAGCATTTCAAGCCTAGGTCCAATGAGCAAATCAGGTTTTAGTGTGTGTGTGCATGAATTCATTCATTCAGATTTTTTACAATAATGGGGAACCTGTGGAGGGGTATGGAGCCACAGGACTGGGGGCCAAATGCAGCCCTCCAGGACTCCATGTATGGCCCTTGGGACCCTTCCACAGACACATCCCTTCTCCTCAGATCACACTCCTTACTGACTTTGCTTCATACCATCCCTGAGTTTGTTTGGCTACCTAGACAAAACTCTGGACAAAATCTTGAGCTCTGAAAATGCTTCTTGCTTGCTTGTATGGAGGAAGGAGAATTTTTTTTGTGTGTGTGTGTGTGTGTGTGTGTGTGTGTGTGGAAACTAGCCTACTGTACTGAGGTCACATTTGCATTAACTGCTGTGCCTACTTTTGCCTCTGGCTGTCCATCCACCACTGGAATATGGCCCCGGGAATGTGGTTCTGTTGTTTGACTCCCATCTTTGTGCCCTCCAGCATGGCAGATAGTAAGGGATGATGGATGTTGTAGTTCAACAATGTCTGGAAGGCCCACGGGTTTGCTTTTTTTGAATCCTACTTTTCCTCTAAGGAGTTTGAGGAGTCATGGTTCCCATTTTATCTTCACAACCACCCTGCAAGGTAAGTTGTACTGAGACATAGCAACTGGTCCCAAGTCACCCAATGAGTTGGTTGCCATGTGTGGTCTTTTTCAAGGACATGTCCTCTTTTTCAGGGGTAAAATTTCTGTCCGGGTGGATTTTTTAGATTTGCCAAAATGTCTCTGGCTATACTTTCTGGATAAGACACAGACATAACTGGTAGTTGGAGACTTCCTCTTCTCTTCTCCTGCACATCTCAGCAATATATCGAAGCTTCTATAGCCTACATATAGTAGGGGTATTTAAAATGAGAGTCGTCATAGTGTCCTCTTTTTGGCTCTTCAAAATATGGCAACCCTATCCAGGCTTCATGGGGATTTGAACCCTGCAGCCTCTACACTATATTGGCTAACTCACTTGGACACTTTTATTATATCTCATTTATAAAGGAAGACCGACTACTCCTCTATCAAATACAGACATTCAACAACATCCAGATACTGTGTATAACAACAAGTATTTTTTGCTGTGACACTGGGATTGTGGAATGACTTCATGAGGTAGGGGTGTCTGTGATCACTTTACCTGTCCTTTGGTAGGTAGCATAAACATTAAGTTCACTGAGTAAAAAAAAAATCATTTCTCACAAAAATGTATATATCATACATGCATTCACAATTAATATCCATCTAAATAGCCACTCAATAAATATTACTTTATTCATATTGCATAAATTATACTGAAGACTGACATTTTATTAATTTACTGTTGTTTGTTTAATAGTTATAACATTTTTTATTCTCGCTGATTTTTATATTAAGTCTCTTTTTTTAAAAAAAAGCCCGTTTCTTTTCACATTCCCTGAAATAGGGTAAAAGGACTGGGAACTAATTAGCATTTGTAGAAGGAATCACAAAGGTTTTCTGCATTCAGCCCTTTTTGTTTTCAAAAGAACAAGAGTTTCATGAGGACCTGGGGATTTATTATTCTTTGGTTGTGGGTCCCAGCACAACATCCCTCTTCTGTATTCCTACCAGCAGATGACTGCAAAGCATCCTGCTTTTATTGTGGCAAATTGTCATTACCCAAGTCAAAGGAATGAAGAAACAAAAATACATAAACGTGACAAATAAATTTCCTGCTCAGCAAGTTATTCATGTTGACAAGCTCTACAACATTTATGACTTTATCATAACTTTTACCTGCTTTCCGTATTTCCATATCTTTTCTTCTTCTTCTCAAGATTCAAATGAAATTCCTCAGATAGGTATCACGTTCCAAAGTGGAAAATATACAGCAATAATACATTGTCAGAATGTGCTGTCTGTAGAGGTTTACGACATACAAAATGATGGTTTATGAAAAGCAGACGGCTCTGAAATGCGTGGTGTTACAATATTAGCATAACTTATATAAAAGCTGTTGTCAGCCCAGATGCAAACACAAACTGCACTATCTGAGGTACAGTTCACAAAAACTAAGAGGCTATATATAACGCAGGCACATAAAATTACCTTATGCCCACCTAGATGCCAAGCCAATATGCTAATTTAGAGCACTATACACATACCCTCCAACATTTCTCTGATGAAAAGAGGGACATCCTATTCTATACATACATACATACATACATACATACATACCATGTCCATCTGAATGGGTTGCCCCAGACACTCTGGGTGGCTTCCTATATATATATATATAAACATAATAAAACATTAAACATTAAAAAAAACCTTCCCTATACAGGTCTGCCTTCAGATGTCTTCTAAAGGTTGTATAGTTACTTAACTCCTTGGCTTAGAGGTCATATAACACCATATGTTCCAACATATCTCCATTGAAAACAGGGACATCCTAAGGACAAGCAGGACATTCTGGGATCAAATCAGGATCCAGGATGGCTTGTGTAAATCCGAGACCGTCCTTGCAAAACAGGGACACTTGAAGGGTCTGTATACCTCATTTTAATGGGCTTAATGTTTTATGTTGGTTCTGCAGTGCTCTCATCACCCAGGTGCCATTTATATTTGTGGCAAACCGTACATTTTTATTGAAATAGGAGTTCATCGCACTAAATGCAATGCCGACATTTTAATGGGAACTTTGATGTCATGGGTTGCTATCAAAACCTTTTACACTTAGCAGGAGTGTTTCTGGACAGATTAGCAAGGTTGAAATCAATTTTTCATGTTGCTCTTGGTTTCCTTTCTTTTTTTTCTTTTTTCCCCGACAAAACCTCTAGTGAAAGAACCAAATGGGCGCAGTCTAATTGAGGAATGGTAACTAGTTCAGCTCTGGAAATAATTGAAGATATTTTTACCAGCACAATGCACAGTTTCTTAAGCTTTGGCGGGGGTGGGGGGAATTGCTCAGAACAGAAGCACAATAAATATATTATTCAAAACTGTAATTTGCAAATACTGTTATTGAGCATGTGCCAGATATTTTCCAAGTATGCAGGTATTTGCTGAATATTCCTTGAATACTTGTAAATTGGTGGAGTTTGATTTCAGAATTTCAGAAAGAAAGCTACGGGGTTTTTCTTACAAGGACAGATGTTGCAGTTTGGGGATCTGCTCCGTTTCCCGACTGGAAAATCCAAAAGCAGCTTTTCACAGAAGCTGATGAAATTCAGAGGCAGAAGAGCTGTGCTTTAAGTAGACTGAGCAAGCAAATATGTCCAGGAGTGTTTGTGCTCAACACCACAGCAATGTCATTTTACAATACACACACACACAGAGAGAGAGAGAGGGGGGGGGGAGAGAAACAGTTTCCTAACATCCCCCCCCCCCCGGGGTGTGGATGACATTTGCAGGAAAGTTCACTTTTTCTGAACTATTACATTTTTAGGGTGGGGAGAAAAATAGAATCACTTTGATGTGTAGATGGATTCAGGCCTGACCCAAGACCAAGATTCAGCTCAAAAAGGAGTTATTGGAACATCAGGAACAAGAACAAGGCTGAAAACGGGCAATTGGAGTCCAGATGGGGTCCAAATCACCTCTTAAGAAATAACTTCCATTTCTGGTACAGAAGTTGCCAGTTGTATATCTCCTTCATATTCTAAACCCTGAATAGACATAGCTCCATGATGAACTAGATGAGGAGGAATTGGCTGTGTGCACTTAGACAAATTCTCCAAACACTACTCCAAAGAGTCTGAAAACAGATTCTTTAAAAATGTTGCTCTCATTCTTTTCAGTAGTTCTTTTCTCCCCATTCTGCAGATGAAAGGTTTCTGTAATCTCCCAGTATTGACTGTCCCTATTCTTCAACCATGCTATTAACTACTATTATGTCTTCTCGAGCCAAACCATGTATCTGCCTGTCTGAATTTTATCTGACACTCCTGCCAACACACTGTCCAGTAAGTAGTTCTCATACTGGGAAATGTGTGGGCAGAAAAGGCACTCAGACAGAAGATAAACATAAGTGAGGTTCTCTGTGGAGTTTAAAAAGGACTCTGTTTCTGACATGTGGTTTGAGTTTTAATGCCAGTGAGGAGTGTCAGTAATAATGGCTCTGACGGGCAAGTGCCACATTCCTATTAGATTTCAGAAGTTTGCTGTTTTCCCATTTGCTTTAATCTACTGCTGTCATTTTTCATATCCCTGACTGTGTTCAAAGACACAACAGGAGCGGCAAGCCCCAGCTTTCAGAACAGAGAGGCTTTTGAATTTAGATTTTATTATTATTATTATTGCAGTTGGAAGCAAGCAGACATTTAAATGAACAAAGGGCCAGTGGAAACTGAATCAAAAATAATTTTTACCCACCCAAGAAGATTCCCACCACTCCTGAGCAGTGCACTTGGGGGCAGGGCTAACCTCCCACGGCTAGTGTCCCAGGGGGGTGGGGCGGCAATGTCACTACCGCACCCACCACACACCCCTTCCTCCACCAGTGCTCCTGAGCTGCTACTTGTCTAAGTCATTAATTGTTTAAGCATGGGGATCATCTTCTCATCAACGTGCTAAACGTACATGGTTTGAAACGGATCATCAGTCAGTCAGTCTTGAAAATGGAAAGCAGTTACATCTGATAGGAAGGCATCAGCGGTATCTAGGGGAAAGGATGTAGCTAGGGGAATGGATGTAGCAAATTCTATGCATGTAAAACATCCCAGGCTCCTCTCTGGAACCTTAGGGAATCACTGCCAGCCCCTGTCTATCGGGAGCAAGGCAATTTGTGGCTCTCCAGGCCTTGCTAGACTCCATTGTTAAGGAAAGTGTTTATTGGGTTAATTTCACATGAGTTGCTGGCTCATTATTGCAAATATTAATATTGTGCAGTTTGAAGCAATTGGAAGCATAAAACTGACTCCTTTTGAAAGAAATCTTTGTCCAGAAAAATGAAAATATTATTCAAACTTTTACTCACAGAACTTTCTTCGTAACAGAATTATTAAAACATCAGATGTACATCAAAATTATCCATACAATATATTGGGCTGTCCAGAACTGACTCCTTTTGGAAGAAATCTTTGTCCAGAACAATGAAAATATTATTCGAACTTTTACTCACAGAACTTTCTTTGTAACAGAATTATTAAAACATCAGATGTACATCAAAATTATCCATACAATATCTTGTGCTGTCCAGCACAAGCTCAGCATCTTAGAAAATATGAAATAATCCAAACAGACCTACAAGCAAAGGTCACTTTCTGTCTTTAGCAGCTTCCATTTCACATGAAACAGTTTTCCTCAAGAGCTTCATTTACATCTTCACTCCACAGAGTCTTGAAACAAGACTCCCTTCAAAAAGGAGATTTGCAACCAATACATCTGTCACCTGATCTAAGGTTACAACACTCACGTGTTAGCAAGCAGAAAACAACAATTAATTAATTATCAACTCAGCAAGAGCTCAGAGTGCTCTTCTTGCTCTTCCAAAGCTTCAATGGAATCTCCCATGTTAAAACTTTTCACCAATATGCAGGCATTCCCATGTCAGTGTCAATTAAACCAATTATACCTAACACTCATGCCTCCACAATGTACCTGGCTGAATCTGGTGACTTTCTTATTACTGGGGAGATCTGGCAAGTAACTTTGTGTACAAAAGGGCTCAGATCACAACCTACAATGTGCATTGTGATGGGATATTGCAGATTCATTTGAAGACTTTTGAAAATTTCATCTGAGAAGAAGTTGGAGAATTGCCAGACTTCAGAACTCAGAGAACTCCGTCAGATGCAGGACTCTGAGCAACTGGACCTAGAACATGCTAATGGGCTTTGGCTCAGGAAGGACTTTAACATACAGTTCTACCTTGGGTTATGAACTTAATTCGTTCCGGAGTTCCATTCTTAACCCAAAACCATTTTTAACCTGACGTGCGCTTTCGCTAATGGGGCCTCCCGCTACCGCCACACAATTTCTGTTCTCATCCTGGGGCAAAGTTCTCAACCCGAGGTACTACTTCCGGGTTAGCGGAGTTTGTAACCCAAAGTGTTTGTAACCCGAGGTACCACTGTACACAACCCTCTCTGGGAAGAGGGGGGAGGGAGCCTTTGTGTAACCTGTATATAGTGTGTGTGTAAATACAGAGTGTGTGTTTTGTGTGTGCCAAGTAAAACAACTTCTAAAAACAACTTTAATGCTGATGAGCTTCACCACTTTACTGAAGCTTCCATGGCACGAGAACAAGATGCATAAGAGGAAGATAAGCACGCACCCCAACATCCAATTCCCACCAGCCCCGTCAGCATTGCCAATGGTCAAAGAAGATGAGAGGTGAACAACAGGAAGCCCATTCCTGTTGTAGACAATACTAAATTGGATAATAGTATGACTCAGCATCAAGCAATTTCCTATATACCAAGCCTTTTGAAAATTGGAGCATTTCATGACTTTTTATAAATTGCTGTTATCTCTCTTTTTCCCCTCTTCTAGGGAGCATTTCTTTTCCTTCTCTTTTCCAGTTCAGACCCCAACAGAAACAAAGGGCACTATCCACTGAAAAGAAGATGCCTACACAGCTACCACTACTTCATTTTACAGTGATTTCACCCTTGTTGAAAGCTTCATTCACTTGTTGAAAGCTCCATAGCCACAGAATCCATTGTATGCTATTGTACAAGTTCTGTGTGTGACCTAGTTGTACAAAATCATCCTGGAATTAAGGGGAAATGGGTGGCAGTAACTAGCTGCTACTGTGTATATAAGAAACTGAAGTCTAGGTACTTCTAGGAAGACTGCAGTTTCTACTCTTTGTCTTATATGCACGGAAGTAGGACAAGGATATGTATGTGTAAGCCTTGCTTCTTGTTATCCTTACCTCTAATATTCTTCTGGAGACTCTTGAGAGTCCCATGGACTGCAAGAAGATCAAACATCTCCATACTGAAGGAAATCAACCCTGAGTGCTCACTGGAAGGACAGATTGTGAAGCTGAGGCTCCAGTACTTTGGCCACCTCATGAGAAGAGAAGACTCCCTGGAGAAGACCCTGATGTTGGGAAAGATGGAGGGCACAAGGAGAAGGGGGCGACAGAGGATGAGATGGTTGGATAGTGTTTTCGAGGTTACCAGCATGAGTTTGACCAAACTGCGGGAGGCAGTGGACAGAGGTGCCTGGCGTTCTCTGGTCCATGGGGTCACGAAGAGTCGGACACGACTAAACGACTAAACAACAACAACAACAATATTCTTCCAAGTAATTTATTTTTTTTTAAGACAGCAATGGACTCATCCCTCAGCAGTAATCTTTGCTTAAATTCTTAAATGAAACAAAAGGTTCTGGAGCTGAGGTCTGCCTGCTTGCTCTGCAACAGCGCCCAGACCCTGCTAACCTCTTCTGCTGTTTTGGTGTCCTACTCCTGCCCACCTGAGGCAGGTGACAACTGGGTAGAGAACCTTTCCAGATGTAGTGCCCCAACTTTGGAATGTTCTTCCCAGGGAAGAGGCCCATACTGTTATCCTTTCAGTATAAAGCAAAGTGACCAGCAGTTTACAATATGACTGTTTTTATTCTTTCAAGCATAGAGTTCAGATTTATCATTTTAATAAAACGGAAATTAATAAATAAAATAAATGTATCTACTTAACATGGTGTGTGGGATTTTTTTGTTTTATTAAGGCGTATCCTGCATACTTCCTCCCAAGTTGCCAGAACTAAGGACTCAAGAAGACTCCTGGTGGAATATATTGTGCACATTTCTGGAGGTTAAGTGCTACAGCTATGTGGGTTTCCACTTTGATCCGTCACACAACAGAAAGAAGTACAGTGGTACCTCAGGTTACAGACGCTTCAGGTTACAGATGCTTCAGGTTACAGACTCTGCTTACCCAGAAATAGTACTTCGGGTTAAGAACTTTGCTTCAGGATGAGAACAGAAAATGCTCAGCGGCAGCAGCTAAAATGGTACCCATTAGCTAAAGTGGTACCTTGGGTTAAGAACAGTTTCAGGTTAAGAACGGACCTCCAGAAGAAATTAAGTTATTAACCCAAGGTACCACTGTAGCAACCTTCTTACTTTCAGTAGACCTACCACAGCTGATCAAAGAGCTGAGTCAATCCAAGATTCTTGTATTTGCATGCAATACTTTGTTGTTGTTTTGAAACACACACATACTTTGAGGACATAAATGCCGTATTATATGTTTGCTGTGTCTGGGAAAGGACAAAATGAAAGCACTCTTATATTACATTAACTTTCCCTCTGAAAATCCTGGGAACGGTAGTTAATGGTGCTGGGAAATGTATTTTAACTCCTCCCAGCACACTTAAGAAAGTGCGGTTCCCAGAGTTCTTTGGGGGAAGCCGTGACTGTTCAAGTGGCATAAAAGTGCTTTAGATGCAGGGCTTTTTTCCAGAGGGAACTCACCAGAGCTCAGTTCTGGCAGCTCTCAGGTGAGTTCCTGAACTTCTCAGGCAGATGCCATTGCCACTCTAAGAGAAAGAGGGAGACATTCATAGTGAGTTCCAGCACCTCTTTTTCGAGAAAATTAGCACTGTTTAAGTGTATGGTAATGCAGATAGATGAAAAGCACCACATGCACACACGAAACAGTAATTCTAACTAGGGAACTTTAGACCAAATAAAAGCTTCCCAGAAGCAGAGTTGTTCTCACTCCTGGTTTAAGCTGATATGTTGTACTGTAGCATAACAAAGAGGTAATCTTATGAGCCAGTTCTTAGTTTATCTGTCCTAAACGGAAATAAAATGGAACTGTTTTATTGTGTATGATTCCCATTGGAAGTCTTCTTAAGCGCTGTAAGTAAGTTTAATAACTGTAAATCTTCCGTGATACTCTCAGAAATGTCGGCTTGGTATTTTGGTATTCCTCAATGCCACTATTCAATGTGGCTTCTTTATTAGATAAGGGAATGCATTTCCATTTAACAGCAAACAGGGCACGGAACAGTACAGGCTAGAAGAAAAGGCTCACCAGAAATCAAGGAGCATAACTTTAAAAAAATAAAACAAACAGAAGCAATTTCTCTGCTCTTTTTCTCTCTCTCTCTCTCAATGGGAAGGGGCTGGTTTCTCCTTGGCCTGCTTCTCTTCAAGGAACTGCTCTGTCTCTTTCTGTTCTTGTTTTGTCCTGGCTTTATGTGATAAGAATTGTATCAAACTAAAAGCTTTTTAAAGAAACTCCCAAGAGACTGTCAAAGCAGAACTTAGCTGCGTGACTGCAGGGTTTCCTGAGCACTGCTTTGCTGAAGAGCTTTTCTGTTCTCCTATCGTTCTTTGATAGTCAGTTCCTAATTTTCTTCCCTGTCACAGTTGTCTTAAGCAAGACCAGGAATTAAGCGGGAATGGGATTTGTGATAATTTTGACAATAAAGAAATAAATAAAGCCCAGCTTTTCTGTGACTGTCAAAATTGTCTTTTTGTCTCAAGGATTCGTTTAAAGGAGAGCCAGGACTCTTGAGGGCATTATTTTTTAGGTCTGCTAAAAAGAGTTGTTGGAACAAATGCACAAACAGGCATGGTTCCAATGTACAGCAAGACTACAAATGTTAAAAAGACCACACAAAAAGCAACCTTAGTGGTATTATCATGTTACACATCTGAGGATGGGGGGAGAAAAGCAATATTGCATTATAATGAGAAACTAACGGATTTGCACTTCTCAGACCAATATATAAACCAAAACACAGTTGTCTTCCAAAATTCACATTTCTCCAAGTTTTGCAATGCAGTTCTCCAGCAAAGTAACCTGTACAAAAATGTGTACAAAAAATGATCCTTTATGAAGTGGGAGGGTTTCAGTGAGGCAGGCTATTCAACAGAAGAGAGATATTCCAGGACATCTAAAAACAGCGCTTTCCTGGCTCTCCAAGACAGTGGGCTACTAGTGTTTACTGAGAGGGAGAATGGAGGGGCAAGTCATTGAGAGTTTGGCAATGTTTGGTGTGGTAGAGAAGGAACATTGCATCGGCTCCACCACTATGCATAGTGGTGGTATCCCCATGCTTCAGCCCTCTGTTTCAGAACGCACCAGTGGCCCAATATTGGGAAGCCAGGAGAGGAATGGGCGGCAGCAGCACCGCCTCACCCACCACTGCTGAGCATGCTGTTCCTCTATGGTGGGGTGTGGAATCATTTTCACCCTATAAGGGTCTTTCAGAGTATTCCTATCTAGATATCTTCCATCCAGTTAAATATAAAGAAGGAACAGCGGGCTTGCATCAGATATGCTGGTAATTTGTAGGTAGCACATAAAGGGCTAGATTTAACAAGATAAAAACACATGACCAAGCTGCATGTTATGCTTAATGCACAGTGCACAGCTATGCCTCTGGTTTGCCTTTAATTAATTATGGGCATGGTGGAGGTTGGCTGTTATCACAGCATGCAGAGAAGGGAGCCCAGGTGCTTCTTGGAGCTTGTGGCAGGTGCTGGGCTTTGAAGCTTTGCTTAGCAGCTTTAGGCTACAAAGTGAGAACGAAAATATTTGCGGCAAAGGCTGTTCTCATATGCCCTCCTCAAAATGTAAGCAGTCGAACTGTGCAAGGGAAAGGTTTGCAGATCAGCTGACAAAACTGCTGATCTGTGTTCTGTTCCAAGCACTAGTTTAAGGGAAACAAAACAGAAGTTAGTTTCAAATTGCAGAGTGAACAAACTCTCCCTCCATCCCTAAAAAAAAGGTAGGAAGTTCCACAAACAAGATGTCCCAGTTGCAATGGACCTCTCACTAGTGGTGGGCAGGTAAGTCTATTTTTGGTCTATGTCATTTTCATGGGCGTTCGTTCATAAATCCATTCCATCCCATTTCCAGATTAATCGGTGAAATTTAAATCAAAAGTCTGCATACGCACACATTGTATTTAAATACATATTTTATCTCAACATGTTCACTTCTAAAAGTATATTAACCTAAAACATACACTTAAATGGATGTTATCTGAAAATATGCATTTTAGTGTTTTCTTTTTTAAAAAAATGAGAATTCATTTCCATGAAATGACTTTTGAGAAGTACAAAAATGCAAATCATTTGCTTGGAACTTAGGCTGGGTTTTCTGGAAACCTCCCCTGTTACAGGCCAAGCTGATCTTGATGATCTTCTGAGGAAATCCTGGTAGCCATTCTACAAACAGTGCAGGATGCAGGTGGTGCTGTAGTCTAAACCACTGAGCCTCTTGGGCTTGCCGATCAGAAGATCGGTGGTTTGAATCCATGCAATGGGGTGAGCTCCTGGTTTGTCCCAGCTTCTGCTTGGCTGAGACAAAAATAAAAACATTCAGATATAGAGCTTTAAAGTACATACCTGTGCCAGGAAAGTGTGGTGCAAAAGGAAGTCTAGATGAGCCCTTTGTGATAACACAGAAGCTGGCCTTCTTCATGATTTAGTATCCTATAGAATGCCCTCCCTTTGGTAATTTGTGAGGTGGAGAAAGTAATTACCTTTAAGTGCTTTTTAAATCAAGCTTTCCTGGACTCTCCTAATGTTTATTTTATTTTATCCTTATTCTTTATAGACTGCTCAGTTTTATTTGTGATCTACAACTGCCTTTTGTTTTTATCTCATTTTTATCAAGTTTTTTAGGAAACTTTATTGAAGGATGCTGTCTTTTTATGGAGCTTCTGAAGAAACCCCTCAGAGATTTTATTACATGGCATGCATTTTGCAAGATAAATAAGCGATGTGTGTACTCAGCCACTGAGTACACCTCTTTCCCATTTGTTTTATACCGTTCCGATGGCACAACAAAAAGGGAAGGAAGAGGCAGTAGAAAGGATGTGCCAAATAGTTTCCTTGCCTTGATGCCTACAGAGGGAACAGAAAGGCTTCTGTGGAACCAGGGTTCAAAGCCCATAAAGAGAAGGAAAGAGTCGGGCCAGGCTGGGAAAGGAATCCTACTGCTGGGGAAAACTGAAACCAGAGGAGAATTTAGGGCATTGTGAGTGGTGTGGCTGCACTGGGCACACAACTAAGTGCTTCCCCAGCTTTGGGAAGGAGGTAGGAGGGCTCTAGGACCCTGCCAGAGCCTCACACTTCCTACCCAAGGCCAAAGCCCAGCTTAAGCCAGTGCCATAAGGATGTCAAATGTTGACCTTGCACAGGATGGCAAATTGCCAGGATCCCAGGATCCCCAGGACCAGCAGATCCATCCTCCTACTGCTGGCAGTGACAGCTTTGCTACAAGCCTTGGAGACTGGATCTGCCATCTCCTTGTCAGCCCCCCCCCCCATGCCACACACAATGCCACCTCTACAGCAGCCTCTTGGTGAATAGGAGGCACTGCTGATCTCCTCTCACTGCGAGGAAGGAAATGGCAGGGTCTGCCCTCTGGGGTCTTCTGGGTCTGCACCCGCTTGGTGTGATTTAGAGCATATCCCTTTCCCTCCCTGCCATTTGATTTCCACTTCAAATATTGGGTAAGGTTGATTTGATTTCCTGCCCCCTGTTCCTGATGTAGGTCTTTATTCCCCCTTGTTCCTAATGTAGATCTTCACTCACTCCTGCTTCCCTGGTGGGATGGGGGATGCCATTTTGTGGTTGTGCTCAGGTGTCCAAATGTCTTGGGCTGGCCCTGACTACATGAATCACCATGGTCAACTATAGCCAGTTCCCAGCCATTCACCAGTCTTTGCATATCCACCACTCCCAAAAATGGAATTGCTGCTCAATTACCTTTCCTACCCCCCCACACGAATTTTTCTCCCCTCCTCCTCCTCACCACCACCACGCTATTTCTAAGCTTTAGAAGTGTCAAAGTGACTCTGCAAACACACACACACACACACACACAAAGAGATCTCTTATCTGCTCCTGCTAGACAACTGCTTACATGAACAGCTACCCCCAGTTGTATAGTGCAATGGCTGCAACCCTACTGAAATTGTTGTGCACTGCTCACACTTTTCATGACACACCCATTCCCTTGTCTATTTTCAGTGGAAATCTGTTATGTATTAAGCTTGGATCCTAGAACAATAGGCAAGTAGGATCCTAGAATGCAACAACTGATTGGCTTGCAGGAGAAGACCAATCAGGCTCCAGGAGGAACTTAATCAGCCTATTAGGCTGGTAGGATCATAGAATGCAACAACTGATTGGCCTGCAGGAAAAGACCAATCAGGCTCTAGGAGGGAAGCAGAATCAGCCAATCAAACAGGACTCATTGTGTAAATAATGTATATAAAAGCCTGAGGCTTGAGAGGCAATTCAATCACTGTTTTACATGCTGCAATAAAGAGCATGAAATCACTACAGGGGTATATTTCAAAATCATAGATTAAATCATCCATTCTTTGGTTGGAATGCTTCAGCTTATTCATTCTCCAAGCAGATCAGCCTCAGACCTGTAATGAGACCGATCTGTTCAGTGGAGAAGCCTTCATTGTGTTTCCCACAATAGACATAAAACAATTGCTTCTGATTATTCTGCCTGTGCTCAACTTTTGGGGTTGTTCTGAGAGCATCCACCCTGCTGCTACTGTTTTTCCTGCACAGAGCAGAACTCTTTATCCCCAGTAAATCTGAATAAGTCATTTATTATTTACTTTCTTTGGGGCATTTTGGCAAGTGATTATATAAACATCTGCATGGAGGAGAGGAGACAAAAAGTTGCTCTGGAGTCTGTAAACAAATTAGTGTTAAGGAAACTTTATGTGGGCAGAGAAGCTTTTATTTCTGCCTTGAGTAGAGCATGCTTTGGTCCAAATAAATATATTGCCAAACTTTGCTTTGCGAATGTGATGGGCTCCCCCCCCCCCCATGACTGGCTTTGCATTTTTTGTTTATGATAAGCATCTTAGCTAAGGAAACTAATGATTTGCAATTTCAAAACCCTAAGCCATGTTCTTCTTTCTTCTAACGTACAGGATAAATGCTCTTGCTATGTATTCCCATTATTTCTCTCTGTGTAGGGAATCGTGTCACAAGACCTCCATAACTGTACTTAGATGTGCTGTGAGGAGATAGATATCTTTGCCGTACTCTGAAATCTTGTCCTTTATAGGACTTTGTCAGCTCCCTAACTGACAAATTTAAAAGGCCAGTTAGCTAGCTGACAGGGAATATTGCTGCAAATGTATTAGCTGCTGTTCTTTTATGGGAAGGGGGGGCGGTGAGAAGCTAGCACCTTTGCCTTCCTACATAAAATCAGACATGTTAACGGGGACATTTCACTGTGCTGCAGGCAAAAGGGCTTTCTTGATGAAACCTTTGTCTGATCATCTGTCTACTATGGAGCTGAGCTGAAATTTCTCATAAGACACATTCTTCTGAGAAAATTTCTGAGATTTATTTTGTGGCTGTGGCTACTATTTCCTCCCCACAATGCCCTGGGACAACAATACAAAATGGTAGCCAGTGGCTCTTGCTGCCTTTTGAAGTACCTCCACACACATAGGATGACAAAAAGGCTTTGCTTGTTCCACTGCTAATAGTGATACAATCCCCCAAGAAACTGTTGGAGAATTTCTCTGCTGTCTGGATAAATGGTTCACCCACATTCTCTACGCAAAACAGGGTGGAGAATTTTGAGAGGTCTTCTATGCACACTTTTAGAAACACAAAAGGTATCCCGGCTAAAATTGAAGTATTTAAATCCAACAGCATGGATGTTGTGCCTGGCTGAAAGGGTACAATGGAGTAGCAATTTGTCTGAGCCAAAAGAACTTGTTCTGAGATGATTTCACCTTAGCATATCATCTTAGACTGTTAGCTTTCCTTATTCCTTGAGTCACACTGGCATCTAGTGGCGATGGGTTGAGTGGATTCAACTAAGCAAATAAACATGAGCAAATAGTAATGTTCAAGGGTGTATATTTTATTATGGGTTTAATAGTACTACTGAGTAGAGCTGAAGTTATTAAAATCTGATATGAGCATCAGAGGACAAACCACAGATGATTCAGATAGTTGCAAAAATTATAAATGTGCAGCCTCCTAAGGATTCTTCCATGGAAGTCTCATGGAAGTCACTGGGACTTCTGAATACTGTATGCTGTTGGTGGCAAGGAAAAAAATATAAGTATAGAAGGAGAAATCCCTGGATGCCAAGATCCAGGTTTGAAGCAAACACACTTTGGTGAGAGAACCCCAACAGAGACTTAAAATCACAAATTATGCAGCAGTAAAGCATGGAAATATAGGGTGTTAGACTTTTAAAATATGCCCTTTTAATTTCCTCCCAAAGTTCCCCTCTTCCTTTAGCATAAAAGGATGATGCATCTGGTAAGTTAAAAAATGGTTTAACTTACAGACTTTCCAAAGGTCAGACTAATGTGCTTTTCCATACAGCATTCAGGAAAAAAGTTGCACAGGCAGTAAAATTTGGCTTAGTTACAGCGGTGAAAGTTCCTAAATTATTGGTACAGGAGCTCAATGAAGGCTTGCTAGAGCCATGTAGTCTGAGCTTGGAGCAACGAACTCAGAACCTCTTCACACTCTGAGCTTCTAAGGTAGACAGAAAAGGAACCATGGGCTGGTTATCCCAAAGATGTATGGTTAGGATGGACATGGAACTGCTAGAAAACAGCAGGTTAAGTTTTACTTATCAATTCTTACAAATAAAACTGTGCATCACCCCAGTGAATCTCCCACATTACAAAAGATCACTTCACAAGTCTCCCAAATGAATGCCTAGATAGCTTTGACTGTGGGAAAACAGTCAAATCACAGTAGCACACAGCAATGTGCTACTAGTGACACCTGGTGGCAGCATGTTTTATTTCAAATTATAATGAGTCTTCTCCCATCAGAATGAACATACAGTACTGATGAAAGGATCATGAAATTTGGAGAAGCAGAGAATGAAATCAAGCCAAATATATTTAAAAGAAATATAACTATTGACCACTGGTATTGTACTTTAATAGGTCTTGCACAGGAAAATTTACTGATGTTAAAATCAGTGTTGACATTTTAAATGCAGATCAAGTAGGTAGATAGGGAGATCCAAATGCACAATAATTTCTCTAGCTTTTACAAAATTCATCACAGACATGTTTATTCAGAAGTAAATTTCAATGTGTATTTAGAATTGGCAACTGTAGCTCTGAGATTCTACCAAAAGGTGGTATAAAATTTTTAAAACTATTCCCCAACTCTATTTTAAAAAGGGCAAAATTTGACCAGAATTAATTACATACAAGTCCCTTTTTCTTACAGTGTGGAGTTCAGCACACATTTAAATTTCTCCGAAGGAAAATGAATACTTTGTTTTAGATCAACAGAACCTTTTAATTTTATAATACTGCATGCAATTGATCAGTAGTGTACTTCAAAAGAAATTTAAAGTTACATGTGCCAGTCCTATCGATTTCATTGGAATTTGTCTGATTTTTCCAAACCTTTCCTGGAATGGAACCAATATCACAAAATTGCGCTCATGCAATTTGCATGTGATTTGGGGGGGGGAGTAAAATGTAGCTATTTAAAAGTTTGGGGCCAAATCTGCTTTGGAGGGAGGTAAAAACCCCAAAACAAAGTGGGCACACAGGAAGAGAAAAGGGATGGGGAGTTCTGTTGTGCAGCCAGAAATCCTTGCACTAGTGGAACAACTTCATTAGGAACCCCCAAGAACTATTTTGCAGCTCATCATTTTCATGATGTCAAAATTTTGATTATTTCCACACTGGGACCTTTGGGTGAAATGGTAAGTGAATGGTGGACAAGCACAGGTTATGGTTACTTTTCTTTTTGTTATTGCTATTCTTACTATGATATGTATTTTGTGTTTTCATTTTGTATGTATAAACTGTCCTGTGATCTTCGGGTGAAGGGTGGTATGTAAATCTTAAGAAGAAGAAGAAGAAGAAGAAGAAGAAGAAGAAGAAGAAGAAGAAGAAGAAGTTTGCCATCTGTCTTCAAACCCTTTAACACAGGGTCAGCAAGCTACACAAGGCAGATGCATTGCTCAGCTCTGGCATCAGTATGCCAGAGACCTTACTCTCAGGGTGAACATGTTGGAATCAGCCCAGAGTTAACTTGGCAGATGGGTATAAATATCGCCTTTAAAATGACAAAGTAATATGATGACAAAGTCCAACTCATTAAACCCATGGATGTTGAAATATGTCTGCAAAACCTTGCCTGCCCTAACCACTTTTCTCTGGAGTGTTTTTACCAGTTTTCTCAACCTATCTATCCTTCATTAGACATGTGGCCCATCATGTCTGCCTTGGTATAAACTGAATAAATTTATGTCCCAGTGCAAGTGCTATTTTTAGTGGTCCCTTTGATTAATTTTTATTGATTCCCACTTTTGTGTGAAATTGCTTTAAGGGGTAAAGTGCAGCTCCTTCTGCGTTGGAGCTTTGTGTTAACTGATGATGGAGTGATGACTCACCGTCTAGATATGGAAGGAAAACACCCTACTTGAGATTAGTGATGGTACATAATGAAAACTTATCCTTTTACTAGACAACAGTGACAAAGTCATTAACTGCAATTTACAATATCCTTTTAGCATAGCACTGCTGACAGCAGCATAAATATGACTCGCGACATTTGTTTATTATAACGGTAATGCAGTATGAAGCCATATCGGTATTGCTCAGCAGATGCAAAATAAATTGCTGCATATGGAATTTTAGTTTATGGCTCAAAGATGTATTTCTCAAGTGCTAGTAATATTCAGAGTACTCAGTACAATGCAGCAATATTGACTGTAAACATATAGGTAAGCTGGCATTCATCAATAGCTAAATTGGAAAATGACTGTGATCATGAACAGGATTAAGGCAGATACCCAGATCCAGCTAGAAGCAACTGAGAGCAAACTTCCACCATTCCTATCCCCAATGGAAGAAGAATCATACATGCAAACAAAGTGCTGTTCCCAAGATTCCCTTTCCCAATGAATGGTTATGGTAACCTGAGATGCCAGAATATTTCTCTTTAGACAAGCACAGAAATAAAGTTCAGGGTCTCACAGAAACCTACTTCAAGTGAGAGGGTTGTTTTTAGAGCCCTCAAGTTCTAATCTGGCTCAGATCAAAATATGAACCAGGAAAGAATCCCTAGCTTCACTGATGCCTTATCCCATCAGTTCTCGTTTTCCCAATTTCTTCATATACCCACCCAAACATAGTTCCAAACCTACTAAAATGAATGGGCCAAAATTGGCAATACCCATTAATTCCTTTGGAACTACTCTGAGTAGGACTAACATGTGATATAACCCTCAATCTATCACTACAGATCTTACTTCCAATGTTGTTATTTCATTACACCTCACTTAAATGCTAGGGTGAAAAAATACATATATAGCATATAAGAATTTGGGGGCATGCTTTTAAAAAAGTTTAGACAAATGAAATCTTTGTTCATTTCTGTTTCCTTTGTGATTTTAAACTATTTTTTAGTGGTGGTGGGTGATGTACTCATGAACCTGTTCTACAATTATTGGTGTGTGTGTGTTCATGTAAACTGTTTTGGATGTGTGTGGTGTGTGACTGTTTAGAGGGGAATGTAGCTAAATATTCTCCTGTTTCAAAATGCAACCCCACAAGAACAAGAACATTATTTGGCATTAATCACAGTCAAACGGGCATGGCTGTATAGCAGATGTGGCTGAGACAGCCTTTGAAAATATCCACAGTTAAAATGGTAAATTGCCTCAAATCGCATTTACAAAGTGAAACTTGGATCAGGGTTGCCTGAAACAAAAAAAATGTGTTCCAGCTATAAAAGAGCAATCCTATCCACAATGTACGCAATGGATAGGCAAACTAAGGCCCGGGGGCCGGATGTGGCCCAATCGCCTTCTAAATCCGGTCCACAGATGGTTCGGCAATCAGCGTGTTTTTACATGAATAGAATGTGTCCTTTTATTTAAAATGCACCTCTGGGTTATTTGTGGGGCATAGGAATTTGTTCATTTCCCCCCCCCCCAAAAAAAAAATAATATAGTCCGGCCCCCGGACAGTGGGGGACAGTGGACCAGCCTCTGGCTGAAAAAGTTTGCTGGCCCCTGATGTACGCCCATTGGATGGGAACAGATTCACTCCTGAATCTCCCTGCTCCAGCTGAACCCAAACAGACATCAACAATATTCAGGCAGTCTTTTGAATCCTTTGAGAATAATGTGTGGAAGGACAGAAAGGCTGTGCACACTGACCCAGCCTCCAACATCCATGTCTTCACTGATTCCACTCTGACCTTTCATGCATTGAGAACTAAGAGCTGAAGAGATGTTCTTCATGCATTCAGATCAACATATTTGTCATCCTTCCCACAATCAGGAACCCTGTGCTATTGAGGTGCATTAAGAATATGGACTGGGAAAATGCAGTAACTTTGCTTTTGACTGGCTGGAACAAATCCTTGAACTGTAGTAACACCTCTTAGAGGATGGAAGTATGTGTGTGTGTAGAAATATCTGGTTCTTGTGTTACCAACTATACAGAGTTAAGAGTCCTATCTGTTGCCGTGCCCACTTTTGACTGGCCACACCCACTTAACTCTAGCCCCTCCCACCTCAGGTATACAGCCCCTAAGAGTTTGCCCATCAGGGACTGTGACCCACAAATGGAAAAAAAGGATCATATATTCTGTTGCACACTGGAGTGCTGGGCTCTCAGGGACAGTGCAAGCAGACAGAGTCTGTTTATGCTGGTGTCAGCCCTAACTGTGAGGACACTTGAAATGGATTGTGCTTAAGTCAGGCATAGGCAAACTCAGCCCTCCAGATGTTTGGGGACTACAACTCCCATCATCGTTAGCTAACAGCCCCAGTGGTCAGGGATGATGGGAGTTGTAGTCCCCAAACATCTGGAGGGCTGAGTTTGCCTATGCCTGACTTAAGAAAATTGGATGGCACTGGAAGGGGCCTCTGGGTAGAATGATTCAGCAATAGAGAAGCTGTGGCTTCTTTTAACAGGGACTCATGGTTTTGTATAGAGTTAATAAAGTTTGCATGCCCTCCAGCATTTCTCCAATGAAAATAGGGGTTGTTGTTGTTGTTATACTCCACCCATTTGGCTGGGTCGCTCCAGCCACTCTGGGCAGCTTCCAACATATATAAAAACATAATAAAACATTAAGCATTAAAAAAAAACCCTTCCCTATAGAAGAAGAAGAGGAGGAGGAGGAGGAGGAGTATATCCTGCTTTTTTGATATCCTGCTTTATCACTACCCTAAGGAGTCTCAAAGCGGCTAACATTCTCCTTTCCCTTCCTCCCCCACAACAAACACTCTGTGAGGTGAGTGGGGCTGAGAGACTTAAGAGAAGTGTGACTGGCCCAAGGTCACCCAGCAGCTGCATGTGGAGGAGCGGAGACACGAACCCGGTTCACCAGATTACGAGACTACCGCTCTTAACCACTACACCACACTGGCTCTCCTATAGAGGGCTGCCTTCAAATGGCTGGAGTGTCAGATAACTCCATACCCTCCAACATTTCTCCAATGAAAATAGGAATATCCTGAGGAAAAGCGGGACATTCCACAATCAAATCAGAAACCAGGACGGCTTCTGTAAACCTGGAAGTGTCCCTGGAAAATAGAGACGCTTGCAGGGTCTGTATTTTATGTTTATGGACATCATGGATTTTGAAAGTTATTAATATTACAACAGCACAGTAACCACTGTGCTGTAAGACACATCTGAAAAGAAAAGTTGGGCATCACATTGAATCTTCACGTCCCGATCAATAACAATTTCTTCAGACAAGTCTAAAGTAACAAATGTTGCTCCTGCACAATTTCTGCCATGAGTCTCCAGTGTCAGTGTCTGGCAAACTCCTTGGCTTGTACATAGAATGTAATGTTCAGTGGTGCACCAGAACAACTTCCACTGTCTGCAAACAAGAATAATCCCAGCAGCCCTGACCTCAACCCTGTTAGATGATCACATGGCCACAGCGCATTGACTTTGGTCTGAGAACACGAGCCCAATATAGACCTTGGAATAACTTTTTTCTCACCCAGTTTTTAGTTATTTTGTGGCTTCTAGTGAATAAATCTCCCTTTGCTGCCCTGTCAGGATGATCTGGGTTGACAGTATTGTGATAACTGACACACTGCCACTGTGGGAAGCATTGCGTGGACAGGTGGAGTCCCCCAGATCCTGGGCGCCCCCCCCCCCGTCATGTGGAATAATGACTCAAGACAACGTGCTATGGGATTAAATTCGCCTCAACTTTATTAAATTTCAAGCCGGGGACCTGGGGAGCATCAGGGTTATCCAGTGTGGGGGGGGATGGGCCGGCTCTGGAGAACATATGCTAAAGCAGAGATAGCCTCCCCCGTTATGCCGCCGCCGCAGGGGAGAGCAATGATGACCTCTTGGCATACGGTCAAAGCCTCCCTTCAGAAACCTTTTTAATGGGGAACCCTGGTATCGCCGCTGCAAAGAGGAAGATAGGCTAAAGGATTCCGCCCAAAGGCTGATACCGCCAAAGTTGTGACGTTTTGGTACGGGAAAGTCAAAACCTGCCAATGCAGGGAAATTCCTTTCCGGCCCTTTAACAGCGACCTTGACGTAGCAGCACCCGTGTACCTGTGAAGAAAAGTTAACCTGCAAAACAAGACATTAACTGAGGGTGGGTAAGGTGGGAGAAGCTCTGGAACCAAGTGAGGATTCCCAGGTAAGATCCTCCCTCTGTTGTGTGGGCAGGTAGTCCCTCCCCTACCTGGCCTGGTCTCCTCGGCAACTCTTCCCCCAGGTGAGATTGGACAACTGACTGAGGTAGGCGGAGACCTCCAGGTATCCCACCTGAGGGAAGGCGAAGCCAAGCCTATGCTGATGGAGCCGCTCTAGATCAAGGAGCTGCGTGCGTCCATGCAAAGCCCCCCCCCCCCGTTTTATGCTGGGAGCGGTCATTGTTCATACATACATGTGGACCTCAATTTAAATAAGAATTTGGCAAGATCCCCATGTGCAATCAGTTGTTGAACAGGGTGAACTCCATATCAATAGATAGTTACTTCTGAAACCCCTGTGCAGAATAATTGTGCAGAATCATTGTTTTTTAAAGGAAACGTGTATTCAAAGGCTGCTGCACACAGCAGAGCCCAACTTTCCACATAATGCTGCTCATTAGATCAAGGTCATGGTTTCAATAAATAATCACAGCAGCAGCATAATCCTCATGTGTGCGTCTGTGGTTTGGTGAGCATCTGAAACAAAGATTCCATAGCTCCCACCTCTTCCTCTGTCGTCCCCCTGAACAATATCCCTTCACTTTACCAGCATATCCCTTGTGCAGCAGAAGGATGTAAAAAGACATGGAAGGGTGACGGACCTAGACATGTGTCTATCTGCCTGACACAAAGCTGAAAATGGCACCCCCTTAACATGGCAAGAACTGCTATTTTCAATTTAGAGTCCAACAGATGAGCATGTGCCTGGCCTGAGCCCCCCTCTATGATCTTCGTAAAAGTCATGGTGGTGGCCTCGGTCCAGTAGACCTGAAGGAGCATCTGCACCCCTGTCGTTCAGCCAGGACACTGAGGTCCACCTCCGAGGGCCTTCTGGCAGTTACAGGGAAGTTGCAGGGAACCAGGCAGGGGGCCTTCTTAGCAGTGGCACCCTCCCTGAGGAACACCCTCCCATCAGATGTCAAGGAGATAAAGAACTACACAACTTTAGAAGACATCTAATGGCAGCCCTGTATCAGAGAATTTTTAATGTTCGATGTTTCATTATGTGGAAGCCGCCCAGAGTGGCTGGGGAAACCCAGCCAGATGGGTGGGGTATACTACTATTTAATGTTAATGTTAATGTTAATGTTAATGTTAATGTTAATGTTAATGTTAATGTTAATGTTAATGTTAATGTTGAAGAGGATAGTGCTAGTAGGAAATGACTAGAAATTTCAGTGGTAGTTGCTAAATTCCACTTTTAAGAAGCCTGGATTAGAAGTGGATTAGAGATAGGGCACACCTTTTGGGAATTGAAGGTGGCTTGGATATGAACCCCGCTGCTCATGATTTCATGAGTATCACTACTCGGAACAATGGGGAAAGAGGTGCTGATTACCCAGCTGTCTGTTGTACCTGTTAGAGGCAAAGCAGCCCTGCTAGGTCAGAGAAATTGGCAATTATATGTCTTGACTGGAGAACAATTTCTGTGTGTTGACTGCTGAATTCAATCTGCTCTTGATCTTGTTCAATAAATGCCATGATTCTGTCAATGCCAGTGATGATTTGCAGACAAGGAACACTCACCTTGTTACTCGACTGAGCTGTCTTCATGCTGGGGCAGATATAATGGAAATGTAGCAGATAGTTTTCTACTACAATACCTCACTGTGGGATCTGAATTTTGCCCGTTGTGTTAGCCAAGTGTCTGCTTCAGTTTCAAAAGTGTTTACCTGGAAGTACACCTTATGCTCATAGATTTTGCCAAGAGTGGCAATGGTTACTGGGGGCCAGGAAGCCCTTCCATTCCTGCAACCCTCCTAGAATGCTTGCTCCATATTTCATTGGAAAAGTTCTATCTGTTCAGTGGGTACTGCTCATGGCTCCTTGCTGTGAATCCAAACTGAATCCATTTTGCTAGCTTGTATACCCATTGGTTTGAAAACAGGACCCAATATTACATTGTCAGCTGAAATGATCGATAAGAAAAACATCGTACTGCAGCTTGACAGCACGATGACAGTTTTATATGCTGCTCTTCCAGTAATTAAATTGCTGTCAGCTGGAAGGAGTGGCGTTAATTGCCCAGATGCTTGTTGCCAGTTGTGAGTGTCCCAAATCCTGATTGAGCCAACTGGCTTCGTTCTTGTTTCTGGTTTTCCCTTCGATGTGTCCTGGCTTCTCTTCAAAACTGCCTTAGTTCAGAAGCTGGAAAGGAACCGAAGCTGTTTATGGTTGCATCCTTGACTATGAAGGCAGATTGGCAGGGACTCCTATACTTTGGGTCCAGCTGTGGGCCACTGTGAGCTTGTATCTGTATGGAAACAAAGGGTAAGAAAATCAGGATCAGTTAGTGGGTGGACTGCTGAACCCTTCACACTTCATGTCAAGTTCCAGCTCCAAGCTTCAGTAAAACTAGCCGTCTTTTCCTATGGTGGTCATGTGTTCCTCTGTTGGGTTGGGATGCAGAGAGAAAAAAATACATAGCCAGGCCTTCAAGCACAGCCTTGCTTGATTGCAACACAGCCAGACTGAATGGAAAACTCCTTGTGTAAAAGAACCACAGGAGTCAAATCAGGGCAAAAAGCACTAGCAATAGCCTACAGAACACCTACTTTATTCTGAAAGATTTCTGTTTGAAGTGCTGTTCTCAGGGTGTCAATCTCCTATTGGAAGGGGCCTGTATTTGAATGGATGTCTGGTCCAAGCCCAGTTTAAAGATAAAGAGCCTTAAAAGGGAGAGCAGAAGCAATTGAAGTTCTTCACCAACAGTCAGAACCTGGACAGGAGACTGAGCAGGATAAGATGCTGTATTTGTATTTAAAATATAACTCCCTTTTGCCAGAGACAGTATATGTGCTTCACTTGAGCCATCCAGAACTCTGAAATGACTGCATTCTCACTTTGACAGGCGATTTATCTGACTGTCTCTTTGGATGACAAAGTATTTTGTTCTCTTCTAAGTTTTTTAAGTGTTAAAAGTCCATAACATTCAAAATGTATACATGCAGTAAAGTTGGAAAGTCATCAGAAATTTGTTTGCCTATAATGTCTACACACACACACAGACACACACACACAGTATGTATGTGTGTGTGTGTGTGTGTGTGTGTGTGTGTGTGTGTGCAGGGCCATTTATAGATCGGTGCTTGTGATTATAAATGTAACTGTTTTCTATTCAAAAAAAGTGCCAGATGTTACTTTGTGAAAATATTTCTTCACTGGGAATTTATTTCAGGTGTCCTTTGAAGTGGTCAGTTTCTGTATGGCACATTTTTCAATCAAGAAACATTTTTAAACAAGCAGGGCGCTTGGGTCTTGTTTCAAAATGCAGCACCACAGACAGCCATAACAATAAAAGTCAGCTTCTATCTTGACAATATACCAGGATATGCACAAGCACTGTAAAATAAATCAGTACACAGCATGTTAAATGTGCTATAACAGCCTAACCATTTCCTGAGACAATTATTTCCCATTTCCCATTCTAGTTCATTTACAGAGAATGCAAGCCCATGCGTGGGGTTGGGGGCCGCCTTAAGCCCACAATCCTTATTTTTGTTTTTTGCACCCATGGTATGATTCCAATCCCACTTTGAAAGTGTCTATAAATAGCCCAGCTGGAATAATTTAGTACCGGAAAGCACTCCCTATCCAAAATGCATCTTGGAATCTCACTGGAGAATGTTCAAAGTTTGGATATTCAGGACAGAATTGGATTCTCTTGTCAAAATTGATCAAAGAAGGCAAGTTCTCTAACCAGGTGCCAAAATGATTTATATGGTTAAATTACAAATTATAAGAAACATATGAAGGTTCCTCAAACAAACACTCCATTTCAAACTGACTACTCTGTATTACAAGGTTAGTATTACAGGTGCCAGCCAGATGTTTTTGACAATGACACCCATTACTCCAACCAGCATGGGATGCTGGGAGTTGCAGTTCTTAATATCTGGCTGTTGGATACTCCTGATGTTGGATGTTGGATACCCCTGATATATTATGCAATGTGGCTCACTGGCTGTCCTGATCTCATTAAAATGAGCATTTCCTTGACTCTACCAGGGGGAGCCAATGAAGTGGAGTTGAAGGTAGGGTACTGACATCTCAGCAGCTGTTGAAGACAAACATTGCCCTAATGTCCTGACTTGAATCTCCAGCTTCAGCTTCAATTGTTGCCTTAGTTGTTATACTGTTTTAATGGGCTGGTTCATTATATATTTTAATTATGGGTGTTTTAATGCAGTTGTATTACTATGCATTTTAATTGTCGGCAGTTATACTTTTATAAACTTGTTTTATTCTTTTTATTTTGCCGTTTATTTTTATTTGTTTGTGAGCTGCCATGGTATTTCTTCTTGAAATGAAAGATGGTAAATTATTTTGTTGTTGTTTAGTCGTTTAGTTGTGTCTGACTCTTCGTGACCCCATGGACCAGAGCACGCCAGGCACTCCTGTCTTCGGTAAATTAATAATAATAATAATAATAATAATAATAATAATAATAATACTTGTGTATATATACTGTGTGTGTGTGTATTACATACATTTAGAAACATTTACTTATTTATTGAACATTTTCTTTTAAAACCAAGCCATCTTTATTCAAACTGCTGGAAATACTGGTGAAATTGCTGGTGAAACATATACAAACTGGGTCCCAAATAAGCATGCACAGCTCAGACTCTGAATTGGGAGATCGTAATTACAGTACAAGCCACAAGAGTTCCAGCTTCAAAGCACATGAACTAGCTAGATGCTTTTTTGTAGTACAGTCACACCTTGGATCCCAAACGCCTTGGTACTCCCAAACGCCGCAACCCCAGAAGTGAGTGTTCCGGTTTGCAAACGTTCTTTGGAACCCAAACGTCCAAGGGGGCTTCCGTTTCCTGCAGCCAATCAGAAGCCTTGCTTTGGTTTCTGAATGTTTTGGAAGTCGAACGAACTTCTGGAACGGATTCAGTTCGACTTCCAAGGTACAACTGTACAATGATAGCTCATTAGTAGAATAAGGTTAGGGCTAAACAAGAGAATATGTTGATAAGGAACCCAGCAAGCGTGGGTGCTCTGGGCTGGGAGCTGACAACCTGTGGCCCAAGCGCTGTATGTAGATCCTGGCCTAATTTCATGCAAGCCGCAAGGACGGACAAAATAGGGGAAAAGATGGCAGGAGAGAGAGAGAGAGAGAGAGAGAGAGAGAGAGAGAGAGAGAGAGAAGGAAATGACAGAAAGCGAGAAAAGGAGTTCCTCTGTCTTGTTTGGATGTTGTTCAAACTAGCCCAAACCATTTCCCTTGAAGTCAAACCTAGATGGAAGATTGTTATCTGAAATAGCAATCACCCACCAAAAACGTGGAATCGGAATGGTTGTCACAAGGAAGCACCCCTAGCTTTCAAGGATGATAGAACTAAACAGAAGAACTTGCAGTGCGCACTGCGGTTCTCAACACATTCACTGATGCCCTTGACAAAATATTATGATCTACATTGTACATTTCCTCTTCCTACTAAGACACCCTGCTGTGCTGTTACATTCCAGCTGCTACAACAGTTAAGATTGTATGCCCCCTACTCCTCTGCGCCCTTCTGGTTAGTGCAAATTGATGCAAACTACTGAACACTACCAGGAGTTCAGTCAGCCTGGCTGTAGGTAATTTGTACTTGTCAGTCAAGCATAGCAAGAGAGAAGGAAGTACGAGCTGCAGCCTGAGGATAAAATTTTATTCTTGGGAGTTCTCTTTGGGTTCTATCCATTGCAATGCGGAGTAGGCCTTTTAAGGGTCCCGCAACAACAGATCAAAATAATATTGATTTTATCTCGAAAGAAGATTAAAATCAAGCTTTCTTAGTCCCACTAGAGTGGGGAGGTTCAAGATTTCAACTGCCCAGGGTAAAGAAAAAGTGATTTCCAAAATTTGTATAAACTATTATTAGAATGGAAAACAAAAGATCATAGCTGGTAAAATCAACTATGATTCACTGGGCAAGAGACCTAGGTCATAATATAGAGATGAGTGCTTGGGAGAAACTGTAGAAAAAAAATATTTAAAATTTATAGCATGTTACACACTGAAGGAGAATTTTATGAAAATGATATATAGGTAGTATCTGACACTGAGTAAATTAGTTTCGATGTAAAGACTGAATCAAATATCTGCTGGAAATGTAAAGAAAAAGAAGGTACTTTGTATCATATGTGGTGGACATGCAAAAAGGCTAAGAACTTCTGGGAGATTGTATATAATGAGCTGAAAAAAATATTTTTCTTTTCTTTTAAGTATAATTGATGCAAGTATATCTAGGGATCATAAATCTCTTTTTATGTATGCAACTACAGCAGGCCTTATGGTGTATGCCAGTGATGGCCAAACTTGGCCCTCCAGCTGTTTTGGGACTACAATTCCCATCATCTGTTAGCTAGGGATGATGGGAGTTGTAGTCCCAAAACAGCTGGGGGGCCAAGTTTGGCCATCACTGGTGTATGCTCAGAAGTGGAAGGAGGATACAATACTGACAAATGGCAGGTGGAGGTATGGCAACTGCCAAGATTGACAAATAAAATATCAGGATCAAAAAGTATGCGAAGAAGATTGGAAATGCATTTTAGATTATTTGGAAACTTACTGTAAACACATTAAAAAGTTAACAGTAAAAGAATAAATTCAGCAGTAAGAAATATTGAAATATAAAACTGAGGAAAAAATAAGATATGGGGAAAATTAGAATATGGAGTGGAAAAGAAATTAACAAAATGAACCATGGAAGGGGTGGAAGGGGAGTAAATATAAATTGTGTGTTTTGTATCTGAAGTACTGTTAGTGTTTCAAGTGTAAAAGTGAGAATGAAAAATAAAAGAATTTTTCAAAAAAATATTTTGATTGCCTAAGAGCCTCCACAGGGTTTAATCTGGCACTGCATTACTGTTTGAAGTGGTAAGATTAAACCAGTATCTGTATAGTGCAGATGGAACCGAACTTAGGTTATACTTCTGCTCACTGTGCGAAGCTGCCAACTCAGACAGACTTGTGGAATGTTCCTATAAACTCCCCTTATGTGGTGATGAATGAGAGGATTGCACCTGGGAGTTACGACCCTGCCACCACTTCCATCTGCATGTGTCATACCTCCTACCAGTCAAATGTTCAGTCAGCATATGATGAGTCTGTACACACATGCTAACATTTGCACATAGAGATCCTTCACAGGTATACGTTGGTTTGCATGTGAACATGGTGTAGCTATTATTATTATTATTAAAATGTATACCGTCCTTCATCCATAGCTCTTAGACAGTTCACAACATAAAATTAAAATATAAAAGACACAAAATACATAATAAAAATAAGAACAAAAACAAACCAATAATCCCACACAGACACAGTCACTCTCATGTCCACTGGATGTGTGGGGTTGGCAACTGAATGCCCCCAGAAATGCACAGCCCACTCTGCTGTTCCCTGGCAACCATTTGGCCCAATAAAGGTCAGGGCTGCTGCTTCACTCCAGTGCTGCACCAACACGATAACCGAATGGAGTTCTTTTAATACTGTACTAGTTGAAACCACCTTGAAACGCTCATCAAAGCAAGAGCCGTAATTGTGATGAAATGTAGCTTCGCACGCATGTTCTCCATAGGCACAATCTATCTGAACGGACAAGCCGAAAAGCTAGTGGTTCTGTGAACTGGCCTGCTGCCACCTTCACAGTCACCACCCCAGCCTAGGGCAGCTCCTTCTCTCGGTATGAAATATGGGTTGTTGCCGGAATTGTTTTGCTCTCAGCAGAAGCCACTGACTGACAGGAAGCTTCTCAAGCTTCAAGGTTTGCCCTGCAGCAGGCAAACATGCTTCAGTTGGAGCTTCTGCTAATGCTTAAGGCTTCTGGTGGCGTTTTCCCCAATGCTGGGAGATGCCAAGAGTGGGAAGAGAAGAGTGAAGCAGCTATCATGAACAGAACAACAGAAGCATGCAGTTTCAGAGTCTTGACAATGCAGTCACCACACACCCCTCATTCACAAACTGGAAATGGCAGAGCATCTTCTCGGGTGGGCATGTGATGTGCCCTAGCTACAGAGACTAGTGCTCTTTTTGAAGGTCTGTCCTATACAAGTCCCATTGAAAGAAACAAAACCATAAGAACAGAAACCAGAGATGCCTTGAAGTTGTCCAACCATTTGTTCATGGACAGCAGACTGAACAAGTACACAGGTCCCCTGGTCACAATCTTACCTGCTAGGGTAAGTTATAAAGGTAAAGGGACTCTTGACCATTAGGTGACCGACTCTGGGGTTGCAGCGCTCATCTCACTTTATTGGCCGAGGGAGCCAGCGTATAGCTTCAGGATCATGTGGCCAGCATGACTAAACTGCTTCTGGTGAACCAGAGCAGCGCACAGAAACGCCGTTTACCTTCCCGCCTATTTATCTACTTGCACTTTGACTTGCTTTCAGTCTGCTAGGTTGGCAGGAGCAGGGACCAAGCAACGTGAGCTCACCCCATCATGGGGATTCGAACCGCCAACCTTCAGATCGGCAAGCCCTAGGCTCTGTGGTTTAACCCACAGCGCCACCCGCGTCCCTAGGGTAAGTTATATTTCTATGTAAATTACCACAGATCTTTGGTTCCCCCCTTTTTAGTGATGCATGGAGCTGGGGCTGATGGGAGTTCGAGAGCACCCACAAGTGAGGAGTTATGGGATCCCCATCCCCGAAATAGAGAAATACAGAAACACAGTTGTGTGTTTCTGCTCTCACAGGCTCTAAGTATTTGTGTCAATTTTATACATCCTGAGCTTAAACACTACATGGTGAAAGTTAATTAATACTTCCAAGAGGTCTATGAAGATATTAAGCATCTTGGATAATGACCAGGACTGCAAATTTTTTTGAGTCTATAGTTTGCTATTGGCTTCAAAGAAATAGAGGCCGAGCAATCAGGCCTTTGAAATCTAGAAATAATCACAGATAATTGCAGATGCAGAGTAATAAAGGGCAATGATAGTATCTTGCACTGCCTGGAGCTTTCCCTGGTAGTATCTCAAGGAGGTTTCAATGCATATCGTTCTGAGATGCATTTTCCAAAAAAGAAAAGTAGAACACATAAATTGTACGGTCAGTGGGTATGAACGGTAGAGTGAAGCATGATAGGTGTTTATAGATGACTGCTTTACCACACTGCTAGATGAGCTATAATGATGATGATAAAAAAAATATCTGTACCGCATGGCAGGATGAAACCTCTTGAAGCATTCTACTTGTGTGAAACAGCAGCATGCATGCAGAAAGAGCAGTGACTAGCATGCTAAACACTCTCCTCCAGGGGGGCCAACTTGAATAAAATATTGGTGAGCAGCCATGTGAACCCCACCCACATAATCGATCACAAGACATGGCACATGTGCACCATTTGAATGGCAATGTCCATAAACATTGGGGGGGGGGGCTGATACCTCAAATATTTTGTGGGGGAGGGTGTGAAGTGACCTAGGAGTTGGCTCCTATGTTCTCTGCCCACTTTCCTCCCCACACAATTTAGAATTCTGGAAGATTCTGAGTTCTAATCACACAGGGATCTCCACAAGTGCAGGAGGCCCCCTGAATGAGATGTTTCTCATCAGGGCTGCCATACGCTCAGCAAAATGGCATCCAGGTGGATTATTGCTTAAGCAGCAAAATGTCCAGGAAAACCTGGACATATGGCAAGTTGGGCTATTTTATTCAAAAATTTCTGGTAAAAAAATCAAAGAAACCCCCCCAAGAAAGCTCAACAAATTTGACATAAAATAAAATAAAATATGGCAACCCTATTTCCCATTCCTCAACTTATGGAGGGCAACAGGGAAATAGGGGTGGGGTTTAGCACAACTCAACCACCCTCTTTCCACCAGTGTGTTGCCTTTTCATGCTCCAAAACACCTGACTGAGCCCTCGATCGGGTAAGAGGGCCTGTGCACAGTCCCAGTTTGAAATCCTTGTTGATCTATTTTGCCATTTCTCACACTACCATATTTAGTAGCATTTTCATTCACCCAAACCGCCAATTTGCCCAGATGTTTAAACAGATGCAAGAATTGGACACACACACACACACACCATAGCTGTCAAGTGTCCCTTATTTGACGGAACAGTCCCTTATCCCAGCACCATGTCCTGCTGCTGTCCCTTATTGATGATGTCCCTTAAATTTCCCGGGTTTCAAAGGAAGCAGCTCCTCTCCCTCCCTCCTTGCCGGCCAGGGAGGAGGGAGGCTCCAACTGTGTTGTTTGGCTGTGTTGCTCACCCAATAAGAAGTCTAAGAACGACTGGGGGGTAGGGCTTGCATGCCTTGTGCTGATCAAATCAGCTGCGTTGCCTGGGGACTTGCCTTTGCTCAGCGCTTCCCAGCGGAGAGGTGACGGTGGTTTTCCTTGAGGCTTCGTTTGGCTGCTGGCTTGGCTTTCTGCCTTTGGCTCGGAGGCGCTCAGAAGTTGAACATACCTATGCTTGGAAAATGCCTTATTTTGGCTGCTGATCCCTTATTTTCGAGGCTGCTGGTCCCTTATTTTCAAATCTGTAAGTTGACAGCTATGCCACCCACCCACCCAGTGATGTTGTATAGTGTATGGCATCTGTGTCTCTAAAGCTAATCCCACATAGTAATTTGATTTAAGTAATATTAAATTTATCCATGAGAACCACAAGTTTTGCAGAACTCAACTAAAAGACCTACAAAGAAAAATTCCATGCCAGATGCCATTGATTACATCTGTCAAGCGACAGTCTTGGTTTGTTTGCTAAGGGAGAAGGAATATTGAGCATAATGTGAGATCATCTTCTAAGGCCCTCCTTCGTGTGCCTTCTCCTTGAGAGGTCCGGAGGGTGGCAACATGAGAACAGGCCTTCTCTGCAGTGACTCACCGTCTATGGAATGCTCTCCCCAGAGAAGTTCGCCTGGCACCTTCATTATACACCTTTAGGCACCAGGCAAAAACGTTCTTCTTTAACCAGGCCTTTGGTTGATCTGATTGACATCCTATGCCCTTTAAAAATGTGGTTCCGTTTTGGGGGGGTGTTATTGGGTTGTTTTTATTTTGATTATATATATTGCAGTTTTTATATTGATCTTTTCTATGAACCACCTTGAGACCTCCAGGTATAGGGCGGTATATAAATTCAATTAATAATGATGATGGTGATGGTGATGTTTGAGGAGTATTATTTCAATGAAATTTGCAGAGGATAACCTTGTGATGAGAGCCAGTGTGGTGTAGTGGTTAAGAGCGGTAGTCTTGCAATCTGGGGAACCGGGTTCACGTCTCCGCTCCTCTACATGCAGCTGCTGGGTGACCTTGGGCCAGTCACACTTCTCTGAAGTCTCTCAGCTCCACGCACCTCACAGAGTGTCTGTTGTAGGGGAGGAAGGGAAAGGAGAATTTTAGCCGCTTTGAGACTCCTTAAAGGGAGTGAAAGGTGGGATATCAAATCCAAACTCTTCTTCTTCTCTTCTTCTCTTCTTCGTGGTCCCCGAGAGGGGGCAATGACAATAAAGATATTATTATTATTATTATTATTATTATTATTATTATTATTATTATTATTATTAATGCTTGATTCCAGTGAGACTCCAGCCACTTGCAATCTTAATTTGCTCAGAGACTTACATTTGCATGTGTACATTTAGAACTGCATATGAAATTTATTATTATTATTATTATTACTTATTAAATTGGTATACCACCCTTCATCTGCAGTTCTTAGAGCAGTTCACAACATAAAATTACAAAATAATTGTGTCATGGCCTCTGCCCTGCATCTTTTATTTCCCTAGCAATGTTCCTGATGAAGTGTTTGGAGGAGAGAGGCTTAGAGAAAGAGCTGGGATACTTGTATGTAGGGACTAGATATATATATATTTAGCATGAACCCCAGCAAATTTGCTAAGCATGTATGCAATTATTGATAGTTTCCCTAACAACTTAACCTTTTTGCCTTCCTAAATGAGCACAGTACACATTTTACAACTCGTTTTCCCACATTGAACCATATGGGTATGTATACATGTGCATATGCACATACAAAAGTAATTATTTTTAACAGACATTTATAGTCACTTGGACTGTAATCCAGAGAACAAGATGGAAACTATTTAGTTAATGACTTGGGTATTTTTGGTTTTGGTTTTCAAAATCATCCTCATAGTCTAAACTCCCATGATGGCTTCCCCAACATATTGACAGTTAAGATGCACAGTTTATTGTTTCAAATTATATGAGAGATGTGATGAATCCCCAAATACAGCACTGGTCACTTTTGAGCCAAGAAAGTGTTCCAGGATACATTTTGTGGATGCTCGTGGATTTTAAATGCAAGCAGTCCAGTAGGTTTTTAATTACCAGTTTAAAATTGTGGATGGCAAAGGATGCAGGAAATAGATATATTTGTGCACATATGGGACTTTTATTTTTTTATGTGTGCAATTTTGCATTTGGTAAAGAATGGAAATAAAGGAAGTAAAGCCTGTTTATAGTGGCTAGCATCCAATCCAAGGGTAGCTTTGAATAAACAATTTTGAACACCAGTTCTCCTTATCATATCACTCATTTTAAAGCTTCTTTCCATTTCCAAAATGGTTTTCATAAAGAATGAGGGCCTGCTTTTTTTTAAAAAAAAAGAAGTAATTTTTTTTAATGGCATTGAGCATTTGCAACTATAGTTCTTTGGATCCTGAAGTTAATTTTCTTTTTAAAAAAGCAACACCCAAAAGTTAATTTAGCAGTGAGAAGGCCTCTGACTATCGGATTCTTTTCTTTTTTTAATAGAAAATAAAGTTCAAGTAGCGTCGGGCATGGGCCCACCCATATGTATTTGGAAGGAGGTGATAAATTATATAGTGTTGTGACTTGGGTTGTGTGCAGACTCTACTGGAAGATCACATTGTTGAATTAGCCTGTCATGGTCCGGTTCACGGGCTATCAAAGTCCTGGCAGGGGACGTCAGGACCGGGGGCAAGATGGCGGGGTGGGAACAGGAACGGGAGGCCAGAAGCCAGGAGTCGGGAGGCCAAGAGTCTGAGGGTCAGAGAGCTGGAAGTCAAGAAGCAAGGATCCGAGGATCCGAGGGTCAGGAAGCAAGGAGTCACAAAGTCAAGGGTCTGAGGATCAAAAAGCAAGGAGTCATGAGTCAAAGGTCCGAGGAGCAAGGAGTCAAGGAACCAAATGCAGCAAGGCAGGGAACGTGTTGCTTTGGCAAAGAGCTGAAGGGAAATGCTGACCTTATATCCCTTCCCAGCTCTTGCCACCAGGTGCTGTGAGTTACCAATCAGCCTCACCTGTGAGGCTGCACCTTGCCTCTTCAGAACAAACTCAGGAAGGCCCCAGTCATGGTCACAGGGCCTGGCTCCTGCACGCGCACCTGACATAGCCAGGCAAGGACCATAATGGCCTTAAGTATGAGTCATCAGTATAAGAAAGGATGTGGCTTTATGCCAGAGGGCAAATGGGTGGGCCCCGTCCCTCACCTGGCTGGTAGTTAGTAGGACAAAAGCCAGAATTGGGGGTGTGTGAGAGAGCTGGGCTAATAAGCAGGCAGAAGCCTGAGAATGAGAGCCATGCTTGATTTCTGCTTGATGCCAAGGCTGTGGCTATGGGAGAAGCAAGGCCGTCTGTGGTGTCAATGCTGTGAAGCCCTCCATCATAGGCTCAGATTGTAAATATTGTGGGATATAATATCACTGAAGCAGTCAAATACAACATTTCCTCTTTGCCCAGAGTGGACACACAGGAGAATGTTGCTCCAGCCAGGAGAACTTCCTGTCACACCTGGTCTGGAATATCCTCCCCCTGCATGTGACCAGGTAGATGGGCATGACCCTAGCAAAGCCTATAAAGGGGCTAGTCATGCAGCCATCTTCCTCTTGACACTCTTGATCCCATCTCTTCTTGATGCCTTTTGCTGTCTGCTCTCAGCCAGCATCACATGCGCTCATCCCTCACAGTGGTTGAATCCACACTTTTCTCTGTAACTACAAGCTAAAGCTGCCTTCAGGACCATACTTCGAACTGAATGTAGATAAACCTTATCATTACTTTTAAAAGAAGACTGTTGTGTCATTATTGTTTTTAAAAGGGGATTTACCAGCAACAATCCAATCTGGACAAGCCAGACTGGATTGCTTAACTCAAATGCTTCTAACGAATCCATCAACTAGCTTCTAGCAATGTGCACGGGAATGTGCTCTGTTACTAGCTCACTAGCTTGAGTGAGGAAGAATAATATTTAATCAATATATCCTCTCCTACTATCCTCAACATTCCCACAAATATATGTAAATAAACCATATATCCTAATGACACCACAGTCTCTGCTGTGCCTCATTCCAAAGAATCAAACCCTGGGTAAGTGTTGAAACCTGTGGAATCTTGCACCGCTCAGAGATTGGCATGGTGTGCAACAATATGTAGGCTCCATTCATATTTCATGCAGCCTGTATATATTTGGTACTTGGACATACTACTAAAAATAGAATGAGAACCAGACCTAAGCCTTTCTTAAAACAGCTGTTTTAATATTTGGAAAGATTTGAACTTGTTCAAATTCAGATCTCTGCACAATATGCATTCCTGACACTATCTTAGAGGCATTCCCCATTTCAAATGCAGATAGTAAGAAAAAAGAAAAGGGTGTGTTAGGGATGTTTAGAAGATGAGTAGGAGATCCAGATGTTGGGTTCAAGCCAACTCTATCTGCATTTAGCCTTACTTCCCTGCGTATATCACTTTTCATTCTCCATTGCTGAACTGTAGCTGTCTTCCTAGCTGCTCATTTTATTGAGATCATTTTGAATCCTGGTTTGTCAAATTTATTAGCTATCCCCAGGCCATTCCACAGAATGAGGTCGTAATGTACATGATGGCTCCAGAATCTTCAGTTGCTAGCTTCTGCATTCTCTCTCTCTCTCTCTCTCTCTCTCTCTCTCTCCCTCCCACCCCCCTTAAATCTCTTTGCAAGCTATAAAGGAGTTAAGAACAGGCAAAAGGAGTGGGGAAATGAAAAGGGAAGACCTTACAGCTACCACAGGCATCATGTGATATGTACCCTCCAGTTGTTGATGGACTCCATCTCAGGCTCAGTCAACAAGACCAATGGCCAGGGATGGTTGGAGTTGTAATCCAACAACATCTGGGAGGAACCAGCGTTCCTGCTATCCCTGACCACCAAAAGGAGGGCATGGAAGGAAAGGTAAGGAGTATTTGATCCAGGAAAGAAGTAGCCTCCATACTGTGCAAATCTAATAGTGTCAAAGAACTTTCACAAAGAAAATGCTTGCAGTTTTTGGGTAGAGAATTCTACTCCTGCCAAGCTCCAGAATATAAACTAATCAATAATGCACAGTCATTCTAATACAGGAACTATACAAAGAGAAGCTTTTTGGGAAATTACTTTATAAATGAGCAGGAGTATTGATTGCATGTCTGCGCTGCATCATGGAGACAGCCCCGAAGTTGCAGACACAGTTAATATTTAATATCTACCTATCCAAGGGATCTCATTTTGACCAACAATGTTAAAAAGCAAAGCTGGAGAAGTATTCACTGTTGACCTTCTGCATTTGCAAACATGACGGGAAAGAGATCAGTGTATGGAATTGTGATTTTGAAACAGTCAGTTCAGACTTGGAAGGCCTCCTGTTTGTTATTACATCCCATGGGACCACAGTGCATCCATCATACTAGCCAGCTTGGAAGATTCATGGCTAACTCAAGCATGTCCAGAATGATTAGGAATCTGGAGTCTGCCCCAAAGCCAATATTCACCTTTAGAAAGTATTGCAATTATCAGTAATTTATTGATAGGAAGTATCTAATGAGAAATTTTCCTTCACAATCCCACAATAAATTCTGTTTTGAAGTGGAGGAGCTGATAATGGGACCAAATTCTCCAAGAATGCATAGCATGTTAAATAGCTGAATTAGAGAACACTCTTGTGCAGTACCACTAAATTCAATGTGACTCACTCACAGTTAAGTGTGTAGGGGGTGTGTGGAATAGCCACAGCCCAAAAGTGGCCCATCAAACCACTTCAAGTGGCCGGCCAACCCTTTACAAAACTGAGCACTTCATCTTTCATGGTGCTACAGCTAAAAAGACTCAGCACTTAAAACTTTGTGTTAAAACCTCCTAAAATGGCACTTCAGAAGAGGGGAAAGAGACACGTTTACAAGGCAAGTATCATAGGTGCCTGCTCTAGGGGGCCCTTGGGCACTCACAAAATTTAATATGGGAACCCCGAGGCGACCGCCCAGATGACGTCCAAGGCCCCTGTGAACCTTGGAACACAACTTCCGGTTTCTATCGGAAGTCACGTCAGAGGTGTCGCGAGACCTCAGATGTGACCTCCAAGACCCCGCAAGGCCTTGGAAAGTACTGCTGTGCCACCGCCTCAATGTGATGTCATGACATCATGATGTCACATTACGTCACGGGCGCCATTGGGCATCCAGAACCTGGGGCCAAGTCAGCACCTCTGGCAAGTAGAGGGCTGCCCTCTCCATCTCAGGGCTGGGCTGGGAAGAAATATTCTCCTCCTCCTGGCCCTAGTGCTGCAATGAAAACTGTCCACGTGGCATGAGTGTGGATGTTGTCAGTCTGGTAGTTTCATCTAAGGTACGTGAACTCAACTGAATTTCTCCTCCATCCCTAGTCATGATATGACGCTGGTGCAACAGTGCAAAGCTGAGCAGAGGCATTTTGCTGCCTTAAGCAAAGGACAAGGTGGTGGGGCCCCATTCCATTTACAGACAGAAGCTGATTGAACTAGCAGCTGAACATTGCTGCAACATTGGTGATAGGTCAGTATCCTCCACTGCACCTGAGGGCAGCAGGCTTAGCAGATTAGTTAAGGAGATGCAAGGGCAGGTGATGTCCTCCAGCATTTTGCCACCACTCTCTCAGCATCTGTTGCCTGAGGCAGCTGCCTCACTTTACCTAATGGGAGGCTCGGACTTGCAACAGGGGTGCAATGCTGGCATAAGTCCTCTCTGCCAGCATACTAGCCCCTCATTATATGGTTCGACACTGAAGGTACTACGCTTTCTCATAGCAGAAGAGAAATTCACATTGATTGTACATGATCTTTAGTTTAATTTGTCCCCTATCAGTTTTAGCTGATTATACATCGGAACTTAAATCATGCGTCTTGCGATTGGAATTAAAGAAATCAATTGATAATTTATTTTTTAGTAGGTGTTAGATGCTTAAGGGCATTTTTTTCTCCCTTAATTGGGCTATTTAAACACTGCACAAGATTTTCTGGCAGAGAAGTTTTAGGCTATAAAAAATAAATCCTTTAATTACTGGGAGGGGGGTTGCTTGTGTGGGGTGTTTTTTTCCTTTTCTTTTTTATTATTATTACTTTTCCAACACTCTCAATCTAAAGATGTATGTTGCAATTATATGCCAATTATTCCTTTCATCTCTACTGGCTGAAATACTGCCAGTTTTTAACCTTTTTAAGTGTTTAATCACACTGCAAGTCAAATAGTGCAACTTAAACTATATGGAGAAACTCACACTTGGTGATTAGCAAGTTCTGCAGCTTGTACCTGCTAAAATGCATAAGGATCCAGCCTATATTTCCATTCAGGATTAGACCACAGCCAAGTAGACATAAGGCTCACCTACCTAGCATCAATCAGAATAAGGAAGGCCTCAGACAATGGCTTAGAACCTAATTTAGGTGGGAGTATCCTATCAGTGGAATTCTGCTAATGAGGTTATCCCACCAACAGAAACAGGGTGACACTTTTGTATGACTCTCCCTTTCCCTTTGCAGCCCCATCACCAGAAAGTTGGAGGGGAGGGCATGAGCTCTCTCACATACACATTCAACGAACAAAGAAAAGGGAGTAGGGGCCAGGAGACATGGGATGAGAGCCAGTAGTCAGAACCAAAGGACAAATCAGGAAGTGCAGGCAAGGAAAAACAGGTCTAGACCAAGTCTAGGCCAAAAGACAATCAAGGATCAGGGCCAAAGTCTCATCAAAATATGGGAGCACACAGGGTCAACGATACAGGAAATCAGGGCCAAAGGCTAATCCTATCCTGAGCACAATGGGCCATATTTCTGAGGAGGATTGCATCCTTAGCACCTATAGGCTGCTTCTGGCAAGTAGCAACTAATATGCATGCAAAATCCACTAACAACACAAAGGAAAGCAATGACCCTTCTGTTAAAACAGCAATAGTGAATATGTAAATAGCCAAGTGATTAGCCCTTATATTTACAAATACTGTGCTTTTTTTTTTAACTTTCATGGCACAGAACTACGGTGAGAAGCATTCATAGCAAAAGGCCATTCTGTGATAGGGGTCAAATGGGAGGACAGAAGGAAATCTACTTGAGAGTCCATTTTCAATTGATTTCTCTCACATCCTGAGTGCAGATATGGTCCCCATGTAGATGCGATGTCATGGAAGTAAGCAGCATATTTGCTTGATTAAACTGTATATGGCTCTTTAAGCTCTGATTTTTTTTTCTTTTGCAATTGCATCCTTACTTGTTCCATACCTCATGCAGCATACAATGTCAGGTGTGGGGCAGGAGGTGTTGTCTGGGCAAAGTGGGATCCATGCTGAGCCTCCTTAGGTCCATAAGCCAGAGGTTTCCCACCTCTGTTGTAAAGTATCCTGTGGTGATAACTGAGGGTCAGAAAAGGGTACAAATCTGCAAGGTGCATTTCTTTGCTCATCGGCTGTGGTTGTGAGCAGCCATATGCCGTTCTACTGCAGATTTATCAAATATGTAACATTAGGAGTTGTGCTGGATTCATATTAATGTGCAGCCCAGTATTACATGGCTCATGTGCATTTCAGGCATTTCTGAAGGGCAATTCTTAAAGCCCACACAAAGTTCTCTTTTTCCTTTCCCCTTGTTGCTCCGTCACCTTTCTGTATTTTTACAGGTGCTTTGGGTTTTTGCATTGATATATTAACCCCCCAAGTATCAATACACACAGACATTAGCAGCACCCAACCGCAGCCACACCTGCACCAATCTACAATGCTCTCCATTGAAGGCATTTTACAACTCTTTTAAACAGCCAGCATTGAACATGAAGAATGCTATAAATGCGGATTATTAAAATGTTGCTGTTGGATGGCTGTTTTACAGCTACACTTGGCAGTGGCTTGGGAAAGGAGTCCTAACTAGTTTATTGCTGTGGTTTTCCACGTCTTAAAAGCCACGTTATTAACGGGTTGTGTGAAAAAACAACAACCCAACAACAACTACTAGAAGATGTGCATTGTGCTTTTCATTTTAATTTTACTGTTTGCACGCAATTTTGAATGTAATTTGTGATGTCTCAGCAGCTTTTTACATAGCCAAGTATGTTGTGAATTGCACTGCGTGCTGTTTTGCTTTGCAGATTTTGCGATATGAAAACTACCCCACCCTCGCCTCAGTTCTTTGGCACTCGTCTTCGTAGTGAACATGTGCCAGCCCTTAGCGAGCCAGCTCCACAGATGAATCTTCTGCTGCTAACACCTCTAGCCATTCTTTTATGTCAATACATACCTAAAAGGCTGCACATTCTGGACATGATCCAGAGAAATGTTGGCACAGTGAACACCCATTACATTTGGATCTGAAGGACACCTCAGTGATGCTCCCGCTTCATCTATTGTTGTTAATTTGCTGAAAAGTCCACAGAGAAGTTAATGCCACTAAAAAGAGCTCCACTGGATCAGAGCAAAGGCCTGTCTGGTCCAGCATCCTTTTTCTCACTGCGATCAAGCAGATGTCCCTGGAAAGCCCCCAAGCAGGACATGAGCACAACAGCCCTCTCCCAGTGACTGGTGTTCCAAGGCATGTGGCATGTTATCCTGGAGGTAGTATATAGTTGCCATAACTATGAGAGCCTTATCCTCCATGAATTTGCCTTTCACAGAACATCTATGTAATTCCACCTCTGTTTTTTAAAAAAACACCAAGCCTTTCAAAATCCACTTTGAGTTCATGGTTTGTTGCTTACTGTGCAACATGTCTGGTCGAAAACAAGCCCGACTTAGTTCCAGGGGTGCCAACTTGAACAAAACAGTTGGGGAGGGCAGGTCAACCCCACTCCACATAATCCATCATATGACATGGTGCAAGCATACAATCTGAATGGCAATGCCCATCAACTTTGTGGGGGTCTGGCCCCCTCAATTATTTTATGAGGGGCAAAGACCCTTCGGCCCCTAGGAGTTGACTCCTATGCTTAGTTTAATGTTCCCAGTTAAGTAGATGTAGGATAGGGTTGCCATATTTCAAAAAGTAAAAACCAGGACACCCCCCAAATTGTTGAGCTTTTCTGGTGATGTCCGGGGAAAACCAGACGTATGGCAGTTGTAGTATAGGCTATCATAGGGTGAGAGGAGATTCAGTGGAGGTTGTTCCAACACATCTAAGACCTGGCAGCTCACAGTGGACAGGGAGGGAAGTAACACTGATTTCTCTTCTTTCTCTTTTTAGCCATTTCTGGTTCCTCCTTCCCAACACCAACACCCTCCCATGGCCCATAATGGGAGTGAAATTAACAGGGACATGCCCTACTGTCAGTGAAATCCGTGAATCCTGGGATATGAATAAAATGTGTAGGATTATGCCTGGTTGTGACAGCCCTCTAACGGAACAGCTACTCTATTCTTAATGGTGGAAGCGTTTCACAGTGTTAACCTATTGCATGCCATTTTGCACTATTATGCTACTTTAGAATGCTAAAGTAGGGAGTCAAGAGATAAAAGGAACAACTGGCAAGTTTGGCCTTGGAGTTCAAAATGAAGCAGGGCAAAGGGTCATAGAGTTCTGTCAAGAGAACAAGCTGGTTATCACAAACACTCTTTTCCAACAACACAAGAGATGACTCTACACATGGACATCACCAAATGGGCAGCATCAAAATCAGATTGATTATATTCTCTGCAGTGAAAGATGGAGAAGCTCTATACAGTCAGCAAAAACAAGACCTGGAGCTGACTGTGGCTCAGATCATCAGCTTCTTATAGCAAAATTCAAGCTTAAACTGAAGAAAATAGGAAAAACCACTGGGCCAGTAAGATACAATCTAAACCAAATCCCTTATGAATACACAGTGGAAGTGAGGAACAGGTTTAAGGATTTAGATTTGCTGGACAGAGTGCCTGAAGAACTATGGATGGAGTCTCGTAACATTATACAGGAGGCAGCAACGAAAACCGTCCCAATGAAAAGAAATGCAAGAAAGCAAAGTGGCTGTCCAATGAGGCCTTACAAATAGCCGGGGAGAGAAGGCAAGCAAAATGCGAGGGAGATAGTGAAAGATACAGGAAATTGAATGCAGATTTCCAAAAAATAGCAAGGAGAGACAAGAGGGCCTTCTTAAATAAGCAATGCAAAGAAATAGAAGAAAACAACAGAATGGGAAAACCCAGAGATCTATTCAAGAAAATTGGAGATATGAAAGGAACATTTTGTACAAAGATTATCATAATAAAGGACAAAAGTGGAAAGGACCTAACGGAAGCAGAAGACATCAAGAAGAGGTGGCAAGAATACACAGAAGAATTATACCAGAAAGATATGGAAGTCTTGTACACCCCAGGTAATGTGGTTGCTGACCTTGAGCCAGACATCCTGGAGAGGGAAGTCAAACGGGCCTTAGAAAGCACTGCTAACAACAAAGCCAGTGGAAGTGATGATATTACAGCTGAACTATTTAAAATTTTAAAAGATGATGCTGTTAAGGTGCTACACTCAAGTTTGGAAAACTCAGCAGTGCCCAGAAGATCAGTCAACATCCCATACCCAAAGAAGGGCAGTGCCAAAGAATGCTCCAACTACAGCACCATTGCACTCATTTCACACGCTAGCAAGGTTATGCTTAAAATTCTACAAGGAAGGCTCAAGCAGTATGTGGACCAAGAACTCCCAGAAGTGCAAGCTGGATTTCGAAGGTGCAGAGGAACCAGACACCTAATTGCAAACATGTGCTGCATTATGGAGAAAGCTAGAGAGTTCCAGAAAAAACATCTACTTCTGCTTCCTTGACTACTCAAAAGCATTTGACTGTGTCGACCACAGCAAACTATGGCAAGTTCTTAAAGAAATGGGAGTGCCTGATCACCTCATCTGTCTCCTGAGAAATCTCTATGTGGGACAAGAAGCTACAGTTAGAACTGGATATGGAATAACTGATTGGTTCAAAATTGGGAAAGGAGTACGACAAGGCTGTATAGTCTCTCCCTGCTTATTTAACATATGCAGAATTCATCATGTGAAAGGCTGGGCTGAATGAATCCCAAACCGGACTTAAGATTGCCGGAAGAAATATTAACAACCTCAGATATGCAGATGACATAACCTTGATGGCAGAAAGTGAAGAGGAATTAAAGAACCTTTTAATGAGGGTGAAAGAGGAGAGCGCAAAATATGGTCTGAAGCTCAACATCAAAAAAACTAAGATCACGGCCACTGGTCCCATCACCTCCTGGCAAATAGAAGGGGAAGAAATGGAGGCAGTGAGAAATTTTACTTTCTTGGGTTCCATGATCACTGCAGATGATGACAGCAGTCACAAAATTAAAAGATGCCTGCTTCTTGGGAGAAAAGCAATGACAAACCTAGACAGCATCTTAAAAAGCCGAGACATCACCTTGCCGACAAAGGTCCATATAGTTAAAGCTATGGTTTTCACAGTAGTGATATATGGAAGTGAGAGCTGGACCATAAAGAAGGCTGATTGCCGAAGAATTGATGCTTTTGAATTATGGTGCTGGAGGAGACTCTTGAGAGTCCCATGGACTGCAAGAAGACCAAACCTACCCATTCTGAAAGAAATCAGCTCTGAGTGCTCACTGGAAGGACAGATCCTGAAGCTGAGGCTCCAGCACTTTGGCCACCTCATGAGAAGAGAAGACTCCCTGGAAAAGACCCTGATGTGGGGAAAGATGGAGGGCACAAGGAGAAGGGGACAATAGAGGACAAGATGATTGGACAGTGTTCTCGAAGCTACCAACATGAGTTTGACCAAGCTGCGGGAGGCAGTGGAAGACAGGAGTGCCTGGTGTGCTCTGGTCCATGGGATCATGAAGAGTCGGACACGACTAAATGACTACAACAACTTCTTGTGCAATAGAAAATTGCTTACTCAACAACTGTCCTTCCCTGAAGGAGCATCTCTACCTCCATCAAGCAGGCCAAAAACTTAGGTCCAGCTCTAAGGGTCTTCTGGTAGTTCCCCCACTGCAAGAAGTGAAGTTACAGGGAACTAGGCAGAGGGCTTTCTAGGTAGTGAAGCAGATAAATAAGTATACAACATTCCAAAGACATCCGAAGCCCTGTCTCAGGAAGTTTTTAATGTTTGATGTTTTGCTGTGTTTTTATTATATTGGAAGCTGCCCAGAGTAGCTGCCTCATCAGTGGCAGAGAGCAGGCGGGGGTGGGGCTGGCGTGCGTCCCGGGGGCGTGGTGTGCGTCCCGGGGCACCCCGATGGCACCGTACCGGGATCGCGCTGCCAGGGGCGGTGCGCTCCCCCCACACTCCTCTTCCTCCACCAATGTGCCTCATTAAGTTCCCTCCAGTTTTTTTTGTAATTTAGTTTGTAAACCCATTGTGCTAGGGACCTGACATGTTTTTTCCTTTTGCTGATGTTACTCTGTGAAGCTCCATAATCAAAGAGAGAAAATTTTACGTTGTGATACAGAGACATGGCATCATAATCATCAAGCAGGGTCAATGTTTTAAAGTCAACACAACTCAGCCTGGTTTTAACATGCAAAGAGTGGTTGCAGAAACTGAGCCTTGAATTAAGAGTGGCCTGGAACAGGCCTGAGGTTGCAGCTTCCCTCAAACCTAATGTGAAACGTATAACACAGCAATCTAATTGGAAGTTGTGCTTACAGGGTAGTCATGGACTTTGGGGATATATGGCGTCTAAGGTCAGCTCCAAGTAAGCACAAAAGGTGAAGGTGGCTTAATCCCAACACCCACACGCAAGGCATTCTGAAGCAATCTCTTATTGTAGCCTGGCCAGTGCCTACAAGTCAGTTGCCCAGAAGAGTCCAGCCTTGATTCCTTGTCAAATATCGCCACCAGGTGGCTTAATAATAGAAGAGGTCTTACTGGTGAAAAGAAATGAGAAAGCCTTTTGGCACTTGTAAAAACCATTAAAAACAGTTCTCCACAAAGCTATTAAGCAAATATGTGGTTTGGAATAGAGGATTAGCCTACATCAAAGCCATTTTATCTAGCTCTTCAAAAGCTTAAATCAACACAATTAACTTTTCCTCCTTGATAGATATATTCAATTATTCAGTCGTGTGATGTATTATTTCTCTCTCTCTCTCTCTCTCTCTCTCTCTCTCTCTCTCTCTCTCAAATCAAGAGAACAAAAGAGGAAAACTACCTCCAAAAATGACAGATACTTCAGGTTATTATGTGGACACTAAATTATTATTTTTATTTGTTGCCTTTACATGCCAACTTTTTCTCCAAAGAGCAGAAGGTGACATACATGGTTCTCCCCCATCTCATTTAATCCCCACAACAACCCTCTGAGGTAGGCTAGGCTCAGAGACAGTGACTGGCTCAAGGTCACCCAGTGAGCTTCATAGGCAAGGAGTGTTTGAACCCTGATCTCCCAGGTCCTAGTCTGACACTCAAACCCCTACACCACGCTGAGGGTGTTATGCATTTTGATAATAAGTTAGCATGCCTATCGTGACCTGCTGTAGGGAAGAATGGTATGAAACTAAACTTAAATTTAAACCACATTCACCTCTCATTTCTGAGATACAGTTCATTTTGGTCATTCTTTGCCAGAGAACGGAAATTGAGGCAGAAGACTTTAGCTCTCTGAAGGTGTTATGAACTCAGCGCTTCTGACAGAGTGAGGATGTGTTTAACCACATCCACCTCACATTTCTGAGACACATAACATCCTGGTTATTCTCTTCCTCTGCTTTCCTCAGAGAACAGAAACTGAGGCACGACATTCTTAAGTGTCACAGCCACCAGTGAGCCAGATATTTTTTGAAACACCAACAGAGTGTGTGTGTGTGTGTGTGTGTGTGTGTGTGTGTGTAAGTATGCATATAATACCAGAATATCTGGTGAGGCAGCAAACTAGTAGAAATAGAAATAGTGTTCCTGTGCTTACCAGAAACTCACAGGAAATAGCAATAGAGTCAAGGGGTGTCTCAGTCAGCACCATGCAAGCACATGGTTGCTGACTGGCATGACTCAAATTGGTTATTTTTGTTGTTGTATATATTTCAACAATCCCAAAGTTACAACTGATGTTGTGAAGTTGTGGTGATCTGTCATGGAACAACCCCTTTGAAGAAGAGTGCCCTCTCTGTGGAACACCCTCCCAGATGTCAAGGAGATAAAGGATTACACAACTTTTAGAAGACATCTGAAGGCAGCCCTGTATGAGGAAGCTTTTAATGTTTGACATTTTATTGTTTTTATATGTGCTGGAAGTGCCCAGAGTGGCTGGGGAAAACCCAACCAGATGGGCAGGGTCTAAATAATAAAATTGTTGTTGTTCTTATCCAGCCTGTGTTGCTTATTGTGAAGGGGGCCCCATGACAGTTCAAGCTTCAGGGCCCCAAAAATGTAGGTCCACCACTGGTAAGGGGAAGCCTGGATAAAATAGATAAAAAGCATAGGCTGGCATTTTTATTATGACAATGTCACATGGACACTGGGGAATGGGGCTTAACTTGTGTGCATGAGAAGCCCTGAATCCAGGATAAATTCCCATCTGGAAGTATCATATACACTTCGTGGATGTATTCACACACACACACACACACACACACACACACATTTTCCTACTGTCTCACCGAGCTAGAGACCACAGAAACTTGGCCCACAGCACTGGCTCAGCAAATAAGTGCTTTAGCTAGGGAATTTAGAAATCCTTTGGGGTATTTCTCTGTGAGCTAAATCTTCAGTTAGGGTAGGAAATAAAAGCCTAGGATTCTTATTCATATTACTCTGATTGTTTTGTCAGCACAGACACCATGCTATTCTCATGTTCCATTCTTCATCTGTGTTATGTTCTAAGTTGCCATATTTCAAAATGGGAAAACTTTGCAGAGAGGTTTGGCATGTCTCCTAAAGTCTGGGCACTCGTAATGAATTCAGCATGTGGTTAATTTACAGTACGATGGTATACATGTCTACTTTGAAGTAAGTTTCTTTGCATTTAATGGGGCTTACTCCCAACTACAGGAGTAAGCCCCATGGGTAGAGAAAGGTTCCATGTTCACGCCAACCTGGGATTAAGCTTAGTTGAACACCAGTGGAATGTATGCATCTGAATATACAACAGATTAAGACCGGTTGAAGTACTGACGCTGTACTGTAGGGACAGAAGAAACATGTTCATTGCAATAGGAAGATGCATCACTCTGGCTAAAGGTAGCAAAAACTGATGTCCATCCTACAAGTGTTAAATTTCCTTTGGCAGCCATTTCATACCCCTTTCTGTATCTTCACAAGCTATGTGTAGCAGGTTGGACTGGTGGTTGGCTGGCCCAAGGCAGGAAGTGAGAAAAGTCAACAATGAGTTAAATCAGTTTAAAATGTGAAACTGCACCTTTTCAGAGCGTAGTTGCCAAACTGGTTTTTTGTTTTGTTCGCTGTAAAAAACAACAACCCAGATATGGTAGGCATCAATCAAAGCATGGGGGCGAAGATGCCTGGCATTGTATGTGTTTTGACTTCCAATGTCTCATCACCTCTCCCTATTTTAACCTGTCAATGGTATGACTATATTACAAATTATAGTAAGATAGCTGTTGAGGTAATCCAATATTATGTTGCTGTAGTTTTTACTCCGAGCATGCCAAGAATATAACAGGGGAATGGTGGGAAATGTTTGCTGTGTGCTTCACAGCTGAAGTGTTGTCATTCAATACCTTGCTGCATTTCAAGAGACTGGCAAAGTTAAATTGATTGTGCAGGGAAGATTGATTTCTCGTGAGGAGGGGGATATAGGGATTCTTGGGGGGTGGGTTGTTGTTGCTGGTATAAACACTAAAATGGGTTGATGCTGTTACATTCATTATTATATAATTATATTCCACCTCTCCTCCAAAGAGTTCAAGGTGTGGTGGGTGGTTTTCCCACTATTTGTTTTGTCCTCACAATAACCCCAAGAGGTAAGTTAAGCTAAGAGACAGCGACTGGCCTGAAGTCACCCAGTGAACTTCATGGCTAAGTTAGGATTTCAAATAATTTTTGCTAAAAAAGGAAAAGGAATTACATTTGTTGTTGCTGCTGCTGCAGCTGCGGCTGTCGCTGCTACTACTATCATTATGTAACTCCAACAAATGGATACACTGCTTGTTTTTAAAATCACCCAAGCATCAGCATCCAACGATTTTCTGTAAATCTATCAATCATTTTTAGTAGGATAGGAGAGCTGGGGGGGGGGAATCACATCTGGCAACCAGTGGACCAGTTTGGTTTCAGATGGTGCATGGGTAGCTGAGTCTAAAAAGCCCAGGACACAAATTTTCAGGGCCCTCTAGCAGCTATGGTGGCTCACTTGCCTGAAGTAATGTATTTAGAGTTAACTCTAGAAGTGTATACTTGATTCTGACAAAACTAAGCCTCTAGGAGAATTGAGTATACTGTACACTTCCATAGTTAACCCTAAATACATTACTTCTGGTAAATGAGCCAACATAGCTGCTTGAGGGCCATGAAAATTTGTGTCCCAACTCCCGGGCTTTTTAGACTCATCTACCCATGTAATGCTACTAACATGAGTTTGACAAAACTCCAAGAGGCAGTGGAAGACAGGAGTGCCTGGCGTGCTCTGGTCCATGGGGTCACAAAGAGTCGGACATGACTAAATGACGAAACAACAACACCCATGTAATATCTGAAACCAAAGGGGTGCATTGGTTGCCAGACATGAAGTTTATTGGCATTATTTTCAGCTCTCCTACCCCATTATTTAGAGTCTCCACCCATCCATTCTCCATCTGAAATGCCATGGCTGGTCTTGCACTGAGTGTAGCATTCCCAACCTAAGATCAGCTGGTGGAGGACCTGCAGCAGCTTGACTTGTTTATAACTCACAATTTGCTGTGCATCTGATAAGATCTGATTCAGAGGTAAGATTGGATTTTCACAAAGCCCAGCTGCAGAACAACAAGAAAAGCTCTTGGGCCTGGGGGGGGGGGATTCATCAGCACACCATATAGTCAAGATATGGGTCAAGCAAAAGTGTGGATGAACCCTTAGACTACATTTTAATTCATTTTTATTTGAATTAATTGTTATTAAACAATTTGAGGTAATAAATTAACAGAACAACTATGGTAGCAACTAATTAAAATATGTTTAAATTAATATGAGCTGTGCTTTAATGGAAATGTTTTTTTAAAAAAAAACTGCTTTTGTTGTCAAAATCAATACTTAATAATTTAATGCAATGGCATCAACTTAAGGACAATTCTCTGAATCACAGAAGGTAGGGAAGTGTTCTTGTTCTATTAGATCTGGGTCAGCTCTGCTTTCAGTACAGTATTCAGCATGAATCTACATATGAGTAAGTCTCAATTTGATTGCTGTCTATAAATAGTGCAAGTCATCAGCATTTAGCAGAGTCTCCTTTTTAACCTGCTGAAGCAGCTTTTCCTGTGGGGCGGAGGAAGAATGCGTGTTTTAAGCTTCCTCTTTGCTCACATCTGTGAGTCTTGCAAATGGCAAAGAAAGAAGGCAGCTAGAGCATTATTATTTCTGATGGAAGAAATAGAATGCATATATCAGTGCAACTCTACTCTTAGACAGCATTAATACTGGTGCTTAGATGATGTCATCACTGTAGAGATTAAAATACATTCATTTATTTCTCTTTCTGCCTGTTTTTCTTCCTAAAAGTGAAGCATAGGCTCAACAAATTCATCTAGCCGGATTTCTATCCTACACACACTAGCTTGACAGTAAAACCTCAGGAGCAGGTTACCTGAAAGACTACTTTTTCTTTCAGAGACCTAGAAATGCTTCTGACTGATGGGGTACCCAGGTGGGGCTGTGTTGCTGATCTGGCTTCCCAAGGGTGCATGTCACTGCCAGTAACTCAGAGGAGGCAGGCAAGGCAGTGGGGAGCTTGCTGAAGTGCAGTCACAGTGGTGGAGCCAATCCACCAGTTCCGTGGCTGCATCCATACAGTGTCCATCAGGGCTGCCTGGCCCTGCCTCTTCTCAGTAACTATCATGCACTGTTGGGAAGCCAGGTCAGTAACGCAGCCCCATTCACACCACCCTGCCAATTTCTACTGACTATATGGTCACTTGGAGCATCTGGGGGAAATCGTGGTACTGCATCCTACAGAATTCATAGAGTGGCGACCCAAAAATGGGCATTTCCCACTCTTGCCGCTCTATTGTGGAATGCCTTGCCCTCTGTCATATGTGAAGCAGCGACCAATGGTTGCTTCAGGCATCTTCTAAGGACATATTTTCTTGCTTGGGTTTCCCTGAGCTATAAGATTGGACCCTGGTTTTGTATGTCAGCATTCCCTAATTTTTTTTTAAAGTATGCTTTTATACTTCCGTTTTACGGGTTTCATGTTATATTATTGTATTATTATTAGTATTTGTTAAATTCCCTGAATGCCTTTTAAAAGTATGCTTTTATGCTTCCGTTTTACTGGTTCTATGTTGTATTCTTTTCTTCTTCTTCTTCTTCTTCTTAAATTTTGTATACTGCCTTTCATCCGCAGATCTCAGGGTGGTTCACAATGTAAAAATGCAACATAAAAACACTAAATACCCGATAAAAACATGAACAAAAAACAAATCAGTAACACACACACCCTAGTGCATTACTCTGATTAAAGACATTGAAGGGGGGGAGCAGATAATAAATATTTTTAAATAAATGAATTAAGCAAATTTACTCAGCATTACCTATTTAAGATCAGGCTGCAACTTTGTTTTCACCCTTTCATGGGATGATGTGGGTGTGAATTTTAATATTTTTTTATTTCCTTTAAATACAAGGTGTGACCCTCAACCATGTTTTACTTAGAGAAGACCTGCTGAAATTAGTGGATCTGACTTAGTCATGTTCATTCACTTCATTTAGTCTGTTCTGAGTAAAACTTAGTTGAAGACCACCCAAGCTGGGATTTTCTTTTTCCTCTTGACTTGTTTTTAAATCAAAACAAACCTTGCCACCCCTTTCAAGCAGCAGCTTGCTTGCTTGCTTGCTTTCAGCCTCCAAGCTTCACTCCTGGGCGGAATGCCCCATGAGCAGGGAAATTCATTTAATTTGCACCAAATGCACAGTTTCAGTATCAATATACGCACCTTGCCATTAAAATGTTCACTCCTAATTGTGCAATGCAGTTCTCCAGACAAAGAATGCTGGAGACAATTTTTGTGAAAATTATATTAAAAAGTGCATACCAGCTGTATTTAAAAAATGTATATTAGGAGAAATGTGCAGGGAAATGCATACAGAATTTCTTGTAGACTTTATTTTAATTACAATGGACCAAAGCAAACTTGAGATTGGAAAACAAATAGAAATTAAGAGAGACGGGAATTGCCAGATATGTCCATCCCTATCCACAGGAATGACATTTGACCACCTTGCATTTAAAGGTAAGATGAAAATTTGTTTTTGTTACCTATTATCAAAACTCTAAATGTAAAAAAAAAATTGTTTCATTAGCAGGTAATGTTATCCTCGTTAGTAATCTCCAGTTATCTTTTTTGTTGTTCTATTCACATGTTTGGAAAAGATTGCCTGTGGAAGATCCATTATCGGCTACATAACAGGAATGTTCTTTTTCCCATGTCTTAATTCTACCAGAAAGATTTCCTCCTCCTCCTCTCTGCACCTGACACTCTCAGGCAGTTGACGCCTGTATCAGGTTAGTTATCAACTGCCACTTAGGATTTTCCGCCTCAGAGTTCCTGACATAATACTTCCCTGGGGCTTTTGGGGAAATAAAAGAGGCCCACTGTGTGGCTGGCACCACCTTAATATTCCTTAAATCAGTGCCCTGCAGTAGTTGCCAGGTAAAGAAGGCTGATCGCTGAAGAATTGATGCTTTTGAATTATGGTGCTGGAGGAGACTCTTCTGCAAGAAGATCAAACCTCTCCATTCTGAAAGAAATCAGCCTTGAGTGCTCACTGGAAGGACACATCCTGAAGCTGAGGCTCCAATACTTTGGCCACCTCATGAGAAGAGAAGACTCCCTGATGTTAGGAGAGAAGGGGACAACAGAGGATAAGATGGTTGGACAGTGTTCTCGAAGCTACCAACATGAGTTTGACCAAACTGCAGGAGGCAGTGGAAGACAGGAGTGCCTGGTATGCTCTGGTCCATGGGGTCATGAAGAGTCGGACACGACTAAACAACTAAACAACAAGCTAAAGGCTGGGGCTCCACCATCTTGGGAAGGAACCCACAGAGGGCATATATTCCTGAGTGCCCTCTAAAACATGGAACCAGCCCTGCTTGTGCACCACTTGGAACTCTCTGAAAGCAAGCTGGCAGTGTTAAATGAATTATCAACCAAGCATGATGAAAACCTCACATGCTCTATTGCAGCATTTCCAAACCTTGGGTCCCCAGCTGTTTTTGGACTACGATTCCCATAATCCCTGAACACTAGGCTTGCTAGCTAGGGATGATGGGAGTTGTGGTCCAAAAACAACTGTAGACCCAAGGTTGGGAAACACCTCTCTAGAGGACACAGACAAGGTAGCTATTTGACCCACCAGTGTTTTTCATGAACCCATCCCTATCTAGTCTGTAACAAGTTTACAACTGGGGAGGGGGGGACCCAAATAAAATGTAATCCCCACATCAGCCTCAGTTGAAAGCAGGCAGGCGGGAAAGACAGCAGGGTCATCTCCTGTACAAACCCTGTTGAATGAACACAAGTCTACAGCTGTGATGCTGCATAACTCCCATTAATTTAAATATGGCTCATGTGAGACACATTCCGAGTGGATGGTACCAACTAACTCCTCAATAAATGAGATCAGTGGATGTAACCCACATACCATTGCAGTCAGCAGCAAAATGACCATTGATTGTAATAGATTTGGATTGCACACAGCTCCCTCCTACTGTTCTACCTGTAGAGAATAATCGAAAACTGCAAATAGAAATAAATTGCATGGAATCCAGTGTGGTTTCTAGGTACTCTCACAATAACTATAAAGGCAGCACCTGCCACATTCATTCAAAACTGACTTTCAGCTAGCAGGATGTGGGATTTGCTTAAAATTATATCTAAGTAATATTCTATTGAATGTGTCAGTTGTTGGCCTCCATTTCCATCTTTCAGACCACTTTATGGAATATATTGCTTTTTACCTAAGAACACAGGGGTTTTGTTCCTTTAAAAAGAAAGCCTTGATGCTTATAAATTCCTGCATGTGTATACTGTGTGTGTATGTTCAATATATTTATGGAAGCATTTATTTAATTAGATTTGCAGCCTTGCTTCAAATTAGAAGGAAGAACAAAATGAAGGCTTACGTACGTACAGCAGCATAAAACAAAAAGGCATGCTAAACCTAAAAGGCTTTTTGCAAGATGCACTATGGGAGAAGGAATGATCTATGGACTGAACCGAACCAAAAACATGTTCAAGAAATAAGATTGTTATAATCCTTGACCTTTGTATTGCACTTCCAAGTGTTCAAAATGTGTCATCTTCATTATCTATTATCTGTGGTATAGTGGTTACAGTGTCGGACTGACGGGGGAGAACAGGGTTCAAATCCCTATTCGACTATGAAGCTCACTTGGTGACCTTGGACCAGTCACTTCCTCTCAGCCTAACCTTCCTCCCAGCGACAAATACATCATAAAATGGACATGGCTTTAAAACCAACAAAACCCCCTCAATATATCTTCACTTTGAAAAGATGCCATAAAAAATGTACCTTTTTTATGTTCTTCCTCTTCTAATTTTCTCTAAGTGCAAGCCTCCAAGGATGGAATGATATCATTTCTTGTATCTCCTTCCAAGACTTGGCAACAAGACTGCTGTATTATTATTACTATAAGGGCACAGAAGGAAACTGTGAAGTGTGAGGCTTATTTTTTAGCCTAATACAATGAAAATCCAAAACAGGAAAAAGGAAGAGTATGAATTTATTGGCAGGAAAGTTACAAAGTACGCTCCAATGAAAGGCAAGGGAGGGTACCATGTGCTAACCTATATCTCCTGCCTGTGATTGATGCAGGAATTAGAGGAAACGTACTAGATGTTCCATCATGCAAAAATAGCCAGTATTTTCTGAAGAAACAATTGTCTCTTAAGTGCTGATTCTACACATATTTGGGCATATTCTTATCAAAACCCCAAGAAAGCAAAGGAAGAGGTAGAGCCTCCAAATATAAGGAATCAATCTTTATCAATATAGAATTTTTAAATACCCCCAAGTGCAGTGTGCTTTGGTTGAAAACAACCTTCCTAAGATGCGCTGGAAAAAAATACACATAAAAATAAATAAATGAGCCATAATACAGATAATTATAAACATAGAAGTGCATTTGGGGGTGGAAAAATAGGTCAATTTCAGCCACAACAGGCGCTGTGATTCTCCAGTGGTTTGATTTCATCCTCAGAAGCGCACTTCATTCTCTCTCAAGACAGACAGGTGCCAACAACTTTCAAATAATTTTGTACCCTTAGTGGTATTATCCTCTTGGAATTAAGGTTTGGACTGTTTTTTCTGTCATCATACCCTCTAGACAAGAATGAGATAATTATATTTCTGTTTGCCTTATGTTTAGTAACTTATTTGGAGAGAGAAACATTCCCAAAGTCCTTCCAACTGAGAAAACAGCAATCAGGGCCTTGAAGCACTTTTGAAGTGGTGACTTTTGGGTTGACATGTGGCTACCTCCTTCAGCAACTAATGTCATTGGCAGTATGAATGTTTGTCAATTCCTCATGGGGAACATTTTTGGCAGTTATCATCTGAGGCAGGTCTTCGAAAATGGACCTTATCCTGGAAGGCTGTCATTGCCAATTGCTTAGAGCATTCTTCAATACAATGATTATTTTTGTGTATGGTTCTTTATAAGCCAGGATAAAATGTATGCTCTGAAACCACAGTGGTGGTTTTTTTCTACTTTATTGTAAACGTCTTATTAGCGATGCATTGCCGTTACAGTTATTTGCCTTCCAGCACTTTTTGTAGTTGTTAAATAGAACTGTGTCTTTGTATGTGATTTAGGATTGCTCCCTTAGGCATGTCCATTAATTTCTGTGGATATACTCTGAGTAGGCGTAACATTGGATACAATCCATAGGCATTAAACACAATGGAGAAAACCTAATACCCCAAAAAGTACTTAGACTTTTCCTTTACGCAATAACAGCAGCCGGAATAATTTATGCCCAAAGGTAGAAAGAAAAAAAATAGTCCCACAAGAGTAGACTTTCAGAAGAAGCTAATAGAATACGCGGAGCTAACAATGTTGACTGCAAAGATAAGAAATCAGGATGAGTCGGATATGAAAGAAGACTGGGAATACTTTGGCGAATATTTAAAGAAATATAACAATCAGATACAACTTCCAAGTGGGGTTAGATATATGAGCAGCAGTTAAAAATAAGCAGAAGAGGGATAGTAACTAAGGAGATGTAGCTTAACAAGACCCCCATGGAGGGATGTGTGTGGAAGTCAAAGAGTGTAAGATAAATGATGACAACTGTATAACTGGTGTCATAAGATATGTAAAATGCATAATTATTATTTTTTAAACACACTATGGAGAAAACCTATGATGAGAACTGATTGTACCTTGGACATCCCCTACAATAATCATAGTGCAACCTAACATCACACAAAGCATACTTGGTTATACATGACAAAATATGATAAAATACCGTATGTTGAATAATTATATCACAATAAAACCTCTATTTAGCTCCTTGAAAAATATTATGCTATAAATGCTACATATGCATAGTTGAAATATATTGTGCTTGGTAACAAATCTCTTGTGTGTTTCTGTTCCCCTAATATGTAATGCCTTGAAAGGGGCTATTATCATGTGACTTCTAAACTGAACCAGTAACTTTGTACCATCCATACAAATTGTCCTGAACCCCTGACCTCCCTGGCAGCGAGTCAGTATGTCAAGTACATGGTCACTCCATGTGTCAAAAGTCCAAACCAAAGCACAGTCCCACAGAGATCCTGGAGCACCCAAGCTAAGGCCCATCAATATGGATAGTTAAGCAGAATCTGGGCTTGATGAGGCAGGTGACCCTCACCTGTTCCAAGCCTACTCCAGCTGAGGGATCATACCCCTCCTCCCAGAGTTAGTTAGCCCCACTTGGCCAGCTAGGGAACTCGGCTGTGGGCCCTTGCCTGCCTCAACCTCCTGGAGTGTCCCACCTGCTGTTCCCTATGCCTCCGAGTCCACTGTGTTCATGGAGACAGGAGCCCCTCTGGCTCTGGTAGTAGGTCCTAGTGCTCTGGTTCCTGTGCACCGACCCCAAACCCCCATCATCATCCTCCATCACTTTGTGAGTACTTCCTAGACCAACCTTTCCTTCCCCATCCCTAGCTTGCCCCGGAGTTTCCCAGTCCTGGCTGCACCGCTCGCCAGGATCCCCTTCCTCCTACCCATTGTACTGCCAGTTCATGGTACAAATGCTGGAGACGCATGTCACATCCACACCACATATTCAAAGCACAGTGCTTCCTCCAAAAGAATCATGGGAACTGTTGTTTACCCTCACACAGAGCTACACTCCCATTAACAAACTACAGTTTCCAATAATCTTAGGAGGGAGCCATGTGTATGGTGCAGATATGACCACAGTCAATCAGTTGGAGACTGGATCAGTAGCTTTGCTACATCAGGGATATCTATCCTGTAAAGGGACCCCTGACCATTAGGTCCAGTCATGGCTGACTCTGGGGTTGCGGCGCTCATCTTGCTTTATTGGCTGAGGGAGCCGGTGTTTGACCACAGACAGCTTCCAGGTCATGTGGCCAGCATGACTAAGCCGCTTCTGGCGAACCAGAGCAGCGCACGGAAACACCGTTTACCTTCCCGCAGGAGCAGTACCTATTTATCTACTTGCGCTGGCATGCATTTGAACTGCTAGGTTGGCAGGAGCAGGGACTGAGCAATGGGAGCTCACCCTGTCGCGGGGATTCAAACCACCGACCTTCTGATCAGCAAGTCCTAGGCTCTATGGTTTAACCCACAGCGCCACCCGCTGGTATTCAACTCCCATGGGAGTTATAGCCCCACAACTTCTAGGAGGCCACAGGTTAGTTATGTGCCTTAAAAAAAAAAGATAATGATTTATCTCCCTGTTCCATGACAAAGAACACTAACACCACCATTTTATTTTATTTTAAACTGCAGAATCAGGTGCTTTATTTTTATTTAAACACCCAGCTCAGTACAAGCAAGTTTAATTTGGTTCTAAAATAAACTTCTACTTTCCCTTCTTCTACCCTTGTTCAGGCAATAATTTCTGGACTTTTAGTGGTGTGCTGTGAGTAATTAGAACTGACATGCAATTTCTTTCACTTCTGCAGTCCTTCTGTATCAATCTGCTCTGAAGAGAAAGAAGAGGAGCTGCTCAAAGCGAGGCTGCGAATGTCAGCTTGCAGAAGGCTCCCCCAAATGCATTTTCTCTCATCTTGGTCTCTGCCTTGACCTGTGCCATCCAAATCATGGCTGCTGCTTTCTTTGTCACTGTGAAGCAGACTCGCCATAAAATTAGAAGTGTCATTTTATTTCAGTATTCTGTTCCTAAGATGGTTTCTCAGGGCCAGTCTTCAGTCTTAATTCACATTCATATCTATGACAGATTGGTGAGAGGTAGGACCTCACTAGATTCTTGAAGTCATTTGCAAAATATCACCAGCAGTTCTTCGATGTTTTCTGTGGGACATACTCTAAAATCAAAAGGGGATGAGCTACCCAAAAGCTGCTTTATGAGATTATGTTAAATTGTTGTGCCTCTCTGGTTCCCCCAAAATTTACAGTACAATCCTATGCATGTCTGTTCAGATGCAAGCCCCACTGAGCTCATTAGGTAAAGGGGTATAAGACTTCAGCTGAGAAGTATATCTAATATTATTACATTTATATCCCCCCTTCTAAGAAGCACAGGGTGGTGTGGTGGTCTCTTCCTTCCCGTTTTATTTATGCAACAACCCTGTGAGGTGGGTTAGGCTGAAAGACAAGGCTACCCAGTCAGCTTCATGGCTAAGTGGAGATTTGAACCCTGGTCTCCCAGGTCCCAATCCAATACTCCAACCACTACATCATCAGCATCCACTTTGCAGGACAGCATATGTCTTTTATGGCCCAATGCAAGTGTAGTCAACATGATGTCCTGGGGATGTGGACACCAACTCCCATTGTCTCTGAACATTGCTCATACTGGCTGTGTTGTTGAGGGAGTGGGAGTCCACAATATCTGGAGGACATGACATAGGCCACCCCTGGCCCACCAAAACATGGGATAGTTAGCACTAGTTTAGGCCCTCACCCTGCCGGGTATGTAGTGTGATGTACATTCGAAATGATTGGAATAGTTAAAAAACAAACAACTTGCTCATTAAACAGTATTAGATATACTTGTTCTGGTGCTTTTTGTTGTAATGCAACAACTCTTGCAATAAGGTACCTGAATTGATGGGGTGAGAGTGTGTGATATATCAGGAAATCCTTAGTGTTCCCCATGGGGAAATACTTGGTGTAATAAAAGCTTTCGTGTCCCTAAACAAAAATATAAGCAGTTGTTCCAAAAGAATGAATAAGACTGCAACTTTTCATACACTTGCCTGGGAGAAAGCCCAATTTAAATGAGTGGGGTTTTCTGCTGAGTAGACATGCTTAACGTTGTGCTGTAAGTCACACTATTTGTGCTTTTAAGTTTAGAGATTAAAGGGCCCAAATACCTTCCCACTTAGTTAGACATTGTTGTCCGCTTTTTCCTCAAATCATTCAAATACAGTATTTGATTCCTGCCCCCTCTCCAAATCCTTGGAGATTTATTCATCAGGAAAGGTCATGAACAAGTACAATGCACACTTCCACAATTTTCTAAGGCAGAACCTTTCACCTAGAAACACACTTCAGCAGGAAGCATATGGATTTTCTCGGTCGATTTTCTACACACAATACCAAGTTGGTCAGATAACAGCAAAAACGGGTGGGGTGAGGAGCTTATGGAACACTTTGTTTCTGCCCATAACAAGATAAGTATTGTTATAATTTAAAACAAAATATCCTAGTTGGTGCCTATAAATGCTTATTTATCCGTCTGGTCGTATTTGTGAACAAAATTTCCTCTTGCAAGTTTGTGTGCACCCAGTGGAACTCCTATGGTAGGAGTCAATGGATTTGTTTGCATTTCTTTAAGATACAGTCTCACCAAGAGCTACTGCAGTAACCCAAAATGTTACTGAAAAACTGGGGGGGGGAGGGAGCCAGTTCATACCTATTCAATAAATAAGTATAATTGAACTCAATGGGGCTTACTTCTAGGTTAGTGTGTATAAAATTATGGCCTAAGCATCCAAACTCAGAGCAACTGTTGCTCAACATGAAACGTAATATGTTAGCAAATGGTTCAGTACCTGGAAAACGACAACTTTCACGCTGAAAACGATGCACAAAGATTAGGCCTAGCTCTGTTAGAAACCCACAGCAGCATCTATACAGCAGTCTGGAAATATAATACGAAGTATTTTCAGACGCGGTACACCACATCCCCTTTTTTTCTCCTTTACAGGTCTATTTTTCTCAGAAGATAAGAAAACAAGTGCTTTGTACTCAAGCGAAGGAAAAAGGCTTGGTCAGTCTGCCGCAGACCAAAGAACAGAAGCATTTCCTTGCTAGATCAAATGATTGTTGTGACTCATTCGGTCCTGCAGGCAGGCTGGGATCTTGCACACGTTCACCTGGGACTTGCTACTGAACCTAGTGAGGGGTAGGGATCCAGAAGGTTGAGATGGAAGGAGTGAAGATCATGAGGAGGCTGGGGGTGGGTGATATCACAGTCCTTTCTTCTTTTAACTTAGAGCAAAAGGTGCTTTGGATAATGAGAGGAAGGAAAACTATGTGCAGCTGGTAGCAAGTTTCCCTCACATTTTAAAAGAGTGTGTTTAGACTTTTTTGGCAACCGATGAAATACATGACTTGAAAAACTCATGTCATGTGGTGTGGCTCAGTTTCTAAATAAGAGATATAGAGTCTGAAAATCATATTTGGGTCCTCTTAAAGTGAAGCTCATTCTCTGTCCATAGATGTGCAGAGAATAATTTATTTTAATTTTTTTTTAGAGAAGACAATGGCACTCTGCAGATGTGTAATGGCACGCTTTCCTAAATAAGTCATGTACAAGTCCTACTGTGATGAAAACAGCAAGGTTAAAAATAGCAATCCTACCAAGTCAAAATGTTACCGGCCATCATCGCACATATGTATGTTATGAGATGTGCCCATCTTGGGCAAACATCTTTAAAACGGTTAAGAGTTACCCTTTCAGCATATCCTTAGATTGATGTCAAAGTCTGGTGCCTGCACTTCTTAGAAAATTCAAAATATTCTCACCTTCAAGCTGAATGTTATCACTCAATCTAGCAGCAGCAGCGATCACATTATTTCTGCTTCTTTAAGTGCAGGCATGAACCGAATAAAAAACTATTTTTCTCCCTCCTGCTGTGAAGGCTGAAGCTGCTAAAAGTTTCTGAACAGCCTCAGAGTTATCTAGCTCTGAAGTGCTCATCCGTCCTAAAGACAGTATTTTAACATGGTGATAGGATGAGCTCTTTCCGTGCAAAAATCCTTTAGAAACACATCTTTTGTATGATTGTCATTTGTTGCAAGTGGCAGAAGTGAGGCAATGAATATTTAAATTTGTGGGGAAATCTTCCGAAACTTGAAAATTGAATGTTTCTGCATCAATTTGATGGCTCACTTTGCTGCTTTAAAGCAAATAATTTGAAGATGCTGATTTTCCTGGCTACTGTCCTGTCTTGCAAACTTTCATCTGATCTAAGCATCCTAACTACCAGTCATGCAATCAGAGTCCCTTTTTTCCTCTCAGGGGGGTGGAATTTCACTTTTTCTGACTGTTTTCATCAGCATCTTATGAGTTCAATTCATTTACAGTAGTACCTTGGGTTACAGTCGCTTCAGGTTACAGACTCCGCTAACCCAGAAATAGTACCTTGGATTAAGAACTTTGCTTCAGAATGAGAACAGAAATCGTGCTCCAGCGGTGCAGCAGCAGTGGGAGGCTCCCATTAGCTAAAGTGGTACCTCAGGTTAAGAACAGTTTCAGGTTAAGAACAGACTTAAGTTCTTAACCCGAGGTACCACTGTATTATTGCAGAAGCCATGGCCAAAATACATTAAAATAATATATATATTTTAAATCCACCCTCTGAAAGAGGCCACAGATGGTTAGGAAGAGGTCAAAGAGGTTAAAGAGGAAAGTTTTTGCCTAGTGCCTAAATATACATGATATATAATGACTCGTGGGTGGGTGTAAAGCCCAAGTCACTGTCACCAAAACCCTATGTTCCCATGATATTTATTTTACTTCTTAACAAGAATTAATTCTACATGCCCATTTAATATTTTCAATCTTTTACCTAGGTTGCAAGCTTCTTGGGACAGAGACATGCCCCCTTTTGTTACACTAGAAAGCTTGAGGCACATCGAGGGTGCTATGCAAATAACAATAATAACTTGGATTAGACTGCCTAAACGTTGCAGCATCGCTACATGTCTGGAAACAAAGTTCTACCTGCAATAAATATAATATGTAAAAGGTGAAGAAGGCGAATCAAACAACAAGCCCACACTGGAAATGTCACCACAGATGAAGGATGAAGACCAGCAGAACAATTGAAAAGACAAAACAGCAACATATCATTCATATGACAAATAGAATGACAATCATTTTTTATCTTTCAGCTGGAAAGGATCGAAACCTGGAGGAAATGAATGGGAGGCTGGCACATACAGTGACCTAGAATTCATCTTTCTTTCTTTCTTTTTTAGCCTACAGTTGTTTCTAGGCTACCTGGAAAAAAACTACTTTGCTTTACTTTTTAAGTTGATTTTTATGTCATTCTTCATGCCTTAACCATTGTCATTCAACTTGTTGGAAAAGTCCAGGAACTACAGTTCAGACATCTTATGAAAATAACTATTTCCTTTAGAAAAGAATGGCATGCAGCCATGTAGGATAAGGCTATCAGCGGCTGCTAGTCACAATGGCTGTGTTCTACCTCCACTGCCAGAGGCAGGGAGCCTCTGAATACCAGTTGCTGGTACGGTGATACCTTGGATGTTGAACGCAATCCATTCCGGAAGACTGCTTGACTTCCGAAACATTCGACAACGAGGAGCAATGGGTGGTTGGCAAATTCCATTGAGAAAATGGAGAAATGTACCTTGGAAGCTGTTCGACAATGGAAGCATTCACTTCCAGGTTTTGGCATTCGGCTTCCAAATCATTCGGCTTCTGAGATGCTCAAAAACCAAGGTTCCGCTGTAATCACAAGTTGGGATAGGGCCCTTGCACTCAGGTCATGCTTCCTGGCTTCCCAGAGGCATCTGGTTGGCTACTTCAGGATCAGCATGCTGGACCATGTGGGCCATGGACTAATCTAGCAGGAGCTTTCTATTTGTAAACAGCACCAAAAGGTAGAGATTAGAGAAGTCCATTTTGCAGATGACACATTTCCTACACAGAAAAAAAAGGAATGTGGTATCCAAGCAGCATGTTCTCCCTCTTTCTGTCATAAACTCTGGGCAATGCCATACCCTCCAACATTTCTCTGATACAAATAGGTACGTCCCATTCCATAATGCTAAGTTTACTATTTGCAGTATATCCCACACATCTTATTGGGTTGCCCCAGCCCTCTGGACAGCTTCCAACACATACGAAAACATAATAAAACATTAAACATGAAAAAGAATACCTTCCCTATACAGGACTGCCTTCAGACAGCTCAGGGGTTGGATAAATCCATACCCTCCAACATTTCTCCAATGAAAATAGGGACATCCTAAGGAAAAGCGGGACATTCCGGGACCAAATAAGAAACAGGGACGGCTTCTCTAAAACAAGGACGTCACTGGAAAATAGGGACACTTGGAGAGACTGCAGTGTTCAAAGTGGGACGGGGTGAGATGCCATCCTGGCTTCTTTTCAGGCAGACCTAAAACAATCCATCGTCTTTTCAGCAGTCACAGTCTAATTTGGCTTGATTTGAAGCATAACCAACCTATTTCCTTCCCCGCAACTCCCATCTCAAATGCTGTGCCCAGGAGTGTTCACCAGGCAACACAGCGTCATTGTGTTCTGAATCTTCCCGCTAACCATTGGCTAATTCTACTGGAAATAAAACAATGTGACCAGGCTGTGTCACATGCTGAGTATTCCTAGATATTACAGCAAGGAGGGGAGAACTCACCATAGGGATATCATTTTCAGAGGCATCTCCATGGTTAATTTTAAATATGATGTGCCTCAAATCTCCATACGGAGAGGAAATGGGAATCTATGAGCATATATGAGAGTTTTACCTTTGAACATGTGATCAATGGGGTTTTTGTTTGTTTTGTCTTGTCAGCATTGGGGATCTAGAGAGAAGATGACTGAAATCAGATAACCTCTGCTCCAAATAATATTTTGACTATTTGATTAGCAAGGGTGCATAAGATTCCCCGCACCTGAACATCTTGGGAGCTTCAGGGCCTCATCTGGAAGAGGTTCTGCATGCAGGGCCTGCTGTGGTGAATGGATCAGAGCTAATCTCCTGAAAATCTTGTATTTCCAAATATACACAAAAGCAAGCACATGATTGAACTTTGATGCACAAAATAGACTTCTGTGGCAAGAAGGTGCATGTAACAGAACACAGCTTTGTCTAGTGACAGACTTAAATTTACTGTCATGTTATTTGCTTGCATATTATTAAATAAGAATGTTTTGAATGAATATTAGTGTGGAACACTGACTAGCATATAGTAGATGTCATCTACCTGAAATGAAGAGAACAATCTTTACTAATTAAAACTAATAGTCATTTAAGTGTATCATCAGGTCAAGAAAAGGCTAGGATTTCTCTAGCTAATGCTGTTTTCTGGATGTCACTTCTCATAAAGCTTACTGAGAATGAGGTAATTTCCCCCTGATTTCATCCTCTTTTAAAGCACCGATCGTTGTCTTAGAACTCCCAGGTGAATAAACTTTAGTAGCAAGGTATCGTGCATCATGACTCCTGCTTTTAAGCCGCTGTTTAATTCATGACTTTGCTATTACTCTTTTAAATATACATTTCCTCAAAGCAACCTCTTTCATTAATAATAGAAAAATCCCTGCACGTAATATACTTCATTTTTATGCAGCAAAGTTATCATGGTTGACATTCTCTGATGTCCTTTACCCAGATGTTTCTATTTACATATTCTGAGGTAGTGAAGCCTAACACGCAAGATTTGCTGGAGATTTTAAAAGGATACCATGAATTTAGAATGTGATCTCATAGAGGACATTTCATCAAAAACAATCTTTGACCAATAGCGTGTCCTTTCCTGGTTGCCTTTTCATTTCCCCTATTTCTCATTCTTCCATCGAAGGCTGTGTATACACTCCTGTTTATTCTGCATCCAGTGCCCTCCCATCACTGGTTTGAGAAGTGGAGTACACACAATATAGATACTGTACATCTAACTCCACTCTATAGCCACCTTGTAGAAACTTTTCTAAATCAAGCTCTTTTTCGAAAGGTCCTCAGATGGGGCTCCCCTAACATTATCATCATTATCATCATCATCATCAATACCATCATCATTATCATCATCATTATTTGCAAATTTAACCAAGAAAGGGCAAGGATGCTTGATCCAAAATATAAATCTCAACGTGTACAACAGTGGTAGGAAGCTGTAGGTCTCCACATGTTGTGGGACTCCAACTCCCATCAGTCAGGGATGATAAGAACCTGCAACATCTCAAGGGTCACAGGTTCCTCACTCCTGCTGTTTTGCATCATAAAATCCATCATTTAAGACAATTTTCAAGCAGCGTAAGTTTTACTCTTCTTTCCACTTCCCAGAAGACACATGTTTGTACAAAATCTTATTGCGTCCCTCCGTAAGGATGTTCGAATCTGAAATGTCTCATTTCATTTCTTATGTATCATTTCCCCCCATCCAGTGAGTTACTGAGAATGAAATTTCAAACTGTGCAAGTGTCATGAGCGATAGACCCATGGCTCAAAGTACACCTATTATGATATTACCAATTGTCACCTCATTGTCTTGCAGGGAGAGTGAGAAATGCAGGATGTGAATTTAATGCCTAAGGCTCCTTTTCTTTTTCATTTCCGTGAACAGGGAATTTGTATGACTCTTACACCATCCTCATGATTACTGCTCTTGGACACAGGGAGGGAGAAAAGACTGGTGTTTTACAAGATGGGACATAACCTGTCAACTATAAAAAGCTACCATAAATATAAAGATATACCTAAAAATGTTTCAATAATTGATATCTAGCTTCTTGAATTTATTAAAATGTGAGCACTTTTTTTTTTGCCAGGGCCAGTGAATTGTTGCAGATCAGAAACTATCTCCTCTAAAACTGTCTAAATTTGCTACGTATTTCATTTATGTACTTGCCTTTGAAAGACCATGTCAGAGTAAAAGTTAGGAAGCAATCCTACAGAATACAATCAAATACAATTGGTATCGGTGGGATGTGGCCTGCACCCTGATGTCACAATCCAGAGATCACTTCAGCAAAGTTTCTACTTCAGCCCACAGTCCTGAGAATCACCATCACCACTTTGGGCTAACGTTCAAACAGTTTTCAGTTTGTGGGATACATGGCTGGAAAATGCTTATCCAGCTTTAGGGAGGGGGAACCAAAACCCGAAAGGCATCCGCCTGCAATTGGTTCCTTCGAAAATATCCCAATCTTTTTTTGTATTTAGATGTATCATCTGCAATGTAAAATGTTCTTTTCAAAAGCTTGTTTAAGTAGTGTTAGAAATTGTTTCTTAAATGCATGCAAGTGCTTGTGGCTTGAGAAACCAGGAATCCACTTTTATGATGAAATGAAGGTCATGCCCGCAACTTGAGTCTCTTTAAGATACATGATTCAACATTTCATTGTCTTAATCTCGTCTATTCTGCACATTCTACTGCCATTTCCTCATTTTTTCTCCTGAATGAATGTGAGGGGTGTGTGTGTGTGTGTGTGTGTGTGTGTGTGTGTGGAAGAGAACATGTGCAAAAATCTGTTTGGTACAAAGGCCAGAAGTCTGTACAGTGGTACCTCGGGTTACATACGCTTCAGGTTACATACGCTTCAGGTTACAGACTCTGCTAACCCAGAAATAGTGCTTCAGGTTAAGAACTTTGCTTCAGGATGAGAACAGAAATTGTGCTCCGGCGGTGCAGCAGCAGCAGGAGGCCCCATTAGCTAAAGTGGTGCTTCAGGTTAAGAACAGACCTCTGGAATGAATTAAGTACTTAACCTGAGGTACCACTGTATTTTTAGGACCAGAAATAGCAGAATGGTCACATGTGTATAGTGTAGTGTGATTAAACCAGTAGTCAAGGAATTGTGCTTACACCTTAGAGACTTCAGTAAGAATATTTTTCCACTTGAGCATTGAGAACACCAGCGACACAGCATACAGTATAACCAGGCTCTGTTTTCTTGGGATGAAGGTCATAGGAGAACTATGGTGAGATAAGGTTTATTTACATATGTGAAGCATAGGATGGGGGTTCACAGTGCTAATTCCAACAGATATTGCTCCCTAGCAGACTTCTTGGGGACCCCACCCCACCAAAAAAAGGCCATAGCATTGGTATCTCAAAGAGAAGACATCAAGGCTCTGCCTCTGTCAAATTTCATTCTAGGACTGTCAGACTACAGTATTGTTCTCTTTAACACTGAGATACTTAAGTGATATCTCCCCCAGCTAGGGGAGGAGGGAATGAAGGAAACATGTCCTTTTCCAGAAGGATTTCCAATAGCTTCAATAGCAACAAATCACCTGCATACGTCCATCTACTTTGCAAAGCAGGGCTGTGGCAGTCTCTCTCTCTCTCTCTCTCTCTCTCTCTCTCTCTCTCTCTCTCTCTCTCTCAACAATCAGAGGCTGCAGGGTTGGGCCAGGAAGCTGCTTGAGATATCTGTCAGGCCAATACCTTTAATATACAACAGTACCATTACTTTGAAGACAGGAGTGCCTGGCGTGCTCTGGTCCATGGATTCACGAAGAGTCGGACACGACTAAACGACAAAACAACAACAACAACAACCATTACTTTGGCCTCAACTTTCCATCTGTAAAGTGGGAATAGGGATGAGCCATCTTACAGGAATCTATAAGGATTAATAAGATGTGGAATTTTGTTCTCCAATAAGGAATAAGAATCGGGGTAAAAGTATAAAAGTTTACAACTATAATGAAGGGTGGGTGGAAGGAGCAATATAAAGGCTCTTTCTATCTCTTTGTTTTCCTTTCCACTTTTCACCATACGTCTCCAGCAGTGGGGTTTTGTTTGCTTGCTTCTTGTTTTTTTGATAACTACCCCACCACCCCTCCAAAGCAAAAGAAGACGAATAGAGCTCAGCACCAGCTGCACTTGCCCCATGTAACAGTAACTGGGGACTCCAAATCTCTTCTAGGAAGTGGTCTGAAGTTCTCTACCTGGTCCAGTTTTGGACCGTGCTTAACTTGCTCTTGCTGGCATTCCTTTCACAGCCATAAATGAAGAGTGAAGTGTTTTCGGAGTATCCCAATGCCACTTTTGTCATTTATACATAATGAACAGCAATACATAATGTGGTAATGTTTATATTTTCAAGGGATTTTATAACTTGCATAAGTATTTTGATAAAACACTGAACTCTGAATACGAATGGAAGGATGCAATAGGCCCAAGCTGGCAAAGCCAGAAATCCAAGATGAAACACAAAGTATGTTTTTGGAATTGCAATTTAAATGTCAAGCGTAATTAATGTTATTTTTAAATGGTGAGACAGTTGCCTGCTATTAAAAGAATGCGCTGCCTCTGTGAGGTGCCAGTGAATTAGACACCATTTGAATCTCTCCTGTCTTTAATCAGTACAAAGGAATGTTGGGTCACAACACTTCGAAACAAAACACATTTGGCATCAGCTTTGTATCACAGCTCCCCATTTTGAGAAGACCTTCAGAAAGGGAGGAGGCGAGGGAGGGGAAAGCAAAAGGTTTGGGGCTTTTTAGCTGAGAGAAAAATTGAGCAAAAGGAAACATCACAGAGTTATACAAAACTATGAATGGCATGGAGAAGGTGGATAGATAAACAAGCTTCTCCCTCATAACATTAGAACTTGGGGACATTTATGAAGCTAGATGTTGGAAGATTCAGGACAGACAAATTACAGGACTTCTTCACACAGCACATAGACTATGGAATTCCCTCCCCAAAGAAGTGATGGACATCAATGAATGGCTTTAAAAAGGATTAGACAAATTCATGGAGGTTAAGGCTACTAAGGGCTAACTGAACCATTGACTGGATCCAGCAGGTTGTTCTTGCTTTTAAAGTTGAGAGAAGTGGTAGTTGCTGGAATTATCTGTGCAGAACTTCTCCGGGAGCAAAACATATCAAGCTGATACAAGTCCAAGATTGTTTAAGAAGCAGCATGTTTTGTTGTTTCCTTGCTAGAGAGCTCAGCTGCACTTCAGTAGAACAGAAAACAGTGATGAGTGAGACAAATACAGGGTGACATTGGTAATGATGCCTTCTTACAGCCATACTCTGGTCAATACAGTGGTACCTCAGGTTAAGTACTTAATTCGTTCCAGAGGTCCATACTTAACCTGAAACTGTTCTTAACCTGAAGCACCACTTTAGCTGATGGGGCCTCCTGCTGCCGCTGAGCTGCCAGAGCACGATTTCTGTTCTCATCCTGAAGCAAAGTTCTTAACCTGAAGCACTATTTCTGGGTTAGCAGAGTCTGTAACCTGAAGCGTATGTAACCTAAGGTACCACTGTATGCCTCGTCTGGCTGCTTGCTCCTCTTTGCAGAACTTGTGTGTTCCTGTAAACACAGACGGGAACACTCTAACACAAATGGCTGTAGCCAGTCTGGCCTGTGAAAACACAACTTCATGTGGGAGATAGGAAGTGAGAGAGGTAGGATACAGCAAAACATGAAGGAATCTAAATGGAGGACCAAGCATTGTGTTGAACGAAAAAGCAGAACTGGGGAGTCGAGCTAGAGCTATGTTTAGATATTATGGAGAAAGAGGTCAAATGTTGCTGCTATTTGATGGATTTTTAAAGATGTGTACAATTTCAAACTTCATTCTTCGTTCACACTGCACTTTAGGAATTATTTTATACTGAAAAACACAAAATTGGGCATCAAATTAAAGAGAAAAATTGATGATGAAGAATGGCAAACGTAGCTGTTACATACCAAAAACAATCAACCAGTCTATCAGATACCATTATATATGCATGCATAGATGTGTGTAGGGTGGAAAGAGCTTTTTGCAAAAGTATAATAAATGTTCCCACATGTCTCTTTATTTTCTGTTAATTGCTGTAATTTGACTCGTTCACAGATTTTCCTCCCCCTCTAGGAAACATGCACCATCTGCCCCGTTAGTCTGTTTTCTTGATATCATGCCCATTTAAGCCTACCCAGTTTCTGTCTATTTTAAGTAAAACACTCATTAAGGACAGTCACAGCTGCAACAGAGTGGCATTTGAAAGGAAGTATTCTCCTTTAACTTGTATGCCAAGAAAATAAGAATATCACCTTTGTCTGATAATTAAACTTCTCTTCTCTCCTGAATCTTATCTACCTTTATTTGTATTGCCCTGCATCCTACATAAGGTAAGCAACCACAAGTCCTTTAAAGCTTTTTTTTTTTTAAAAAAATGGCAATAACAAGAAGCACATAAGGTATAGCGTAGTATTTAAATGTTGTATATTAGCTTTAGAAGGCTGCAGATTTAAAAGCACCTTTTTATTTCCAGAATCCTGATATGAAAATATGTATAGGTATTTCTGATTTATTTTTCCTTGCCAGTGCAAGCAAAGCTCTATATCATGGGTAGGCAAACTAAGGCCCGGGGGCCGGATCCAGCCCAATCGCCTTCTAAATCCAGCCTGCAGACCGTCCAGGGAATCAGCGTGTTTTTATATGAGTAGAATGTGTCTTTTTATTTAAAATGCATCTCTGGGTTATTTGTGGGGCATGGGAATGTGTTCATTCCCCCCATCAAAAAATATAGTCCGGCCCCCCACAAAGTCTGAGGGACAGTGGACCGGCCCCTTGCTGGAAAAGTTTGCTGACCCCTGCTCTATACAGTACTATATCCCAAACTGCTTTTGATCCCCCCCCCCACTTTCAAAAGCAGTGTGTTATTTGACATGGGGGAAGACTTTTAAGAGAACTCTAAGGCAGATGGACCAAGCTACAGTTATTTGGATCCTAGCCAATGGACTTGTGCATACTTGTTGAAGTTAATACATGTAGTTGTCATAATGCTAAGGAAATCATTTTATATTGTTTCAGTTTTCAAACAGCAGTATTCCAGCATAACCTACTTAGCTGCATTTATTTTGCAAATTGCTATGTTCATTGTATTTTTAGTGGTACATTCTCTTACTTTTCCAAAGTTCTCCCTGTAAAGTTTGTATTTAAAATCTCATGGTATATTGTACCTTAAAATAGCATCTCATGAAGAATTCATTTCTTGCTATACAGTATTTTTACACTACCTGAATTGAGTCAAGCACTCTACATTATATATTGGAAGTCATGTGACAACAGCCATTTTGGATCTCTAGAGAACGGTAAATGGACCACAACTTAACTGTAACATAATTAATAACATCTCACAAGTGTTTAGTGCTTTGAAAGTTTAATGGCACCGTAGGGGTATGATTAAATATAATGGTATGTGCATTAATATTTTACACGCAACCAAAGGAAGAATCAAGAAAAACAAGCCTACAGGCAAATAATGCATCTTTGTAAATCAGAGTGGTTATATTGCTAACAATCAATGTATGGCTTAATAGGCAATATATTTTTCTCATTCTAATGGCAGTTCTCAGAGCAGAATGGGCAAACAAGCTTAGTGCTAGTGACCACTGCCCCCACTAAAAAAAACCCAAAAATGAAAAGTAGGGAACACACATAGTGTGCATATATTATATTTTATATCTTATATATGTAGTGTGTGTGTGTGTGTGTGTATTCTCATGTGGAAAGCCAATGTAGCATTACACATGGAGCATAAGTCTGCAACTTTTTAATTCATGCTCTGAGAAGAGGTTTTATGTCACTGATAGGTGTGTTTGTGTGTGCTTGTGATATGGGCATGGACACATACCAAGCCTGTATCAGCATTTAACAGTAGTTCCCCCAACACACCCATCTACCATATCCCCAAGTTATCTTTTACACTCTGCTGAATTTCAAAGGTGTGGAGAAGAGCTGCTACAGGAAAAAGTATGGATGGGTGACAATGTCAGGTACCATTCTCATGGTCTTTTTGGTGCCAGGTGAAGAAGACATGTTTCTACGACCAAGCCTTTAAACTTCTGCTTTTCATCTTGGCCTCTCAATCTTATGTAAACATCAAAGTTTATGCCACTTCGTTTTGTATTGCATTTTAAATTTGTGCTTTTGGGGTACTCTATGTGACACCCATGGGTAACATGCTACCTTCGGATACCCTTTAGTGTTTGTTTGTTTTAACCTTGAGTAGCTTTGGGTTGATGGGAATGTGGAGTGAAGGCATCAAGCAACCCCATTCCCCCCCTCACTTCTCCCAGAATGCCCCGGGGCTCTATGTAGGCTCAGTATTCTTCACTGGAAACAAAGAAGTCGGAAAAACTGGTGCATGGTCCTTGACATTCAGTTCCCTGCTGAAACCCTTCACAAAGGAAAATGGTTCCTGTTGCTGAATGGCAAGTTTGGAGGAGAGGAAGAGGGGGTACTTTGACTATTGGGAGAAGGAATTATTTTCCTCGATGTTTCTTTTTAGGATGTGCATTACCTGCTTTTTTGACTTTGCTGGTTTGGATTGAGGGTAGTTTACCTTTTGTTTGTTTCGGGGCTGTTACGGACGTGTGTGTTTTGTGTTGCATGCTTTGGGGGGGGGGGGAGTGAGCATCACCAGTTTTCTACTGTAAAACACACATTTTGTGGTATCCACAATGGTTCCCAAACGTGCCACTGGGCTGAGAAAAGCTTGGAGACCCCTGTTGCTAAGTATTTTTTTTTACTTTTTGTGAACTACATTATTTTGTGTATATTATTGGGCTACCATATATGTTATAGAGTGAACATTTTTGTTTTAAATTAGGTGGTGCTGGGTTTTTTGGAAAGAAAAGTGTGGCTAGCCAGTTAATATTTTACTTATTTAAAAATATTTGTTAAACTGTCTTTCATCATAACAGGCTGTGTGAATCATTAAATCTGCTGTGTGAATCATTAAATCATATTCTACAACCAGGCTAAAGTTGGGAAGAGAGAAATGAGTTCGGTTGGTGCAAATTGGTTGATTGGAGAGGGGCAGGTGGCACTGGCAGTTCGCAGTTTGGACACATCGGTGGTCCTGCACCATGCTGACCTCCATATTACCTGGCTCCTCTCTTTTGCAGTAAGTGGCAGCAACATGACTGCCAGAAAGTTGCAGCTCCATCCTACTGGGTGAGCCACTTCTGAACAACTCTATTAAGGCAAAGCAGATAATAACCAAAACAGTTTTAACAATGTTATGTACTGAAGTTCTCACCCTGGGCCAGCAGGGGGATATTGTAGATAGTTCAGGTCCACATATGCAAATAAGGGATCGAAAGTGACATTCAGTGATTGGATAGTTACAGAAAATGGTTACTGTTGCATTCTAGTGGAGCTCTATATAAGCAGGCTGGCTGAACCCTTCAGTTCAGTTCTGTTCTGGCCTGTGAATAGACAAGAACTTTTTGAAGAATCGCTGTGTCGTCTGATATGTTCACCCACAACTTAACAAACAAAGTGAAATGTTAAGGACCAGGGAAGACCTGGGGAAAATGGTGTACTTTAGGCATGTGCCGCAATGACATCACTGTGGCACCAATCTTGTCATTTGGGAGGTGATTCCATAAATGAGGTGCAAGAGCGGAAAAAATAACTTACTTGGTGCCACAAGATGTACCCTTTAGTAGACTGTGGCAGAACCAAGGGGGCCAGTGAATCAGTAAATAAATGTATCCACACTGTTGCCTGCCTGCCAATACCATACCTTTGCAGTTTACATCGAGTTTCTAAAATACATATTTTTTTACTCCTTTAATTGCCTTAGGGGAAATGACTGAAAATGAAGACAGACACAATAGCATCACCACTGTACTCAGAAAAAACACAGTATTCATTCAAATGCTGTATATTTAATGATACCCTCTTCTTTTTAATGTGTGAACTCTGTTGACACTGAAGAAACATAGTAAATGCCAACTTGTGTTGCATAATTTTTGCAGTGTAACCAGAATACTAGATGAATTTGAAATTTGCCAACCTACAAATTTTATTTGCCTGATCCTCCTTCCTGCAAAATCCGCTACTGCTCTTATAAATTGACAGTTATTTTGTTTACTAAGCAGGGCAACAGTTAATCTACTGCGACATCTGTCATAAAATCTAACACTATCTAGGTCAGACAGCATCTAACACATCAAAAGGAGACAGGAAAGAAAGAAGCATGTTGCTGTATTGTGCCTGTCCAGCTTCTTCAGTTGCCCTTTCTTTTAGCACTACAGTTTTCATGTGTGAACACTGGCCCATGCTTTTCTTTATACAACTGTACTAGTTATGTACTTAGGAGGCAGAGTAGAAAAAAATAAACGTGTTTGAAGTCACAATATTTCCCCCGTAATGTTGAACATTACATGTAATGTTTCAAGGTGCTGTATATCAACAAAGCTAAAAGTACTCAGATTATGAGTCTACTGCGCCACTGGTGCAGAATAAACTGCATTTTTATCCATCTGCAAACACATACAGATAGAATTTTCAGAGTACAAATTTCATCCCCATGCTTGTACCAAAACAGTAATATGCCAGGCGTTTTCAACTCAGTACTTTTCCTCCATTCATGTAAAATTACAAATAAGCATCAACTTAACCCAAGTGGAGAAAATAATTCATCTTCTAGGTACAGGAACAGGTTCTAGAGTGCTTCAGATTTGTGTCTCCCTCCACTATTTCTCCATTTTCTTTGTTCATGCCCAATTAACTTTTTGTTATACAAAGTCATAATTTAATCCTGAGTATAATGCAGGTTTTGTTATTCTTGTTAAGCTTTAACGTTTCCTATAAAATATTCTTTTCTTGTGCAATTATTTCAATAGACCAGAAATCTAATCTCCCAACCCTGCCCTATTTTGAAGAGTTGCATGTTTGGCAGTTCTGTTTGCGGTTTTGGAATCATATTCCTCTTTATTTATTTATCTGTACACAAAATATATTGAGGAAATGCCATTGCTTAGCAATGACAGGGTGCATCTGGAATGAAATACCACTTTCCACCCCAATTTGCTGATCATAAATATGCATTAAAAATACAAGGTGTGGCATTTGGAGTAGTTTCAGGCTATTCAGGCAAGAGTAGAGATAAAAGAAAAGAAAGCCTTTAAATACTTTCAGTCTGAAGATACATGAATGAAATAAGAATCATAAAACAGCTCCCAGTGCAAATCAACCTCAAGAATACTATTTGAGAGCACTAATTAAATCTAGTAAACAATAATGCTAGATAAGAGCACAACGGCCATCTAAACGCCAATAAAGTTATTTATTCATGGATGTTGATGTATAAGATAGACTCGGAGGCACTTCAGAGGATATTGGTTTGAATACATGGAGATGCTGTTGACTTTCCTAGCAGGAAAAAACAGAAAACAAAAGACAGTAAAAAATAATCTTGTGATATCTTTTTTAAAAAAGTTTGAAAAACAACAACTGGGACGCAGTTTTGCGTACTCTAGTCTGCTTCATGCATCCATGTGCTGGCGGGCTCGACTCCATGAAAGCTGATGCCTACAAAGTCTTTTTCAGGCTGCATCTACTACGGCCAGCAAGTTTAAAAGGGAGCAAACCCCTCTGAGCGCAACAGGAGTGAACTTCGGAGTAGACGCGCGCAGAGGGTCGCGCAGCCGAGTCCCTCCGCCTCTTTCGCAAACGTGTGCTGAGTTCCGGGGCCGTCTAGGAGCCCTGGCAGCACTGCAATGTGTGTGTATGTGTCATAAGGACAGGCACCACCCTCGGCCGCCCTTCTGGCACACCAAGCAGAGCTTGAGGGAAGAAGAGAGCGCTACCTTGCCGAGCCGCCTCCTTCCAAAGAGCCTTCGCTTGCGGAAAGCGGCCAGCACCTTCACTGGAGGGACAGGCGCGCATGCGCTTTCCGAACAGGCGGCGGCGGCCGTGAGGAGGGGGGGCTAGCGGGTGGGGGCGACAGTGGCAGCCGAGGAACAAGGGAGGAGCTGCCCCCCGTCCGTCCGTCCACCGGGCGAGCGCGTGCGAAGCCGCTGAGGAGGAGACGAAACGCCGCGCCGGGTGTTTACCTCAGCGCACTGAGCGGGCGGCGACGTCTTTGGGCGGGCGCTCCCATTGTTCCCATTCAGCGCCTCAAGAGGCGGCGGCGGCTTTTCCTGAAGCTCCTCCCCGCCGAGGTAGAAGGAGGCCGTTGGTCCGCCGCCTCTCTCCCCCTCTGTCCCTTTGTCGCCTCCTCCCGGCCGCGCGCTGCCTCAGCAGCAGGGGCGGGGAAGGGGTGGGGCGAGCCGGAGCAGCATGATGGCGGCGGCCGAAGCGGGTGGCGAAGAGGGCGGCTCGGGAGCGGCCGGAGAGCCCAGCGGGCATTGCCCTCCCGCCGCTGCTGCTGCCGCCGCCGCCGCCGCCTCACGGAGCAACAAGAGCGCCGCCGCCGCTTTCCTGGGTAGCAGCTCGGGCCCAAGCGGCGCCTGCCCCGCGGCGTCGCTCCCCTCGGTGGGCTCCAGGCCTGCCCCTCCTGCGGAGATGTCCAAGGGCCTGTCTCCGCCGGCGGCGATCCCGCTCCTGGAGGGCGGCGGCGGCGGCGGGGGTACCGCTGCCGGCGGGTTCCCTCCGCTGCCGCCGCCCCCGCAGCCGCCGCTTCCGGCCGGAGGGCTGAGCACAGTGGACGAAGGCGACTCGCTGGACGGGCCCGAGTACGAGGAGGAGGAGGTGGCCATCCCGTTGAACGCGCCCCCCACGAACCAGTGAGTAGCGCCTTCTCCTTCTCCGCCTCTCTCTCTTTTCCCCAACCCGATCCCCTTTCTCCCCCCCCCCCCCCAAATCCCAGGAATGGGGATCCGGCTGATTCAGCCCCGGCACCGCACCCAGTTGTGAAGTCGGCGTTGGTGCGTGTGTGTCAAACTCCGGGCAACTCCTGAAAGTTTCCCTGTTGCGCCCGCCTCTTTTTCTCCTCCCGCATCCCCTTCGAAGCAGCCTCCTCGGTTGGCTTAGTCAGCTGCCTGCTTTCTGCTTGGAAAAACTGAGAACTTGGGACTAAAAAAACCCTTTCCCTTATCCCTAAAATAAATGCTAATAATCGACTCGCCACCAAATATGGAGGCTGTCCTTCAGAGCCCTCGAAAGCAGTGCTTTTCTTCTTGAAAAAATGAAAAAGTGCCAGTTACTCGCCATGAAGTTACAGTAAGTGCCAGGCTTCGAACCAGTGCTTTTTTTCTAGGAAAAAAGGCTACTGTATTGCATACCCTTGAGTACCCCTAGAAAAAAGGCACTGCTCCAAAGTGCCTCTAAGTGCTCATTTCCCAAAAGCGTGGCCATATTTTTCACAACCATTTTCTCTCGTTCGATTATCTTCATCCCCACTCCCCATGCCGGACACATCTTTAATCTTGACCCTTTTCCGTTTCTTTTTACCTTGCCAGGTACTGTGGTACCTTGGTTCCGAAACAGCTTAGTTGTCAAACAAATCAGCTCCCGAACGCCGCAAACCCGGAAGTAAGTGTTCCGGTTTGTGAACGTTTTTCAGTAGCCAAACCTACAGCCGATCGGAAGCTGTGCCTTGGTTTTCGAACGGTTTCGGGAGTCGAACCAAGATACCACTGCACTCCTTTCTTTACAGCTATAGAAAATATTCATACCCTGCTATCCTTTTAGTACATAGGAAGGTGCTTCTGCTTAGGAGCAAGTTACCATGGCTTCCTGGCTTTCTAAGCCCTATCTGGAGATGCTAGCAATTGAATCCAGGACCTCCTGCACACAAAGCATTGTCATTGAGCTTCCTAGTTATGGCAGAGAGAGACTCTTTGCAGGTGCTTATATATGTTAGAAGAAGAAGTTGTAGCTATCAAAATTCCTAATTTGACATAACTGTCAGAGGTAAAGGAATTCTGTCATATTTTGTATTTCTGTGGTCACCCTTTTTGCTTTCTCTGAATGTCGTCCTTTTAAAAGGCATTAAAAATAGTGCTGATGCCATTGGCACAGACTATCATGACACAGCCTGTCTTTTCAGACACTTTTTACTCAGATAAAAGCTGAAGTCCACAATATATATATGGGGTGGGGGGGCGTGTTTGAAAATAAATGAAAGGGAAACATCAACATACAGTGGTACCTCGGGTTACAGATGCTTCAGGTTACAGACGCTTCAGGTTACAGACTCCGCTAACCCAGAAATAGTACTTCGGGTTAAGAACTTTGCTTCAGGATGAGAACAGAAATCGTGCAGCTACGGCGCAGCGGCAGCAGGAGGCCCCATTAGCCAAAGTGGTGCTTCAGGTTAAGAACAGACCTCCGGAACGAATTAAGTTCTTAACCCGAGGTACCACTGTACTTCAAGAAATTCTAAATATGCACACTCAAGATAAATTTTGTATGGGTTAGTTTTAACACCCTACAATAGGTCTTCAACCAGTACTTCAGAATCCACAGGTGTGTTGCAGCAAAGCTATTACTGCCATTTAACCCTCAGCGAAGCCTTCTCACATTGGCCTGGTCTGGTCCAGCCTTGCTCTCACCTTCCCACTCCCTGGTGGGAACATGCTGTTTAGCTTGGAAGGGGGCTATTCATATTATTTCTGTAATTTCACTGAATCACAGAGATTTAAAACAAAAAAAAATCCTTCCAGTAGCACCTTAAAGACCAACTAAGTCAGTTCTTGGTATGAGCTTTCGTGTGCATGCACACGAAAGCTCATACCAAGAACTGACTTAGTTGGTCTTTAAGGTGCTACTGGAAGGAATTTTTTTTGTTTTGACTATGGCAGACCAACACGGCTACCTATCTGTCACAGAGATTTGTGAGAGCAGTGGCAGACTTTGAGCTTTAAAATTTCAGCAGTGCCCCGTGTGATGTCAAAATTTGGCACCACTCACACACACAAACACACACTCCAACACACAAACACTCCAGTCTGGAAAGGAATTCCTGTTTCTACAGTTTTATTGCTGGATTTCTTAAGGAATTTACTCTAGTAGTAAGGCTTCTTGGGTTCAGCCATGGCAGGGCTTTTCTTTTTACTCCCATGTTAAAGTGCATGAATAGGGATTGTACTGTTGCCACTTGCAACCCAATTCTTCCTGTGCTCTTCTTTGGGAGTAACTTCCCCTGGCTTCGGCCATGGACAGAGCTTTACTCTCAAATAAGTGTGCACAAGACTGCAGTTTAATATTCAGTGCTGATTTGGAATGCAATTTGGTTTTATTGAATTGCTTTTTTAAAGGAATTGTAAAATGCCAAGATTTTGCAAACTAAAAGGAATAAACTTTTATTTTTTTGGAAGTACAGCTATATGTTACTTTAGTGTGGGAGAATCTGAAGAGTAGTTTCTTCAAACATCATCATCCTACAAAGGGGCAACAGAAAACAGCTGCTGCCTCTATTGGGCTCTGGGGATGATGAATTTTTCCAAGAATTTTTGTTCATTTTTACTTCAGCAGGTTGCCATTAGAAGGGGGCAAGAGCAGAGGGGTGAATTAAAGTGTAGAGAATGTGGCACAAGCTGGAAGAAAGGGAGCAGAGTGAAAAGGAATGTGAGATAAAGACAGAAAGGTATTACTAGCGAGTTAAAGTAGAATAGGGTGAGAAAAAGAATGGGTAGAAATGCAAGAAGGAAGGGAGAGAAAGGGGCAGCAGCGAGTCACAGAAACGGAAAGGAGGTGGTGAAAGTTATAGGAAGTGATAGAAAGGCATAGATGGTGATGATGACCTGCCCTCTTGCTCAGTTTCAACCACAAGCTTCACTGAAGAGAAAACCACCGGAAATCAAAGAGGATACAACTACTAAAAGAGTTCAAAAGTTTTACCAATAATACATGAAATAATGGTTCGCTTGTATTGAAAAAATAGCATTCCAATGCTGTTTTTTGTTGTATCTAATATATGGTGAGGCGTTAACACTTAACAGTGGGTTGCATGCTCCTGGTTGGGAATCGGACGTAAGTCTCAGGCCTGGACTGGTTGGAGACCACTGCCTTACATTACTCAGAAGGATGTTTAAAATATGTAACAGTCATAGTAATACAGACTTACATTAGAATTGAGATTTCAGTATGTTTTAGGCTGCAATCCTACTTATGTGGAAGGACGTCTCATTAAATTTGTTGGGATATGTTTCTGAGAAAAGATGCATAAGATCAGTCTTTACATGAATTATTTTAATGCCATCAGACAAGCATTTGATTTTATGAGTCTTCTTGCTCTTTCCAAGATTCACAGGGTAAATTGATCTTCATATGTTTTTCTTCATAGAGTTGTAACTATAGAAAAGGTTAGTGCTGGTATGCAAAATCTGACTTTTTTAAGGGGAAAAAATGGTTCGGAGCAAGTAGGAACCTTATCTACTCATGACCCTTGCCAAAAATTCTGGCTATCAATTCATCCCTGTTTTCTTTCCCTTCTTGGAAGATGGAGATTGCTCAACTGCAACCGTGGAAGCTCTGCCTTGCTATTGTAGAGGGTGGGGAAGAGAAGCACTGAGCATTCTGGTTTCAGTAACTGCTTGCCGAACTGCCTAAAGGCTCCACCATGGAGCAGTGACTGAAGATGCCCCACTACCTTTCTTTCAGCTGAAGAATGTATGCTTTAGCCCATGGGTAGGCAAACTAAGGCCCAGGGGCCAGATTCGGCCCAATCGCCTTCTAAATACGGCCCGCGGACTGTCTGGGAATCAGTGTGTTTTTACATGAGTAGAATGTGTCCTTTTATTCAAAATGCATCTCTGGGTTATTTGTGGGGAATAGGAATTCGTTCATTTCCCCCCCAAAAATATAGTCCGGCCTCCCACAAGGTCTGAGGGATAGTGGACCGGCCTCCTGAAAAAGTTTGCTAACCCCTGCTTTAGCCAGTGGTATGCTGCTGCATTTAGAGTGCTGACAAGCAGTAACTGAAGAACCTTCTGTTTCACTTTCCATGTGTCTGATGTCAGCACGCCCTCCATGGCCCTGTATGCATTTTTGAGAGGGCGTGCAACCAGGCAGCCTCCCCACAGTCTACTTCATTGGAGCCTGGCTCGCGCCCAGCCACAGCTCTGCTCTCAGGCCAGTCTGACCCAGGGGCGGAGTGGAGGAGAGGCAGCATAAGCTGCGTTGCCTCTCTCCTGTACAGGGCTGTGCGTGTCCAGCCATAGCTCTGCTCCTGGGTTAGGTCTGACCTGAGAGGAGGAGAGTCGCGGCAGCATTGCAGCCCCTTGGCTGGGCAGTGCCACATGAGGATGCTGCCATGGCGCAGAAAATTGTGGGCGCACGGCCCCTTCATGGGGAATGTTATGGGGGCTGGAGCACCCAGGGCCCGCCCACATCCAGTGCCTATGGTAGTAGGTGATTCTGTGGCAATCAGGAGGGCAGTCTGGCTGGAGTAGGTTTTGTTGACATTTTTGCCTGTCCTTTTTGCCCTGTTTTACCGGTATATCCCATGGGGTAGATTGCCCTTTGTGGTTTGGGGGAAAACAATCTTCATTTTTCCGCAAAGAGACAGGAGTGCAGTTCTATATACTGTACAGTACTGTCGTTTACTGCATAGAGGAAGTCTGCTAACTCCAATATTGTTCAGTTTTCTGTGTTCTTTTCCTGCTGTCACTTCTGGTAGCATTTTGCTACAATCTGTATATGTTATTTGCACCATGATGCATGCTAGATCAATGGAATGAAAGTGCTGGTATATAAATTTTATTTAATAAATTTCTAACCTTGTTAGGCAAAACTCTCAAAGCAGTTTACGAGGGTCTTGCAGAAGGGCCTTAGATGCTGACTTTAATGTCTGGGCATGATCCTTTAGGTACTTGGTACCAAGATGTTTTAAAGAGATGCTTCATATGTTTTTTCTTTTCCACAGTTTTGTAATGGTTTTAGAGTAATCCATACAAACTAGAATAAATATTTATGGAACTGTGTGGTTTTGATTTAGAGTTGCTCCTTCAACCAGATACTGTATTTTTCGCCCTATAGGACGCACTTTTTCCCCTCCAAAAATGAAGGGGAAATGTGGGTGCGTCGTATGGGGCGAATACAGGCTTTCGCTGCAGCCTGGAGAGCGAGAGGCTATCGCCTGCCGTCCCGGGCTCTGCACAGCTCTGCACGACCCTCTGGATCCCGGCGCCAAGCCGTGCTGGCCTCCGGAGGGTTGCGCAGAGCTGCCTGCATTTTGAAGCCTCTTCAGCACGCCCGGACTTCGCACAGCTGACCGCAAGCCTGGGGAGACCGGCACGGCTCCCTAGGCTTGCGGATAGCAGGCTGTTCTGGGGGCTGGGGTCGGGGAAAGCTCGGGCTTCCCCCGTGCCTGGGGGGAAAATATTTTTTTCCCTTTATTCCCCCCCCCCCCCAAAACTAGGTGCGTCCTATAGGGTGGTGTGTCCTATGGGGCGAAAAATACGGTATTTACTGTACTGGAATCTAATAAAACATATGAAGCAGGTATTTGAGATCTGTTAGGATTATGTTTTGAAGTTTTCTCTGTGCTAGAATTTTAGGACAGTGGGTGTTTGTAATATATTGTCTACTTTGGCCCCAGCAAAGTAAAACCCAACATGGTTTTACATGGGTAAACTCTATTCTCTGAGTGCTCTGAACTAAACCGATTATGCAGCTGCTTTTATTCTTGACAGTTTCAGTTACCAGTAAGATATCATAGTTCGTACCCTTGAGTGGAATGAGATATTCAATCATAACAGCCCTGGAAATAAAGAAAAAGAAATTCTGGGAGGCAGATTAGCAATAGTCCTGTTGCCTTTGAGGATGATGCCTGAAATAAAACTTTATACAAAACATGCATGGTGTTGTACTGCTTCTGAGTAGTCATTGCTTGGGGAATTAATATTATACCATATCCTTGGTCATCTATGTAAATATTTGAACTGAGCCATAGAGATTCTTCATCTAAACCATAGTTTGACCATCAAATCTGATCCTTGGACTTGCATGCTGATTCCTTCCCTTGCAAACTGCAGCTTCGGATGTCGTAATAAACTGGCTGCCACAGATCAGAAAGTTGGGAAGGGAATTAGCTTGTGAGTCTCTGCCCCCCCCCCCCCCCCCGCACACTTCAGTTCCCTTTCCAGTACACTGAGCACAAGGACAAGAATATATCTGTTTGCAAAAAAAATGGGAAGTAATTGGGCAAACAAATATTTGAAAATAATATTGAAAGTGGTGTTTCAACTTCTTTGTTTAAATGCCCTTCCTCACCTGCCTAGGGCATGCCACTGCTTGCTAACATCCTTCAGAAGTAATTTAGTGAGGAAGAAATGAAGGCTGCTTAGCAAGAACTGAAGATTTAAAAATACTGTATGCACTGTTTACTTTTGTGAATACATTTTAACTTGATGGCTATTAATCTTTTTCTTTTCTTTTTTGAGATATTTAAATCTTTTGGCACCTTCTGAAAACTTATTTATTCTCCCAAGCCTTTGCTGTCAGTTAATACCAGTCTTTACTTAATTTGTTTGCTTTGGATTTTACTGTTTGTTTTTTTATTGCGTAGGTGTTGATTTTACTGTAATTTTGGTGTACAGCACTTCAATTTTTAAGTGAAAAGTGGTATAAAAACATTTAAAAATAAACCTTTGATGTAAATTGACTATGCCCTTCCTCAGTAGTTGCTGTGTTTAAAATTATGGTGTTAAATGTAGAATGTTTTATTGCAGTATCAGGAGAAGGCAGCTGTAGGTTACTATATCAAACCTGCAGAACTCCTTCTGGCCCTTCCAGCATATTTCTTTCTCTCTTGTATATCCTGTTCTTGATGACCATTGGTTATGTTACTATATTATGAATTGGGAATTGTTACTGCTGACTCAGTAGTTCTTTCCCAGTCCTGCTTTCCAGAGCAACGTGAGAAAAGAACAGTAGGCAAGCACATGTATGCTAATGAAACAGGAAATCTGCTGTACTTTCTGGACATTGGAAATACTGTAGGAAACCCTAAAAAATAGGAGTTTGTGTCTGGCTAACTAGTGCTCAGAACAGAGCTTGAAATCAATCAACTATTGATTTCAGTGAGTCTACTCAGAGTATGACTTAATTGTATATAACTCAGAGCTTCTTGGTGTAAACAGTTTCCATAATTCCTAACCATTGGCTATGATGGCTGGGGCTTATTGGAATTATAGTTCAGAACAGCTGGAGGGCACCAGGTTTGTAAAAGCTGGTTAAGATTCTGTCTCTTCCCTCCCCCCCACCCCCGATTAGTTGTTGGATTCTTCTTGTGCAGAGGATTTGATTAATCATTACTACAAACCAAACAACATCTATTCAGTTATTGAACTTGCGTATTCCTCATGTGGGTCTCCATCACATCTTTTTCTTCAAGCAGTGGAACTGCTAATAACTCCTGTGTCTGTCTGGTGTGTACTAGACTTGTCGCATAACAGGTCCAGCTAATTCAGATATTGGGTGTGTTTGAATACCTACTATGTTATAAATATTTAAAGGTAGTTGAAATATGATATCATCAAGACACTAATGATAGGCTTTTTAAAACAGTCTACATAAAGGGATAATTGACATTTTCCCCAATGGCTCTCATGTCATCCAAACTAATGATGCTGTGGGGCAGAGATTTCTTGATTCCAGGCAAAGTGCCATGCTGCTGGGGACATCTGGCCGACAACAGGAGATGCTGTACTGGCTTCCCATCTTCTACTGAACCCAGGATCAAGGTTCTTGTATTGATTTGCAAAGCCTGGAACAGCATAGGTCCTGAACCCCTACGTTCCAGCTCAGTCACTGAGATAGTTTCCCAGGGTGTTGCTTGTCATCCCCTGAGTTGGCGAGGCTCATTTGACAACAATAAGGAACCTAGCCTTTAGTTTCATCAACCCATTAATGTGAAACACTCTGCTAACAGAGATTCAGCAGGTGCCTCCTGTTTCAATTTTTTAAACACCTGCTGAATACTTACCTATTCCATCAGGCTTATGCAGGCAATGAACAGTACATCTTTACAGAATAGTTATCTGATTTCTAATTTTAACATTTTCATTGTATGGTTTTATGTACAGTTGTGAACCATGATATTTTCTTTATGAATTAGTGATATATAAATATTTTTATAAGTTTAAAAAGTTACAATATAGGAGTATTCTGGTTGATACATGTGCACACATGGGTACAGGCAATATGCAAAACAAAAGTTAACTTTTTAGAAGGCGAGGTTGAAATACTGTTTCATCATAAAACCCAAAGCATTCATTAGAAGAAGAATAAATGAAAAGTGTTTATACTTGGAACACGATGTAAAAGTTTATCTTGGGAGCCAAAGCTAAGCATCTCAGAGAAATCTTTCAGGGCTTGTTGATCACATCCCCAGAGTGATGCTTAGGGCACACATACAGTGTGTGTATGATTTTTTCCCCTCTCCTCCGGAAGGAGAAGGTAAAGGTAGCAGAAAGTTATCCAAAAACCAGCAGGCGTATAACTACTTAAAGCAAGCTAACATGCTAGTGCAAGTCTGGGTTTATTGTGTAATGCCAGAGTCAGTAAAATATATCTTAACTATTAACTTGATCAAAGCATATTAAGATGATTTTTATGTGCCATTTAATGGTACATAAATGTTAGAGTGAAAATGTTCTGAGAAGGTTGAAGAAATATGCTACATATAGAATAAAACAGTAAGGTGTTATTTCTAAATATTGAAATAAATATTGAAACGTGTTTGTTTTTTAAAAAACAACTAGTTTTATTGATACATTATCGATATTTTTACTCTTAATACTGCCATGTTGTTGTTATTTATTAAATTTGTATACCACCCTTCATCTGAAGAACACAGGGCAGTTAACAACATAAAAATACTAAATGAAAACACAAAATACATAATAAAAGAAAAAAGGAAGCAAACCCCCCACTAACACAAGCACATTAAAAAGGCAATAGAATGGTAGAAGAGAAATGTTTTCCCCAGGCGCCTAAAGATATGTAATGAAGGCTCCAGGCATGCCTCCCTGGGGAGAGCATTGCATAAACAGGGAGCCACCATAGAAACGGCCCATTCTCGTGTTGCCATCCTCCAGACCTTGTGGAGGAGGCACACAAAGAAGGGCCTCAGATGATGATTGCAGGGTCCAGATTGCTTGGGAGTTGTGGTCCTCAGCCTTTTAAAGCAGAGTTCAAAATCAGCCAGGCTCATTTTGCACCTGACTATTGGCCACTTGTGTCCAAGTGAAATGCCTGGGCGCCACCATGCGCTTGACATCCCCACTCTCTGGAGGTGCATGCCTGGGGATTGTTGGATCTTGACTGTTTTCATATGCTAATACCAAATCCTATAGAATTCTGTCTGTTATATTTTATATTCACAATCAGAATCAGTTTTAGGAACCAAAATGCTTTTTCGGTGTAGCCTGAGTAGTAGCAGTGGACAACGTTATTTATAGTTACCGGTAATTGTTGTAGCTTGTCTTCACTTACCCCACCTCACAGCCCTGCTCACAGTTGTGAAGAATTTTCTTACATTATGAATGGTCTGTGTCACCATGAAGAAAAAGAGGTAGGAATAGGTCAATATATATGTGGATTGTCCTTAGATAGTGATTTTTCTTATTTAAGGTCTCAGGGTTCTTAATTCTTAACCAAGCTCAAGGTTGGTGTTTAACTGATAAGCAACCACAGACAGTCTATCATTAGAAAAATAAGACTTTAGAGTCATCTTGCCCCAAAATGGCAACTAGATGTTCTATTTTGATGACTGTAACCTTGGATTAAGAAGCCATTTGGCCCCTAGCTTATATATTTGACTTTCTAACACTGTTTTTAAGACTTTATAGGTCAAAACCAGCACTTTGAATTGGGCCCCAAAACTAATTGGCCAGGTCAGGATTGGCCTTATATGCTCAAAGGGAGCATCTTTTCACTTCACTTTGTACCAGATTTTCTGTGAAAGAAAAAAAGTCTCTTCTGCTTCTTCAAAGCTCAGCATAAAAGACGAGGTTGTAGCTTCCATCCCTCAAGTTATTTACATGGAGCTGAGGCTGTGGGATGGAGAATAGTTCTTAGCTACGTGACATAGTAAGAGACCTTCCAGAAAATTAATAGGGTCAGTCCAGAGTTGGGTTTTTCTATGCTAGGTTTCCATTGCAAACATCTACTGTATTTGGATTTCCCAGAAAATTTTCTACAAAGTTGTTCTCTGCCCTGTTGTAGCATGCTTATTTGACATATTTAATAATAAAAAGTATGCTATATTTTATGTGCTGTATATATTAAATAATTATTCTAACAGCTGAAAATATTTGAAATTGAAGTAGTGTGCTTTTTAATGATTTCAAAGTTTTATTTATAAATTATTTTTAAGTTGTAACAAAATATTTATATCCAAATGACACATATTCAGATTCATAAATCAAGCATCATCATGCCCCATGATAAAAACTGGATTTCCTGAGAGGAAGAGTATTTACTAAAATAAAAAGGGAAAGATATGGTAGTACTAGTGAGATTTTTTTTATTACCTACTATGAATTATGGATACAAAGATATGTGAGCTTTTCTGTATATTCCCTAAACTCAAATGTTGGTTATATATTTATCATAGAATCATAGAGTTGGAAGAGACCACAAGGGCCATCGAGTCCAACCCCCTGCCAAGCAGGAAACACCATCAGAGCACTCCTGACATATGGTTGTCAAGCCTCTGCTTAAAGACCTTCAAAGAAGGAGACTCCACCACACTCCTTGGCAGCAAATTCCACTGTCGAACAGCTCTTACTGTCAGGAAGTTCTTCCTAATGTTTAGGTGGAATCTTCTTTCTTGTAGTTTGGATCCATTGCTCCGTGTCCGCTTCTCTGGAGCAGCAGAAAACAACCTTTCTCCCTCCTCTATGTGACTAGTGGTACCAGTGCTTCCTGGAAAATTGGGGTGGGGATACAGCAGTGAACATTTTCCATGCCATGTAGCGCTCTCTCTCTCTCTCTCTCTCTCTCTCTCTCTCTCTCTCTCTCTCTCTCTGTGTGTGTGTGTGTGTGTATTAATCAGATATATCTTTCATCTTAATACTTTTATTAGATTCATATCTGGCTAGGATTGGGCTGGTAGCTTGTGATCTAGTGTATATTTGCTTGGAAGGAAGTGCCATTGAAGGCAGGGGGACTTGTTTCTGAATAAAAGCATGTTTGGGATTATGTTTTAAGTTTTAGAAAAACTGTCACAAGACCAATCTTATTTTGTAGCTTTCCAGCACTGTTGTATTATTTTGATATCTCAGAAATGAAGCTGCCCCTCACCCCCCCCCCAAGAACTTTGCTTTCCACAAAAAGTTTCAAAGGCTGGCATTTCAGTGTATATCCTGTTTTCTAGAGAATTTGTGTTATCTACAGGAGTTTCCTCAGGATATTTGCTAGAACAGTGTGCTGCCATGTTTGCAAAGTATAACCTACTTCCATGGTCTATTCTACTTTTCCAATCAATTTTTAGCCGAAATTATCCCAAGGCATGCTTGCATGAGTAATGTAAGAAAATAAAAACACAACAGGATTCTATTTTATTATATAGAGAATGTCTCAGGACCACAATATCTCAAGGATTGCCTCTCCCCATGTATACTGAGCTGGACCTTGCAGTCATCATCTGAGGCCCTTCCTCAATGAGAAGTCTGGAGGGTGGCAAAATGGGCCTTTTCTGCGGCGGCTCCTTGCTTGTGGAATGCTCTCCCCAGGGATGATCATCTGGCCCCATCATTACATATCTTTAGGCACCAGGCAAAAACATTCTTCTCCTCCCAGACCTTTTGCTAATTAAACATTCTATGGCTTTTTAAACTGTGTTGGTGGGGGTTATTGTTTTTGTTTGTTACTATGGTATGTACTTTTGTGTTTTTATATTGTAAACCACCCTGTGATCCTCAGATGAAGGGCAGTGTAGGAAACAGAACAGAACAGAACAGAACAGAACAGAACAGAATAGAATAGAATAGAATAGAATAGAATAGAATAGAATAGAATAGAGAAATATACCACCTGGTGTTATTTTTCCAAACACATTGGTTAGTTTTCGTAACAACCCAAACATTAATAAATAAATTACAAACTAGTGTGTAACATTTCTTGCCACATCATTTATAGCTTCTTCTATAGAGCATTAACAGCTTTATCAAGCAAAGGTGAATTGCTTGCAGAAACAATTTTTTAAAAAGAACAGGGTTTGTTTCTAGAAGGGGTCTGCCTTGAACTCAATTAAATTATGCATGTTGTTTCCCCAGCTTGATCCTTGCCTATGTGACTGTGTCAGTTTTCCAGTTCAGTAATGTGAGTGTAATTCCCAACATTCATAGATAGTATCACACCACCCTCCTACAGGTGATTAATGCTGGAAACTGGATGAAAGCACAAGTCTTCCCTTGGTATTATGTTGCCCTATGTTATGAGGAAAATGCATTTCTAAAATCTGTACAAAGTGCCTGCAAAATGCATACAATTGAAAAGTGGGGTTTTTTCATTCTTTTTTCAAAACAAAATTGGACAGAGCAGATTTACGATTGGAATCAAAATTAGGTGGCTCATTCTTTCCCTGGGTTAAACCATCAGTCCCAATACAGTGGTACCTCCAGTTGCAGATGGGATCCGTTCCAGTGCTCCAGTCGGGTCCTGAGGTTTCTGCAACCAGAGGGACTGCTTCTGCGCATGCGCACACGGCAAAACCCGGAAAAATACTTCTGGATTTGCCGCGTTTGCATCCTGAAGGATATGCAACCAGAGGTCTGTGTATCCAGAGGTACCACTGTACAGGTTTAACTTTATCCATTAAATAAAAACAACTTACCAGCATAGTAGCTCTTTGGGTGATTCCTTCCTCATCAAATGTTCTGAATTTATTTATTATTTATTTATATTTGACTAAACTTTAAGGTAAAGGTACCCCTGCCCGTACGGGCCAGTCGTGTCCGACTCTAGGGTTGTGCGCCCATCTCACTTAAGAGGCCGGGGGCCAGCGCTGTCCGGAGACACTTCCGTGTCACGTGGCCAGCGTGACGAAGCTACTCTGGTGAGCCGGCACCAGCGCAGCACACGGAAACGCCGTTTACCTTCCCGCTAGAAAGCAGTACCTCTTTATCTACTTGCACTTTAGGGGTGCTTTCGAACTGCTAGGTGGGCAGGAGCTGGGACTGCAGACGGGAGCTCACCTTGCCACGGGGATTTGAACCGCTGACCATGCAATCGGCAAGCCCTAGGTGCTGAGGATTTACCCACAGCGCCACCCGCGTCCCTGACTAAACTTTAATTTATTGATAAATAAACAATTTATTATTTCTATCTTTCTGTTGCCTCTTATCAGGCTGCCTTGGGGCAACTGTGATTGGAGGAGGTACAGGCAAGAGATAATGCTAGACAGTGCAACAAGTGACAATATTTTACTATTTATTTACTATTTACTATTCATTCTTCCTGTGGCAGCACCATACCACATTTGATGACCTGTAATTTCTCCTCCTCCCTTTTTTATCGAGGATGGCTTCATGTTTGTTGCCTTAATTGACACAATCTTATATTTGCATTACTCTGTACTGATGTCTTTGGAGGGGAAAAATACTGTGTGGTATTTCCTAGGGAAATCTGTTACACCCTTGGTCGATACCTTGAGTAACCTCTAGAGTTACAAGGTCATTCTCCTGTGCAGCATGGTCTTGAGCATGGGAGGTTGCCTTTTGATGTTTGAGGACATTTTCAAACTTTATCTTCGGTTTGTTGAGAAGATTCACCTTATGCTAGTGACCTCTCATGAGAGATGTTGGATGGAATCTAGTTGGTGGACTTGCATTTACAGAAGATATTTCGTTTCAACAGAAGAAGGGAGACAATCTCAGGCCTCCATACCCGCAACACCTCCTGAAAATCACTCAAGAGGGTTGGGGGACTTTCCTGAACAAGGTTGAAGGTGGTCTTGGTGGGGTTTGTAGGGGAAAGTGACAAAACTCCCCCACTCTTCCTCTTCCATTAGCAGAGGTGTCTGCTCGATCAAAAACCCTTTGGTGAGCACAAGAACACCAATTGGATTCCACCCAATAGAGGAAGTCTGTTCCATAGCCTCTAGGTCATTACTTCATTGAACGCTCTGTTCTTTAAGTTGAACTCCATTTTGGACAATCTTTTTGTAGGTTTTGTGTACTCCTTACATCCTGCGGAGAAATGAAGCATGGAGTACATTTGATTAACAAAGCACAAAAACATTGCATGGAGCTGTGTGTGTGACAGACAAACAGACAATGCCTGTGTTAAATCATATTAACTTACTTGGTATCAGTCTGTTTAAGATTCTAGCTCCCTTTGTTATTATTCCATGTGAAGAGGCTCCACGCTATGAAAGGGTCATGGGGCTTTGCTGCTTGCTCCTGTGCCAGCCAGCTTAAGAAAAGTCAACTTCCACAGCACACATTTAGGTATTCTCTGGAATGTCTCCAGACTTAATGCCCACTCTCTGTGGATTCTGCTCTGCTTATGCTTGCAATGCTTCCTTACAGTCTCCCCCCCCCCCCCCGACTTTGACTGCCTTGGGCATACTATCCACATGCAGAAGCCAAGTAACGAAAGCTTTGCCTAGAAACTTTGCCTAGAAGGCTTTAATGAATGCAATGGACTTCAGTAAAAGTCATACATGGAAGTTTTGTTAACTTTTGTAGAATTGTGTCTTTTTTGCAACTGTTTTGCAACTGACCATGGGAGTATAGAAATTCATTGGAAGATTGACTTACTGTGGGAGCAGCCACCACAGGCCTTCTGTAGAGCTTGTAACTGGGCCCCTTCACTTTTATAAATGTTTATCTTTGCTCCAGACTATGCTGTGATGGTTCATGGCTGATAGTTGTGGGTTTTTTTAACCCAGATGTCTATATCCACGTGCTTTTCACTTTATTCAGTTGGTTGAAGCTTACATGCAACATTTTTATGCTTTGTGTTCCAGATGGTATCATGGGAAGCTTGACAGAACAATTGCAGAAGAACGCCTTCGGCAAGCAGGGAAACCTGGAAGTTATCTTATCCGAGAGAGTGATCGAAGGCCTGGATCATTTGTGCTTTCATTCCTTAGTAAAACCAATGTTGTTAATCACTTTAGGTGAGTGTTGATTTAATATTGTTGAAAAAGCTGTTTAAAGATGTATGCCTAAAGTGTGGGTTTTGAAGCTTAGCTGGTGTCTTGTGAATGAGTTGGAGTGAGAGACTCTTTTTCCTCCCCCGAAAAATTTAAAGTGGCATCATCATCAACTGAATTGGCATTTTCTTCTTTCAGAAGACACTTTATGTACTGATTATCCAGGAAGCCCTATATGTGACAGAATTCTGGGCACATGTTCTATTCATGCAGGGTACGGGCCAGATCCATTGGGCCCAGTTGTGTTCCTGCTGCAAAAAAACAGTTCAGATGAGATTGCATTAGCTTGTAATTCATCCTCTGTTATGTTTCCTATTACTCTGCTCCAACACCATTCCTTGTTTTAAATCACCCCCTATTCCATTCCCTCCCTCGCCATTCATTTTTCACAATACTTAAGAGAACAGGACTAAAAGGTAGAGTTGTGAAGAGCTACTTCTTTGGTGAAATGCTGTTGTAGCCTGGCTTATTTCCATTTGACTGGTGGCTTGCTCTGTGGCGTGCAGTTACCTTTTCCTCTGCAGAGGGGGAATGTATGTCTGGAGTATGCAAGGTAGATACTTAAGTGGCTGGTAGCTTCTAAGCAATGGTGGCTTTCTAAACTGTATAGTCTTAACTGGAAAGCACGGAGAGAGCCAGGCAGGGCTGCTGTTGCTGCTTGGAAACTGGCAGCTGCCAAGGCATTGACCATGTGCTCCACAGCTGTCATTTCTCTCTCTGCCTTGAATGTAGCTTTGTTTAACAAAAGCCTGAGTTTTGGAGTTAGTGCTCACAGCTTTTCATTCTCCACCTTCCAGGGAAGCAGAGGGCTAAGTTGATCTGCAGCTTGATAGCTTTCTTATAGCTCTTAAAGGCTGGAAAACAGGATAAAGACTCATCTGGCTGCTTGCAGCTGTTCTTACCACTCTAGGTAGCCAGCATTGACTGATTTGTTCAGTATTATATACCTGCCATCCCCCTGCATCTGCAGATCAATAGGGATTGGCATGGATTCCAAATAACATAGTTAAAAAACTACAGTCACTTGGCTGCTTGATGAGTACAGTTGCTTCACACCACAAACAGGCAAATTGGAAACTGTTCTAAATACAGTGTTTAAATTAGGTTTATAGGCTTAATTTTATCAAATTGTGCATGGAGCTTTCTAAAATAGTAGTCAAAATTTATCTGGGCCGCTCCCCCTGGCATTTATTTCAAGCATATTTGTGGCTTGAATGAAACATATTCTTAATTACATGAAAAGTGAATCTTTGGCCCGCTAGATGTTGCTGTACTATAACTCCCATTGTCTCTAACCATTGACCATGCTAGCAGGATGGGAGCTGGAGAACAACATTTGGAGAGCCACAGATTCCAATCCCTACTTTATACGATGGGTGTTTGTTCAAATAAGGCTTGGGAATGTTAGGAAGGTGGGTTTCTCTTTTGTTCTATTAAGCAGAGATAGCACACGGAATTGCTGTCAGTGTGAATATGTATACATCCTTTAACGTCCTAAAAACACAGTCAGTTTTATATTTATTCTTTCAAGTTTTAAAAAACTAACATTCCAGAAAGACTGAAATACCAAAGTTATATTTTTGAATTTACTCATGCTATAATTCTTAATATTTTCTACTAATGTAGGTCATAATCTTTCTTAACAGGATTATTGCAATGTGTGGTGACTATTATATTGGCGGGAGACGGTTTTCTTCACTTTCTGACCTAATAGGTTATTACAGCCATGTATCTTGTTTGCTTAAGGGGGAAAAATTGTTGTTTCCTGTAGCACCTCCAGAGGTATGTATTATTTTTTCTAAGCAAATGTTTCTGTGCTCCTATTAAAATCATCTTTACAGAAATATCTATTTTAATTTGGAAATGTGAAATGAGTTACATATTTTTGGATGGATAACTGGATACTATATAGACCCATCTAAATCTATATATTAGTATTCAAACATAGAAGAGATTATTTATTTAGAAACTTAGACTTTGATGTATTAGAGAAATAATTTGGTACTGTGACATACACTGTATGGTTGGAAAATACGATTGGATACTTGGTTCAGAAACCTCTGAAATGAATCCGCTTGCCTCTCTTCCTCTGCATGAAAGCAGGAAGCAGAGGAGGAAAGTTTTCATCCTGCTGGGTTCCAAATAGCCTGGGGGGGATCAGCTCCCATCCCTTCCTCTCTCTTTCTTTGTGGGAGAGAAGGTAAGCACTATAGAGCAAAGAACAACATTTATCTAAGTTCTCAGCATGATTGAAGCTCAGGGCCGTCATTTTTTCTTCCCACCCTGGTGGGAAATGATGAGACAAAAGGGTGGAAAAGCCCACCCTGCCTGATCTTAAAAGAATAGAAGCGAAAGCCTTATGTTGGTAAAAGACCTCTCTGATCTTACTGTTTGCTTATGAGTGCTTTGGGCACATTGACCACAAGTAGAAAATTGGAAATGGAAGTGATGGTAGATCTCATTTAATGGGTTGAATCTAGATTTTCCGTAGGCGAAATTCTATCCTTGGGGTGCTCTGCTGGAGGAGGGGGGAACAACAACATCTCTGCCAATTTCTCCACCTGTCCCTTGTGCCCCCCTGAACAACCTCTTTGGAGGGTCAGGGATGCTTCAGAACAGTGTGGGAGGTAGCGTCAGGGGGAATTAGTAAAAATAATACCATCTCCTAAACTGAAGAAGCCTTCAGTGGAAATGAGCCTGAATCCAACCCATACCACTGATATGGGAGCTCGTTTGAATAAAAATAAGTAATGATAAAAAATATGGTAGTAGCAGTATAGTACGTTCTGCTTACTTTCTAAGGGCAGAACAGTTTTGCCATAAAGCTAGTGCTTATGCCACACTCAAACAAAACTAATTCATGTTAGTATCTTAACACAAATAGTGACAATATTTCGTCTGTTCAAGTTATGCCATAATCTAGAAAGCTACTTAGTGTACTCAAACTTAAAACTAAATCCATTTTTAATTAACTTGAAATAAAGAGACTTCTGTTCTGCTCTGATCCATATTTTTTACTTATTATTGCTCAATAAGCAGTTAGTCTAAATATTTGACTAAATATTGTGACTTTAAAAAGCATCCAGGCATTGGCCTCCTGGATCTAATTGTGTTATTAGAGGTAATCAGCAGTCTAGGGAGATCTTATTTTGCTGCAAAATATGATCTAGTTGATATAGTGGATATTTTGTCTTGAAATCATATTGCTCACATTGCAGTCCAGATTTTAAGTCCTGCATCACAGCAGAACATCTTTGTTTTTTATAGCCAGTGGAGGACCGCAGGAGAGTCCGAGCCATTCTGCCATACACTAAAGTGCCAGAAACAGATGAAATAAGGTATATTTCATAAGAATTACAAATCCTATGTGGGGTGAAATTATTTATTTGTACAAAATATTGATATACCACTATAGAAAGGAAAAGGAGTGAGAAGGGTGAAGGAAAAAGCAAAATCACACACTAGCTCTTAGTTACATCATTCTTGTAATGACCAGCTGGAATAGAAAAATGTGGAGAGAAGGCAAAAGTTGCAGATTTTTCAGTAGGGCCAGTGGAGAGATACTGCAGTTCTCTCTCCCCCTCACCTGTAGTGGAAAGAAAGACTACTGATAGATGATTCAGTATGGTCAGGAAGACAGATTAAAAACAAATACTTCAATAGTACATACCACACAATATGTTGATACTTGCCACTTTATATGATTTTTAGGATAGGACAAGTTCATGGAGGATTAGGTGTACAAAAGTTTTACTAGTCAGGATAACTAGTCAGGATACTAGTCAGGCCAGGCTTCGCGGACCTCTCCGCAAGCGGGGGGAGCGCTCCCACCGCTTGCAGAGAGGTGCCTGCATGCGGAAGCCTGGGCGCACTGAGCTCAGCGCGTCCAGGCTTCGCGGACCTCTCCGCAAGCGGGGGGAGCGCTCCCGCCGCTTGCGCAGAGGTGCCTGCATGCCGAAGCCTGGGCGCGCTGAGCTCAGCGCGTCCAGGCTTCGCGGACCTCTCCGCAAGCGGGGGGAGCCAGCCCTGGGCTCCCACGGCTTGCAGAGAGCTGCCTGTTTGGGGGCTGGGGTCAGGGGAAGCTCCGGCGGGCCTCCCCCGCCCCAGCCCCGCGCCTGGGGGGGAAATAATTTTTTCCCCTTTATTTCCCCCCAAAAAACCCAGGTGCGCCTTATGGGACGGTGCGTCATATAGGGCGAAAATTACGGTATTCACTTCCATTTTGTGTTCAAGGCAATTAAATGATTTGTAAGTTCAAGTTAAGTCATGACTCAAAGAAAACTTCTCTGAACTGGTTTCGGTGTTTGGTTTCACATTGAGTTTTATTCTCTGCTTAAGAATCTAGTGATCTTCTGGTATAATTCTAAAATTTATTTTGAAGAGCTCCTTTAATTTCCAGAGACGTAGGAGAAAATCAGGGAATAATTGTAAGTGTATAACTTAATGTGCCAGACTTGGTATAATGGGAATCTGTTTCATAATTTTATCTTAATTACATATAGCTTCCTTAAAGGAGACATGTTTATTGTCCACAATGAATTAGATGATGGATGGATGTGGGTTACAAACCTACGTACGGATGAGCAAGGACTTATAGTAGAAGACCTAGTGGAGGAAGTGGTAAGTTACTTTATACAAGGAGTATCTTAGCATTAAGATAAAAGCACAATAATAAAAGTATGTAAGAGCTGGCTTACTCAGCAAAGTACTGAACAAATGCAACTGATTCTCCAGTTTGTTATTTCTGTGTCTTGAAAAGGAGATCATATATATTTTCTTATTTTCAACTATGGGTCAGTTTATAATCAAGACTTGGGTATGCTTCCATCTTCTTTGGCACATGCTCCTTAATTGGGTATTTCTAGTATACATCTGGACTGGCAAACTATAGTTTGTGTTTGCTCTGCAACCTAGGATTTGATCCTGGTTTTCAGGGTGAGTTAAAACCATAATTTGCTAGTTCAGATGCAATAGTAAATTGTGGTTTGCTATAAATCAGGAAGTAATGAACTAAACAGAGTGCATTATGGGATTGGGTATGTAAGCTCAGCATTCATGTTCATATTATCAGACCATGATTTTGCACTGTGTGTGAACTGACTCAGTAAATTTAATATGTGTAGCCAGATTCATGACTACAGCCTGGATCATTTTTAATGTAATTTTTGAGGGAGAAGACTCCTGAAAATTTGATACTGTTTTGTATGCTATAGGTAAGTGAGCTTAGAAACCATTCAGTAAGGGTACTCATCAGTGGCATTTGGGGTACAGAAAAAGAGAGAGAGTGAGTCTGTGTGTATGTCAAAACTTCCAAAAGACAGTAGTTTTCTAAACTTCTACGGCTGGGTGTAGATTTGGAGGTCCAGTTCTCTCTCTCTCTCTCTCTCTCTCTCTCTCTCTCTCTGTGTGTGTGTGTGTGTGTGTGTAGGGTGGTGGTGAGGGTTGCAGGTGTGTTCCAGTATTATTATTTTTTTTAACTTTTCTACAGAAAAAGGTGTTATTGATATTTGACACAATATGCTACACTCTATAAGGCTTGGCAGGCTCTTATTGGGTGTATGGCACTCAGCTGTCTATCATTCTACCTATAGTTTCTGGAAGTTGAGAGCAAGCCTTTTTCAGTTGCATGGTTTGTTTTCTGAGGCAGACATAAAATAGTTTAGTGTTGTAGGTGGCAATTCTATGCACAGTTTCTTGTGAGCAAATCCCACTGAGCGTGATGAAATTTAATAGGTTGCATGTTAATTTCAGAAATCCGAAATGGTTCAGATTTCAAAATTATTTTTATATTGCTTACAACATTCTGTAAACTTTAGGAAATGCGTTTTCTGTATCACTCTGTTGTGTTGGTAACAGTTGTATGTTTTCATTAGGGTCGAGAAGAAGATCCGCATGAAGGAAAAATGTAAGTGTGTCTTCTGGAATAAATTATAACTTATCATAAGGGTCTGAATACTGTAAGTGTTATTCTAGAATTGAACTCCTTGATTTCTTAATATGCAAAATGCATTATTCCAGTTGATCCTAATATTCAGGAGTTATGTGATGCACATAATAAGTAAGATTCTTTGATGCTGTGTCCCAAAAGTCCAGTACTATATTAAAGTGAGGAGAGTAGCATTGTTTTCAAGACCCTTGACAAAATGTACTACTTTAATCTAGACTTGTAAGAATTTCTTGGATTTCTCTGTTCAGTTCTGAACACAATAGCTGAAAATGGATGTGCACAATTTTGAAAGGATTTATAGCAACTACAAGGATGTTAAAATGTCTAGGAATATGAATATGTTAATGTAGATAAAAGAAGAGCAAGGGATATTTTCCCATAGTTTTTGAAATATTTCCTGAACAGTTTGGTGATATAGTGAGTTATTGAAAGCAATTTCAATTTTATTTGACTGAGGGCAAAGAATTGGAGCATTTGAGTTGTTGCTTACCAGATCTGGCTTACAACACTTGGTTTTACAGAAAATGTTTATTAATGGGATGAATAATTATTGTGTGTGGGGAGGGGTGCACGCATGCATGCATACACACATAAATGCACACACACACCACCTGTATCATCTGAATTTAAACATTGTTACATATTAGCAAAAATAGAAATCCATAGGGTCATGGTTTCAAGCCCCACATTGGGCAAAAGGTTCCTGCATTGCTGAGTGTTGGGCTAGATCAGGCTTCCTCAACCTCAGCCCTCCAGATCATTTTGGCCTACAACTCCCATGACCCCTAGCTAGCAGGACCAGTGGTCAGGGATAATGGGAATTGTAGTCTCAAAACATCTGGAGGGCCGAGAGGAAGCCTGGGCAAGACGACCCTTGTGGTCCCTTCCAATGCTACAGTTCTATGATTCTATACAGGTCATCCTAAGCGCACTTGTGTACTATCATGTAAGTCAGGATTGGTGAACCTCCAGTCCGCAGGCCTCTTTGTACAGCCCTCAGGACTCTTACCTCACCAGGCCCGCTATCTCTCAGCTGTACCCTTCACCAGCTTTGTTCCATGTGCTAGAGTGATGACTGCTTGAACCGTGATGATGCCTGTTGCTTGCCTGGATGGGTGTGTGTGTTTGTAAAAAAACTATGGCTTTTGCGTGGCTGGAATGCAGCCTACTCTACAAAGGTAAGAGTTGCATCTATTGTTGTGCATTGACCCTGCCTGCCATTGGCATTCTATCCCCAGAAGGTTACCCATGAAGTAATGAAGCTTTCAAGCTGAAAAAGGTTCCTCTTCACTAATCTAAGTAGACGAGATCACCAATTTAAGCATGGTGTTTCTAATATTTTCTCATTTATTCTCTAAGATGGTTCCATGGGAAGATCTCTAAACAAGAGGCTTATGGCTTGCTGATGACAGGTATGTCATGTGTAAATGTACTTAATAGAATATGTATTACACCACTTCTGCATTAACTTCACTACTTAACTGCGTAATATTTTAAGAAGAAAGGCTGTTACAGGGCTTAAAATGATTTAAAAAACCATTCCTAAGGCAAATAAAAGCAATTTTATTTTTAGTATTTGCTTAGATGGTCTACTATAAAACTTCATAGTAGTAATAATGATAATAATAGTAGTAATTTTTTTATTTATGCCCCACCCGTCTGGCTGGGTTTCCCCAGCCACTCTGGGTGGCTTACAGCATATATAAAACATAGTAAAATCTCAAATATTAAAAACTTCCTAAGCAGGCTGTCTTCAGGTATCTTCTAATAGTTATGTAGTTCTTTTATCTCCTTGACATTTGAAGGGAGAGCATTCCACAGGGAGGGTGCAACTACCAAGAAGGCCCTCTGCCTGGTTCCCTGCAATTTCACTTTTCACAGTGAGGGAACCAGCAGAAGTTCCTCAGAAGAGGACCTCAGTGTCTGGGTTGAATGATGGGAGTAGAGACACTCCTTTAGGTATACTGGGCCAAGGCTGTTTAGGGCTTTAAAGGTCAGCACCAACACTTTGAATTGTGCTCGGAAATATACTGGGAGCCAGTGAAGATCCTTTAGAACTGGTGTTATATGGTCCCGGCGGCCACTCCCAGTCACCAGTCTAGCTGCCACATTCTGGATTAATTGTAGTTTCCAAGTCACCTTCAGAGGTAGCCCCACATAGAGCACATTGCAGTAGTCCAAGCAGCAGGTAACCAGAGCATGCACCACATTGGCGAGGCAGTCTGCGGGCAGGTAGCGTCTCAGCTGGTGTACCAGATGGAGCTGATAGGCAGCTGCCATGGACACAGAATTCACCTGCTCTTCCATGGACAGCTGTGAGTCCAAAATGACTCCCATGCTGCACACCTGGTCCTTCAGGGGAACAGTTACACCGTTCAGGACCAGGGAGTTCTCCCCAACCCCCGCCCCCACAAAACAGTACTTCTGTCTTGTCAGGATTCAACCTAAATCCATTAGCCACCATCCATCCTCCAACCACCTCCACACACACACACAGGACATTCACTTTTACTTATATTAGTAAAGGTTTTGTTTCTGAGTGCCAGTACACTTCAGGATATGGAAGGGATCATTTGCAGTAAGGATTGTCTTATCTTTCAGGAAGGATTCTTGTAACTTGGCATTGATTAACAGACCATACACTGTGCGAACTGTTAAAGCTGGCTTTCTGCAACTGGCCAAATTTTTAGTTTGCATACCAAATTCCAGATAATTTGAGTAAAGCTGCTATATTAACACTGAGAAAGTAAAATATTGGTAAGGAGCTAAGTGTTCTTTCCTTTCCTTTCTGTAATTAGTTGGCCAGGTGTCAAGTTTTCTTGTGAGACCTTCTGATAACACACCTGGGGATTACTCTCTCTACTTTCGAACCAGTGAAAACATACAGCGTTTTAAAATATGCCCAACACCAAACAACCAGTTTATGATGGGGGGCAGGTACTATAACAGGTAAGTTGTGAACAGGCCTTGATAGTCTACAAGTTGGGTACTGTCATGTGTGCTGCTACTTTTTTTGCTTGGTATATCGTTGTTTAACTTTGTCTTTTCTTTGTAGTACAATCAACACTGGATCGTGTATAGTTTTAATTATGAATTTAGGAGATTCAACACGTGGAACAAGTGAAATAGAAACTGTGTGTGCATATTTAAAAAATGAACAAGAATATATCTTCTTTCTGAGACCTTTCATGATGAGTTATAAAGAAAGCCTGGTCTGTTGATACAATAGCAGAGATTCTAGTGGGGGAAACAATCTCATGTTTCTGGAAAAAATAACCATTGAATTTTCTTGTTGGATAACATAGAACCTATCTTTTAATATGAACATAAATTTAGGATGGACAGTATTTTGCACCAATATATGCCTGCCTTTATATTAATAATTTAAGTTCTAAAAGACATGACAACCTAGAGCTTAATGTGCTGAAGAGCTGTTCTTAGTAGTGATGAGTTTAGCTTCCTCTTCCAAAGGAGAGGGCTGTTGCCTAACCCACAGATGATGGAAATTGCCAAACCTGAACCAGGGAATTTATATCCATCCCAACCGAGAATTTCTCTCGCTTCCAGCTTGGCTTCTGAAATGGTTAGAGATCCTGCAGCTGGTGTGACTGAGAAAGTATCAAGTTCTCCTAGCTGAGAAGTTCATTGGACTGTCATAGGACTTCAAGTGGAAGATGCTGTGAGGCTAAAAATTGGATCCTTTTGCATAGCCCACATACAAGCTACTTGAGTACCTTCTTCATTAAATCTGTCTGGCCTCCAGACATCCTCATTGAAAATCCAGCTAGCAGCCTTTGTAAAGGTAAACTATCTTTTGCCCGTTACCTAGTTTGTTAGGGATATGGCGGTATAAGCCTTCCATTAGAAGACCGTGACATGTATGGAACAGGATTCCAAAGTTCTCCTACGTTATTCAGTAAAATAAATCCTATTTTCTTAGGATTGAAATTGCATAATATTCATTAGTCTGCTTTGCAAGAGAGCCCCCTGAATTATGTCAGTTCTCCCCTCCTGCTGCAGTCCCCTATGCCTCATCCTTCCCTGATCTTCAGGAGCTGTTGTCAGAGGCATAGAAGGTGAGAGGAGGAGAGTCTCATTGTGTGAGAGAACTTCCATTCTCTGGATCCAACCCATTATTTCCTCCTCTCCAACTTTCCAGTAAGATAAAAAACATAAAACTATAGTGGGGCGACTGAGTGGGTCAAGGATATGGTAAACACATCTTTACATGATATAATGTTGCTCGCGGTCCTTAAAGAGGCAGTAGTATGTCCACTTCTTAAAAAGCCCACTCTGGACCCAATGGCATGTAACAACTATAGTCCAGTTACCAACACCCCATTCTTGGCAAAAGGTGGTGGTGAGGGTGATTGGGGAGCAACTGCAGGTATTTCTGGATGAAACTGATTATCTATATGCACTTCAAACCGCTTTCAGTTTCCAAAGGAGTTAGTGATACAGTATAAGAATCTTACTTAAAGCAACAACAGCAACACTGTGCACCAGCAAGCTTGGGTCCATCTTAGTAGCTCTTTGGATCCCCACCAAAATATATTTTTCTAAAGTACTTATTTCTATAGATCAGTTGCTCTATATGAACTTAGACGAATTCCACTTTATTCAGTTCAATTTCTTAGCTCTCACTTACTGATTTAATACACAGTTGATCCACACAAGGGCATCATAATTTTGTTAATGGTTTGAGTTAATGATTTTCTGGTGACATCATTTCTTCCTTATTAGTCTGTCACTTTATCATTGAGGTGTCTTCCTTGTTTGCCAAGGGGAAGTGTTTATGATCACCAATTGCTGTGAAAGTATAGAAATACTTTTCTGATCTACATTTTGAAAGAACTACTGCTGGCCAAGTAGCTCTTGGAATCACTTTGTTAGTTAAAATCTGTATTCCTGCCCCCTTTTGCATGTGTTGTTATGTAATTAAGAGCTTCCACCTTAGAAAGCAGAGAGAAAATATATTCTAGTACCTGGAAGGCTATTCAGATCTATAAAAGTTTTGTTACAAAGTATGTTATCATATGATACATTAAGAGTGTGCTAAAGTAGAGGTTATATAGTGTGTAATCTATATTTGATATAACTTTCAAATAAGAGTGGAACATGCATTTCTATTAGTGTCTTATGGATTGGTGAGAAGTAATGTTGCTTTCTTTATTTTTCTATGTGCCTCAAAATTCCTGTTGTACAAATGTCTCTTGAGATGTTTCATTGTATCTTCATCACATTTATGTCTCTTGAGATGTTTCATTGTATCTTTATCATATTTATGATTGATAATCCTTGAGGTTACAGTTACTTTAGCAAGAAAAGTAACCAGAAGTGTGGGTAAAAGGAAACTTTTAAAACTATGTTACAAACGTTTAGTATGTCATGGAATCCATGATTTTTTAAATCCTAGTAAATTTAAGAACTCTTTGACTTTTTAAAAGAAACAGTCTTACTAATTACTAAGCTCAAATTAGAAAAGGGGCAGTATCGAGTAATATTTTTTCATTCTTGTAAATTATTATTTGAAAAAGGCAACTGAGAAATGTTTTAGTGAACAAGAAAGCTCTTCTCAGATGAGTCTTCAAATACTTTATTGTACTGTATTTACTCGAGTCTAATATGCCATCAACTCTAATGCACACCTTAATTTTCACAGTGTAATTTGGCCAAAAAAGGTGTGCATTAGATCTGAGTAAATATGTTATAACTATTGCAATATTAAGCAAGCTTACAGTATGTAAAATTCTTATTGTAAAATAAGCATTACATAAGTATGGTAGATACCAGCCTTGAAAACCAAGTGAGACAAGGAATTTATTGGACCAAATCTGTTAGAAGTATTGGAAGCATGTTTTTTATCTTATCTCTGATTTGCTAAAATAACGTGAACATTATTATATTTAAGTACATGGGTAACAAATTTGTGGAAGAGTAATTTGAACTATAAGTCTGGTCAGAAATGCTGTGTTGACTGAACTTCACATTTCTATTCATTATATACATTTCATATTGAAAATGTGTTATTTCACTATGATTTTGTTACATGTGGAGGTTTACTTTGAGAATGCAATGAACAGAATGTCTAAATAGACTATGCTAAATAGACTATCTGTTCATTCATTTAATAAGAGTGATGTATAAAAGAGTAAAATATGTGGAATGTCAGGCTTCCTCCAGACCTCTTTCAATATGGGTCCTTCGAAATGTAATTTTATCCTGACTCTATGTAGTATCTGGAATACAGTGGTACCTCGGGTTACATATGCTTCAGGTTACATACGCTTCGGGTTACAGACTCCGCTAACCCAGAAATAGTACCTTGGGTTAGCTTCAGGATGAGAACAGAAATCGTGCTCCTGCGGCGCGGCAGCAGCAGGAGGTCCAATTAGCTAAAGTGGTGCTTCAGGTTAAGAACAGTTTCAGGTTAAGAACGGACCTCTGGAACGAATTAAGTTCTTAACCCAAGGTACCACTGTACAGGATTTTGTTTAAAATATCATCACTACTTAAGACTACTTAATATAACATAATAAATTATAATTTCAAAATGCAGTCTTCATGATTTCTGTTAAGGTCTTTCTCTATTTCACATCCCTACTCTCTTAGAAATAAATAGTTTCATAGAAATATAGGGAGTTACTGCTAAGAAACTTAGAACTTTTAGCCTCGTGAGAACTCTTTTGCCCTTTCTTGAATATGGAGAAAGTTTATTGATCTCTGATGTTTTGGAATATTTGCTATAAAATCTGATTATTTTAAAATTGTTGAGTTCTTTACTAGTAATTGTTTACTGAATACTCAGGTCTTCTGATGTGGTACTGATTTTTTGGATGAGAAAATATGTGTTTTAAAGTTTGATTTTTACATTTGGGGCAACAGTCTTAGAAGCAAGTTGCAGTGATTGCATATTTTATTAAATATATTCTTAAGTAAATAAGTTTAGGGTTTCAGCTGTCATTTCATGTTCAGTTTTATAAACTAGCATTTACTTTATTCAGAGCTACCTGTTTCTTTTTTTTAACAGTATTGCTGACATCATTGAGCATTATAGAAAAGAGCAAATTGTTGAAGGCTACTATCTTAAAGATCCTGTTCCAATGCAGGTGAGACATTGCATTCTATATAATACTAACATTAGCATTTCAAATGCAGAGCACTACCAGTAAAAGAGCACTGCCCTACGCACCTCAGATGGCAGAGGGATCTATAGGCAGACCTCCGAAGAAGACAACAACATCTCAGAAAGGGTCATGAGGAACCAAGCAGCCCTTGGTTTAACCCCATTCTGTTATTTAACTTGTTTTAATTCTGCTTTTAATCTGGTGGTTCTGCGGGGGGTGGGGGTGAACAGGGCAACTAAAAGAGTTGTGCTTTTAGGCTGAGCAAAATGTATAGAAATACTGTTGTAGTAATCACAGATCTGTTAGCTTAATCCAACTTGGACTCACATCTGCCTTTCTTTTAATTTTCAAAAGCAGCATTGCTTTTCAAAAGTAGACCCAGGAGGTGTAAGAACTCACAACAAATGTTTTGAAGCACCAATGAAGCATTTAAAGCTTATCATAAGCTGTGGGGAAATGTTGTTTACAATGATGTATTTATTTAAAATCATATCTATACTGCTTTTCACATAAAAATAAATCCCAAGGCAGTTGGTTTACAGCAATAAAATAGTAACAACAACAATAAAACTGTAAACAACAAAACAATAAAACATCACAATTATAGTACCAGAGTTGTTAAAAATTGGCATAATTCATTGGGAAATGCTTGTGCAAAAAATAGCTTTTTAGAAAATAATGGAAACATTGGTGCTTGCCACATTGCAGAGGGGAGATCATTCCACTACAGAGGACCACTTCCATATCACTCCAAGATGAAATTCTGAAGCTCACAGCATGGCTAGCATGACCTTCTCTGAAGATCTTAGTGCTTAGGTAGATCTGTTTGGGAGAAGGTGTTCTCCCCCCCCCCCCATAATTGGTCCCAAGTTTTTTTAACACAATAATTATGTATGCAGTAAGATGCTCCACATAGACGCCTAGCCAGTGTGTTCTGCACCAGATGCAGCTTCTGAACCAGTCTTAAGGGAGCCCCACATATGGCATGCTACAATAGCTTGTAATGTTGTTAAACTGTAGAGTTATTTTTGTTTTGTGTTGGAAAATGTATGCCTGCTTGTCTCCTCTGCAGCATCAAGGACAAGTGCTTAACGACACAGTGGATGGGAAAGAAATTTATAATACAATCCGTCGTAAAACAAAAGATGCCTTCTATAAAAATATTGTTAAAAAAGGATACCTTCTGAAGAAAAGTAAGTGTGGTAAACCACTGTGTGTTCTCGGAATAGCTGTGGATCCGTACCACCTGAATCTCCTGTCCTTGTAAGGACATGGCAAGGTGCTCCACTGGCAGTATTAAGTCTAGTAATTTCTCTCGTGTTTACAAATCTCATAATGACTCTCTTTTGCAGTCCCCACATTCCAGCAGTCTTATACAGACCATCTGTGTTTTTCTGCTTACTGAAATTGTCTAAAGTGTCATTTCTTTTTTGTAGCATTTCTAAATTGTTGAATCCATTGTAATTTTTCTTTTTTCTTTTTGTGTTGCACTTATAGGAATGGGCACATAATTTTTTTGGAAATAGGGGTTCACAGACCACAATGTTTGAATCAGGCCCTGATTTGATGGTTTGAAAACCAGCCCGATTCGTTTCAAACTGATTTGTAGACATCTCAGTTTGACTCATGTCCAGACCACTCACTATTATTGGTCTTTCTTTCTTTCTTTCTTTCTTTCTTTCTTTCTTTCTTTCTTTCTTTCCAGCTATTGCCCCTTCTGAGTGGGTGAAGCCTGCCAAATTTATGACAAATATCTCTGGTGTGGGGGTGGATTTTATGTTATATTTTTTAAAAAAAATGAGCCTTTACAGCAATAGTATCCCCTTCTGAAGGGAAGAATATCTCCAAATTTCAGAAGGATAGGTGCAGGACAGACTTGACAGTTTTGTGGTTTTTATACAAATATTCACTCTCCTCTATTGTTTTCTGGTAGCATATATCAGAAAGGTGCCCCTAGGTATGAAAACTGCCAAATATCAGAAAGATAGTTACATGGGTTTAAAGTTGCTTTTTTCCAATTGGGGACAGAACTAAATAGAATTTGCTTTCATCCATATGGTTTTGTGGGCAATGTTTTTTTTTTTTTTAATGGAAATGGCCTACATTGTAGAGGTGGACCTAGGAAAGTAACTTACAAAATTTCATAAGGATAGGTGCCAGAGATAAGGAGTTGTGGTGAATGAAAAACAGCATCAAGCTTGGTTTTTGTTTGGCTGACATCAAAAGTCAGAGAAAGAAAGTTCAGAACTGATGTTTATTGGACAGGAGTGATTGTAACAGCATGAGACAGAGACAGACGGACTTGCATGTCCAGTATTTTCCAAGTAAATCCTACCAACAGAACTAGTAAAAAGCACAGAAATAATAAATACAAGGTGCTACATTACATTAACATTACAGTCCTAAAGCACTGTAATTGCAGGGCTGTGGTGAAATCATTCCCTCAGTTTAGAATGCCGACCTATTAGTTACAGAAGAGCTCTCCCCTCTTCCTCTTTTCAACCTAGTGTTTAACTTACATGGCATACTTGGTGAGAAATGTTTCAGGATTGACAGATATACCACCTGCAGAGTTTTGAATCCAATTCACTTTGAAGGTCTCTGTTTTGGAGAGCATGGAAGAGATACTGCATTTGTTCAGAGTCCCAAATGTTTATGAACTCATCCTAATTTGATGCATACTTCTAATTGGCAATATGAACACACATTATCGTGTAATATGACATAAAGGGATTTTACTTGTATTCATTTCTATTTGGGTTTATAAAGCATAACATTAAAAGTGTGGGGTAGGGAATCTTGCTACTTAGTTGCCTGACTCCTGGAAAGTTAACTGACAGTCAGGGATTTGACATGTGTTTTCTCTATCCATCTCTAAATTACTTTGGTTGTTTTACAGGTAAAGGAAAACGGTGGAAGAACTTGTATTTTATTTTAGAGGGGAATGATGCTCAACTTATTTATTTTGAAAGTGAAAAGCGAGCCACTAAACCCAAAGGACTAATCGATCTTAGTGTATGTTCTGTTTATGGTGTTCATGATAGTTTGTTTGGCAGGTAAGACAGAAGCTATTAGTTTTAATCATGAAACTATAAAAGTCAGGTACTTTTTAATAGAATAGTTAATGAATAACCCTCTTAACACAAATGCATGTAAGAATTTTTTGCTTTTCATTTAAAAAGGCTAATTTTAACAACATTCCTTCTTTTGTTCTCAGTGACCTTGTTACAAATGATTATGCGTAAAATGTATTTGGTGATGTCCAATATTAGTCTGAATAGACCCATTGAAATGAAATTACAGTGGTACCTCTAGATGCAAACGGGATCCGTTCCAGAGCCCCGTTCACATCTAGAAGCAAACGTAACCCATGTCTGTGCGTGCGCGGGTCATGTTTTGACACTTCTGCACATGCATGTGACGTCATTTTGAGCGCCTGCGCAAGCGGCGAAACCCGGAAGTAATGCGCAACTCGAAAGCGCTCACCTCAAAGCACATTCAACCCGAGGTATGACTGTACTTAAATCAATTAATTTCATTGGCCCTACTATGCCTAATATTGTATACCACCCTCTGCCTTCAATTTGATGTCCTGAACATAATCCTGAACCCATAATTAGTATGGGTGCTATTTGTTATATTTAGGTTTTTGGATTGTTAAGGAAGGTTTTTTGCCTAAAAGTCAAACTACTTTGGGACGCGGGTGGCACTGTGGGTAAAACCATAGTGCTTAGGACTTGCTGATCGTATGGTCAGCGGTTCGAATCCCCGCGGCGGGGTGAGCTCCCGTCTTTCGGTCCCAGCTCCTGCCCACCTAGCAGTTCGAAAGCACCCTTAAAGTGCAAGTAGATAAATAGGTACCGCTTTATAGCGGGAAGGTAAACGGCGTTCCGTGTGCTGCGCTGGTGCAGGCTCGCCAGAGCAGCGATGTCACACTGGCCACGTGACCCAGAAGTGTCTGCGGACGGCGCCGGCTCCCAGCCTCTAGAGTGAGATGAGCGCACAACCCTAGAGTCTGTCAAGACTGGCCCGTACGGGCGGGGGAACCTTTACCTTTACCTTTTACAAACTACTTTATCCATTATCATAAATATTTTTCATTCACTGAAACTTGAAAGCTTTTTTGTGTGTGAAAACCTATTGAAAAGTTTAGCTTTTCCAAAGAGTGTATGTGTGGAGGGGTATTGTCTTCAAAAAATTTTTATTATAAAAGTGTGCTGCCTGTACATAAACTATAAATATGCCAAGTTTAGGCCTGTTACCAGTTGCTGATGTTTCAACATCTCATCCATGTTTTCTTAAAGCACTTTGTCCCCCTCCCTCCAGATCTTGTTCAAGAAACAAATGAACTAGTAGCAATAAATTTACCAAATGTGCTGTGAAAATGCTTTATTCAAAACAGCCCAATTCTGTGCTTCATTAGTTGAAAGTCACATTCACAATGTATGCTCACGACGAGTAACCGTGCACATTGAACACTGTCCATGTTTTATATTCTCCTTAATATAGAAGAATATACATCATTCACTCTGGTATGTGCACTGGTTTCTCTTTGCATTTGCAGCAATGATATAATGATATTGCTTATGAATACTGTACTCATTAACCTACGAGAAGGGAGCCTATGTGAGATCTTGCAGGCCCATCCTGAGTTCCCACAAAAGCATCCCAGAGCCTAGTAAGCTCTTTGTGCACTGGGAAAATCCAGAACAAAATGAACTTTAAAACTCCTCACCTTGCGTGCAATTCATTTGCAGATTTTCAACTGGCCGGCTTTCGACTGTGTAAGGTTGAAATCACACAAATTAATTGTGTGCAGGATGTGATTGTATTGTACTTACTCCCAAGTAACTGTGATTAGGTTTGTGGTCAGAGACTTTTAAATTAAATTAATACCAAACCTTTGTGAATTTGGAAGAATTGTGTGTGATAAGGCTGAGTAGTAATGTTGCCATTCGGTTAATAGTATTCTGTTCTATTTTGTTTTTCTTCTCTTTAAATAGGCCAAACTGTTTTCAGATAGTAGTTCAGCACTTTAGTGAAGAGCATTACATCTTTTACTTTGCAGGAGAAACTCCAGAACAAGCACAGGTTAGCAATTTTCCCTTAAGTTAACATCTTCCTAAAGAGTGCTATGGTGGATGTTTCTTTTTATTTTTAAAAAAGTGCTGTTGTAAATTGTCCACTCTTACATTCTTATGTTGGACATGCACTATAAATTGTTTGGATCCAAACTTGTGTGAGCTCATTGAACAGGTTTCTCATTTCAGCTGTGGCACTGTAGCACCTATACCCGCTACAAGCTGTTCTAGGTTGGGAGATTCTTGGAACTATGTAGGATATGGCAAAGGTGGCTGTAGCAGAAAGGTATCTGTAGTAAAAATTGGGGATCCTCCGTTGTGTGAGTCATTGTGCTTTCTACTTGGCTGGGTGTGCCATATGGATTCTCTGTGCGTGATCAGGGCATTACAAAAGAAATTAAACTCAGGTTTATATTTACCAGCTGGAATGAACTTGTTCAGGTAGTTGTTGGAACTGCTGCCAGGAATAGACAAATGCAGCTAGTGTCTCAACAGAGCCAGCAGAATGGCTCTGCTTCCCTTCTGTCCCTCTGCCCTAGCCAGATGGAATGATAACTGCTATGTATTTTCTAGCCAAAGACAGTTGGTTTCTCAGCAAATGACACTACTGCAGCATGTTGGAATCGCTGTGTTCACTGTGTTAGGGCTGCAGCTTATGCAGTCGCTAGCTTTGAGGGGGTTGCACATACAAAGTCAGAGCAACCCCTAGAACAGCCCCCACCTTCCAAGATCTTGTAAGATTGGGACTGTATGAAATCTCGCAAAATCTTATGGAAGCCTTCCAAAGCCCCATAAATAAGCAAGGTGGAGGACTTTGAAGCTCTTTCCTTGTGGAAAGAGCTTTTATGCCTTTCACCTTGCTTACCAGTCTCTAGGAGGCTCCCTCAAGATATTGTGAAGGCCTTCAGACCCCATGTATGGCCATCACAGAGCCCGGTAAGCAAGGCAGAGGGATTAAAAACTTCCCACACCAGGAAAAGTGGAAAGAGCTTTCAAGCTCTCTGCCTTGCTTACCGGGCTCTGGAAGGTTCCCACAAGATCTCACAAGAGCTTTCCAGAACAAGGCTTTCCTGCCGCCTTTTATTTATCTATTGACAATCTGCATAAAGCTGCAATTGCATAAGTAAAATTCTTGCAAGTTGTGGTCCCATTGTATATAATCAATTAAATAGATTTGCTACTACTTTCCCCCTGGGAATCCTGAACCTTTGTAATGTGCTAGGGTGCTCTCACCGAAAAGTACAATTCCAAGATTTCAATGGAAAGCCATGAAATGCAACTGAAAGCTGCACCATGATAGTTTCCTGTGTCCATACTTACTGGTCAGCTACCGACCACCTTAAGCTGGACAGCCCCTGGTCAATAAAGTGCTGATCTGCTACAGTCTGTCTGCTTCAGTGGGTGCTTGGAACTTAGAGTATCACTCAGACCAAACTACTGCACCAAGGAAAAAAGGAAAAGAAACAAATCCTCTAGTGCCTAGAAACCTAGAACATCAGGACCATTTGTCCTGGCTTGTCCGCTGACCTGCTGTGGGTCAACAACTCACAGAAGACAGCCATCATTGACCGTGAGCTGAAAATGCTCAACAGAGCTGCTGCTGTACAGGATGCCAAACTCGCTTTGAGTGGCAAGATCCAAGAGAAGAGTTAAACTGTTTTCTGGCAAAGATGCCATCCAGAAGAACCATGTGTTCAAGGATCAGAGGCTCAGAATGCTTGCTTTCCCTCCTCCTCTCAACCATCTCTGGTCTGGTTAACATATTAAACATCCACTATGCGCTCTGACATACAGACCAAGGACCAGTTCTGCGAGGAACTAGACCAGGTCGTCAGGAGGGTCCCAGCCTGTGAACACGTATTCCTGCTGGGAGATTTCATTGCCAAGAGTTGGGGGCAATCATCACACATGGGACAACTTGCATAGGCCACTTTGGTATTGGCAGCGTAAATGAGAACAAACAAAGGCTGCTTGAAGTGTGCTCAAATCACAGACTCAGGCTGTATGATTCATCTGTTAATAAGCCCAAATTACTCTTTTGTGCTTTTAGTCAGGATATTCAATGAAATAGCTTTTAACTATTAATTCAGATTGTGTTTATTGGTAGATTATGATTCTAATGACTGATGACTGGGGGAGTGGGGGAGAGGAGATACATAGAGAAGAATGAAAATGAATGTGGGTGGGTTTCTTTTAAAGTAAACTGGGTCATAATTGTTTAATAACTGCTATTTCATTAGCCGAAACAGTATTGATAAGTTAATTTATTATTTATTAGGACTGGATGAAAGCTTTGCAAACGTTTTGCAATTTACGAAAAACTAGTCCAGGAACATCGAATAAACGTCTACGTCAGGTAGAGTAATGCATTTTGGCTATTGTGGGATTTGTTTTCTATGTTGGTTGAGATGATATATACTATTCTTTGATAAAAAATATTACGAAAAACTAGTCCAGGAACATCGAATAAACGTCTACGTCAGGTAGAGTAATGCATTTTGGCTATTGTGGGATTTGTTTTCTATGTTGGTTGAGATGATATATACTATTCTTTGATAAAAAATATTACTTTGTTAAACATGCTATAAAATAATGTTTATTTTTATTTTTTGCCCAAAATGAGCATATAGATTTTACCACTTTTAACATTAAATGTACCATACAGCTCAGTAGTTCTGAAGTGGAGCCAGTATCAGTGCTATTTGCTGGCGAGATTTCATCAAAATCTCATGAGATCTCACCAGAAATCAGCACCGGGGGCGGGGAGCGCCTGTAGAGGCACTTTCTTGGGGGCTTCCGCCATCTGAGGTGGCTGCTTCATCCTGCTTCATGGGTGGGACAAGCCTGCCTTCCCACCATGTACCATGTACCTTCAATAAGTTATCCAAAAAACTGTATGTAGGTGCAGAACCATATGTGTAACTGCACAGGTGACTTTGGTCACAGGTTCATGGTCTGTTTTTCTATTGGTGGTATTAAAATGGATGCTATTCTGCCTTCCTTATATAGAAGCAAGGAATTTGATAGTAAAGAGAAATTAAATTCAAAGTCCTCCTATAGTACTGTAATTCGTTCTTTAATCTCTTTTTATTTAACTTCACCCAGTGAGTTGTGGTTTGCGTTTCTCACTTAAATAAGCACCCACACCTATTTACTTCTGGGCATGGTCTCACTACATAAAACAAAGTTTTGAATTCTATTTTGTATACTCTCTCTAGGTCAGCAGTCTTATACTACATGTTGAAGAAGCCCATACACTTCCAGCAAAACATTTTACTAATCCTTACTGTAATATCTACCTGAATAGTGTACAGGTAGCAAAAACGCATGTACGAGAAGGACAGAACCCTGTGTGGTCAGAGGAATTTGTGTTTGAGTAAGTCTTCTGCTACTTAAATTTGTTGCTTTTTTAAAAAAAATCTAAAGTCCTTCTCAGTGACAGTGTAATACGATTTTATTTTCTTTGCTTTTGGCAACAGTAACTGAATATTTTTAATGACTTATTCTGTCACAGATGTTTAATCGTACAGTAGAAAAGCAAATGACTGACTTTTGGTTGTAGCTTTATATGATGAAATTAAATCTAAATAAAATATTATTTTAATTTAGAATGTCAAAGCAGGAGTACAAATGTGAATAGTATTTTTCTGTATTTTTCCCTAGCGATCTTTCATCTGACATCAATAGATTTGAAATAACTCTTAGTAACAAAACAAAGAAGAGTAAAGATCCAGATATATGTAAGTTCTGTTATTTTTGAAAAAAAGGTTTTACAGTTGTAGTGCAAGCGTATTTCTCTTTTACATATTTATCCCACTTGTTGAAACAGTCATTGTTTGTATCTCTTTCGTATCTAAATTGTTGGAACATGACAGCTTTTCACTGCTGTAAACTTATGTGTGTTTTTAAGGGCACTTCCCTTAACCTTCTAAGCATGTACTGAATTCTTTCATTTGAGGGTGGTTCACTACCTGCACTTTACTTGCACTGCCCTTCTATCCAGCATGGTCAAAGAAGGCCCAAGTATGCAATAAAATATTTGATGGGGTGCTCAAGAACCCTTAAGGTTTCTTATTAGTATAAATAACTGACAGAATTACCCATTTAGCTTTTTCTGTATTTTCTGTATCATTGATTTCCCTGATGTACTATCATTTGTTATCTTTTTCTTCTCACTTTAATTAATATAATGTAGTTTAGAAATTCTTTTTAAAATTATAATGGCTCTTGTTGGCAAATACTGTGTTCTAAGAAACCGGAGAAGGTGAATGGTATCTTCCTGGTGCTCCTTTTTATATATGAAAATTATCATTGCAACTCATTTCTTCTTCTCATTCTGAGAGAACTTACAGCATGAGAGTTGTTGTTTTTTTAAAAAAAAAATCTTCAGGGCAAGTGGATTTTATAAGCTCATTTTGGCTTATACTCTCATATATGCCATTCTCTCCAAAGACTAACTTCTCTCTGGATATTTCTTTCAAGTGTTTATGCGATGCCAACTGAGCCGACTACAGAAAGGGCAGGCAACAGATGAATGGTTTCAGCTCAGTTCACACATACCTCTGAAAGGTATTGAACCAGGCTCTCTGCGTGTCCGTGCACGATATTCCATGGAGAAAATAATGCCAGAAGAAGAGTACAATGAATTTAAGGAGGTATTGAGTCCCTGCATTTTAATTTGAAAGTAGCTTGAAATAAATATTAAAACACTTTAAAAGTTGCCTGTCAGCGCCTGAAGGCAAGGGTGGTTCTTCCAAAGAATAGAGGCTCTTTTATAGCTTGCCCAGACGGTGTTTGAGGTAGATTTGGGCCCCTCATAAATTACATAGCCTTTGAAAGGAGAACTTATTTATTTCAGGAAATAATTACACTCTTTATATTGTGGTACACTCTTGGAGTAAGTTCATAGTTACTGTTTACTTAGTACTTTGCCATCTCTGTTTTTCAGTTGGTCCTGCAAAAAGAGCTGCATGTGGTCTACGCTTTATCCATCGTATGTGGACAGGATCGAACACTGCTGGCTAGCATTTTACTGAAGATTTTTCTTCATGAAAAACTGGAGGCATTATTGTTGCGAACACTAAATGACAGGGAAATATGTGTGGAAGGTACAGTATATGTATGTTACTGAAAATGATTTTTCAGGTCATTCCCCTCCATTTCCACTGTCCACAGGCATTTGCGTCTCAATAATCTTATTTCCTCATTTAAATTCAACAGAGCTGAAAATTTAATATTTATATCTGGTGGTTTTCTTTCTTTGTTCAGATGAAGCCACTACCTTATTCCGTGCCACCACGCTGGCAAGTACACTTATGGAGCAGTATATGAAAGCTACAGCCACGCGTTTTGTTCACCATGCACTAAAGGACTCTATTTTAAAGATAATGGAGAGCAAGCAGTCTTGTGAGGTAAGAAGTTATGACTAATGAACTAAACCACAAACAGTTTAGAAATCTTTGAAATGTTTGCAAAATAGGTATAACTTTGGTCCCTCCAGAATGCTTAGAGCAACATTTTAGCCACAGAGAAACCTTGCGATGTAGGTCAGGCATTTGCAGGTCAAACCAAGCCACTGTTTAATATGATAAACAGAGGAGGATGAGTTGTAACAAGTCTCAGGTTGCATACTACCCTTTTTCCTCCCACACAGCTGGAATGAGGTTTGGCTAACTGCAGTTTGTCACGTCATCCTGACCTAATGATGGCAATTTTAAAACAGATCTTCAGAAACCATGCTTTGAAGCTGGCGTATTTAAACTGGCTGTATCTAGTATCAGCTGCATTTCGAGGTCCTGAGAACGTGGCACGCTATAGTTAACTAAAAGTGGAAGCCGGAGCTTCTGCACTTTTCTTCCTTGCCATGGGAAAGGAGTGTGAGCCCTGCATTCACTGCAACTTGTTCCTGCTCTTGCATATCAGACTAAAATATCGTTTAGCGTCATGTGCAGCGTGGACTGCTGAATCACCCAAGGCTGTGCAGTAAGCTTTGTGGCTGAGAGTGGTTTTAAACCTGACTTCCCATTGCACATCTAGCAATTGCTATATTTTGCCTTTGAACTGTATAGTCAATGATGGTTTTATCTTTTGTCAGCATTTCAAGTATCTTGCAAATAACAGGCATGCTACTTGAGGCTTTGAGGTGATATCATAGAGATTCCTTGCGATCTACAACCTGTGTGGTGGCTGCTGAAGCTAGGAGTCCTAGATGCCACCAATCAGTCTAACCTTTTCAAGAAGTTTGTTTGTTTTTACGTTGAGTAAACTTTGCTGGTTATCTTTTGAAGATATATTTCATTTATGTCTTACGGCTCTACATTTCAGTTAAATCCTTCAAAGTTAGAAAAAAATGAAGATGTAAATACTAATTTAGCACATCTGCTGAGTATCCTTTCGGAGCTGGTGGAGAAAATATTCATGGCTGCAGAAATATTGCCTCCGTAAGTTCACCAACATTTTTTTAAAGCTTCTTTAGAACTTCCCATTTCAGTCCTATACCATCCTTTGTTGTGATAAAACTGTTTTAAAACTGTTTTTAAAACTGTTTTATTGTTTGGCCAAAATCTTCATATTGGCCTGAATATAAGCCTCACTGTTTTTCCAAATTCCGACTGAAAAGTTAAAAGTGTGGCTTAAATTCGCAACCTTACAAGAATTCGCTTTTACAATATCACTGCTGAAACAGACATACGGTAAAACAGAACAACAACAACAGTTTTGTTGCTGATTTGCGAGCTTGAGACTGTTCATTTGCCATTTACATGTGTGAGTGCCTGCAGAATTGTAGCAATTGAATAGCGATTTCCTATTTTAGCAATTGTATGGTAACTTTTGCAGGCTTGCAAGATCAAAGGCTTAAATTGACTGAGAGTCACAATTCTACCAACCACAGCGATTTTCAGTGTGTAACCCAATTTTAAGGCATTCCACAAATGGGGAACCATAACTGTAAATGCACAGTTTAGTATTGTAATCTAAAGTAATTGGATATGCTAAGGTTCTTAATTGCATTATTTTGACAGGACATTGAGGTATATTTATGGCTGTTTACAGAAGTCTGTTCAAAACAAGTGGCCAGCCAATACAACCATGAGAACAAGAGTGGTTAGGTAAGGTGTTCTCTTCTTTACTGTTATTTTTCTTCAGATGGTGCAGCTCAGAACGTTATGCTGCAGAGTGGTGACATATTTTCAAAGCTGATTTCAGCATCTCACAACTATGTTTAGAACATTGTTGTTTCGTAGTTACTGCTAGAGACATACTGTTGCTCATAAATACCACGCCAAAACTAAAAAGAAACACGGCAGCAATAAGCAGTATGTAATACTACAACCCAGCAAGACAAGCAGTGCTTGCAAACCAATGTAAAGAAAGGAATTCAGCAGTGGTTCTCAGAGATCATTAAAAAAAAAAAATTAAATGCCCTTGCCTTCAAAATACCAACAAGGAGAAAGTGGTACAAGCTTCCCTTGTAAAGGAGTTACATTGTATCAGGGAGCAGCAAAAACAAAAAAGACTCTACCCTGATGGAATCTAAAGTCCTTAAGACCATGAAGATTCATATTGGAGGTTATTAAATTGGGCAGGTTCTATCTACTTACTCCACAAGACTCTGGAAGGATACATTTGCAAAGTGGTAAATTACCATGAGTGCTTGTAGCTACTTAGTAAACTGGCTGTCTAAGTGAATACAAATTACAATTTTACTATCCATTCACACTTGATAAATTGTTACCTTGGCAAGGCGATAGTGAAAGATCTCCCCTATTGAACATCTTTTTGGACTTTTGTATTATCCTGCCAAGTAGTAGAGAATTTTACTGCATACCAGGTGCAGGGCTGTGGTGAAAAAGTCCTCTATTTCTCTAATATTTTGGATTGGAATTGTCATGAGCCACCATATGAGAAAAGACAACCATGAGTTTCGAATAGAGTTCTTATTAATCATTGGCATCCTTAGCAGTATCAAGTCAAGACATGCTCTTGCTTCCCTCTTTCAGTGGTTTTGTTTTCCTTCGGCTGATCTGCCCTGCCATTCTGAATCCAAGGATGTTTAATATCATCTCAGGTAAGTTCTTTAGATACTGATAAAACCATCTATAATGTTAAGATAGCAAGTTGACTGTATTTAGTTCTTTATACACTGCAGAGAGAATAAATTCTGGCTGCTTAGTATAGAACTGGGATGGGTAGCCTTTTTGAGGTTGAGGGCTGCATAATGGTGGTGGGCCATCAAAGCCTAAAGTGGGCAAGGATGCACATTCACACAGGCAGAAACTGCTTCCCCCAGCCAGCTTGCTTGCTAAATTTCCTTTGGGACCGCTACTGACTCCCTTCATTCAACCATCACCCATTCATTACCTTTCCTGCACATGCACACACACATTTCCTTTGCCAGCCCCCTCCACTGCTGCCATCCTCTCTTCACTGAATTCATCCCTTCCTGCTGCAGCTGCCACAGTTGGTCCTGCTGCAACTGAAGGAAAAAATGGTAGATAGGCATTACTCCACATGTGAGGGTACAGAACTATTGAGGAGTTCCAGAGGGCTACCCTGTGCCTGACAATCAGCATCCAAGCCACAGGTTGCCCACTTCTGGTATAGAAAGAAGCATTGCTAATGTGGCATGACTCTAACCATTAGAAGGGTGGGGAAAGATAATGGGCTTGTATTAAATATTTTGTGGTAGGTTGGTCTGCATATGAACCATCAGCTATCAACTTCAAACCACTACTTTGAACCTTCCTGAGTCCCTTGTTTTAATTTAACTTTTAATTCCCTGCTGCTTCCCCACTGGTAGAGACCAACAGATCTGGGCAGGGTTGGGCAGAATGATACCCCTCCCTCTTCATCTAAACCCCCTCGAGCATGGGGAATAATGCTCCCTATTACCTTTGTCTCTTTTAGAAGAGGAAGTGCTCTGGTTTGGGGACTGTGCTTAATCAGCTATGAGTGCATCACTTGAGGTTGTGGTGAGGAGCTTGAATTGGCCTTAGGAGGGAGAGAGGAAGTGCTTTAGCTGCTTACATCTGTATTTTGCACTTCATTGTCCTGCCAGTGAGTCTGGTTATCAACTGCTGTACTAGACTATAATCTCAGTTGGCATCAATTATGATTTTCAAATTGTTTATCTCAGATTCTCCTTCTCCCACTGCTGCAAGAACACTGACGCTGGTCGCCAAGTCTGTGCAGAATTTGGCAAATTTAGTTGAGTTTGGAGCTAAGGTAAATATAAATCTTAGAAGTTAATTCCCCCCCACTTGTGTTCTTTGCTCTCAGTGAAAGAACATGGGTAATCATGCCCCCCTCTGCCTGTACAAGTCAGTATGAGTCTGGAATGACAGGAGGGGCTATAGCAGAGTGCACACAAGAGATCCTAAATTCACGCCTTGGCATTACCACTGAAAAGGATCATTGGTAGCTAGGCAGGAAAGAGACTGCTTGAGACCCTGTAGAGTCACTGTTAGTTGGAGTTAACAGAACTGGACTAAGTAAACCATTGGCTGACTTAGTATGGGAGAGCTTCATTTGTTCACATAGAATAGGCTCCCTTTCAATACAATAGGACAGTAGAGTCAGCTTTGTATAGTAGATATTGTCGGTACATACAGCAGCATTTGGAAAGAGCATTTAAAACTCTCAAGTTATCTCCATTCTTAGCAAAGTGTTTGAGAGAGGCTACCGCAGCTCGTTTAAATAACAGTTTTTGTTCTTTCCGTATGTGGTTGCTCTTCTTCATCCTGACTGGTCAGAGAAAAGCCACAGCCATCGAGATGATTATGGAAATAATGTGTTAGGGTGACAGTTGTGCAATAGTTCAGCAGTAACATCTAGGTTTGACTGTTGGAAGATGCTCTTCAATTGACTTTACTTGAAAATGACATGGAAGTAGGTGCAAAATGTCGCACCTTGCCTTGGTCAGCAGTAACATAGCGCAGCTAGTGCAAATACAGTTACAAATACAAATAAACTAATTGCCAGTTTGCTTCCATGCCCATTTTAAAATCCTGATTTTTACCCTAGAATGCCATGCACAGCCTGAAGTCTTTCTACATTAAGGGCCATTTATCCTCAATTGAAACAACTCACCAGTAGAGGCAGACTGGCTTTTCTTGTCTGCTTTTCCTCCAGGACAGATTTTTAAGGTGATGCCATGGTTAGGTTCCTTTGTGCTATCATCTCAAAACTTTGGAACCTCCTCCTAAAAAAGGTTTGGACAGGGGTAGCCAGTGTGGTTTTCTCCATATACCATTGGACTGTAACTTCCACCAGCCTCAGCCAACATGGTCAATGATCTGTAGGGCACTCCAATGCTGGCTATCCCAGGGTTAGGAAGGTATCAACATTGTCATCAGTTTATAAAAACTATAAAACATCCTGCTTTGTCAGATATTTAAAAGGATTTAAATTTTCTGTAGCAGCTTTATCTTATGTGATGCTTTTTACTGTGGTTTTCCATGGTGTCAAAATTATATTTGTGTTTTAGCATACACCAACTTGAGCATTGTGGAAAGTGGTGTAAAATACATTAAGAATAATTCAGAAGCCATCACATGGAGGATTAAAGTGATACAAATTTTGTGGTTTTATTTTAGGAGCCATATATGGAAGGTGTAAATCCTTTTATCAAGAGTAACAAGCACCAGATGATCATGTTTTTAGATGAACTTGGGGTAAGAACACTTTTTCTTTCTTAATTTTGTAAATATAGAGACTGTAAGTATCTGCTTCAGAAAATACAGGGGAAGGACCCTATTAAAAAGAGGGCTTTGGGAACCATCTCTCAACCATTTCTGGACCAGGATTCAAGGTGGCTTCCACAAATAAAACAAGACAGAAAATCGATGTAAAAAATAATTAAACTCTATTAGAATTGAAACAATATAAAAAACAAATCTACAGTGGTTCCTCTGGTTATGTACTTAATTCGTTCCAGAGGTCCGTTCTTAACCTGCAACTGTTCTTAATCTGAGGTACCACTTTAGCTAATGGGGCCTCCTGCTGCTGCCGGCACGCCACTGCCACGTGATTTCTCTTCTCATCCTGAAGCAAAGTTCTTAGCCCGAGGTACTTTTTCTGGGTTAGTGGAGTCTGTAACCTGAAGTGTATACAACCCGAGGTACCACTGTATTAAAATACAAATAATTAGCATAGCACTATTAAAAAGCCCTTTCCTTAAGAAACAGACAATTCCCAAAGGCCTGTTGAAATAAAACAGTCTTTACCTGCTGGTGGAAGGAGCCAGTATATCTCTCTCTAGGAAGGGAGTTCCAAAGTCTAGGAGCAGCCACTGGGAAGGGCTTCCCATGTATGTCTGATGGTGGCAGGACTGAGTGGCCTGCCCAAAGAGATGGAAGGTATGGCTCCACTCCTTTCTCCAGTGTTTGTCAAGGAGAAACATCTGGAGTACCTGTAACCTGCCAGATGTTGCTTGGCTGCAGCTCCCTTCAACCCTGCTCATTAGCCATGCTGGCTGGGGTTGATAGAAACTGTAGTCCAACCAAGCCTGGATGTTGCTCATCCTTGCCACTGAGCTATAATAGCTCGCCAAAAACTAGTTCATTTCTCCACGTAGGCATAGCTGGGCCTCACTTCTATTTATGCTTAAGAAACTATACTCCTGCTTTACTGGAAATTGCATACATACTCCCCTATCCCTTGCAAGCCAAAGCTGACAGGTGGGTGGGGCCACGAAGATGTCAGGTGATAATCATCAACGCATCATGCAGGGCTTGCAAAGTTCAGTTTAATTTTCACTTGTGTATTCGAAACAAGCATTCCCATTGCTCTTTAGGTGTTATATTCCCTGCAAGCAGAGTAGTAGTGGCTGCACTCCTCTGAATGGTGAACAGTGTAAGTTTTTTTCAGCTACCCTGGTACTGTTTTATGAAAGGTGGTTCTAAACATTGTTATCATTCTTGCTCTAGAATGTACCTGAACTTCCAGACACTACAGAGCCCTCTAGAACTGACTTGTCCCGTGATCTAGCAGCCCTCCATGAAATTTGTGTGGCACATTCAGATGAGCTTCGAACACTCAGTAATGAGCGAGGGGCCATGCAGGTAAGACCTGTTATAGAAAGAGGGTGTTTCCTGATATTTACAGCAGCGTTGGTTTAACCTGCAGCCCTCCCTATGCTGCTGGATTATAGCTCCCATCATCTCTTGACTATTGGCCATGCAGACTGGGGGTCATGGAGACCAACATTATCTAGAGGGCCCTGAGGACTGAGGGCTGCAGTTGAATGCACAAAGTGTGAATGTATGTTAAGGATGCAATCAAAGTGGTAGACATGAAGGAGCTATTTTGAAACAGTTTAGTAGAAAACTATTTGCAGTGGTGGTGCATTTTGAGTGCAATTATTCCAATTATTATTTATGCATAAGTTATGCTGCCTGACCTACTTATTTAAATGTTTACATAATAGCAAACAGTAACTTGTTTTCCTTGGATTCATTAAAAGCTGTAGAGTCAATTCCAGCATGGTAAAATTAACATATTTACTATTCAGTAACTATTAATGTGTTTAGCTATTCAGCTGGGCTACAGGAACTATGAATTGCATCTATGGAAAGGAAATCCTAAGGACAAAGGGGGAAAATAAAATAAGTTTACATTTCAAGAAAAGCTATAAACCAATCGGGAACAAGTATAGTTATTTTAAATCATACAGAAAAACTTTGCTGCTGTGCTAATTATCTCCCTTTTTAAAACAGCATGTGCTAAAGAAGCTGCTGGCAATTACAGAACTTCTTCAACAAAAGCAAAATCAGTATTCAGTGTCTAACAGCATCAGGTAGCAGCTTTCTGCATGTTCCAGCATGTCCAACATGACAACTTTCACCAATATCACTTCCTTTTTTGCTCTTGCCAAAAATAGCACACACATTTCACATTTCCAGTGATGTGTGAACTATGCAAAAACAAAACAAAGAACCTGTTGGTGACTGACCATAACAACAGCTTTAAGCTATGTGTGCAGGACACTTGCACTTTCTTCCACTTGGAACCAATTTTCACAACCTCTGAGCCTTGGTGTACAGATCACCTTCCACAAAGAAAATACTGTGACTGTCTCTTTGAACTTTAAAGTTATTTCAACACCTCCAATTGCCAAAGTCTTGCTGTGTTTTGGATAAAATTAGAGTCAACTGCCAAGGAAATGTTTTGACAGCAAAGTATAACTGGATAGAACACATGTCTTACTGTAATTTGATTGGTTACAACTATATTAGGACTGTTCAAACACTTTAATTTGTATTTACAGCTTCCAGAGTTTGATAGGAAATCTTTGCTGTACACTTTTTATACCATTCTATTTCTCTCATTTAGAGTTGTGCTGAAAGAATATGCAGACTGGATTTTGTCAGCTTTTTTTTTAAAATGTGCCACATTGTTTTGAATAATTTTCCATCAAGGACTGTATATCCAGATAAATCATGATGCTTTTTAAAAAATGTTTACAACAGTAAATAATTTGAACTCAGTAAATTTATTGATCATTGTATTAGGCATGCATGCATTATTAAACAGTTTTATAGCATACATCTGGCTGCTTTTTCTGCCTAGTGATTCAATATTTGGATATTTCCAAAGAAGAAAAATACAGTGCCTCTAGGTGATTAGAAAACGATTTGTCTTGCCTGCATTTTTCTATTTTTTGTTTGGTCAGTGATCGGTTCTGATCCAGTCTCAGTGCTTGTAAGTATGAACAATAAAGCTCTTTTTTTGTGTGGAAAGAAAGACGCTAGAATAAGATCCCCCAACCTAACCCACCCTGTCAGCAAACCAAGCCTCTTCAGGGGTTAAGCCTGTTGCATACAATGCGAAAACAGCACTAGCAGGAGGAATCCATGAACCTACTGTCCCGATGTTCTTTTTGGCCAAAGGCTGAGCCCAAAGGATTAAGCCAGTAGTACCTTCAACAAACCCAGAGATGAACTATTGCCACCTGAAAGTTTGTTTTCCTCATCACCACAAATATCAGAAACTAGTGCATTTCAAAAAAAATCCAATGTATCTCAAGTAATACCCATGAATATATGGTGCTTATATTTTAGATATTTTGACATTGCTTTTAAGCTTTTGGCTGGTATCGAAAACACGCTACCAGAAAACAGGTTACAGCCAATTAAAATCCAAAAGAACAGCGACAGTTTTTAGCAATACCATTTAAGTAATTTCAAATATTCCACTCACACTGTAAAATAACTGCTTTATTTACATTAGTCATATATCTTTTTCACTGCAGTAGTGGAATGTGCAGCATGTTCTCAGGCATTAACGTTCCATTTAAGTATTCAGGATTTCATCAGTGGAGACATCCAGTCAGTCTATGAAATCATCATCTGTCCATTCATCCTAAACGAAACAAAAAGGAAATCCAATCCTTCAACTTGTTAGAAGATGTGCAAAAAAACAAAACCCACCCTATGAATCAAGTATGGCTGATGGGAAAATTCACAATTACAAATATACAATCTCAGCGTCTATGCTTGCCCTTATTGAGGATTAAGGTCCTGTTTGATGTAAGGCAGAAAACAAATATAAACAATGTTTAGAAGAAAGTATCAACCTAGTTTAGCGTTATCTGGTGACTCCTGAAACATTCAGCTGCCTGTTGTATGAATAGCAGATGATGTAAGATTATGTACTTTTTTAAAAAAAAACACAACCCCAGCCCAATCCTATGAAAATGTACTGTTTGCTGTAGTGTAAGCAGTGACTTCCACAAATTAAGCTAAACTTCGATCACTGCATTTGACAGGTTAGAGGTTAGTGAAACATTTCTGCATCACCCTTTATTGTGCCCATGAACCAAATAAGTCTTACAGGATCCTAAGTCTCAAACAGCACTATCAGTACAGTGCTGTGCTGCGGTCAAGGAAGTACAGTAGTACTGACGAACCACCAAGGCTACTTATCAACTCTGACAGTGATACAATCTTTACTACGATTCCTATGAACTTCTGCCTTGGCCAACTGTGGATAAGGGGAATAAAAGTACATCTAGAAGATTCTGCCAGTTAATTGGTTAGATTATCATAATAATTTTAAAATAGATTAAAGTGTGCTCCCTGTTAATTGGCATTATCTTAAGGCAGCAGATTTCCAAGAAGATGCATGTTGTGACAATTGCACATAAATTTGCATATAGAACTAAGTTTTCCGTTCTCAAACATATACAGATTTATCCAGTTACTCAAAAGTACACAAATCCACTAACCTCCTCCATTTTAGGTTTCTTTGTTACGTAGTCTTCATCTTCATAACCTTTTCTCTTCTTTCTAAAACCAACCCCATAATACTAATATTAGACAGTATGTTCCAGTTCCAATAAGATCTTTTCTTCAACTTCATATTTTATATTGGAGAAATTGGTATGACATCTAATAAACGATTGAAACCTTTTATTGGTATTTGAAGTGAACTAACTATTCAGCGCTAGAGGCTCCTTAGAGCTGTTGATAAAACACTGTTTTACAAGAACCATGTCTTGCAGCTTCTTAAACAGATTATCTTCAGTTGTTTCATATATATCCATATGCCGTAGAATAAAATTCTAAACGGTGGGGTCAGATTAAAAATGTTCAGTATGCCACATTCGTGACAGTTATGTTAAAGCTTACGTTATGGAAAACAAACACAGTGAATACAACTGAACTTTCACATAATCACTGCAGGCTCTTCCCCCCCCTTCATTTCCCACTGACCTCGTGGGTTCACATTTGTTCTCCACACCCGTGGATATATGCTGTAACTTATGATGAAGTGAACTTCAGATATGGGCAATAGCTATAGCTATGATCCAAACAGGTGCTCTTCCACTCACAGATGTGCTAACTTAGATCCAGTGGAAGAGCGCTGCATGATTAACTCCAAATACAGTGAAGTTCTATTTATGTAAGACTTTGCACAAACACTTTCAACACTTTGTTCAACTAGAATTTATATGCTATTTGCAGTCTACTATACTGCAATCCAGCCCCCAATACATTGCAAGAAGTCGTCTACTAGCTTCCAAAAGAGCTTGTGGAACAGCATTATATATTTTTTCTATTGCTACTTTCCTCCCCTTTCACCCACATTTATTTGAATCCAAGTCAATACTTATCTGAGAAGAAATTACTGACCAATGACTGGAACAGACCCTGGCTTCAAATCTCTGATAATATAAGATTATATCATAACATTTGCACAGCATTTCCTGGTAATCAAACTTCAAAATTAGCTTATTGGTCCTCATACAGTATATGCTGTCATAATCATTTTTAGGAAAGCTAGCACTGAGATACGATGTAGCTTTAAATTGTTACTTACACATTCGTATTGAGAGCAAGTTCTGGGCTGTGACATTTCTCTAACTTCTGTTTCAGAAGAGCAACTCCTTCTGGATGCGGTAGCTCATATTTCTTTACCAGATTTTTCATGCCTACAAAGGAGCAATAAAACACTTTCAGAATGCTTTAATTAAGTGTACTGTATACCAATTAATCTCAACCCCCATAAGATATGTACATTATCAAAAGTAGATCCAAAAGAATTCTAGTGATATAGGTAGCCTAATCACACTCTCATCTTCACACTCAAACCCAACCAATTAGATATGGCACATTCCAACTAGTTTTGGTTCTACAGACCTGGCTATAAAGCTTTGTGTGTGTATGTAAGGTTACAGCACAACAGGGAATGTTGTGTGCCTGTCTAAGTATGATCTAATTGCCGTGAGTTGTACATGAAGCTGAGGAACACTTTAGCCAAGCTATACTATATTTTGACCAGTTGTAGCCATGAACACACAGGATTAATTGTGCAAAGGTGTGTCTGGGGAGGGGGCATTCTAACAAAAAGTACACCCAGATCTCAAAAAGCCAGACTACAGTGCAAAATACTTTGCAGATTTTCTATGAAAAGCAAGTCCTCTTGTAGAACAAGTGTTAAAGACAATTGAGATGTGCTCCAAATTTCTTTGAAATAAGTTCCACAGACAAAGTCTTAGCTTAAATTTGCCACATAACACTATTTCCCTCTTTACAGAAGCTCAGATTACATTTGTAAGACTCTTAGCTGTCATCTTGTATTAGAGGATTTATGCTAAGGAATGTCAAGACACAGCAAAAGTGTGAAGTAAAGAACTCTACTAAACTAGTTCACATTATGGGGTTTTTTTATTTCCTGGAGGCTAATGGATAATGCAGTGTTAGCACTACTGTCCCAGGGAAACCTTCAGACGCAGGCACATTTTGCATATCAAGTCTTCAAAATACAGATCAACTGAAGGCTGTGTTGTGTTTGATGCAAGCATAAAAGCACTATCAAGGACAGTCTTGCAAGCACCAGTCTACTGAAAGACTGAATACACATTTTTATGTGCCCTGGACTACAGGTTAGAGGCTATGAACACCGTCAAAGGCAGAAGAAGTTATCAAATATCCCCTTTTACTTGCTTATGCTAAAGACAGCTACCAAGTTTTGTTCTTCATTTGAAACATTCCCCTTGCTTTGCTGAAAATTCTGGTCTCACTTGACCCAGAAGACACTGACTTGCATCCATCACTATCTCCATTCACGACAGGCTCTTTGATCCAGAGGGGCTTCCATAAATGGAATGTGGATGGAGATAATTTTTGCACATTCTCCCATTCCTGCGCCAGCACTCAAGTTGTTCCAGAGAATCCCCAAACCCCCAAGAGCAGATTTTAGAGGCTCAAGGGAGAAGGATGAAACAGTGAAGATTGCTGATTGGCAATGGGAATGAGTCTTCAAAGGATGTTGCTCTAACCCAACAGTCAGCTGATTGGTGGTTACAGCAACCTCCTTTGAAGTTAAGAGTCTGTTTTACAAGCAAAGGGGATACAATTGTGCTAAGAAAATAATAGACAATGGCTCTCCGTATTTTTTTGGACTCCAACTCACATTTAACCCCAACCAGCATGGTCACTGTTCAGGGATAATGAGTCTCATATTCCAGCAACATGGAGAGTCACTAGTTCACATCCCTGAACTAAGCCATATTTCTTTTCTCCTATCACTTTATACAATTTCTAGGGGAGTAGAAGGGACAAGAATGTCCACTTAAGTTCCTTTTTATTAACAGTTGGATACAAGTTTAAATGTGTGTCCCAATTATTCAGAAAAGTACATAAAATAAATCTTTCAAACGGATAAAGGCTTTTGCAAGCCTCTTCCATCCTTTTAAAGAATACTTTAAAATAAATCTGTGTATGGTACCTCATTCTCAGAATCTTTACTTACATTTCATCCCATCCAGTAACTGGGAGAGGGAAGCTTTGTTCTCTTTCAGCATTAAGCATTCTGACAAGTAACTGTCAAAAGATTGTGAAAATTAGATCTCAGTACCACTGTTTGGATGCAGAGAAAAGTGAATATCTATGAAGAACACTTACATTAACATACACCCCATAAAGAGAATGACATTTAGCTAAATGTTAGGTGATGGGAAGGAATTTTTCAAAGTATATTAAAAAAACAAAAACTTGGCACACATTATAAAGAGTAACAATACAAAGCCAATGTCAAAAATGCTAAAGTTAAATTAATGATTAGAATTCTCTACAGCAATTTCTTTCATTCTCAAAAAACCCCACACCCCTCCAAGAATCAAAGATAACCTTCTGAAAGCAAAACAATGGTATTCTAACATGAAGTAGTAGTCTGGAAACATGAGCTTCTTTTGATAGTGTAAGATAGATGTTTTAAAAAGCTGTAAAAGTAACCATTTTATAGGCAGCTGACATATGACAAGTTGAAGGAACAAAAGATTTAGGGTTGTATGCAACTAAATTATTGTGTGCAGATAATGGCTTCCACAATTGACAGGGAAGGTTCCCCTCTACCCCCACCCTGCACCACCCTCTGTGTGACAGAGTTGGGGGAACCCCCAGAGCAGGTTTATGGGTGCACCGGGGGGCGGGGAGAGACAAGAAACGTTTCACTATACTCACATACATAGAATCATAGAGTTGGAAGGGACCCCAAGGCCCATCTAGTCCAAACTCCTGCAATGCATCATTCCACAGAGTGATTTAGTTGATACAACTTTTATTGCTGGGGGGGGGGGAGACCCAACATAGTAATTTAAATAGTGAAATGGTAGGATTCAGTAAGCTATTTTTCTTCCCTCTGCCACACATTTATGGTTAAGCAGCTGATCAGGTTGGCCACCAGTGTTTGAATCTGTGTGGACGATTCTTGAACAATAAACTCTTAATCCATGTTGACGCAAAGTCTTAACAACACCACAGATACAGCTTTGGAAGGATGTACAGCGTTAGCACAAAAACCTACTAATGTAATTTGTATGGCCAATGCTTGGAATATTATCTACCTTTCCATATTAATTCCTGCTCTCGATGCACTGGACAAGATGGCAGTGAGAGCAATCTGAGACGGTGTATAAAGAAGGCAGGCATCTGTTAAAGCAACCCGATTGAGAAAGTCATCAGCAGTCTTCCTCAGGGTCTCAGGATTCTCAAGCAACGGGTAACGGGTCTAGAAAATATGCAGAATTGCTGAGTTCATTTTTCTAGCTCAAGTATTTTAGCATCAAACAGGCATGCTGGGATACTTAAGAACTAATCTGCTCTAGTACAGTGCTTGGTACTATTAATGCTTCAACATTTTACAATAGTTACTGCCATCTAAGGTACATTTGTTAAGCAGCAAAAATGATTACCTTTAGATCGATCAAGAAGCCTTCAAATGGCCTGTAAGGGTTGTGCACTATGAGGTGGAAGTTCAGTTGCTGTATAAGTAGCAGCTCATATTCCAAGATCTGTTCCAGGGCCTTTTCCTGTCCTACTGCACTTTCACGAAGGTTGCCCACGAACTGTGTACTGGACACGTTAAATTCGTCTACTTTACATGCCAAAAATGCACATGTTAACCTTAAAAACAAAGAGCAAACACATTTGGTTCTAAGGAAGACCATTATATATGAAGACAAGAAGTATTTTGAACAGCCTAGCCTAAATACAAGAGAAAGCTCCCTCTAATATAAAATCCAGCCCCAAATCCTTAGAAAACGTTTAGAACTTGCAAACTATCAGCAAATATCCAATGAAAAAAATGTGGACAGTGACAGTTTTACGGGGCAGTTGTTTTACCTCGAGCTGACTTGCATTGTATACTGGGGTAATAGAATGTCTCAGACAAAACCATGTGGGTTCTGTCAGAAGAGAACTTTAGTCTGCTTCCTCATATTACTTATTGCTGGAAAAACCTGTGGTTTTTATTCCAACCCAATACATTTATTATTTTTTAAAGAAAGAATCTGGCATAGAAACTTTGGGGAAAATGTGTGGTCAAATGTCCCAAAATAAAGCTATGTGTGATGTGTCAGAAGAAAGGCATTTAACTGCTTCTCAGTGCAAGTTTTAGCATGAAAAAAGTGAGACTGTTTTTGTCCTGATTCATTTACCTAAACTAAACTAAAAAAAATTTAAAAAATCATCCCATTTGATAAATTCAGTTTGGGGACATTGTTTACTATCATTTAGATGATAATAAACTAGGAGAAAAACATTGCTGCTCTACTTCTGTGTAAATTCTGCAAGTGCACCCCAGAGTGGATTTCAGTCCTGCTTTTTCATGTGATGCAGTAACTAAATTTTTGGGATTGAAAAATACTCCATTTGTAGGATTCAGCTTGTTTTCATGGGATTTTTTCTGCCCCTGACAACTGTAAATATTAAGTAGTTCAAATGTTGAAACACAGTTTACAACGATGCAGGCAACAATATCCTTAGAAAAAATAACAGAATTCCTGCTTGGGGAAAATAATTAAACCACAAGGGTATTCATTACTTACATAATAATCCGAGGATGATACTCCATCACTGAGTTATTGAGGTAAAAACGCTTGAAGTACATGCAAGCTGACCCCTAAAAGGAAACTAGAATCAGAAAGTTCATTCACGCAAATAGCATGGCTGTTCTGTGCTGCCACACAGAACACATCATGATCAAATAAATACAAGATATGCTGGGTAAGTCAACTGAAAAACAAAGTAGTGCACAGGTTGACCCAATGTGTATTTATGCAGCAGAAAATTCAAGTTCAGAAGAGCCAGAAGCAGGGGATAAGCAGGAGAAAACACAAAGGCCACTGCCAGTTCCAATTGGTGTGCTGACTAATCTACCTGATGTCTATAAAAACTCAAGATGCTATTAGGAGCAGTTTGAACAGAGTCACTAGAATTCCCTTCTAAAAAGCTCATTTGCATTAGTGTTCCTGCCCCTCTTTGACTCAAAAGAAGAGTAGCCCTGAGAAAGTCTCCACAGGTTTCACAACACCCACAACTTTTATAGTGCCCTCAGATGTGCTACATTCTTCAAATATTCAGGGTTGGTACTTTGTTTGCTTGTGCATATCACTGGATCCTGGCAGCAATGAAACATGGCCTTCGGTGGAGATCAAGTGGATGACGATACAGCTTTTCTGACCCCTATCCCCCTCTCCAATGCTGCCTCCCTGGGCTTTTGCTGCAAGAAGCATAGTAGCATTTCCCTTTGTTACAATGGGAACAAAGTTGGAATGGAAAGTTGAATTGTTGCTGTGGCAAGCACAGTTGCTACATTCTTCTCCCAGCTATTTGCAATAATATTCTGAATATTATTACAGAAATGTTGGGTGTTTGAGCAGCTACCAGCAGTGGAAGGGCTAATCCAACTGGCTCCCCTTATCAGTTCCGGCACTTGCTTCTCCTACTCTTAGGAATCCAAGAACAAGACTCCAAGGGAGGTGTCACTGTCCCCATGCAGGCTGGGTCCCACTACCTGATGTTTTTGAAAGTGCCTCCTTGCAGGCATTCTATCTAACACACAAGTCTGGCCAGGAATAGCAAGTATATATGGCAACCCCAGGGACATGAATGAAATCTTTTCCATGTTCGCACCATCTCAGTGGCGGTCCAGGTGAAAAAATTCCTTACAAAGCTCATATTTGCCCCTTGATACGTGTGTAAAGAAGCAGACAGGTATTGCTCAGTTATGAAGGGATGGGCATTGTGGGCATTATAAATGAAGGGTGGGAAATATGCAGTCCTCCAGATGTTACTGGACTACAACTCCAATCATACCTGACCAGTGACAATGCCGACTGGGGCTGATGGGAACTACAATACAACAATATCTGGAGGGAGTGTTTCCCTGTGTCTAGTGTGAATAAACAATGTTAAATATTACTTGGTGACAAATAACAGTTCAGGGACTTTAGATGCAGGAGGAATGGTGGGGAAAGTTTAGGGAAAAAATGGGGAGTGGGTGGAGAAGAATGAAGTATGTATGTATATGTGTGTGTGTGTGTGTGTGTGTGTGTGTAAATAATTTATATACTGCCCTATACCCGGAGGTCTCAGAGTGGTTTACAGAACAAAATTAAAATATAAAACCACAATATATATATAATAATGATTTTTAAAAAACCAATACCCCCCAAAAAGAACCACATTTTAAAAGGTCATAGGATTTCAATCAAATCAATCAAAGGCCTGGTTAAAAAGTGTCATTAATCATAAATATTTTTACAAAAATAGAGAAAGCTTCAAAACCAAAACAAATACTGCTTTCTCCAAGAGAATGTTAGAAACTCACCACCACAGATCTAGGCATCGCTGGCTTGAAAACAGAGCAGAAATCCAATAGCCTTTTTTCATAGTATTTACAAATGGTCAACTCTTCATGCGGCTCAAGAAGAAACGGGTCAGTCTGTTGAACCTTGTGGGAGAACAAAAATTATCTTAACTCTAATCCAGTGGTTCCCAACCTTTTTTGGGCCATGCCCCACCTAAGCATCTCTCAAATCCTGATTGCCGCCCCGTCCCCGTGACATATAATTCTTATTATTCAGAAAGTGAACTCCTATTCAGGGGAGGAAGCCTAAAAGGCCATTAATTGCTAATACCTCATTCTTGATTGCCCCCATAAAAATCAAATTGTCCCCCTGTGGGTCGTATGCCCCATGTTGGAAACCACGGCTCTAATCAGAGCCACCAACATACAAAGGTTACAAGTTGTAGTCAGAATTAAAGAACCTTTTTACGAGGGTGAAAGAGAGCGCAAAATATGGTCTGAAGCTCAACATCAAAAAAACGAAGATTATGGCCACTGGGCCCATCACCTCCTGGCAAATAGAAGGGGGAGAAATGGAGGCAGTGAGAAATTTTACTTTCTTGGGCTCCATGGATCACTGCAGATGGTGACAGCAGTCACGAAATTAAAAGACGCCTGCTTCTTGGGAGAAAAGCAATGACAAACCTAGACAGCACCTTAAAAAGCAGAGACATCACCTTGCCACCAAAGGTCCGTATAGTTACGGTGCTGGAGGAGACTCTTGAGAGTCCCATGGACTGCAAGATGATCAAACCTATCCATTGTTAGGGAAATCAGCCCTGAGTGCTCACTGGAAGGACAGATCTGGAACTGACAGCTGAGGCTCCAATACTTTGGCCACCTCATGAGAAGAGAAGACTCTCTGGAAAAGACCCTGATGTTGGGAAAGATGGAGGGCACAAGGAGAAGGGGACGACAAAGGACGAGATGGTTGGACAGTGTTCTCGAAGCTACAAACATGAGTCTGACCAAACTGCGGGAGGCAGTGGAAGACAGGAGTGCCTGGCGTGCTCTGGTCCATGGGGTCACGAAGAGTCAGACACGACTAAACAACAACAACAACAACAACAAATACAAATCACACGCAGGAGGACTCGGCGTTTGGGCAGCCCGCGCCCTACCTTCCTATTGGCCACCGCTTTGCACCGGAACTTGCGGTTGGCGTCGGCCCGGCGCCGGACCAGCTCCTCTTCGCCGCGGAAGGTCCAGCGCCGCCGCTGCGTGCTGCTGTGATACATGGCCGCGGCAAGGGCGCCGCACCCGAGTGAGCCCAGGCGGCTGGCGCCCGACTAAGCGCAGCTGAGGCAGCGACAGACGGCCGCTTCCCGCTTCCTCCGTCGGCACCTCCGCCGCGAACCTCCCTCCGTGATACTCCCGGCGTGCCCCGCGCCAAGCCCACCTCCGCCGCTTTTTCCCGGCATGCGCCTCTCCCTCAGAAGCGTCGGAAACCGCTTTTTGTCCAAAGGGGTACGAGAAATTCTTGGCTCCACACTTCCGGAACCGCCATATGCGGGGCAGCAGCGCACAAAAAAACCCCAACTTGATTTTAAGCTGGGTGGCCGGGTAACTCGGGCCGTGTCCCGAACAAGTGGATTCGAACTTCAAGTCCGAACGATTTCTGCACGTTGAGTGAACAGGCTCTGAGGCTCCTACTGTTCCTCCCATTGAAATAAATAGCTGTTGAGGCAGTGCATTCCTTGGAAGCCAAGTCTGCTGTCCGAGGCGGTTGCCTCACTTTGGCTTGTCTCCAAGGGCGGGCCAGCCCTGATGGCTACTTTCAGTTGAGTCCCATTACTGAGTGGCTAGTTTTTCTTAATTCTCGGGTGCAGAGCGGAGCAACGCCCCAATCGCGATAGTAAGCTGCCATTTGCGCGCAGCCCCCCTCCCCATGGTGGCCCTTCCATTTCAGCTCTGCCATCGGGGGGGCAAGAACAAAGAGCAGCCGCTCCAAACCCCTCGCCTCCGCTCCGCGCATCTTCTGTTTATTTACATCGACTTCCCAGCACGTTCAGTTCGCAACCTGAGTATTTTGACAATTGCACCGAGTCTCTTGAGCCTCGCACTCTCCCGGTGTGTGGAGCGGGGGGCGTGCGCTTTACCATAAAGGGGAGGGCACTCTGGGAATTGTAGTTAATAAGAATGGAGAGTAGGTATTTGCTGCTGCGTCAACGACAAACAATACCACAGAGATATAAATGTAGAGTAACGCGAGCAGAGGACTTCCGGTTACGCTCGAGAGCCGCTTTTCATTTGGCCATGATTATGTGTGGGCGCAAAGCGGCGTTGCATCCCGTCTTTCGACAGTAGGGGCAAAGGAGGAGTGCCTTGTTGGAATGCTAGTAGTGGGAGCCAGAGGGAATTTAGACAGTGTGAAAGAGGCGTGACTCTGGGGATGCTTAGTGGGGAGAGTAAGCCCCACGTAGATCTCCGTAGGGGTTACTTTTGAGTAAACCTGCAGAGGATTGGGCTGTAATCTCTCTCTCTCTGGGAGGCGAGGAAGATAACCTTCCTCCTCCTCCTCTTTTCTCTTAGCAATTCGATCCTTGTTCGCACAGCAAAGTAAGGCAGAGAAAGAGTTGCCAGTCCTGCCCACTCTCTTTTCCAAAGACAATAAATGCTAACGCTGATCTCTCTCTCTCTCTCTCTCTCTCTCTCTCACACACACACACACACACACACACAGACGTTTTAACTTCGTGGCGCTGCACAGCTCATCTCTATGTGTTTAATCCGAAGCAAGCTCCATTAGGTTCAGTGAGGTTTGTTGTTTAGACGTTTAGTCGTGTCTGACTCTTCGTGACTCCATGGACCAGAGCACGCCAGGCACTCCTGTCTTCCACTGCCTCCCGCAGTTTGGTCAAACTCATGCTGGTAGCTTCGAGAACACTATCCAACCATCTCGTCCTCTGCCGTCCCCTTCTCCTTGTGCCCTCAATTTTTTCCAACATCAGGGTCTTTTCCAGGGATTCTTCTCTTCTCATGAGGTGGCCAAAGTATTGGAGTCTCAGCTTCAGGATCTGTCCTTCCAGTGAGCACTCAGGACTGATTTCCTTAAGAATGGATAGGTTTGATCTTCTTGCAGTCCATGGGACTCTCAAGAGTCTCCTCCAGCACCATAATTCAAAAGCATCAATTCTTTGGTGATCAGCCTTCTTTATGGTCCAGCTCTCACTTCTATACATCACTACTGGGAAAACCATAGCTTTAACTATACGGACATTTGTCGGTTTACTCCCAGGTAATTAAGTATATGTTTGCAGCTGCGGTTAACCTTCCTCCGACCCTTCAAACAGATGTTGCGGTGAGCAAACACGCTAGAATCCATGCCTTAAAAAAATAATTGTTGTTGTTGTTACATCTCAAAGTGCAATAGGAGAACAACTGCACAGAACAGCGACAGTTCAGCAGGGACAAGTATGTACACATAGCACAATCCTATGCACGTCTGCTCGGAGTCGGAAGTTCATTTCACGTTTAAATTGTATTGCCTTTCCATATTACTTTGCACAAGGCGGTTTGCAAGCTGAAGAAACAATAAAGATCGCACACCTTGTAACAATCTGATCCAATGCAGAAATGTCATAGTAGAAACGTAACTTTAAAATGAACGACTTATATCAGATCAAGTAATATTCTGTAATCCATTAGAATATAATAGTACACAATAAAATTAAATATCAGCAAGCAATAATTAAATATAAATTTACTATTAATAATTACAATAAATAATTGCTAAACTATAATCAATAAAAATAACAGTAAGCCACAGTGCATAAAATAACACAATACAATGGGACTTGTATGAGATTGTATCTGTAAATGTGCTAATTCTATAGAAATAGGAAGTTTAAATAATAGGGGTTAACAGCCTGTGAATTTCCATATTGCAAATTTCTTTTCTGATAGAGCTCTTGTCTGTCAAAGTGACAAGCCATGGAATGCATATGGCCTTAGTAATGGGACAAGCTTCGCTTTGTGGTTTTCTCCTTGTGCAACTGTTAAACACACATTAGTTTTCCTTTGGCAAGAGACCTGGTGTCAAAACTCTAAATGTATTTTCATGTTTATCACAGATGGGGAGTCCCTGACCTACTTTTGTGCAGCCCCCATCATCTCTTGAAGCTGCCCCATTTTACCATCCCATCAGAGTTCATTTATAGGAACATAGCTGTCTTAGGCTGTGTTCACAGTAGGGCATTCATCCAGATTAGAGTTGTTGCCCAGTGGGCAGATTTGTGTGCCTTTGTCCACACATGAGCACTTTCAGTTTCATGCCTCTGAAATCTGTCTCAATGGATTGCGCTTCTTGGGATGCATTTGTGCTGTGCTGTTGTCTCCTCTTCTCAATTAGAACCTTCCTGCCCACTATAAGTTCCAAAAACCTGAGATCTGTTGTTGGCATCTCCACCATTTCACACAACGCTCTCTTGCTCTCTGTTTGAAAAATACAAGTTTTTCGACAGAAACAGTAAAACGACAGAAACAGTAAAACGACAGAAACAGTAAAAGAAAGAAAAGTGTTGCTTGAAACTAGGCAAGGATTTTGAGTAGGTCTCATGAAAGACTGCCACTTCTTTTGTTCCTCTTCTCCTTCTTGCCTTCTGTACCTGCAAGGGACAAAAGATGTTTAAGGGGTGAGTAGGCAAGGTGTTATAATGGATTTTTATTACTTGAGAACTAATACTTTCTGAGATTGTAGTACCACTGCCAGCTTTTGGAGTATCCGTTTTAGCTCTGGGATTAGATCAATATCATCCTTCTGGAGCCCAGTTTTGTGTATAATCTGCTTGTAAGAATGACAATTGGATATGGATAAATTTTGGACAAAAAAATATTAGGGTCCCTTTGGCACAATTGCCTTTGTGTGTCCACCGACCCAAGTCACTTCCTTGCTCCGTGGTTAGAGATCATAAAAACACCCATGCAAAAATATGTTTTGCATCTCAGATTATAAACCATTTGGTGTTAAAGCAAAGATTTTGAATGGTCCTCTCCATCAAATACTGAAAATAATATATATGCGACAGAAAACGCTAAAAAATGATGCAGCTTTTAGATGTGAGCAAACTGAGTATATAGGTTTCATCTGTTACAATCTGTAGTTAATACTGAAATGTCCCTCAGCACACATGCAGAAACTATTATATTCAGTGCTTTTTTCTTTAAAAAAATGTTTAGGGGTACTCTTATTTTGACTCAAGAAAATCACCATTTTATAATTCAAACTGGGGGAAATAAATACAGTAAATGGACAAAAGTACAAAGATTCACAAAATGTTTAGGGGTATGCGTACCACTGTGTCCCCCCCAGAAAAAAAGTACTGATTATATTTATAGACTACAGAATAGTTTCAGCTATAGGCAACCACCAATGACTCCTCAATTGGTACCAATGAATTCAATTTCAGTGAACTCAGTGGGGCTTGTTTCTGAGAAGGCACATATAAAAATGTGGGCTGAATACTAATGGAACAAAGGCATGAAGTGGGTAGGGATTTGTTTTTGGGTTTTTTTTTTACCCTGATCTCTAGCCAAAAAGGCTTCCAGAGCAGCTTACCAAAATCAGTAATAAGCCAGCCTTACAACTTAAGAGACACAACACATAAGGAAAAAGGCCATGAGAGAGGAGGGGGCGGGAAGCAAGCTCAGAAACCACTTCCTAAAGCTAAAAGTAGTTATAACTGTCAGCTGGGGAAAAACAGTGCAGGTAGCTGGATGGAATGGCAGCTGCTAATACTGAGAGTGCCAAAGGCAGCCATAGGAAATGGAACAGCTCTGCTCTGAAACCTGATGGAATGGTTGATGACAGCTGGGGAGAGCCAAAAGCAACTGGTCTAATGGCTGTAGGTTACATATACCAAATATCTGAACCAGCCTTATAAGAGAATCTGAAGTTGTAGATTCATAACATTGAATCATAAAATGTCATATGATCTGTGCCTCTAAAAGTACAATTTCAACACATTAGGATGAAAGTGCTGTAAAAAGCAATGGCTATCCTTTTCTTAGTTTTAGAAGTAGCAGAAGCAAAAAAATTGTTTTTAAAAAGTGTGCCAGTCCATTAAAAGGGGGGAGGGGGAATAATACAAATAAATAAAACTTCAGTGCTTGGTTTAATAGCACAGTTTTAATGTATGAATCAGAAAGATGCACCACTGAAAATTGAACTGGAAACTGAAATGTGCTAGTTAATTATGAACGGCTGAATTGCTTGTTGTGCAAATTGTCCACAGGCAGGAGAATTAGAAATGCAGTGTTAATTTTACAAGTATTGTAATCTCATTTTCATAACTAGCTGTAAAAGTTATTAATCAATTGCTCTGACCAATCATGTGTAAAAGTTCGTAGTCTATGAAGATGTTTTATTTTGCCATTAAGCATTACATGTGCTGCAATATTTGGCTGGAATTATAGAATACTGGACCTGGAAAGCAAACTTGGGAGATAATGAAAATGATCCAATTACTTATGCCTTTAAAATGTGCTACCTGAGTTATTTCAATAACTGACAGCCAATGAGGGTTTTGCTTAGCTATTTCCTAAAAAGTGTACAGAAACTTCTAGACTTCTAGTTTAGTGCCTGTCCCACCCCACCCCCACACATCTAGAAAGAAAAGGGTATCGTGTAGCACTATGAGAGCAGGCTCAGCAGTGCTTGGAAACACTGAAGGAGCAAATTCAGCCGCCCGCACCTTTTAAAATACAAGTTCTATAGAAACATGGCCATAAATAATCCTGCACACTTTACCCATGTGAGCAAATGTAGTTGGGTTAAAATAATCCAGAATCAAAACACAGTGTACTTACCTTGAATTACCAGGGCCAGCACAACAAGGGGGCAGATGGGGGCAACCACCTCAGGTGGCATTTGCTGAGGGGTGACAACAGCACTGCTTCCTTGGCTGTTCCCCTCTGTTGGAGGGCAGAAGTAGGTGTGTCAGATGGCCTGCCTTACACCCCGTAAACTAGCCAGCAGCCCTCATGGGTGCTGGGGGTGGTATTATGCTGTTGCTAGCAATGACGTTTCAGTAATCTCTGACGCCAGTCACTTCCTGAACAATGGAAGGGAGGTACCATATTGTCTTTTTTCTCGGGCAGCAAAATATCTTGGGCCATCTCTGCTAATTAAAAGGTAGGGGGTGCAACTGGAGTCTATGTTGAAGGTCAGGAAGGAAGCCCCCTTGGCACTTCCAGGCTCCCTGTTCCCTCTCTGTACATTTGTGCTTGTTCCCTCCTCGCTCCTTTTTGTCTCTTAGCTCTGTACAGAAGAACCACTTTGAGATCACTTGGAAATGATAACTGTATATAAATACTACTAAATAAAATAAGGTGTTGGTGTCGCAACAAACAGCAGCACATCTTTTCCCTTCCAAATTAAAGTTCTCACTTTAACATTCTGGGGCTAGCTTGTAAGTATTCCCCTGGTATATTAGGAGTGAACAAGTGAACAAACTGACATGTAAGCAATGCAGAAGAACTAGGCTGTCTTATCCGGAATGGCTTCCCCTCTCTTGCCTCTGAAGAGCCATGCTCTCCGGAAAGCGGTTATTGTTTATTTTCCCTGTAGCCTTCATTACAATGGGATTCACGTGTACCTGTGTCCTCTCTGGTGCTGTAGTTGTTGCCATGGTTATGTCCTCAACTTGCTTTCTCAACAGGGATCTCCCCTTGCCCGCTCACCTGCGTAATGTATTAAGCACATATAAGATGGGAGGGGGTGTGTGTGTGTGTTGAAGAGACTTTAGAGGAAGAAGAGGAAATGCACCAAGGAAGTTGGACTTAAGTGTTCCCCACTTCTTCGAGTGGTAAGAGGTCCACGTGCAGGGCTATGTATTCAGACTCCATAGGATAAGACACAGAAAACTGGAGACTTAAGGTGATTTTTTGTAACCTATCTGCAAATATAACCTATTGGAATCAAGGAGATGCCTAAAAACAGGCAGCAAAACCACTTATCCTCCATCAGGATCCCAGACTATAGAAAGGCTGCTTTCCATCCAGATAACCTCAACTGAAACCTCTTAGCTCTTCCTGCCTCAGTCTGTAGCCAAATTTAAGCTGCCACCACTTTTAGCTTTATCTCTGACCATCTCTGACCATCACGTTCAACAGGATGGAGTGAGATTTGTGATCACCGGGGTTCACTAAAGTGATTTTGCTGTATCTTTCATCGCTCATCAGATTTCTCAGTCAAAACCATCAGAAAGGTCCATTCATGCTAATCAAGACAACCCAATTCTCATTACGTAGCTCCAGCCACGTATCCACAGAGTGTATGTGGAATGAAAGGATTGACAGGTCGTTTAGTTGACAGCTTTCTCAGTTTACATATTCATTTCTATCACTTAAATTACCACCAAATTTTACTGTAAAACTGGAGGCATGCGGCTGGATCAAGATTCTTTCCACCACCAGAAGGCTTTTGATCCATTTGAGGAATCCCACTGATGGAGGTGGGGAGACGATTTTTGCTAATTCTGCCTGCCCCTCCCACATTGCTCTGGAGGGCCAACATTGGGGGCTGCAGTGGGAAGGGGAATTGACAAAAGCAGTCTTCCATCCCTTAGCTGGTGTTGAACTCATCCAGGGGATTCTAACACATGATTATTTGGTTTATGTAATTTCCTAAAATTATATTGTGATAATTGTTCTATATTTAGCAGACTCATGACTTCAGGTTTCTGTTATGCATCTGTTACCTGAACTTTGCTTTTTCCTCTCTCTTCAGATTCATCTTCTGTTAATTGCATTAGGCTGGATTGAATATAACCTTGAATATTTAAAACTGAAGTGAACAATTCAGATTCTACCCAAGGAATTTAAAAATGGGTTCAATAGCTTGAGGATTTATAGGCAAACTTTGGAAAGCACAGTTTTATAAAACTTCAGAGTCTCATCTCATTGTGACTCAGATATGTGTAACTGACTTGTTATATTGAACTCGTTTAGTTCATGATTCTCATATGTTGACAATGTGAGGGTTTATCTGATAACTACACATGGATTTCAAAATACAAAATTTGTCAAAGTCTGAACCAAACTAGAAAGAGATGGAGATCCATGATCAGATCCCTCTTCCCTTTACATTTCTTTAAAAACCAGCCACATGTGGGAAGCAAAATTGTATTGGGATCATTAAACCGGGCAAGAGAGTTATCCTTACCCCCCAATATTTGATGTAAATTCACCCCATTCAAGCTGCCATTTGCTGCTTTGGAGCAGTTATAGATACAGTCATATGTTTTCCATACAAGGACAAATAGAAGGTTGAGAGAAGGAACAATTGGATCATCAAAATGGTATGATGTGAAAGGTTAATCCTCCCTCTACAGCACTACAATCCTGGTGCACTTTGGTCTTGCTGTTGGTGGTTTTTGAGGAAATGCAAAGAGACCAAAGATCTGATCATTTCTACCATCTCATCTAGTTAGGCCCTCAGATTGACTGATGATTGGGAAGGTAGCCCACAATGTTCTGATCTAATTATTTGTCTGCTACTAGTGCTGGGTGTGAAGGCATCTTGCTTGGATATATCGCTTTAACAAGCTATCCATACCTGCATATTTTGAACTTAAATAGTCAGTTGCCATTCATAAAGGTTCTCTCCCAACTTATTTCAAAGACAGAGGAAAGGGTGTAATAGATCAGAATACAGTGGTACCTCCGGTTGCGGGCAGGATCTGTTCCAGAGCTCTGGTCGGATCCCGAGGTTTTCGCTACTGGAGGTGCCTGTTCTGTGTGTGCGCGCGGCACGATAGAGTGCTTCTGTGCATCGTGCAGAGAAACCTGGAAAAATGCTTCCGGGTTTGCTGCATTTGCATCCTGAAGTTTATGTAACCAGAGGGTTACGTAATATGAGGTACTACTGTATCTGTTTTTCCTCACCTGTAAGAGATAGGTTAGGTTGGATACGTGTACTCAAGTCCCACTGAATTCAGTGGGGCTCACTCCCAGGTAAGAGGGGTTAGGATTCCAACCTATATAGTTAGGGAAGGAAACATTTTGATATTCTAAATCCAAGCCATCAGTTTTCTTAGATCTAATGATTTATCAAGTGAAACAATGAAAAGCAGAATACACAGAAATGTTACCTTTTTCCAGAAGAAGAGATCTGCAACCTGTTGAGAACTGGCAAAAATGTTTGGACCAATGCACTTTTTCTTTTGCAGGAATAGACTCACAGCTGCCTCTTTCAAGGGACCATCCATATTTCCCATAAGAAATACATTATAACCAAACCATTTCTAGTGCCCTTGAAAGAGGCAGCTGCGAGTCTATTCCTGCAAAAGAAAAAGTGCATTGGCAGGCAAGCACTGAAAGATGTGAAATGATACCAAACCTTTTCCTTGGGCTTGTGTGAGAACATTTGCATGAAACTGTTTTGGTTTTTTAAGCATCTCTCTGTCTTGTCTTCTAAATTAATTTGAATCTCAGGACTACAAGAAAACATTTTTTTGTAAATATAAATATAGGGGAGGAAGGAGAAATATTTGGTGTCTTGGGGTGTTTCCAGACAATCTATTTTCAGGTGGGATTCAGTCATACGCCGGCAAATTCAGGTAGCACATTCAAAGCTGATTTGGAATTCTTGTACAACAAATGTGTTTCCCCCAAAGATCAGTCTTTTTGCAATAAGGAAAGTGGGGAAGCATTTGCTTGGGTGCAGTGTCATCTAGGCACCCCAGAATCAATCAAGGTGAGTGTCCATTAAGTAGCCATTGCTGTCTTACCTCCCTGAAAACAAATCATGCTGGACTATCCTTCATTGGTGGAATTGATGAAAAGATCTACATTTTGGAAACAGTAAGTTACTTGTACTAATGTTCTTCTTCCAACTGCGGTGGGATCTGGGGCCGCCAAGTATATCACCAAGTATATCACCAATTATCATTGTCTGGGGGGGGGAAATGCATGCCATCTAAAACCACTGACCTATGCAGTTTGTTTAGTTAGCAAGACAGAAAGCATTACAATTTCTGTAATTGGTTCTGATGAGTTTCTGAATATTTTTGCTGACTAATATGTTTGTCTTTAGTTTTTGCATGAATTACTTTCAATGGTATTTCCTTTCTGGGCAAGAATTAAATGAGGCTTTGCATCTCATGGAGGCAGCTTAAACAGTACACTACAATTAATATCAATAAATTTGGAAAAATGTATGCAGGGCAACTAACTTTATTCTTCCTAAATTTTGTTGCTTACCTAAGATATTTCAGTTCTCACACTGAAATGGTTGGAGTTAATTTAATCCAGATTGCTGAACCATGATATCATGTCTTGCAGGTTCTCAAAGTGTGATATACATATTCTTTTCACTCCGAGAATTATTGCTGTATTAAGAACATAAGAAGAACTGGCTGCAGTCAGGACTTCAGGATCATAACGAGAAGTTTGGGTTATTGGTTTGTTTTGCTTTTGTTTTATTATGTATTTTGCATTTTCATTTCATGTTGTAATAGAAATAATAAGCCAGAGGGAAGCAAGGAAAGTGTTCCAACAAGTTTTCCCTTCCCACCTACCGACTTTTTCAAGATGAGGTGTGGTGTGCTCACTCACAAGACTCTATTCTCTTATGGGGATATCAGCATTGCTAGCACATTCTCCATCAGTGCTGTGATCTGGCCAGGTCTGGCCCAATATATTTTGGCACCTGAGGCGAACTGCAAAATGACGCCCCACCACCAGGTTTTGCCAAGAGGCCACTGCAGAGGCAGCATTGGGGGGATGTTGAGGAGGCAGCAGATTCGACTTTCAAGCGCACCATTGCTGGCACTGGCACTGTGGCAGCAGCAGCAGTGGGCAAAATATTCATTGGAGTCCAGATTTGCTGCTCCTCTAGATCCTGCCGCCCGAGGCAGTTGCCTCACCTTGCTTTACAGATGGGCTGGCTCTGCTGTGCTAGGTGTCAATGCTGCATCCTCTTGTCCCAGCATTGATTCAGTTGTCTCTGTCCCCTGCTTGGCTGAACAAAGCCATCCCCAGCACCCACTGAAGCTTTCTCCCCCACAGGAAGTTCAGAGGGGGAAAGCCAGCAACTCTGGTTCCCCTTTCCAAAGTGTCTGAATTCATGGTAGAAAGGGGAGCTCCTTCCTCCTCCAACCCAGGTTCCCCCAGTCCAGTCAGCCCATTTTCCTAGAGCAGCCAATCAATATTGCCAGAATTGAGGGACTCGTTGGGGGATCTGTCTGGAACAGTAGGAGATACTGCATAAGGAGGTGCAGTTGGAAAGGGGAAGGGGTGGAAATGGGGTGTCTCACCATTTGTTCTAGCAGAAGTGTTTCTGGTAGTGCTAAACTACCATTGGGTACAACCTCTGCAAAACACCCCTTCTGTGATTGAAAGATGAATTCCACATGTGGAAGGACATCTTTGGGGTTAACCCACTGTGTGGTTTTACAAAATTATAATTTCTCTGCTATGGATATGCTACACACATACACACAAAACTACATGCATACACACACACACACACACACACACACAACCCCAATGCATTTTAAAAAATCAAAATACAGCTTCAGAGTACTACAGTAAATAGTTAGCAGTTGCAACACTGTCTTTGATCTATATGTGGCAGTATTTATTTGTTGTATCTGTTGGCGTTTTTCCTCCTTTGCTTGATATTTCTGAAATCCTGTGTGTCGGAGCTTCGTTTTCAATCACACTGTATGCAAATACGCCATAGTACCATGCAAGGGAGAACCACAGCTTGCAAAATAATTGCCAGCATTTTCCAGCAATTCCATCCTTACACATGGAACAGCCTTTTGAGAAATTACATCTATAAATAAATCCTTGCAATTGCAAGAGAGAGATTCTACAATTGCACTTTCCCCCCACCCCCTGGTTCTTGTGTGGAGATACGTTAGCAACAAATTAAAATGGGAAAAGTGTTGTTTCATACAGTGTGCTCCTTCAAGACATATAAGATGGCTAGATAAAAATTTGCAACCTGACTTCTTTTATCAAGCAGTGGTAGTTTTGAACTGTCTTATGGAATAATAGGGCATTTGGTCCATCTGGGTGTATCTTATCTTCTCAGATTGGCGGTGGCTTTTCTGGGTCTCAGGCAAAGGTCTTCTGAGTCCTGCTATGTGAGATATTTTAACTAGTGAGGGTGCGGACTGGATCTAGAAACTGTATCCAATAAGTGTGTGTTCTACCACTGAGCTGTGGGTCTTCCCCTGAGCAACATATGTTGCAATAAAGCGAGATGAGTGCCGCAACCCCAGAGTCGGCCACGACTGGACCTAATGGTCAGGAGTCCCTTTACCTTTACATATATTTACTCTATCGGTCCTTTCCAGATATGAACCAATCCCAGCCAGAGAATATCTTGTGCAGCATATGCATGTACTGCTCCATGAAACAACCTTTCTTCACCAGGGGGTGGGATCCAGTCTATCATTTCCCCGAAACAGCCAATCAGCATCACCAGAGTTGACACACCTAGTCAGCAGAACCATCAAGCAAATATCTACGCCAGGGGGTCAGCAACCTTTTGCAGCCGTGGGCCGGTCCACCACCCCTCAGACCTTGTGGTGGGGTGGGCCAGACTATATTTTTTTTGGGGGGGGGATGAACAAATTCCTATTCCCCACAAATAACCCAGAGATGCATTTTAAATAAAAGGACACATTCTACTCACGTAAAAACACGCTGATTCCTAGACCATCCGTGGGCCAGATTGAGAAGGCGATTGGGCCGCATCCGGCCCCTGGGCCTTAGGTTGGTGACCCCTGATCTATGCCTTTGACACACGTGTAACTAAGCCTAAGACCTGGGATTCATATGATTGATTGTTAGATAGATAGACAGATAAATAAATGGGAAAGGTCTGTCTATTCATCCTTCCTATTTCTTAACAATATTTTTTAATAATATATTAGGTGCAAATCAGTAAAGATTCCTATCACTCTCAAATGAGTATATAAGTTATGGGATACCAAGAGGTCCCTCAGTGTTTCCCAATTTGACTGTGATACTAGTGCCAGTCAAATGGGGCATTGTTTGAGAGAGATACAGAACAGAGAGATTCATCCTAGATCTGTCATGGTTCTGCAAACCAATATGGCAGGTTTCAAATGGGAACAGGAAGTGAGAACTGCATGTTACTTGTCTCTCTTCACCTTCCCATCACCACCGTTATGTGAAATACAGCCAGCATGGCAAAACTAATAAGCTATGTTTGACTAAATGAAGAAGATGGAAAATAAATTATTTTCAAGAAAAAGGGCATTTATTTATCACTTTTTGGAGCAGCAAATAGGGAATGACTGTTGAATTGGATAATAGCTTTCATTAACTCATACTGAATATAATGCAAAAAAGAAGAAGATAGCATCAGTCTTTATTTTGCAATGTGAAATACTTTAGTTGTGGAAATGCTTTATTTACTATTATTACTACTATTTTTTCACTACCACCAGTACTATTGTTTACCTTCCACATATGTCCCAAGTTATATGCAAGATATTATGAAAACAGATTTAAAAAAGAGTTACAAAAATAATAGAAGGTGCTTTAAAAATGATATAAAATAAACACCCATGACATCATCATCATCGTTGTTGTTATTATTATTATTATCATAATTTATTAATACAATTTCAGTTATAAGAAATAAAGTGAAGAAAGAGAAAAGAAAGAAAGGGGGAAACTAAAAAGTACAATAAAAATTACATTAAGAGAAAAAAGATCTATAATGTAATACATTATAGTCCATTATACTTCTATACATTATTATATAAGTAATATTGTTGTCCTAATACACACAGGATTATTAATAACCTACTATATTCTGTATAAACTCATTCCAATGTCAATATATCCAATCAAAGTCCGTGTTTATAAGCAATCCGTTCATATGTTGCGAATTTTGTCATGTTGTCTATCCATCGATTAAAGGGGATCATGTCTTTATTCTTCCAGATCATCAATACCAGTCTGTTGGTCACAGTTAGGATGCATAGAATCCACTTTTGTTGTCCAGTTGTCACTTCCCTGCAATAGGTATATAATTCAAAATACTATTTTCCTTTGAAATTGTTAACTTTTTTCTGCACAGTCACATTTATACAGTCCGGCACTTTCTCCCATATGTTTCGAAGGTGCGTTGTGAACTTGTCATATTATACTATGTTATATGTTAAATTAGTGTACTAATTTTTACATTTTTTTAAATAAAGCAAAGCTTTTGTTTGTACAGTTTTGAAATATTTATAAATTATGCAAATTCTTTAGTAAATTTGAGAACACTGGGTTGTAGTCAACTATCCTTTGCTCAGAGTCAAGCCATTGACATTAATGGACATAAGTTAGTCATGGTGATTGATTTCAAAGGGCCCCACTCTAAGTAAACATTTGTTGACTACAACCAGGTGTGCCAATTCTAGGGGGCTGAGGTGTCTTTGGCCCCCTCAATATTTGTTGGAAGGAGGCCAGGACCCTTCAATGTTGACAGGGTCAAGGAAGCTTGACCTCCTTCCAACATTGCAATATTGTGTGCCAGGCCACCTTAAATCTGGGGGCAACTTGGCACCTCTGACTACAACCATGTTGTCCACTATTATCTCATCAACACAGAGAAACTACTTTGGCTCCTGTGGAGGACAGAGAAATCTGTGACATGCCATTGAACACCCAATCCAGCCCTGATCATCTTCAGAATCATGGTCATCCTGGTTTGTTTTACTTTGACTGGCTTCATTCAGTACTACAGAGTGTTGGCTTTCATGCTATATATTAAATGCTATTCAGATTTTTTTTTTAAAGAAGTCTAGCCTTAGAAGGAGAGCAGGTTAGAAATAAATGTTTTAAAAATACAAACATGTAAATAAATAGATAACTGCAAATAGCTGCATTCAGGAATATACTGAAGTATTTAATTAAGGGTCTGTGCAGAATCCAGAAATTGCAAGATTTCTAGTGCTTGACTTAACAAGAAATTGCTGGGGTGGGGGGAGGATATAGCTAAAGGACACATCTTGTTTCCTTGTGTCTAATCACAATGCAGCATACATGGAAGCCTTTTGCAAAATAATAATGCTGTGAGCTTCACAGGGCCGCCCAGTCGACTCCAAGGTACAGAGCTCATGCAAATGAATGTTGCACTCTCAAGTCTTTCTTTTCCTCCCCTTTCTCCTCCTCCTATCACTCTCTGAAAAGAGAAAGGGGGGGGGGGAGCACAGAGAGAGAGAGAGAAAACAGCCCTTCTTTGTGTCTGTGCGGAAGGGTTTACCTTTACCCAAATCACTCCAGCTAAAAGAGGGTTGTGTGTGTATTGAATGACACCTTGCACAGTGTTTCTGCCAAAAAAGAAAATTACCTCTTCTTTAACACCCCCAACCTCTGGCATCAAATGGCATCAAAGCCAGTTTTGTTGTTATTGTTGTTTATTTTATCAAGTTCTTAGGCTCTCAGTTCAGACAGTCTAATCTCCTAGATTGGCATGTGTTTAGCAATAATAACACTGTTGCATGTGCATCCGTCTCTCTCTCTCTCTCTCTCTCTCTCTCTCTCTCTCTCTCTCTCTCACACACACACACACACACACACACTCTTTACAATCTGTAAAACCTTATTGTATCATTGGGTGCCTATACGTCTTTCTTAAATATAGGACCATATATTAAAATTTCTTCATTCCACTCTCTCTCTGTCTCTCTCGCTCTTTCTCTAAAAAATAAAAAAGAAGTAGGTTAAGGATGGCATCTCTGTTAACATACAGTTTAAGCAGGGTATTTCCCCCCATCATTATTTCACCTACTAATACCGCCTTACCATACACTTCCGCCTTTGTTAATTTACATAAACATGCATAGGCGATGAATAATGCATCAGACTTACTTGAAATGCAGGGTTTCCAGCTTCCACAGTGCAGAAGTATACACAACAATTTGATTGGCTCTGCTCTGTTTTCATTACCGGCAATTTCTTGGAACACAAAGGAGGTGGGGGGGGGAGGAAGCTGACATGAACGGACAGTATTTATTTCGTGAGAAATATCTGTTGCCTTTTCAAGGCAATTGTGTTGCAAAGTTTTTGTCTTGTGACTGTTGTTCTCTCCCCCCCCCCCCTTGAAAGAATGCATTTAAAGGCTTGCAATTGCTCTTTTGTACATTCTAGTCAGTCAGATCTCTGGTGTGTGGTGTGGTGTGTGTGCGGTTTTTTTTAAGCTTGCTACTGGATTTGTTCCCTATTTGCATAAACGTGAGCACAAGCTATAAATAAATAAAGAACCATCAGATTTCTTAAGGCTTCTCAATTAAACTGAAAGCAGCAGGGCAATACTGGGAAGAACTGGGAGAAATGATGCAATATTTCAACTTTCAGAATATCGAAAGAAAGTTGCGGGGACAAGTTTTAAAATATTTCCTCCTAAAGGGTTTTTTGTTTGTTTGCCTTCCAAGTGCCAACCCAGTTATTATTATTATTATTGCAAGTTGGTAGTTAATATGGGACACAATTGTAAGGTCGGAATTGTATGTAGATCTCTTGTAATAAAAACTTGTCACCCATCAAACCGAATTCCACTTCACCAGTGGCTCAACTTTTGTTTACAAAAAGAAGAAATTTGGCATGCAGCTGGAAGCCACAGGATGACTTTATTGTAGCATATCATAATAATGTTAACCAGGTGCTACATGCATAGACCTGCATGCATGGAGGTCTGCATTATGTGGTTAAGGGCTATTACTCTATGGTAGAGAATTTGCTATTCATACAGACGGTCCCAGTTTCAATCCATGAAATCCCCAAGTAGGGCTGGGAGAGAGGCCCAGTCCAAAACTCTGCCAGTCAGTGTAGGTGACCTTGAACGAAATAGCCCACTGGTCCCATTCTGCAATGTGCCTCTCATTCTAGCTCAGGCTGTGTTACACACTATACCCTTAAAGCACATTCAGTGGACATGCTTTCCCTCAAAGAATTCTGGGCACTGCAGTTTACCCCTCACACAGTTAGAATTCCCAACAGCCCATAACCTATCACAGTGCCCAGAATTCTACAGGAGAGGAAATATGCTTTGAAACTGCTTTAAAGGCATAGTATGTATTCAGCCTCATTAAAGGGAAGGAGAAAGACCATGCATATTACCGGAAGCCTATACTAAAAGAGAGTACTTAAAAGTATTATGCTACTATCAGTTAGGCTAACATTTACAAATAGCTGTCCTACAACTATATAATAAAAATTTGGCTCTATTGTGCACCAATGTTATGGAGGCACTACCGATCCAAACTGAACAGAGATGTCCCTTTCTGCTTTGCTCTCATGGGAGCCTTTTGCTGAAATATTGTGAAAAGTCATCAGTCCAGAGAAGCGGACACGGAGCAATGGATCCAAACTATAAGAAGGAAGATTCCACCTAAACATTAGGAAGAACTTCCTGACAGTAAGAGCTGTTCGACAGTGGAATTTGCTGCCAAGGAGTGTGGTGGAGTCTCCTTCTTTGGAGGTCTTTAAGCAGAGGCTTGACAACCATATGTCAGGAGTGCTCTGATGGTGTTTCCTGCTTGGCAGGGGGTTGGACTCGATGGCCCTTGTGGTCTCTTCCAACTCTATGATTCTATGATATAATGGGCTACTGGAGAGAGGGTGAAGAACATCAGTTGAATGTGTCTGCAGATGACTTTGATCATAATCCTGGAGGAGGCAGAGTTAGCCACATAGTGTCTTAAACTAGAGCTAGAACACTTCATTCAAGGAGTGGGTTTGAAGACTAACTTTGATAATTCTAGCATAATGTTCTACAACCCTAGTCCCAGACTCCAACTGAAGAGCTGTAAAAAAATGGATCTCACCATGATAGGAAGGCATTAGATATCATGGGGCCTGATTTCCTAGAAAGCCATCTCATTTATTTAAATTGAATTTCTGTCCTTTGATTAAAAAGCATGAAGAAAGATATAACATGGCCTGAAACTGAATATTTCAATGAATGCTAGAATGGCAGCCATGCAAAGGAAGATAGTTCTGAGGTTTCTATTGCTGTTTTAGGTCCTCCCCATCTTAATCCATGCAGAATTTTTGAAAAGATGGCAATGTAGAATAAATATTTTTGTTTTTCAAGAGAAAACCATGATATTGGCAATGAAAATGTACTAAAGTACACCAGATAGAGGAGTATGGGGGTTCCTGAATATATCATTGTGTTATGACGCATTTCAGGGCAGACCATTGAGCTTTATGATTCTGAGAGCAAAGGAAAACCAGCTAGTGCTAGAATATCACATGCTGGGTGAAGGACCCCTTTGGGTTCTTCCTTTTAAAATATGGGCACACACATTCCTTCAACAAATTGCTAACTCCTTTACAAAGGCAACATTAATTATATGGAAGAATTGGCAAGCGTGACTTTCACCAGTAATCTCCCCTTTGATCCCAACACAGTACCACCCTGGCGTGCTGAAAGAGTCATTGAAAGGACCCATCTCTACATGGGACCAAAAAGGGATACTTTTGATTGAGAGATCTGTTTGTTCATGGTTCTCTAATCACCCTGGATCAGCTTTGCACCAATATAGGGGACTTACATATGGGGTGGTTACAGGAATGCCAGTTCTTTGCTGACTCAAATGTAGAACTGCATGCAACACAATCGTTGATGGGGATTGAGCAAACCCTACCTGGGACTACATGGTAAAGGAATAGTATCTTAACTTATATAGCAATTATTGGGGATACACTCCAGACCACTTCTGTGGTTGAAACAAGTTTCGGAACAGGATCTGGGAGTTGATATTGATGAGGATTTGTGAAAAAAACATGTGGACAAAAAAACCCAATCAAGTTGGTCTCAGCAAATTTGAAGGAAACCACATTTAAAAAACACCACCTGCGTACTATACAAGGGCCCTGAACAGCTCTCTCATATGTTTCCAGCAATTGATCCAAATTGTTTGTGAGGTTGTAAAGTAAAAGGCATGTATCCTCATCTTTGGTAGCAGTGCCATAAGGTGAAAAGATTCTACCTTACCTTTTCACCAGGAGCTTTGTTTATTAGACCAATAATCAATGATTACAAGAACATTTGCCAACAGCCACAGTAGAAATTTGGAGAGCATCAATCTCTGGCTGGTGTCAACCATATTACATCTTCTTTCCCCTCCCAAAATGTATGCAAACTTGCCTACGGTGCCCCAAACAAAGAGGTTTTGTTCCTTGTTTTGTTTGCTACATCCAATAAAATATTAAAAAGAGCCAAGCCACACTCCCTTGCTTTCAGTATTTTAAACATGAGACAGCCAAATGGTTGGCTTACTGCAAGTGACATTTTATAAGATCCCTCTTAGTTTGCACCTGCTTGGGGATTCTCTATGTGTTCCCCAAACCTGTGTATTAGAACCTCAGTGCCAGCTTCAATTGCGGGGAAGGGGATACTTCAAGAAAGTGGGGATTTGTAGCTGCCAAACTCTCATCTGGAAAATCAGCTGGGGAGACAAGCGGAGGCAGAGTGAAAAAGGCAGGCAAATGGTAACTTCTCTGCTCTAGATTCCACATGCAGGCACACCAAAGCAATTTGCCTTTTTCAAAAGTGGTTGTGGGTCATGATGACACACATATTTTGAGTGTGGGGTACACCATTCATTTGTGTGTTCTGTTTTCACTGCCTACCTATGCTGTCCAGCCAGGTGACAGAATAGGAGGGCAGAGTTGGGGAGGGGGGACCTTCTCCCCGCTGGCTCTTTCATTCTTTGTATGGGAACTAAGAAGGAAGGCTGTAATTTCATGTTTAGTAAACAACACTCCAGAATCCCATGAAGTTGAAAGCACTTCACAAAAATGAGGCATCATTCAGGTGGGAGGGTAGGAATAACTTGGTGCACAAGGAAATGGTAAAGCTTAGAACAGTGCTGTGCATTCTTACTTAGCTGTTACATTTGAGTTCAAAAGCTCATCAGGAGACCAGCCCCAGAAAGAGGATTTCCACCCAAACACGAATATTTGATGTACCATATTCTGTATTTGCTTATGACTGTTGCCTGGGAACCCTTCCTTAATCTCCTCCTCACTCTGCTGGCACTTGTTTTGACCAAGCTGGAGATAATTTATTCACATTCTGTGCCTGCACAGCTTCACACGCCACAGCAATGCTCATCTCTGAATTTATGGACTTATTGTCTTCCCCTCGAAGGCCCCGCCTATTGTGACCAGGGCAGTTTCTAATCATATGATAAAAACTAGAGATCTGCAGCTCCCCCCATGTTATTACAGAGCCTGCTCATTTGCAGAAAGCATCCACAGTGCTAGCCACTGATGTAAGAAAAGGGGGCTTATTACCAAGAAGCGAGTGGAGATTTTACATATTTTAAAACCAGCAAGTGATCTGCAACAAAAAAGGGGGGGGAATCAAGGAGTGAGCCCCTCTCTCGCTCTCTTTTCTTTAAAGAAGTTTTACAGTAGCTCTGGGCCACACTGAAAATCTCAGCAGATAAATCTGACACCGCAGAGTCTCCAGACATAGATTAACAAGGAGCATGAAGTGGGATTAAGATGGGGTGAGCTTGTCACCTGCTGTGATGCTGCAGGTTGTGGCCAATCTAATGCCAGAATTTAAACAAGGAAACAAACTACTCCTGATCCTGTTAAGGAGGGGGGTGGGGAGAGAGAGAGAGAGAAGGAGAGAAGAAAGAAATGCATGCAAATCTGAAGTTCTCCATATGAGTGCCCCCATGCCCTGGATTTCTTTAGCAGGAGAGCAACACGAACTTCAACAAGGCCCTGGAAAATGTCAGTATCATCTAGTTAATGAATCACTAATTTATTTGCCATTTTCACCTTCTTCTTTTTTTAAAAAAAAACTGCTGATGTTTTCAGGTTCTCTCTCCTCCTCAGCAAAAGTGGAATGTGTTGATTACGAAGACCTTAATAGCATCATCCAAGCAGAAAGCTTAAAGATTATATGTTAAATCACAAGCATTTATTGGCCAGTACTGTGCCTTTCCAATATTTATATCTTATTTCTCCATCCTTTGTACAGGAATTGGAAGGGGAATATATTTTCTTTTCATTTTATCATTTTGTTGCAGGTGTCCGGAACACACACAAGCCAAGCTACTTCTTCCCTGTGCAAGACCAGGTTACAAGATCTCATCCTGCTCTCGTAGGGGGCACCAAAGAGTTTAAAGTTGTTTTTTTTTAAAAAAATATTTTATTATTATTCAAAGCTATTACCTTGCCTTACAGTTCAGGAGCTTCCTTCTGAGGAACTACTTATCTTTTTACAATATTGGAAGTGGCCGACTTTTGAAACATTCTGTGCCCCCTCCTGCCATTTCACACCTCACCGGTATATCAGCACGTTGGTTGCTAGCTGAATCAGTTCCAACTCAAGCTCTATTCAGATGGTTTGGAGGGCACAAAGAATGAATGGAGCTGCTGGCTTTGCATGTGACCTTTGCATGCTCATCAGAACTTCAGCCCGACATCAGTTCATATGCACATAGAGCACACAGAATCTGCACCTGTCCTTCTGTAGGCTCTGCAAATCCAATCTGCATCCTGCAGGCAGTTATTCAGCATCACAACCCACCAGAGTTTGCATCTTATCTACATCTGCACTGCTGCTTCCACACTGCTGATGTGCTAAACCATGCAGTTGGATTCCATGGGGTAGAAGTGGGTAATAACCACAGGCAAATGGTGAGGTTTGCCTGGATGAAATGAAAGGGCTGGGGAAAGTATGCATGACTGCGACAATAAATCCATGCACTGCTTCCTCTGATTAGCTATGGTGCTGCATTCATGGGTTCAGATGGGGGAGAAATTAGTTTCAGTTAGTATTTACAGGCAAAACTATGTAATTCTCACTTTGCGAAACAATAGAAGAACCAAAAAACATGGTCATCCTTTGAAATTCACACTTCTTGATGCAGTTCTCCAACCAAATGGTGTTTATGAAAATGCATATAACAGGTAAAAGTGCACAGAAATGCATATATTGGTGAAAATAGCATACATATATGCTATTTAGTTTTTAAATGAAAGCATATAGTTTTTTAACTAAAAACTGATGTAGAAATGTGGGAAACGGAATTGGGGGGAAACAAGAAACAGAGAGAACTGAAATTGACAGATCCTTCCATCCCTACACATAGGCAGGCATGAACATGCAATAATAGGTAAAGGATCTCTGGACAGTTAAGTCCAGCCAAATCCCACCACAGCATGCACACGAAAGCTCATACCAATAACTAACTTAGTTGGTCTGTAAGATACTACTGGAAGGAATTTTAAAATTTTGTTTCTCCCAAACTTTGTTACTGAGGGACTGTATCCTGCATTTGAACCCAAGGCTTCAAGCATCCCAAGCCTTCTGTTCCAGTAAGAAACTTAGTGGATCTTCAAGGGACAGAACGTCTTTGTAAACTTGTTACCAGTTCTGCTGAAATGGGGGGTTTGTACAAATGTAGATTGAATGTCTCCAGTATACTACAGCTAATAAGAATCATATTTAATTTACTGTTGAAGTTGCATGATTTATTTAGCAGCGGTTCAGAATTCATGGTTTTTGTTGGTGGCAGTGACAGCTGCAGCACGTCTCTTGAAGGCCAGCTCTGCCCCCACCTTATCACATACACCCCCCAATGCCACCTCTACAGCAGCCTCCTGGTGAATAGGAGGGGCTGCTGGTCTCCTCCCACCCACATTCCCAGTGCAGATCTTTAGTCTTCCCTTGTTTCTGATGTAGGGGTGGAACAGGAATAAACCTGTGCTGGAGGACAGGCACTGCCAGCCAGAGATGGGCTAAGCGACTTGGCTCAGGAGTAGGTGGCTTTGTGTTCTTTAGGATTGGGCTTGTGTGAATTTGTGAGTCCCATGGTGAAACCTGGCAAGAATTTATATATAGCAGGCATCCTTCCAAGGCAGCCAACAAACAGCAAACTTAGTCCATCTCCCCGAAAACTTATTGCAGTTGTTTATAGGCCTGCTCCAAGGCCAATTCAGAGGAAGTGGCTTGCAAGCTGTAGCTGAAATATGATATGAAAATCCACCAGAAAAAAATACAGCTATTAATCACAATAGCATGCACAAGGGGCAAGAAAGGAGAAAGCAGCAAAGAGAATTATTGGGGAAACAGATTATTTTTTCTGTTCTGGTCCAATTGCCTTTCACGCCCTTAAAAAGAAGTGCTGCTGCATTTAGTCAATTAAATCTAATTTACAAATTTGTGGCAGATTAAAAAGATATCACTGCCATCATGGTGCATTTCTCTCTGTGTTTAAATGTTAACTGTTTGATCATAAATACTTAAAAATAAACTTGTTGAGTTGCAAGCTCTCAGCCATAGAATGAAATTCCTCTTTTTCCTTTTTATTCCTCTTTTATTTTCCACAATTTTTTCCTGCTCAGACCATGATGATAGAGGCTCTTTGCTGAAAATAAGGAATATATATGTCTTGAAGCATATTAAAGCTGCCTCAAAGCTCAGACTGCATGATGGGAACAGCAGGTTTAATTGGCCTAGAAGAAGAAGCCCACCTTTAAGGATATCTCATAGATATCTCATAGAAGTCAAAGATCAGGGCAAGGAGTTCAGAGTTTGGACGAAACAGAGTTGTCCCCAATGAGTTGACACGCCCACTCACCAAGCTTTGAAAAGTGAGACAAGTTGACTCCTGGGACTCTTGTGCCTTGCAGGAATGTCAAGTGGGTAGTTATGCACTGTGTGGGGAGGATGGATTTGTTGCTAGTGGCTTTGTTTTGAGTTATGCATGTGTTTTGCAGTAACAAAAAGCTTACTAAGTAGCCTGCCAAGATCCTCTGCAATTTCCAAGTGGCTCATGGGGGGAGGGAGTTTGAGAGATGCTGTTTGGAGCATGAACACTTAGGTCATAATCAATGTGTTGATCTTTAAGGTATAAAAATGACAAAAAAAATGTTCAGCAAAGATATAGTTCATCTTGAAAATGTACAAGTCTTCACATAATTAAAGGTAGGATTGTTCACAACATGTAGACATAGTAAACACTAATATTGCCCACCTGCCTTTGATAGTAACACCACCCACAAGTAACTGGAGATCAGCCAAAACAGGCAATTACCCCACTCAAGTTTCAAATCCTCTAATTGGCATCTGTATAGATAGAGACATTTTAAAAATACTGAAAACTGATTTTACAGCTGAGAATAAAATAAATGCAATTAGCACCGGGGGAAACCTGTCGGCAACTTATTCTATGAAGATAATTAAGTGGTCTTATGATGTGTTGAATGATCTTGATAGATTAAACCTCACTTATGATGAAGTTCAGAAGGCAGCATCCAAATGCCATGATGGAAGACATCCCACAATCTGAAGGAGGGGATCAGTATGCATGCATGCACTCTGCAAGCAGTGAGGTACGAAAGTACCATATCAAAGTTGCGAAATGGTTTCAGGGCATCTGGTCCCCCAGTTCTTGAAGCAGCTGATGAAAACTCTATCCCTTTACATGCGCAGAAACAGGTGGTTGGTGATGCCTTTCCCTCCCAATAGTGGCATTGCTGCCACTTACTAGGAAGGTGCAGAGCAGAGCAAAGTGGCAGTGAAGTTGAGGCTATGTGGACACACTAATGGAGGCAACCCAGTGGAACTGATGCAGCTCCAGTCTCAGCAGCCCTGCTACACACCCAGTAAGTGGCACTGACAACACTTTGGGGGGGGGGCAGCAGTGCCACCTTGCCTCACCACGCCAGCCGATTAAAGGAAGAAATCAAGCACGGAAATCTAAAGGCATGCATGGGAAATACTCAGAGAGTTGTCTTGACAGACAATGTTTGAATGTAGCGTCTTCAGAAAAAGTGACTAAAAGAAGATATTGGATTGAATGCTAGTTCTGCACGCACCCAGAGGATAGTTTGATATGCATTAGCAATAAATGTATGGTATGTTTCAAGTTCTTAAAATTAATGGAAATGAACTGCATAGATAAACATGTGACTAATTAATGATGAACTGCCATGCTGTGTGTATTGCATGCCAAACAATTCAGAGAGAAAAGGCTAAACTACCATGTACCCACAAAGGTGTGCAGATCATGTTCTAAGTTGCCTATGATCTTCTCACGTTCTGGATATTACACATCATACTTGTGTATTTCATATTGTTATTTTTTTTTACTTATATTGGTTTTGGAAGCAGTCAGACTTCTAATGGTGGGGGGACACTCCCCTAGTTGAGAAACACTGCTTTAATGATGGCAGGAGGTTCACTATTAAAAAAGTGAAAATTTACAAACTCTTTAAGGCCATGCAAGCCTGAAGCTCACCTAGGTGCATTCTTGCACCTAAAAACAACAACAACAACAATTTTATATGCCACCCCAGTCAGATCACTTAAGTACACAGACACAAACCAGTCACTTAAGTACACACACACATTTCACATATCGTTTCACCTGAAAAATATTGAAAGTATGGCCCCAGCCTCATGACTGAATACTTTCAAAAGCTGTTTGCCAGAAGAAGAAATCCACTGGGAGAGTGTGTTTTTTGTATGGTTTGGAGTTTCTTCTCATAAAGGTAAAGGTAAAGGTACCCCTGCCCGTACGGGCCAGTCTTGACAGACTCTGGGGTTGTGCGCCCATCTCACTTAAGAGGCCAGGGGCCAGCGCTGTCCGGAGACACTTCCGGGTCACGTGGCCAGCGTGACAAAGCTGCATCTGGTGAGCCAGAGCTGCACACGGAAACGCCGTTTACCTTCCCGCTGGTAAGCGGTCCCTATTTATCTACTTGCACCCGGAGGTGCTTTCGAACTGCTAGGTTGGCAGGCGCTGGGACCGAGCAGCGGGAGCGCACCCCGCCGCAGGGATTCGAACCGCCGACCTTGCAATCGGCAAGTCCTAGGCGCTGAGGCTTTAACCTACAGCACCAGCTGCGTCCCTCTTCTCATAAAGGTAAAGGTAAAGGTACCCCTGCCCGTACGGGCCAGTCTTGACAGACTCTGGGGTTGTGCGCCCATCTCACTCAAGAGGCCAGGGGCCAGCGCTGTCCGGAGACACTTCCGGGTCACGTGGCCAGCATGACATCGCTGCTCTGGCGAGCCAGAGCCGCACACGGAAACGCTGTTTACCTTCCCGCTGGTAAGCGGTCCCTATTTATCTATTTGCACCCGGAGGTGCTTTCGAACTGCTAGGTTGGCAGGCGCTGGGACCAAGCAGCGGGAGCGCACCCCGCCGCAGGGATTCGAACCGCCGACCTTTCGATCGGCAAGTCCTAGGCGCTGAGGCTTTAACCCACAGCGCCACCTGCGTCCCTCCCTCTTCTCATAGGCAGTTGTAATTCATGGTGCTAATGGGCATCACTGCCCAAGCACTATTCAGAGTCCCATGAAAGTGAATGGAGGATGCAATGTTGCCTGGGCTCTGCTTAGGCTCCCTTCCCTCCTACTCGCACACCCTTGTGCCAGGTCTCCCCTGACTCAGCCTTCCTGAGAAAATTAGAAATAAAGCCAATGATCCTACTGAAAAACACCACCAGGCTGTTAACAGAGGAATGATATTACCATGATGTGTAAATCTACACTTCAAAATTCATTATTAACTTTAATCAGACTTACTCAGGCTCATGACTCTAATGACTCTGGTGACCTTTAAAAAAATGTCAGGCATGTTTGCCAGGTAGATTTTCAGTATTTGAAACATATGCAATTATCATAAAAGTTATGAAGATGGTAGATATTCCTTTTCAGATTATGGTCTAGAGAAGATTGCTTCTTTGAGGTCCTCGTCTTCAGTAACAATAGCCTGGACCCCACTTGCAAATGCCTGGCTTCTTCCAGACACTTCTATTCAAACTTGTTTTAACAATAATTCTTTAGATGAGCTGATTATGGAGGGGTTTTGCATCCAGACATTTCACATAATACGTTGATACAAGAATTGCCACAATGGATCAGGTTTGCTGCTCTTAACAAAAAAACAAAACAAAAAAACAAACCCCAACAAAAAAGACCCCTGTCTTGGACTGTGATCAGTGGACCTTCTCTGAAAATGTAGGTACCTTGGATTTTGGGACTATTAGCACAGTTGGGCAGTTATAGGTTCTTGCTGCTGTGTGAAGTGACAAAGTGATTTCTGTGTGATCTGCATTTTATCTCACTTAGATATATTTTTAACAAAAAAAGGGGAGAAGCTTTCAAAAATGATATCCTTTCCCTGGCTTGTTGCTATCCATCTGATCACCTCAGGATTCTCCTACTTCATTTCCACCTCATGTTCCTGCATGTTTTCAGTTCCAGCCTCAGTTACACATTGGAAGGCTTGACTGATGTTTATTTCATTTGGAAATATAGCTATCCTGCTCTAGTTATCTTGTCCGGAGGTAGTTCACTCTCGAAATAGAAAAATATCCTGCTCCAGTTCCTGGGATTAGTCCCAGCCCACTCCTCTGATCTTGGCTCTCAGCTTCTATTTTCACCCTCTTAAGAAAGGGGTGTGGGTTCGCACCCTGTCCCACAGCAAAATGATGCCCAAGACCCAACATATCAACCTATCCACCAGAGCTTCATAATTCATACTATGGGGCCTCCTAAGACTTCTTGAGGCACCAGTGTCTTTTTCCTTTTAAGATTGGTGTGATGGTCACTTGCTGGTCAAATGCTTCATAACACAAGACCAGGGGTGCCAACTTAATACAATATTGGGGGAGGGAACCCCAGCCCACATATTCAATCGCATGATGTGGTGCATGAACATTATTTGAATGGAAATGCCCATCAACTTTGGGAGGACGCAGCCCCCTCAAATCTTTTTTTGGGGGGGGTCAAAGGGACCTTGGCCCCTAGGAGTTGGCTCCTATGCACAATACTACCTTTTAATTTCATTATAGTGTTATTCGTTCATTTAGTGCATTTATACCTTGCCTTTCTTCTATCAAGGAATGGGATTCCTACATGGCCTTCCACTCAGGCACAAACCAGACCCCGGTCTGCTTAGCTGAAGCTGCTCTTTGGGTGGGGCAAAGAGGCTATGCTAGCTTCCTGATGTGGTGAGTTTCTGTTTCTTTCCAGGAGGGAGAAGGGGAGAGAAGAGGTAGCAGGGAGGTGTCAGCACAGTGCCAAAACACACCTGCAGAAGCACCGGGTTGGCTCTGCTGGTGCATCTGCCTTACCTCTCCCCCTCCTGACAAGCAACAGTGACCCACCTGCTGGGAAGCTAGCATAGTGGATCCACCCTATCCAGTGAGTCCCCTCTGAGTCCAAGCGGTGTGTGTGTGAGAGAGATCTTATTATAAATCTATGGCCCAGATTCCATCAATTGGTACCAACCCCAAGGGATGGAAGTTTCATTATTAGAACACTGCCTCGTTATTCCATATGAAAAAGGGTACATAAATATTTTTAAATAAATAAAAATAAATGGCAAGCCTTTTTAGAATGTTCAGCAGCCTATTTCTTAGTGACACAAAGAGAAAGTGCCTGAGGTATGTCAATTTGAAGCTCCAAGGACAACAAGAGAGGAGAACAGTCAAACTCGAGAGTCATTTACAGGGCAATGTGTTTTTCCCCTCCCCCTACTCAAAACCATGCAGATGGTTGCAAGCTTTGCTATAAACCCGTTCTAACACTCTTGGGTGCAATCTAGCCTTTTGTTTAAGCCCTATGGTTCCATTCCCATGGGCTCCAACAGGATATGTAGGCAGTACTTATTATGCTTGGTCTAGACCTTTTCACACACTTGGATATGACCCTGCTTCTTTCTCCCCAAGTTATTAAAATTGGTGACCTGAAATCATAATAGTGCCGAGTGAGATGCATTTTCATCAAACCCCAACAATAGGAAAAGGGATGGAGGGAAAGGAAGATTTAGGGAATGAAGTTATAAAAATAAAAGCATAAAATATTATTTTGTGTTCAAGCTCGGCTTGTTGGTTTTGGAAGAAATGGCTTATCCCAGAAGTTATTAAAACTATTGCTCTCCTGAGGAGTGGCTGAGGTAGCACTGTAGATGCAGTGTAAATTGACTCTTGCAACGTGTCATTCCAACAGCGATGCTGGGAATCTTGCTTTAAAAATATGCTATCAAGGATAATCTATGCCACCTACTTCATGCAGGGCCATAGGTACATACTTTGGGAATAATTCGTAGGTTATAAAATTGGCAAACATGTCTGCTCTGCAGAGTCAATATTTCTCTATGCTCAGTGCTTAGTAAAATTTGCAGAATGATCAGGATGCAATTACTCTTGTATGTGTTTTATTGGCATTTATTTATCTCACTTTTAGATCAGATTCCCTGTAGGCATCTAGTTGTGTTCGGAAGGACAAGGTAGAAATGTTCTAAAGAGCCAATATGTTGGTCCTGTTTCTGTTCCACCTTCCTACCATCATGGACTTGTGATTATTTAATTTGATGCATGGCAGAAAAATACCATGGAAAATCACAAGGAGGAGTGATGGAAGCTTAACTCAGATTTTGTTGGATTTTGGATTCTTCACTCAGCATGATATAACTTCTAAAATGTGTGGATTCCATTTCCTAGGAAGATGGTTTCTTCTGCCATGCAGACCAGCTTCTTATGTCCACAAAGCCAATGTCTAAAACTCTCACTCACCAATCCAAATTCAAAAGTGAATTTGAGAATGAACACTGGTGGAGTTGGGTAAGTATTGAACACATTAATTGTTCAAGAAATGAAAAGGATACAGGATAAAAATGCACAATAATATTCTCAATCTAATATGTCTTCATGTCATCCAGGTTTTGCACATTTTGGCACAAACACACAGAGTGAGATGGCTGCCTCAGGTGGCAAATGCTGGGGGATGGAGAACAGTGGTGAGGTGATGGGAGCATGGAGCTGTGTGTTTTTCTTTTGTGGCTTGAGCTGATGCCTCCCAACTAGCCTCCTGCTCTAAGGTTCAGAGGAGGATGCTGTCCCATTGCCAGTGCTGAAGTACAATTCAATTGCTAGTCCAATTGGCTCTTTTTTGTGGATCGGGGGGCAGGGAACCATCTTCTACTTCATCTCAGCCAGCAAAATATATTGGACCAGCACAGAACACAAATGGACACAATTCACTGGAAATTCCTACTCTGCAAGCACTAATGGAGTGAACGGAAGTAGCACAACAAAACAACTATGAAATCAAGCTCAGCCAAATGGTCCAACTATTGTCACCTGTGGTCCAGAACAACACAGCTCATTTGTCTCCACTGGTAATCTGTTTTGACTACATTATCAATCAAAATTATCAAGGTATTGACTTTCATTTTTATATGCTTCCTCTTCCACAACTGATACAGGGCTCTGTCCATCATGGAAAGAAAGCCTTTACAAACTATTGTCCAGACACAGTAAATTTGTTCTTGTGACTACTGTGTTTTCTAAATGTCCTTAAAGCTGAAAAGTATTGGACTATATATGTCACCGAAATGGTCTGCTTGCCTCTGAAATCTTTATAAATCCTTTAAAAGCAAGTTTGTTCCAACCTTGGCTTTTAAGTTATAGCCTGACAAAGCAAATACAAACCAGGTTCTTGGAGCTGAAAAATAAATGTTAGCTATGCCACAATGAATGGAGCATCACATTTCATGTGTTTTTATTTTTGTGCTCTTTACGGGTCTTGTGCAGCACCAGTATTGGTTTCCTGATGGCACCATAGAATTTTAATAGTCCCAATTTCAGGCACAATTTGTTTTGTGTTGACGTGTCAGCCCTATTTTAATGGGGGTAAAGCCATGCAACTAGTCAGGTGCAAAACAGCTTAGGGTGTGAAATCTAAGTGAGTGGAAATTACTTTGACAGACAATCACTTACATGGACATATGCACTAATACTGGTAAATATACATTTCTGTTTTTGAAAAGAACAAATACAACACTTTTGTGTTCACTAAGGCATCCAGCATAGGGGACGCAGGTGGCGCTGTGGGTTAAAGCCTCAGCGCCTAGGACTTGCCAATCGAAAGGTCGGCGGTTCGAATCCCTGCGGTGGGGTGCGTTCCCGCTGCTCGGTCCCAGCGCCTGCCAACCTAGCAGTTCAAAAGCACCTCCGGGTGCAAGTAGATAAATAGGGACCGCTTACCAGCGGGAAGGTAAACAGCGTTTCCGTGTGCAGCTCTGGCTCGCCAGAGCAGCGATGTCACGCTGGCCACGTGACCCGGAAGTGTCTTCGGACAGCGCTGGCCCCTGGCCTCTTGAGTGAGATGGGCGCACAACCCCAGAGTCTGGCAAGACTGGCCCGTACGGGCAGGGGTACCTTTACCTTTACCTTTTAAGGCATCCAGCATAAACAAAAAAGCACATGAAGGTAAATGTAAAGGACCCCTGGACGGTTAAGTCCAGTCAAAGGCGACTATGGGGTGTGGTGCTCATCTCGCTTTCAGGGCATAGAAGCCAGCGTTTGTCCAGAGACAGCTTTCATGGTCATGTGGTCAGCATGACTAAACTGCCTCTGGTGCAATGGAACATCATGATGGAAGCCAGAGCACATGGAAATGCTGTTTACCTTTCCACCGCAGCAGTACCTATTTATCTACTTGCACTAGCATACTTTCAAACTGCTAGGTTGGCAAGAGCTGGACAGAGCAACGGGAGCTTACCCAATTGCAGGGATTTGAACTGTCAACCTTCTGATCAGCAAGCATAAGAGGCTCAGTGGTTTAGATCACAGCACTACCCACATATTGGAATAACAAAAAGTAACCAACAAGAGCAGCACGCCATGAAGAAGAGCTACTAAGAGGATACTCACTGTGGTCCTAGAGATATAAATGAGACATCAAATAAAATCATAACGTAATAGTGGCATGTTGCCAGTTTTCCAAATTTGACAGGAACTGAGGCAGGTGCCTTTGAGATCTGCCATACTATGGTTGTGATGCCACAGAAGCCTGAAAGAGCTCCCAGAACTTATTATATTGAAATAGCTGATGAAATTGCTATGGTATCATCTCATCATACTCAGGATATGGAGGCATTCATCACAACCTGTGCTGTGTGTATCCCCTTGTAGTTAAATCATAGGAAAATAGCAACAGATTTGGCCTTCTCATAAATATGGTAAATTGTGGGGAGGATTCAGCATGTGACCCCTTTGTTCTAAAAAATTGGACCCTTCAGCTAACATTTCATAGGGTGAACCAGGGTTTAAACAGGTCTTCTATCACCACATACAGCCCCTAAGTTAGAATATATGCCACCCATATTAAAGCGGTTTGAAAAATGAAATGTGTAGGGTGGGAACCTGAGGCTCTCCAGGTGTTATTCAACTTCAGCTCCCATCAATCCCAGTCAGCATGGCTAATGGTCAGGGATGATGGGACCAGTAATCCAACATCTTGAAGGCCACAGGTTCCCCATCCGTGGTGCTAATTGTCCTATCAAAGTATGTCATCACTGAAAGTGGGCCTGAGTCCCCACTATTTACTCTCTGCCTTTTTAAAGCAGAAAAATATAATGGTTAGTAATAACAACCTGTCCCCACCCTCCTTGTAAATTCTGCTGAGTTTATTCAGGGCTCCCAAAGAAGAGGATGAAGGGAGAGAATGAGAAGTATCTACTCACTTCTATGAAGTTTCTCCCCCTTCCTCCCCTATATTGATGTCATGGCCCTTGAAATGGAATACGTATATTCAGAAAGAGGAGCTAAAATGGAAAGTGGAACAAGTTAAAATGAACTTCCAATTTTTATTTTTATTTTGTAAAACTTAGTCCTGTCCTCCCCCTCCATATGATTTCACATGAGATGACAAATAACTACCATAGAATGCATATTTTGGTGTGTTTTTTGTATCACAGAATATGATCCACTTTATTAACTGACTTGCAATATTACCAGTAATGAGTGGGTTAAAAATACTTGTATAAAAGAATTATTTTTTTTTCTAATAGCACTTGGACTGAGTGATGTTGGCACATCTGTGAGATTAATGGTATCATGCTTCAGTGCTAATGCATGATAAAATTCTGTCAGCACAGTCACAGAATAGGTGAACCAAAAATCGGAAGGATCTAATGGCAGATTCCCTAAGCAGTGGCAACATTACTATGCCCAAAGAGTCCCCACTGATAGTTTAAACTACCGCCCTCAGGTAATTTGTACACCAAGACACTTGAAATTACATGTTTGGGGCCACAATCTCTGCAACTAATTTAATTTTCTTTAGGGCCATCTTGCTCTAGTGTAGAATAAAATATTAAGGCTGAGACTGAAATGTGAATAATGCTGATTTGTCACAGGCCAGGCTCAAAGTACATTATTGCTTTTGACTGAAGTACAGAACCGCCTCTTTCCTTGCTGTCTCACTTCTGCCATCAAGAAGAACGATATAGCGGCCTCTGTTTCTTCTCCTGAGAGTTTGTGGACATGCTTTCCAATTCAGCCCTTGCCTATCTACCATCTATGGCTGTATCAGTACAGCAATTGCTGTCTTTCTGTACATAAACATTTCTGGCATACCAGAAGCCCCACTCCTCATGGTAGTTTCTGTGGAGGGGGGTCTTGCCTGTTCTGGAAAGGTTTACACTCCCTTTGAAAGAACAAGTTTGGAGTTTGGGAGGATTCTTGGATTCATCTTTGTCACTGAAGGCTCAGGTAGCCTCTGTGGCTACAAGTGCCTTTTATCAACACTTTTATTGCAATGTGCTCTATGTCAGGCTACCCTTTGCTCAGGTCTGGAAGCTCCAGCTGGTACAAAACACTGTAGGGTTGATAGGGACAGACTATTGCCAGCACATAATTCTGGTTCTTGAGAGGTTGCACTAACTGCTGATATGCTACCAGGCCTGGTTCAAAGTTCTTGATTTAATTTACAAGGTCATTAACAACTTGGGTCAGGGAAACCTGTAAGCCTGATCCCTTATACCTATGCTTGGTCACTGAGTTCTTTGGGGGAGACAAAGTTAGTGGTCCCCAGTGGCTCTGGTGTACAGCTCATGTCTGCAAGAATTCAGAATTGTGGGCTCCATTCAGGGGAGTCTTTAGCATATGCACCACCAGGGTGCAAAGATCTGCCCAGCACCCCCAAATTTAGTTTAGTCCTCAAATTAACTTTTATTATGCTTATGTCAGACACCACGCTTACGGCGTATGTCTTGTTTACGAAAGAGGGGAGGAAAAAGAAACAAACTTTTTTATTTGCTCATTTATTTACAATACACTTATATTCGTTGAGTCTGACAAGTGCTGCCGTTGTGACTGACAAGCGCCGCTGCTGGTGCGGCATGTCTTTGGTAAATGAGTGCACAAAGTCGAAAGTCCTTTAGTGAAACAGTAGGTATACATTTCAGTAATACCTAGGCATATATGTATTTTGTTTTTCTAGCTTGATCAAAATTATTTATTATTTCATAACAGGTAAATAGTTAAGAGCTTAGGCAGTTTCAGCGTTGGTTGCCCAGCGCCCCCCCCCCCGAATTTGGCACCCGGTGCCTGACACCCCTTGCACCCCCAGGTAAAGACAGCCCTGGCTCCATTTTTTGGATCACCCCCCCCCTCTAGTTGAGGTCAGATGGCCTCTTCCCTGTTAAAATTCTTGAAGACTAAAAAGAAAGAGAAAAATCTCAGAAAGTGTCTTTTTAAAAATTGTATTCTGGTTTTAACTCATGGTTTTAACACATCATGGTTTTAACTCATCTTTAGTTCATGGTTTTAACTCATCTTTAGTCTTACTGTATACAATTTGTTTATTTCAAACAAAAATATTATTGAAAACTGAGGTAAATTGTGCAACTATCCCCTCTCCTCAGTTCAAATTCCAGTTTGGTGCTTTAGATTGGGCCCCTGTTTGGTTCGTATTCTTCCTGGGCATGGGGGGCATTGCAGATCCTTCAAGTGTCCCTATTTTCCAGGGACATCCTTGATTTAGAGAAGCCATCTCAGTTTCTGATCTCTGTCCCACTCTTCCTTAGGATGTCCCTATTTTCATTGGAGAAATGTTGGAGGGTATGGAGTTATCCAACCCCTGAGCCGTGTGAAGGCAATCCTGCATAGGAAATTTTTTATGCTTAACTTTTTTATGTTTTTATATATGTTGGAAGCTGCCCAGAGTGCTGGGGAACCCAATAAGATGTGTGGGGTATAAATAGTAAAATTATCATTATGGGATGGGACATCTCTATTTTCATTGGAGAAATGTTGGAGGGTATGGCATTGCGGGGCTTCATCTTAAACTCCAAGACTGAACCAATATTTAAAAACTGAAGTTTCAGTCCTCTCGCAGATTTGTATTGGGAAAGCAAAACAGCCATAACTTTGGGTTTGCCCTCCACATAGGTGCATCAAACCTGCTGACATTTTAGCCCCCAACATGGTATTGACCCTGCCAAAATTCAGACAAGTAGATCTAAGGGTCTGTCTGTCTGTTTTTCAAAGTATCCCTTTTCCCTCACAACAGCTACTACTTTTTTGTAAGAAGACAGTGCAAACAAACCTAACCGAAAACAACTTGGCCCAAAATTAAAAATCCATAGAAGTTGGTTGCCATCCTGCATTTTTGAAATAGCAGAATTGAGTTTACGGTTAACATATGTAATACTTTAATCCCTTAATCTCTTAACTTAACTAATTGATATTGATTGAGGGAGGATACAACTTTAAACAAAATGCACAAAAACCCCCAATATGGGCAAAGTGGGGTGTGGGTGTAGGTTAAGTGAAGTGTCACTGCCTAAGTAACTATTCTAACTGAAGACAAAAAGTGTATGTAACTAAGGAACAAACAAGTGACAATAATAATTTTATATAATAAAGAAGAGACTGGAATGTCTTGGGAAGAATTAAAAAGTACTGGGAGAAAACAAGTAGGTAGATAGGCTGGGTGAAGGATATATAAAGGACAAACTGAATTAAAATGACACTTACTAACTCTTTGTAATGTTCAAAAAACTAGATTGCGAAGAAGGGCACTGGGACAAAGGTTGAAAGCAGGTCCCTGTAAGAATTCATCAACACATCCAAGCATGAGAAGCAAAGTACTGAATCAAAATGTGGTATGAATGGAATAGACTCACCACTATGCAATAGAGAGGATAGGAATATTTTTACTTCTACTTGGAGAAGCTAAAGGACTTGCTCTGAGAACAACAACGAGAGATCAGTGGCAATTATATGTTTGCTTACAGAAAATATTTCAAAACATTCCACAAACGCTTAAGTACAAACAAAGCTCCAAGAACAGAAGATGGTCATAATAACATTAATAATGGTGGTTTATACTCTACCTTTCATCATTATAAAAGAATATCATCTTCAGGGAATGGATGTGAATAGCCCTATTTATTACACTCTTAAAGTAGGCTAAAACAATTCAAGGTAATTATCCTTGCAATTTTATGTGCCCCGCTTTTGACACTTGTACTGTGTCTCAGTATTGCCATTTCCTTTCTACAGACTTGTTATTTACTGGACTTCTCGAATGCAAGAAATAAAGCAAAATCTGAAGTGGAAAAGACGTTGAGATTACTATCATTCTGTGACTAAGACTCTCTCATTAAAATAGGGTGGGGGCAGAAATCAAGTTTGCAGTAGTAGTAGTAATAGTAGTAGTAGTTAAACCAGCCTTTTCCTCCAGCCAACTTTAAATACAGAAATTAAAGGTGCCCAGCATCACAAAATAAAGTGGATATGAGTGGCTGCTATTAATCCTTTTGGAAGCAAAGAAGTGCAAATATAAATACCCAGATGGGTGGGGTATTATTATTATTATTATTATTATTATTACTGATTGCATATGTGCTGGAACACCATAGCTGAAATCCTGTCATGCTGCTGTATTGCTATGATGAGCATTAATGCAGCAGAGTAGGATGTGTATGGTGCTGTGGTCTAAATTACCTAGCCTCTTGGGCTTGCTGATCGTAAGGTTGGCGCTTCAAATCTGCACGATGAGATGAACTCCCGTTGCTTTGCCCTGGCTCCTGCCAACCTATCAGTTCAAAAACATATCAGCGCAAGTAGACCATCGGCTGTGGGGAGGATTGCAGGGCCTGCTCCCTTCCAAGGCCTTTTCCAACTGGCCCAGGCCCTCTCTCCCAGCTATAAAGGGACTCCTGCTGCGGTGAGGCCTCGGACCAGCGGCTGTGGGGAGGACTGCAGGGCCTGCTCCCTTCCAGGGTCTTTTCCAACTGGCCCAGGGGGCGTGGCCCAGGCCCTTATTTGGAACAAACTTTTGGGGAAGTGTAGGAAGTGTTCTAGGACGCGGGTGGCGCTGTGGGTAAAAGCCTCAGCGCCTAGCTCTTGCCGATCGAAAGGTCGGCGGTTCGAATCCCCGCGGCGGGGTGCGTTCCCGCTGCTCGGTCCCAGCGCCTGCCAACCTAGCAGTTCGAAAGCACCTCCGGGTGCAAGTAGATAAATAGGGACCGCTTACCAGCGGGAAGGTAAACAGCGTTTCCGTGTGCAGCTCTGGCTCGCCAGAGCAGCGATGTCACGCTGGCCACGTGACCCGGAAGTGTCTTCGGACAGCGCTGGCCCCTGGCCTCTTGAGTGAGATGGGCGCACAACCCCAGAGTCTGGCAAGACTGGCCTGTACGGGCAGGGGTACCTTTACCTTTAGGAAGTGTTCTGCCATTGCTTCCCTGTTCCAAGTGGTTAATGTGTTTTAAAATGTCCTCAAGCAGTCGGTGGCAATTTAAATTTTTATTTCTTTTTTCCTTTTTTCCTTTGTTGGGGGTGGGAGAGTGGGATGGATATTTGGTTGGGGATTAAATTTACTATAATTGTTCTGTTTCTGTTTTTTGTTTGTTTTATTGGTTGTGTATAGTTGTGTTTTGTTTTTAAGGGGCGGGATCAGGGCTGCCTGGGAATGGGGCCCCAGCCAACACGATGGCTGGGACAAGGTCCACAGGAGGGGGGGGGAAGCACTGGGACATCCGATCTCGGTGATCATGGGCAGCAGGAGGAGTTACACTAAGACCAGACCATGTCATTACCGAGGAGGCAGGTTTAGTCGTTGTTTGAGGACTATCCCTGCCTCCGGGTCTGGCCTTGACCGGATGGATACTGGAATCAACAGGGGAAACCCACATGACCTGAAGGTGTTGCTGTGTAATGCCAGGTCAATGATGAATAAAACCACTGCCATCCATGACCTTTCTCTTACGCACAGCAACCCAGGTCATGTGGGCGGGGAGGGGGGGTTGCAGTGAAGACCCAGTTTTCTGAGTGCATGTTCTGTAAGTTGGGCAATAGGGGCAGTACAGGATTCCTTTTGGAGTACCGACCTCCCCGCTGCACCAAGGATTCCCTGTCCGAGCTGCTTCAGGTCGTGGCAGATGTTCTCCTGGAGACACCTAGTTTGGTTGTCCTAGGGGATTTTAACATCCATGCCGACACAACCTTACAAGGGGCCGCTCGGGACTTCGTGGAAAGCATGGCCTCCATGGGGCTGTCCCTGAATAGTCATGGACATGCCTTAGACCTGGTGTTCACCTCTAGTGACGTGGGTGATCTGACACTAAGTAAAAGTGAAACAAAAGAAGTGTCAGGGTCAGATCACTTCCTGGTGCAACTGGACTTCTCCGCGACCCTTCCCCTCTGCAGGGAGGTGGGACCAATTCAGATGGTCCGCTCCTGCCACTTAATGGATCCAAATGGTTTCCAGAGAGTGGTAGGGGATGCTTTATCCCATGTTGATGGCCTTTCAGCTGATTCCCTGGTGGCCCGTTGGAATGTGGAGTTAACCGGGGCTATCAAATGTCTGGCTCTGAAGCGCCCTCTCCGATTGCATGGAGCCCGGATAGCCCTGTGGTTTTCTTCAGAGCTGAGGGTGATGAAACAATCGCTGAGATGGCTAAAGTGTCGGTGGCAGAAAACTCACTCTGAATCTGACCGGACACAGGTTAGAGCTCAACGTCGAGCCTACCAAGTGGCGATAGCAACGGCAAAGAAGACTTTTTTCACCGCTTCTATTGCATCTGCAGAAAATAGTAGCAGGAGACTCTTTCAGGTGGTCCGCAATTTAACGGAACCACCTTTACCACCGGGGCCTTGTAAAGACCCCAAGATCTCCTGCAACGATTTTGCAAAGTTTTTTGCAGATAAAATCACTCATATTCGGAAGGAGCTAGACACCACCATGGGAGCAGGGCTGGGGCGGGAGAGTGCTAAAGCTCTGTCTGGTCAAGTTGCATGGAATCAATTTCAATCCGTTACCCCCGAGGATGTGGGCAGGCTGCTTGGACGCGTGAAACCAACCACCTGTCTCCTTGATCCTTGCCCATCCTGGCTAATAAAAGCAAGCCGGGAAGGGCTGGGCGATGGGCTCTGTGGGGTGGTGAATGCTTCCCTCTGTGAGGGAACATTCCCAGATCCGCTGAAAGAGGCAGTCATTAACCGCTCCTTAAAAAACCATCTTTAGACCCGGCCAGTATGGCCAACTATCGCCCAGTCTCAAATCTTCCATTATTGGGCAAGGTGATTGAGCGTGTGGTTGCTGAACAACTCCAAGCACGCTTGGAGGATGCGGACCATTTGGATCCCTTCCAATCGGGATTCAGGCCTCATCATGGGACTGAAACTGCCTTGGTCGCTCTGGTTGATGATCTCTGGAGAGCTAGGGACAAAGGTGAGAGTTGTTTCCTAGTTCTGCTGGATCTCTCAGCGGCCTTTGATACAACGACCATAACATCCTTCTGGACCATCTAGAGGGGTTGGGAGCTGGGGGCACTGTTATACAGTGGTTTCGCTCCTTCCTCCTGGGCCGGGTTCAGAAAGTGGAGGGGGGGGATGAGTGTTCAGACCCTGGGCCCTCACTCTCCCCCATGCTTTTTAACATCTATATGAAGCCGCTGGGAGAGATCATCAGGGGGTTTGGACTGGGTGTCCATCAATATGCAGATAATACCCAGCTCTACCTCTCTTTCAAATCAGAACCAGTGAAGGCAGTGAAGGTCCTGTGTTAGTGCCTGGAGGCGGTTGGAGGATGGATGGCGGCTAATGGATTGAGGCTGAATCCTGACAAGACAGAAGTACTGTTTTTGGGGGACAGGGGGCGGGCTGGTGTGGAGGACTCCCTGGTCCTGAATAGGGTAACTGTGCCCCTGAAGGACCAGGTGCGCAGCCTGGGAGTCATTTTAGACTCACAGCTGTCCACGGAGGCGCAGATCAATTCTGTACCCAGGGCAGCTGTCTACCAACTCCACCTGATACGCAGGCTGAGACCCTACCTGCCCGCGGACTGTCTCGCCAGAGTGGTGCATGCTCTAGTTATCTCCCGCTTGGAGGGTGACCCGGAAACTACAACTAATCCAGAATGCAGCAGCTAGACTAGTGACTGGGGGCGGCCGCCGAGACCACATAACACCGGTCTTGAAAGACCTACATTGGCTCCCAGTACGTTTCCGAGCACAATTCAAAGTGCTGGTGTTGACCTTTAAAGCCCTAAACGGCCTCGGCCCAGTATACCTGAAGGAGCGTCTCCACCCCCATTGTTCTGCCCAGATGCTGAGGTCCAGCACCGAGGGCCTTCTGGCAGTTCCCTCATTGCGAGAAGCAAAGCTACAGGGAACCAGGCAGAGGGCCTTCTCGGTAGTGGCGCCCACACTGTGGAACGCTCTCCCATCAGATGTCAAAGCGATAAACAACTACCTGACATTCAGAAGACATCTTAAGGCAGCCCTGTTCAGGGAAGTTTTTAATGTGTGATATTTTAGTGTATTTTTGGTTTCTATGGAAGCCGCCCAGAGTGGCTGGGGAAACCCAGCCAGATGGGCCGGGTACAAATAATAAATTCTTCTTCTTATTATTATTATAGATAAATAGGTACTTCTGCAGTGAGAAGGGTAGCATCATGAATAGAAAGAGAACCTACCCAAGTGATGCTGACACAAAACCCCCACGCATACACTAAGTAAAAGAACATAAGCTTTACCACCCCACCCCTCCTCTCCCGCCCTCCTCTTTTCTTTCCAACCCAATACAACATATAACATCAATGTCTCACCACAAATGTAACCAATCTGTTGTAGACACAACCTGAAGAAAGAGACAATGCATGTGCTCTTTATTAATTTTTTTTAAATAAAAAATACTTTTTTTAAAAAAAAGAGAGATCTTTTATAATAACCATCCATTAGCGTGATGGTTTCTACTAGCAGCAAGGTTTTCCAAACACTGGTCAAGGATGATCCATTTACACAGCCAAGTGCTGAACTGTGCTTGTTACAACGTGTGCTGCTGGAAAGAACAGCTCTCCTTACTAAGCTTGAGTTAGGCTTCCTTTGAGAGAATACCTTTTTCTCAGCCATTTGATACCCAGAAAAAAAATCCTTTTTTGATTTTTCTATTCGCTCATGTGTCTGGGGTTTCATTGTACCAACATCAATTCAGTATTAATTGGTAAACATTAGACAACCAATTGCTATTTTTCAAGGCCATTTTAAATAACAATTACTAGACTTTGAATAGTTTATATTATCTGTATTTATGCATTCACATTAGAACAACACTGTGTTGATGTATTAACTGTAGGGAAAACAAAAATCTTGAGATTTCTTTTTACACTGCTATATATTCCTCTCTTAACACTTGAACCTGGAACACACAGGTCTTCAGAAAGCATTTCTCTCTACTCTCCAGAAAATGTATTATCTTCTTGTCCTTGAACTCTTGGTGTCTGTGCTTCCTAGAGTTCTGTTTATGTTATAAACCACTTAGAACTAGGCATTGTATAAAGTTATTTCAAGATGGCCCTGACCAAAACCTCTAACAAATAATTTAAGATTAAAAATAGAGAGCAAAGGGGAAAAGAACAAAGAAGGGAAAAGCCTGAGAGTAAAATTAAATATGTACCAGGTAGGGCAATTAAGAATAAATTATGTGAATGAGAACAGTCTTGTTTAAGAAGCTAAATGTACATAAAGAATGAAGAGAGCAAGGGGAAGAAGAAAGAAGAAAGGTATGGAGAAGCTGATGCATTTAAAACTAAAACTGAATAAAAAATTTTGAATAGAAGTTGGAAGGACAAGATAACCAATGGAGATGGGTTGCCATTGCCATGTTGCTCTCACTTCCTCAAGTTTCCCTCTTGCTTTTTCCCGATGTTCTGGTCATTCTCCTCCTAATGTATGTTACTCTTTCCCTTGGTTTTATTTCTCTGCCTATAGTTCATAAATCATTAAGGACTCTCTGTTCTCTTCCTTTTCCTCCATCGCCTCCTGTTTCTTCAATAATAATAATAATTCTGTTTTTGGCTTCTGCTAAGCCTACCATGTGCTCTTTCTTCCTTTAAGGAGATTGCTCCTTCTCTTCATCCTCCTCAGTTTTTACCCTCTCCATATCTACTGGGATAGAAAGGGAGTTCAGATGTTTTGTGGTTTCTCTGTTAGTAAGTCTTCTGACCAAACACTCTTTCACTACTTCTGCTACTACACTCATGGCCTCTGAGAAACACGTTTTGGAATCAAGAGAAAGGGACAATACTGTATATCAAATAAAGCAGAGAGAACCTTATCAAAATAATGATAAAACGAGAACTGGAAACTGGCCAGCAGAGTGCAAAAGAGCCAACGAATGAAAGGAGAGTCAGTTTGCAGCAAGATATAATGCATGATTTGAGCCATATTTTCAAAATAGTCCCAGAATTGGAATTATATGAGATAATTGAGAACTGGAGGAAGGGATGTGAACATATTGCCTGTAAATTGCATTAAGAACACCCAGAGCAAGCACAAACAGACACAAGAGTAGTCAGACCATTCCAACTGCAGACAGTGTGTGAACACTGATTGGGAAGATCATTGAAAAGGAATAGCAAATCAATTGAAATCTGAATTTCACAAGAGTTGAAGCAGAGAATGGAGTTGCAGAAGAAGAAAGGCAGTGTCAAATATATCTGGATGAAAAAGTTGAAAGAACCATTAATCTTTGCATAGATTAAAAGTTTCATTTTCAGTTCATTCTCTTTCATCTCCCTGGTGAAAATAATTTTTGAACCCATGCACTAGGTTGCATGCTCCCCACATCGTCCCTGCAAAAGCTGTTTTAGGACACCAACAGTGGATTGGTGTTGCTGTTGCTTAAGGTATGAGTGATCAATGTATATGGTTATAGGGAGCATACGACACTCTTTCTACAACAGCTCCGCTGGCTACTGGTCTGTTTTCAGGCACAATTCCAGGCACAATTCAAAGTGCTGGTTATAACCTACACAGCTTAGGTCCAAGCTATCTGAAGGACTGTATTCCCTTATACGAACCTGCCTGGGTTTTGAGGGGAGGCCCTTCTTTTGGTCCCATCACCCTCACAGGTGGGGGAGACAGACTTCTCGGTGGCTTCCCCCAGACATTGAAATTTCCTTCCTGGAGAAGCTCGACTGGTTCCCTCCTTGTCCTTCTGCCAGAATGTGAAGACTTCTTTATTCCAACTGACGGTTTTTAATGAAAGTGCTGGTGCTGTGGTGTTTTTATTGTAATTATTGGCTTCATTTTTCCTTTTGGAAATGACGCACAGCAGAGACAGTGGTGTCTTTATTATATATGGTTTATTCACACATAGAGTACATACAACCTGAATGTGCAGGTAAGGTGAGAGTGCAGGACCCCTGGATGGTTAAGTCCAGTCAAATTGGACTATAGGATGCAGCGCTCATCTCCGCTTTCAGACTGAGGGAGCCGGCGTTTGTCTGCAGACGTTTCTGGGTCATGTTGTAGCACCCTGCTTGTGGTTAACGCTTAGCTGGAATGAAATATTCAACGCAGCAATAGAGAAATTAAAATAATAATTTATTTGTCAGACAAATAAATGAGAGGCTCAGTGGTATATGGTTACCAAGCTCTGGCCTGGCCTCTTGCCATCCTGGCCAGCACTTATATTCCCTTAATCCAGCCCCCTTTGCTCCTCCTGTGGCTGCCTCTGTCCAATCAGCCTGGTTGAAATTCCTATTGGCTGTTTGGTAGAACCAATCACAAAAGATACACCCACAAAAGATACACCCACTTCCTTGCCCTTATAAGGGAGACAAAGAGCTATATATAAATGACAAATAAGTAATAATATATCTTACATGGAATCTTAATTACCAGCTCACCTCTTTGCCCTCCTTGCCCTATTGCCTTCTAAAACAAATGTTTAATCTTACATTTTTATGTTCAACAGATGTCAAGGATCTCGAGTTTCACATCAATATTGAAAGATTTCCTTCATTTGAAAGTTTCTAAACAAATGCCTGACAACCTTATATATCAAGAGTGCTTGGATGGCGTCTTCTGTCTAGCAGGGGGGCTAGGCTGGTGGCTGACTTAATTTCAGGATAAATACAACTCTTACAACCATATGAAATAAGAATCTAGCATTCCTTAAATCCTTTGCATAATTACATTTAAGCCAATATATTTAAGCTAATATATTTCATTCACTTATCATAGGTAGCCTTTTAAAAGAATAAAGCCTTTGTAAAGTAAAAAGGAACTCAGTAAAAAACAGCTTTTAAAAAGAAGCCTCTTCAGTTTACACCTCCCCCCTTTCCCCCTCCTTTCCCAGCCAGCTAGATGCTTCTTCTCCAGCCAAGCCAGTTGCCTTTCCCAACATTTAACCTTTTTAACTCTCTCAGTTTAAGAAAAAGAAACAGCTTTTAAAGATTTCTTTAAAATGCTCTCTTTTTCTGCCAGCTAGATGCCTCTCCATTGCTCTTGGCCTTTTTAACCTTGGAAAGAAGATCTGGCTCATTTTACTGAGAGGCACATTGGTATTATTTTACTATTTACCCTTGCCTTTAATTGTGTTTTCTCAGTCTGCAAGGGCAGCATATGTAATTCTCCCTTTTTATGACTTTGAGAATTGTTTTTCTACTATAAATCAATGGGGCCCCCTTGTCTTAGGAGAAAAACCTCTTGCCAAGGTTCTTTCTGCCTGGCATGAAACATTTGAAAATCTAAGCCCATTTAATTTAGGAACCTGATCAAGATATAAGCCAATATAAGTCTTGATTAAAAATGCAGTCTATATTCAAATGCCACATTCCCCCCTTTCAAGCTCAAGGACCTTCATCCCAAGTGTCCTTGATAGCTTGACCTTCATCATATTCCTGAGGTAAAGCTCTGTATAGGGCCATGATATGAGGTAGAGTTTCATTTGAAACCATCTTGCTAATTGTACTTCTAAAACATGAAATGATACATGGCATCATACACAAAACCATTACCACTACTGTCAAGAAAAACAAGCAAGACAATAGTATCCCTTTGAGTCCTGCGACATTAGGTAACCAATTGGTGAGCCATCCCATATCCCATCCTTCCCATGTTTGTACTGGGACATGTGCTATATTCTCCATCTTTGTGGCCAACACACGGATTGCCTCACCATTATCTGAAATGTTAAAGCAACAGGCATTCCCTGTCAAGTTCAAGACTCCACATAGGCCTCCCTGCCTGGCAAGTACATAATCCATTCCCATTTTCAGCTGCAAAATGGCGGCTCTACTTTCATCCAACTGTTGTGCAATAAGTCTCAAACTCTGGGCCGTTGCATTGGTTACAAGTTCCACTACTGCTTGCAATCGAATTATTCTGTTTAGATTATAAATAGGATCCCGTGCCCCTTGTATGAGCTCACCAGGATTCCAGGAGGCAGGATCATAATAGGCTATAATGCGCTCTGGCGGCCAATCATCAGTACCGCTCCAACTTTGGGTACTTCCTCCTGCTATATGAGAAATATCAGCATTCCTTCGTGTTCGCCTGGCCGAACTAGTGGGCATAATCCACATTGGTGGTAATACCCAACCCAAGAAACAAGTCCCACTCCATTTGGAAGGGAGCTTTTTGTATGCCCATTCTCCACATATCCACCACAACCATCGGGTCTGAGGTTTTTGGTACGTGGAGTACAGAAGGCGAAATACCAAAAGAGGTAGAGAGTTCACAGTGCAGTATGTTAGATTGCCTTTTTCTGTCACAGTTATGTTCCACACCACTTTCCATGCGTGAATAAAAGGAGGTGCACAGGGCAAGGTATTCCGAGTTCGATAGGTAGTACCGTGTGCCCAGGTATGACTATTCTTAATATAATCCCAAGTATAGTGACAATGAGAAGAGCCTATCATGGGAGAATCAGCTGCATCTGATGATTTATGTACACAGAATTCCCCTTGTACAGGTATAACTCGTAATGGTTTAGTTGAGTTCCATCCGGGGAAATTCTGTATTTCTGTTTGTTGTGGCATTTCGCTTACCATACCAATGGCATCTAATGGTATCGGTAATAAGGGCATACCTCCCTCTGAATCATCTGGCCCAAGAGAGCAAACAAGGCAATTGGTCCTATTTGCAACATTGGCTACCATCTCAGCTAAGCCTACCCACATATTGTGGTCATGGCTGAATCCATATTTAGCCAATTTGGTCAGATTCAAGGACCCTTCCCCTTCCCAAGGGATCAGGATTAATAATAAAATCATGTTGATGTCTAGTATATGCATTCCTTCCACAAAAGATTACCTTATTGTGATAGCAAATAATTATTAGCCCCAATATAATTCCCCCAGTGACAGAAATGGGGAACCACCAAGACCAAAACATATATCCCGAGGATCCCCAATGAGTAATATCTCTGATAATTGTTCCACAAGGGGGCAGTCAATCAATTGTATTAGAGAATCTTTCCGTTCACAGTCGCTGGTTCAGACGCTCCTCAAGCTTCAGGCGTGCGCAGGTCAGCCAGCTTCCAGGTTGTGGCTGCAGCAGGCCGGTCGTCAAATGTTGCCCGTGACCTAGCCCGTTCCCGGTAGGGCTAGATACAGGGGTTTTTGGAGAGAGTTAGTTTTAAAGGATTAGAGGGGTCACCTTTGCACGTCCAACTGCCTTCGGACTTCTTCAAACGAGAGTGATGAATCCAGGGGGTCACCTCAGCTACCTTCACCGCTGTTGGAGTAGAGAGCAAGACGGTGTAAGGTCCACGCCACTTTGGTGCAAGTGGATCACGTTTCCACTCTTTCACCCATACGCTATCGCCAGCCTGGAACTGATGAATCGGCTCGGCAATGCTGCACGGCGTGCGTTCGAGGGCCCACCTGTTAAGAGAAACAAAAACACGGGAGAGAGATTGCACTTGTCCCTGTGTCACATGATCTCCTATTTGTTTAAGGTCAGCTGGAATATCCTGAACAAAGGAGGGCGGTCTCCCATACAGGAGCTCAAAAGGTGACAACTTAAGTCTTTTTGTGGGTGCACACCGAACACGAAACAGTGTTATGGGTAACACATCTACCCATCCCAATCCCGTTTCCTGGGTTAATTTTGCCAATTGGGTTTTCAGAGTCCGATTCATTCTTTCAGTTTTCCCTGAACTCTGAGGCCTATATGCTGCATGCAGTCTCCATTTTACTTGTAGGACTCGACATACATCTTGTACTACTTGATCAATGAACGCTGGCCCATTATCACTTCCAATGCATCTAGGTAATCCAAACCTTGGGATCATTTCTGGACCTCGAGGAGTGAAGGTGATTTGGGCCTGCAATTTGGACAGCATATCTCTGCCTAAGAGAGGTATTGGACACTCAGGTATATACAAAAACTGATGGGTTAAACGATGTCCCCCAATCTGGCATTCCAAAGGTTGGAGGAAAGACCTCTTAGCTGACTGTCCAGTGGCACTTTTAATGACTACACTTTTGGATGCCTTTTTCTGCAATAGTTCTGGGAGTACTGAGTATTCAGCCCCAGTATCAATCATAAAGTCTATTAAATGGCTCCCTAATTGAATCGTGACCGTGGGCTCCTGGAAGCCTAACTTTATGGAGTCCGGTCGTTCCTAGTCTTGAGTAAAATCCTCTTCTGCCAGTCCAATGAAATTGTCTCTATTCTGTCCTTGTCCTGGTCTCTGATATCTTCCATTTCGGATCATTCCCCGTCCCCGTCCCTGGTTTCTTGGGCCGGAGCCTGGGCCTGGGCCTGGGCCTGGGCGTACTTCTTCCAACCTCAGGGGTTCAGGACACTCCCGCTTCCAATGACCCTCCTTCTTGCAATTTGCACATTGATTCCTTCCCAGTGGTGGATTCCTTCCTCGCCCTCTCCCTCCATTTAAGGGGCGGTGGTCTTGCTTCACTGCTGTGGCTAGCATTACCATCTTTTCCTTCTGCCACTTCTTCTTCTCTTGCTTCTCAGCCTCATCCCTATTCCGATAAACTCGGCGTGCAATGGCCATAATTTGGCTCATCAGCATCCCTTCCCATCCTTCTGATTTCTGAATTTTCTTACGAATATCAGAAGCGCACTGGGCCACAAATGTAGCAGTAATCATTCTGCTGTTTTCAGGGGCTTCAGGGTCAAAAGGAGTCCATATACGATAGGCTTCTTGCAGCCTCTCTAAAAAGTCTCCTGGACTCTCTTTTGGTTTCTGTTCTACTTCTGAGACTTTAGACATATTAGTGGGCTTCTGGCATGCCCTGCGGATACCTTGCACAAGTGTCTGGCGGTAGGTGGTAAGTCTGGCCAGGTGAATTCCATTGTTTGGATCCCAATTAGGATCTTCCAAGGGAAAGTTATCTTGGAGATGACGGTCAATATTAAAAATATTTCCCACTCTGGCCTGCTCACGCAAATATATCTGTGCCTTTTCAATTATGTCTCTCCTTTCCTCAGTGGTGAAAAGAGTATTTAGGAGCTGGCGACAATCTGTCCAAGTAGGGCTATGAGTATTTACTATTGAAGTCACCAAGTCCATCATAGCCTGAGGTTTTTCTGCAAAAGATGGGGTGTGTGTTTTCCAATTCATCAAATCTGTAGTTGTGAATGGAATATATTGCAGGGTCGAAGTTCGAGGTGGCCGTGGTCCGGGTTGCCCGTTAACCAGCGCAGGCTCCTCAAGTGCATCAAATACTCTTCTAAGAGGGGCTACTACGTGATCTTTCTCTTCGCTTTGCTCTAGGGGCCTCAAATCATAGGGGATGGTATTTGTCCCAAGGCGTTCTTTTAGCAGCTTTATACGCCTGGCTGTATTGCTTGCTGACCGATTAAGGTCTCCCTGTAACTTCTGTAATAATTCTCTAGGACTTGGATGTACAGGGGTTTGGGGTGGGCAATCAGTTGTTCCACTAAAGGAGACTGTAGATGCAGGTCTATTAGGAGTCACAGGTGGAATAACCACTTCTGCTTGGGCTTTATTATAGGACTCCAATGCCTCCTGAAGATATTTATCATAATCTATCAAGGAATCAAGCTCTGTGACTCCACTCCCATTATTCATTCCACTTTCTTGCCTTGGGGTTACAACTGGCGGAGTGTTTGAATTAAGCTCCCTTCGATGTGGAGCATAGGGTGGAGGTGGAAGCACCTCTTCCTCTGGTCCCTCAAAAATGGGTTTGAGTTTATTTGGCAAGATTCCTTTCCTAGCTTCAGCTTTTACAGCCAATAATTTGCATCGTTTGACTTTGCATTCCCTTATCCATGGAGGATTTTTATTTAATGTGCTCAGCCAGGAATCTATATATGGAAATTGTTCTGGGCACCCTCCAGTTTCTTTGGCGATATTAGACCAAAGTTTGCTTACTAAATTTATATCAAAAGTTCCCTGAGATGACCATTCAGTATTTTGTTTCGGCCATTCTAGTTCACATAACGTTCTCAAGCGCTCTGGCGTCATTTTGACTCCATATGCCCCTGAGAAGGCTTTCTTAAAATTATTTAACATACACTCAAGAGGTGTATTTTCCCCCTTTGAACCCCCAACTCCCATTGTATGGCCCTGTGAAGCATCCACTCAGTCACTCACACACACGCTTTGTCAATTTTCCCTTTTCCTCCACCAGACCAACATCTGATGTACCCAACCACCTAGCGTACTCAGTTTCCCCTTACTGAGACGCAGAAGTTTGATCAAGACTTCTCTTCCTCCCAATTAATTGGAGGGCCAAAAATCCCTTTGTGCACTTACCCTTGGTTGGTTCCCTGTTTCCCCCGGTCCGTCGCCGCCAGTGAGCAGGGTATCAGACAGACGAGTCTTCTGCGTTCCCCCTGGAAAAATTTACCAGTGCGCGCTGGGTAAGCAGTGGTCCTCTCTCTTGTACCCTGCCCAGTAGGGCGAAGGGGCTGCGTTCCAGCAGACCACTTATCCGAGTCACAGTGGCACCATAAAATGTAGCACCCTGCTTGTGGTTAACGCTTAGCTGGAATGAAATATTCAACGCAGCAATAGAGAAATTAAAATAATAATTTATTTGTCAGACAAATAAATGAGAGGCTCAGTGGTATATGGTTACCAAGCTCTGGCCTGGCCTCTTGCCATCCTGGCCAGCACTTATATTCCCTTAATCCAGCCCCCTTTGCTCCTCCTGTGGCTGCCTCTGTCCAATCAGCCTGGTTGAAATTCCTATTGGCTGTTTGGTAGAACCAATCACAAAAGATACACCCACAAAAGATACACCCACTTCCTTGCCCTTATAAGGGAGACAAAGAGCTATATATAAATGACAAATAAGTAATAATATATCTTACATGGAATCTTAATTACCAGCTCACCTCTTTGCCCTCCTTGCCCTATTGCCTTCTAAAACAAATGTTTAATCTTACATTTTTATGTTCAACAGATGTCAAGGATCTCGAGTTTCACATCAATATTGAAAGATTTCCTTCATTTGAAAGTTTCTAAACAAATGCCTGACAACCTTATATATCAAGAGTGCTTGGATGGCGTCTTCTGTCTAGCAGGGGGGCTAGGCTGGTGGCTGACTTAATTTCAGGATAAATACAACTCTTACAACCATATGAAATAAGAATCTAGCATTCCTTAAATCCTTTGCATAATTACATTTAAGCCAATATATTTAAGCTAATATATTTCATTCACTTATCATAGGTAGCCTTTTAAAAGAATAAAGCCTTTGTAAAGTAAAAAGGAACTCAGTAAAAAACAGCTTTTAAAAAGAAGCCTCTTCAGTTTACACCTCCCCCCTTTCCCCCTCCTTTCCCAGCCAGCTAGATGCTTCTTCTCCAGCCAAGCCAGTTGCCTTTCCCAACATTTAACCTTTTTAACTCTCTCAGTTTAAGAAAAAGAAACAGCTTTTAAAGATTTCTTTAAAATGCTCTCTTTTTCTGCCAGCTAGATGCCTCTCCATTGCTCTTGGCCTTTTTAACCTTGGAAAGAAGATCTGGCTCATTTTACTGAGAGGCACATTGGTATTATTTTACTATTTACCCTTGCCTTTAATTGTGTTTTCTCAGTCTGCAAGGGCAGCATATGTAATTCTCCCTTTTTATGACTTTGAGAATTGTTTTTCTACTATAAATCAATGGGGCCCCCTTGTCTTAGGAGAAAAACCTCTTGCCAAGGTTCTTTCTGCCTGGCATGAAACATTTGAAAATCTAAGCCCATTTAATTTAGGAACCTGATCAAGATATAAGCCAATATAAGTCTTGATTAAAAATGCAGTCTATATTCAAATGCCACAATGTGACCAGCATGACTAAACCACTTCTGGCACATGGAGCACCGTGATGGAAGCCAGTGCACAGAGACACCATTTACCTTCCTGCTGCAGTGGTACCTAGTTATCTATTTGCACTGGTATGCTTTTGAACTGCTATGTTGGCAGGAGTTGAGACAGAGCAACGGGAGCTCACCCCTTTGAGTGGATTCAAACTGCCAACCTTATGATCAGCAAGCCCAAGAGGCTTGGTGGTTTAAACCACAGCACCACTTGCATCCCCTTACCTGGGTGTGCAGTAAAGGGGTTCACATCATTAACATCCCAAAAGCGTCTTGTTTCTCCTATAGTCACAGCCTTGGTTTCAAACAGAAATTTAACATTGTTCTAAAACATTGCTCTGACTCTCTAGCTTGCCGCATATCGTTGCAACTTTCAACTCTAAACTCTGCAATGGGATGGGCCATCCATATTTTCGGCATGTGATTGGACTATAGCCTGGTCCCTTCCAAGTAGGAAAGGAGTGAGATTAAGGTCCGTCCTTGGAGTCATTAAAAATTAAATGGCAAAATTGTCACAGGCTGCATCCACACTGCAATTTATTCCATTTCCCCGATGTTTTCCTAACTGCTAATTTCCACATTGTAGTTGAACTTCCCGAAAACTAATGGAATATGGTACATTTTCATCACTCATTTCCATGCTATTTCATTTCAAAACAAATTGGTTTGTAGTCCTCTGAACCCAGAAAATTGTGGGAGTAAAGTGATGAAATTTGAGGCAGTATAAAGCTAAAGGTAAAGGCACCCCTGACCGTTAGGTCCAGTCGTGAACGATTCTGGGGTTGCACGCTCATCTCGCTCTATATGCCGAGGGAGCTGGCGTTTGTGCACAGACAGCTTCCAGGTCATGTGGCCAGCATGACTAAGCCACTTCTGGCGAACCTGAGCAGTGCATGGAAATGCTGTTTACCTTCCCGCTGGAGAGGTACCTATTTATCTACTTGCACTTTTGCATGCTTTCAAACTGCTAGGTTGGCAGGAGCAGGGACTGAGCAACGGGAGCTCACCCCGTCATGGGGATTCAAACCGCCGACCTTCTGATCGGCAAGCCCTAGGCTCTGTGGTTTAGACCACAGCGCCACCCGCGTCCCTATTTAAAGTGATGAAATTTGAGGCAGTATACTGGCATACAATTCTTTCCTACTGTTTTCATGACAAATCATGGGGCAACACATGTACAGAAAGGGTAGGGATTAGTGACGTTGTCCAATGAAATTTAGCATGACATCTCGGTAGATCAGTCAAAAATCCACAGTTCCAACAGGTACTGAGGTGTGAAAGGAACTTTAGAAAATGGAGCAGAAGCACTAACTAGCATTATAATCAGGAAAATGAATGCAACATCTGAATACTCTTCCTGGGTACGTTACACACATTTATTGCATTTTCTTAATATATTATCTCACATTGACTATAGCAGTATTATCAGCAAGGGGCATTGTCAAACACATGGCAGGTCGCAAGCTGATGAGCTACACTGGACATGTTAGCTCACAGTTTGTACAAGCCTGAAAAAGGTGTTCCTGAAGAACAAGTGTGTGAGATGGGGCTTAACTATCACCAGAAAAGTAGAAACAATCATCCTCCCTGGAAGGGCAAAAGACATAAATTTGCATAAGCTTTGCACGTGCTAATTTCTATGGAAATTTAGAGGATAGCTGTTGGGGGAGGATAGCTGTTGTCAAAATGAATATTCTGCCTAGAATGCTATTTCTATTCCAGACCATCCCCATACTTAAAGACCTAAAACAATGCAAAGAGTGGCAGAGAGTCTTGGCAAAGTATATCTGGCAGGGGAAAAGGCCACGGATAAAAATGAAAATTTTGATAGATAAAAAAGAAAGAGGGGGCTTTTCTCTCCCGGATCTAAGTCTATACTATGAAGCGGCCTGCATACTTTGGTTAAAAGATTGGATAAAACTGGAGAATAGAGATCTACTGGATTTAGAAGGCTTTAATAATTGGTACGGATGGCATTCGTACCTTTGGTATGGGAAAGTGAAGGCCCACAAGAGCTTTCTAAATCATATTTTTAGAGGACCTTTATACCAATCATGGGAAAGGAATAAAAATCTCCTTGAAAGAAAGACCCCATGGTGGATCTCACCAATTGAGGCTTTAACGGTGAAGAAAACAAACATGGAGGGAAAAAACGCCACCTATGAAGAAATGTTAAGAAAAACAGACCAAGGGCCAAGACTTAGACCTTATGAAGAGATAAAAAATCTATTCACTGGGTGGTTGCAATACCACCAGGTGAATGATTTGCTAAAAGAGGACAAGAAGAAGTTGGGTTTTGATGACAAAAAATCAAAATTCAATGTAGAAGTAATAGAAGGTAAAAACAAAACCCTATCTAGAATCTATGACATACTTTTAGAGTGGTATACAAAGGACGAGGAGGTGAAGGAGGCAATGATTAAATGGGCAATTGACTTTGGTTATAACATCGATTTTGAAAGGTGGCTGGAAGTGTGGAATTGTAACATAAAGTTTACAGCATGTATGTCTCTGAGAGAAAATGTTTGGAAGATGCTATATAGGTGGTACCACACCCCTGTGAAGTTGGCCAAAATGTATAGACTAAAAGATAAGAAATGCTGGAAATGTGGGGAGGTGGAGGGTGACCTATATCATCTATGGTGGACATGCAAAAAGGTGAAAGGCTTTTGGGAATCGGTTTACAATGAGCTTAAAAGAATATTTAAATACACTTTTCCCAAAAGACCCGAAACCTTTTTGTTGGGAATGACGGGTAAAGATATTAAGAAAGAAGATAGAACGATATTCCTCTATGCCACCACAGCAGCGAGAATTTTATTGGCACAATATTGGAAAGTGGAAACTATCCCCAATATAAATGATTGGCAAATTAAAATGATAAAATATGCTGAGCTTGATAAATTAACAGGTAAATTAAGAGACCACGATGAACAGAAATCTCTGAAAAATTGGAGTAAATACTGGAACTATATTGGAATAAATGCTTAATGTGATTGGCGGGGTCAGAACAAATACTACCAGCGTGTGAATTTAGGCCTATAGATTAAAAATCAAATACGTAATTGGAAGCAGATATTTGATACTTACCAAAAGGATGGAAGGAAGTCCAGGAGGCGGTTTCTGTGGGTGTGTTTTTTTTTTTTTTTTAATCTTTTACTGTTTTGTGAAATAGCCAGATTAATCTATCTTTGTATAGTTAGAGAGAGGAAAAAGTTGGCTTGTATATCTTGACTCTCTTTTTTGTTACAATTTTTTCTTTTGTATTTGGTTGTATGTTTGTTATGTGTATAACCTTAATAAAAATGTATTTGGAAAAAAAAGGAAATTTAGAGACAATTGCTATCATTTAAATAGAAAGACAATAGTGAGGAAGACTGTGACCAGGTGTTAACTCATGGTGGGCAACTTCAAGTCTCTTTCTTTCTTTCTTTCTTTCTTTCTTTCTTTCTTTCTCTTTGAATATATTTTATTGAAATTTGGAAGAAAGTACAAAAATTAATATCAGGTATCTTTATATCAAGACTAAAAAACTAATCTCAATAAAAACACAGATCAGAAAAAACAACGAAAAACAAGATGAAGAAAAAGAGAGAGAGAAAAGAAGAAGCGAAAAAGAGAACTTCTGATCCTTCATCTGTTGCCTATATGTAGAAAAATATTCTACTCTCCCTTCTCAATGTTTAAGCATGGCTTTGACGAGACAGCTCCTCAAAGACAGGACTGCTTCCTCAAGTAAAGAACTGTCCTCTACAAAGGAGGATACATGTTCACCCTAGATATGTGCATACTAAGCAGACAATCACATATTCCCTAGCACAACATTAACATATTTTGCATGCGCCTGTTGTGCAACAAATACATTTCCCCCATTGTTCACAGAATGTTGATTAAGATAAACAAAAGACCTTTTGATTTTGGACGGCTCTTACAGGAATGATCAACGTGAGGGCAGGCTGGGCGAAAGAAACCTTTAAACAATATCCAATCCCATCCAATGCAAATCATTATTATGGTCATAGACCAGCATAAGATAAAATAATAGTATCCTTTCAAATCATACATGTTACTTTCTATGGGCTTCCTTTTGCCTCAGGCTGTACATTTACTCAGTGTAAATTCAAATTGCTTTTAACTCCCAAATTAGGAAGCAAAGCAGAAATCGTGTGTGCTATTCCGTGTCTAGCAGTTATTGCAGAAAATTAAAACAGATGCAAGATGATGGATATGGAAAACAATGTTGCTGTGCATTTTCCACTTTGCCATTCCTTGTGTTACAATTGCCTAATTGTTCATAAGCTGCACAAAAGAAATGCCTTTTATTTTTTTCCCCCAGGCACTTAAAGATGACTTAAGTGTCACTTAGTCAATTGAGGGAACAAAGAAGTCAATTTATGGATCAGGTTATTCTCTCCCCCACCCAGGTTCTTTGAAATTATTTACTTTATTGGTTTAGTGAGTCTTGAAAGGTGAGGGATTGACAGGACTATACTGTAGAAATATTTCACCCATTCAGGTCACACACACACACACACACACACACCCCTTTGCTAAAACTGGGACTGGAGTAGTAAGACTTTGTCAGCCTCTCTCTGTGTTATTTAACTTTAAAGCTGTTTCTTTTTTGGAGGCGGGGAAAGAAATACAGGTGCCATTTCAGTCTATTTTATGCAAGCATTATAAACCAACAATTTATGAAACACATAGCAATTGCACCATATTTTGGAGTGGTGGAGGCAGATGGGGAGGTAATAGAACAATTGCAATAGCTATATGCTACCTCCAAGGTCAGAGGCAGTGTCCCTTTGAATATTAGTTGTTGGGCAACACAAACGGGAAAGGGCTATTGTCCTCATGTCCCACCAGCATCTGCTTGGTCACTGTGGAATACAGAATCCTAGACTAGATGGGCCTTTGATCTAATCCAGAACGGCTCTTATGGTCTTATGATGACAGAATTTCGATTTGAAGAGGAAGTAGTTTTAAGGTTCAGTTCTGCAGTTAATAATGAATTTGAACATCTGAGCTAGAGCTGCCCAGTAATTTCAAAAAGGGGCCATAGTTGAACATAGCAGCATAGTTTGCTTCAACTGTATGGGCCTAATAATCACACTTAACTCTGTGTTTGATCTTCTCCAGGATATGCAGATGCCACTACCTGCAGAAGATGAATTCATCTGGTGCAGTTTTTGCACTGGAGTGGCCTGATTTGACAGCCCTCAACTTGCTTGCAGATAGGAACACAACTTCCAATTGAATTATGCACATTGAAAAACATGCATTTTACATAAAAGTGTACAGTGGTACCTCGGGTTACATACGCTTCAGGTTACAGACTCTGCTAACCCAGAAATAGTGTTTCAGGTTAAGAACTTTGCTTCAGGATGAGAACAGAAATCGTGTTCTGGTGGCATGGCAGCAGCAGGAGGCCCCATTAGCTAAAGTGGTCCTTCAGGTTAAGAACAGTTTCAGGTTAAGTACGGACCTCCAGAACGAATTAAGTACTTAACCCAAGGTACCACTGTACATCTCATGTAAAAGTGCATTCATACAAAATGTTCACAGGAGAGGCATGAAGAGTGTGGAGAAGTTAGCACAGTCTCAGATTGCTTGGGAAAGACCTTGGAGATGGGGGACCTAGGCAGCTGCAGGGAGACAGGGACCATCTGTCTCAGCAACTGCTTCATGAGGGTAAGACTTTGTGGAGATGAGTTGCTGTGCTCATGAGGGCTGACACTCGTGCAAAGGTCCTCTTTTTGCTAATAAAGAACTATGGTAACTCCAGCTTGCTGGGTGTGATTTACTTCTGGCTCGCTCCTTCACTGACCTGTGTTGCCCCTGCAATTGATAACCATGAAGGCTATTGTATCCAAAGCTCTGCCGCTTAATCTCTAGCCAGTGTTTTGTTTCTTGTTTACAGTGATTAGAGAGGGTCATAGAAAGTTGGGTGTGGCTTTGAATGAGAGACAATATGAGGATGAGGGAAACTCCTCCACAGTTTGAATGTGTTTTAATTTTTTGCTATGCACGCATCCCTTGGGTCCACACTTCTATTCTGTCTTTGATCACCATGATTCCCTTCCACTTATTTCTCCCACGTATGTTTTTCTTCTTCATTATCATACATACATGGTAGGGTTGCCATATTTTGGAGAGCAAAAAAGAGGACACATTTGCTGAGTTCTACTTTTATTTATCGATCACCGTGATGACTCTACTCATGAAAAAGAGGATGTGTACTGGAAAAAGAGGACATATGGCAACCCTACCATGGGCAGATATAAGCTGCTTCTTCTGCCCCTGCAGTTTATAAAAAAGTGTGCTATGTCCTAAGGGTAGCTGCAGAAATTGCAATGAATTTCCACCAGTCAAATGAAAAAGTTCTTACTACTACTACTACTACTACATAGTACTACTTCCGTCAGGATGGCCATATGCCATCTGTAGGATCAGAGGCACTATGTCTCAATATCAGTCTCTGTTGCTCCCTTCTGGGGAGGAAAAAACATGATGCAGAGTTCCCAAAAAAATAGACCAAAGGCAATTGTACTTCATCCAGCAGAGCTTTACTGCTACGGAAGGCCAATAAGCATAATGGTCACAAATCCAGTACAATCAGGATTGGCACAGGGCATAAAAATCCAGTTGCAGTGCAGCACTTACAATAAAACTTACAATACTTATAATAAGACTAAACCTTAACACTATAGCATGATAATAATAATAATAATAATAATAATAATAATAATAATAATAATAATTTTTTATTTATATCCCGTCCTCCCCAGCCGAAGCCAGGCTCAGGGCGGCTAACAACAATAAAACAGTACAAAAGTACATACAGAACAGAACACCAAAACAGAGATAGAAAGAGAAAGTAAGTGAAACCCAGGCTCCTCCTGGCCTTACTGTTATAGTCAGCATGACCTTGACAGAAAGATAACAGAACCAGTTTAAACCAGCTGTACTCGGCTTCTCAGAAGGAATAACCCAAATGAGAACCTTCCAGAACACTCTTGAACCAAGCAGAACAGGAAAGATCCCAACACATCAGATCAATACTTTATGTGCTAAGAAATGCAAACTGACACTCTCTGGGGGATAACTGTAGGAGAGGGCTGTTGCTCTCATTTCTGGTGCGTGGGCTTCAAGGAGGCATCTGTTTGGCCACTTTGGGGGAACAGGGTGTTGGACTAGATAAAATTGTAGTCTGATTCAGTAGGGCTCTTCTGAGGTACTTGTGAATTGCTGCTTCCCCCTCCTTTATGAGGTTCCAGTACCATTTGAAGAGGTGAAGCATATTTTCTGGCTCTCTACCAGGTGAGGGAAAACAGCTTGACTGAAAGTCATTTGGAACAGAAAAGTGGCAGCAGTTGGAATGGTCAAACATTCCCTCCTACCACTTCTTCAATGCAAACACCCTTCCCAAAGTTGCTTTTTTTCTTGAATAGAAGTCATCCAGGTACACACAATTCTGTGAAGTGTTGCCAGATGCCAACAGATGGCAGTAGAAATAACTGGAAACTAGATGTGCAGGTTTTAAAAGTAGCAAAATAGAATATAGGTATCATAACACCATTATTGGCTCTCAGTAGGAAATTGTTTGCTGGTGCAATAATCTTTAAGCGACCATAAGACACAGCATTTGACTAATGATTGAGAAACGGGGCTATTAATGCTATTTGTGTATCCACAAACAGGAAAGGAGGAGCAAACCATGCACATATCAGTTTCTGAAATCTCCCAAAGTTTTCGATAACAGTGATCAGGTTTAATAATGGCTTACCCCTAATGGCGATCTTCGAATCAAAATCTGAATTTTGTATTGACTGGAATGGAAAAGGTAAGGCTAAGTCATAAGCAATTATCTAAAGGGGAGGAACACTTTGTGTCATCTTACATTTCTTGCCTATCAGAAAAGCAGTCGAGCTGGTACACCGCAGCATTCCAATTTGAAAACGTATCAAATGTTATTAACATCATGGGGCTACTAACAAGAACATATGCAAATATGGTCTGTCCCTGAACAAGACAGAATTTTTGGTGTAGCCTTCAAACGTAATCTATAAATAGTTTTTCCCCTCTCTAGAAAAGCCCTTTGAATGGGATGGGGGGGGGGGATGAAGCGACGTATCAGTGCAGAAGGCTAGGAACATCAAAGAAAATAAAGGCACGTCGGAAACAAAGCATTCTTTGCATCCAAATTAAGAAAGTCAAGACCTAAATCCCTCCTCGGCAGTCTCCCGCTGACACACCAGTTTTTAGGATCATTTTGCTTGAAAAGTCACCCTTAATAAAGGGTGGCATTTGCCTGTGGGTTTTGTTCCCACTGTACTTACACCAGCAGTTCTGTTGTAATTATGATTCTCCCCCCCCCCCCTACTTGATATGCTTAAGGACCTTGCTTACATAAATAGTTACAGAATAAATAACGTTGAACACACTTCTGACAGCACCTCTTGGAATGATGATAATTATAGATTACTGCACGGCAGGCAAATATCTGATAGGCCTAAAATGATATGATTAGATAAAGCTCCTTAAAACAGTAATTCATGTTAGACTTCTAATATTTTACTCTACTCCACATTGCTATTTCCGAGCTATGAATTTCAAGATTTATTTGTTACCATTCTCTCTCTCTCAGTCCCCCCCCCCTTCCTGCTGTACACAGTATTTGTGGTCTATGGCAACCAATCCCCTTGGGCTTTCTTTTGCCTTAATTTGCATAAACACAGGCATCATATGAATATTCAGTGAGTGGCTTTGCATTAAGTAAGTGCCCTTAATCAGCTTTTCAGTTCAGTTTTATTGGTTGCACCACAGTTATTTCATCCAGAAAATCTGAGGGCCCTACAAAGCTAAGCAGGTAAGGGTTGTAATTCTTTTTATGTATTTAATGAAAGAGTATTATCATTTGATTATATAGGTTCTGGAGAATGCTTAAAGATTGGTGGTTTGCTTTAGGTTTTGGTTTTCGTATGCATGGTTTTGGGTTTCTGCCCCCCCCCTTACTATCATTAACCCATGGCGGTCAGGTGGGCATACGCTTCAGAAATTTGCATAAACATCAACTCTCAATGAATAATTCATCAGGGTTATTTTAAACACTAGCTAGGCTTCTACTTTGGGTGGCTCTATAGCATCACAGTTTGATTGGCTGTATGGTGTTTTCATCACCAGCAGAATTCCTATAACATAAAAGCCGTTTCTTTTTTTCCTCTTTTTTTAAAAAAAGGAGAAGAAGGCTGGGTTGAACATATCAGGAGGGTGTGTGTGTTAAAATATGTGATTCTCTCTTTTTTGTTTTCACTCCCAAAGCAAATTGTACTGGGTTTTCCTGCCAGATATTTGTATATCTTGGTTGCTGCTTTTGTCTCTAAATGGAAAAAATGTACTACTATGTAGACAGTAGCTGCCATTTGCAGCCTTTCCCTGTATAGCTGATTGCAATGGCCACTACTGCTGCATTTGCCAGTAACTTGCATAAACATGAGCAACATGTAAATGAGATGCCATTGAACTCGTACAACATGGATTACCAAACACTGTGATCTTACATATTCTTTATTACTGCACTATATTCTTTATTACTGTACTTTATTATTAGAATTTTCAGTGTATGCCAATATGGGCTTGGCAGGGGGATGTATTTATTCACAGAACGAAGGGTGTTTTTGTTTGTTTTTATGAATGGCATTTAGAGAAAGAAATGGACCTTTTATTGCTTTGAAGATGGAATGGGTTAATGAAAGCCTAAGGGCCCTGAGAAATTAGAGGACAATGCATTTGTTAGGACTAAATACCATTTCCCATTTTACCTTATAGGCACTTGAGGTTAAGGGATTGTAGTGTTATGCTGTTTGTGTAAAATTAATCAGTTTAGAGCAGAGCATCACAGCACCAGGTGGTTAACAGAAAAGGTTCTGATCCAGAAGGATCACAAAAATGAGGATACCGGTGATAATCATTCAGATCTAAAGCAAGAAATAATAAAGAGCAGCCACTGTTTTGAATATAGCGTCGCATGCATTAAACGTACTCCACTCATTTAGCCATGAAACAGTACAAAATTGGTAGGTTGGATACATGTCATAAATCTTCTGGGTAAAAGCATGGCATTGATAGTGGGTTTGAACCAAAGACATGTTTTGTATTTAGGTGATAATTTAACACTGCTCCTTGCGGAAAAGGAGTACACATTGCAATTGCTTGGTATACCACAGTAATGTGATGCTGAGAATGCAGATGTGTGCAGATGTAGTGTGTTCTTTTATCTAGGAATCTCTAATGATGTGATGCTTAATTTGAATAGAGAAAGAGCTTTCCAGGTCTGATAATAACCATACTCATGAATCTAAGAGAAAAACAAATCCCAAGAGAGGAAATCAATTTGGTGGTGATTTTTTATTATTATTATTGATTTACTTATCTGGGGCAACTCTCTTTCTTTCTTAATTACACTTTCTTCGTTGTAATGGAATCAAAAGACATATTCCAAGACACGAACTGAATGGAGTTCCTCCATAACAAGGATATTTCAAAACATTTATTTAATTACCTGCTTGTCATGTCACCCCCCCCCCCCCGCCCCCGCTACAATTTCTCAGCACATGGAATTTTGAAAGGGAAACTGATGGAAATTTCAAAGGTTTAAAAGAGAACAATGAAAATCCCTTCTAAGATTACAGAAAATGAGAAAATGTTATATTTAAAGCAGAAGAATTGTTTAATTAAATATTGTCGGATTTAATAAACAACCATGTATTCAATACTCAACCATTAGATGTTTATAGCTGTAATAAACACCATGACATTTTAAATAGAGAGTGTGGCTATGGCAGTTTATATACGTGTATTACACACCAACATGTACATGTGCACTCTCTCTATAGCTGTTTTCAATATCAATAAAAATAAACTACAAAAATTATAAATGTTGTATGCAGGATTTTATATAATGTAAGCATTCAAACCTTTAAAAATAAAATCAAAGCAAATTAACACTTTGTTTCCACTTCAGTTTCTACATCAGCACCATAGTGCTTGGATTGACAAGTTAAATATGACCCATTAGACATCCAAATCTAATCAAATTACATGTACAGTATTTTTCTATGTTTCTTTAATGCTCCCTATGACTCTGAATCAATCCAAATTGTTCCAGCTACCTGTGGGACCTTGGCCTGACCAACGGCCCAGTCCTAAGGCTTGCTGCACCAGCAGGTAAATGGGAAAGATACTATACATCTTCATGTTGCAAGATAGTTTTGCAGGTAGGGAGACAGGTAAATATTTTAGGACGCGGATGCCAGCAACAGGAACAAAACATTCCACTTGGATCCTGTGAAATTTGTATCCAGCAACCTACAATGAAAATGTGATCACCCTAATTCAAGAACATTTTCCAAATCGAAATGGCAAAGTACAATGGGAATGCTTCTACAATTCACTCTAGAGTGTCAGTCGCAATATGGGAAGGTGATACCTTCTCAGAAGAAAGATTCTGAGCTTTCTTGTAAGTGCCCCATGTACAAGCCCTTTCCATTGCATGACTGAGCAAAGACAATGACTTTTGAGTGGGAGTACACCATTGGCTATAACACTATAATCTGAAATGTAGTTACTAAGGAATTTTGGGATGCATGGGATGCATCTGTCTTGGGAAACAGTGGGAGATTGTGCCTTCAAGAGTAAAGTCAAACCATTAGAGAGTTACAGCACCCACTGTGATACATGTTTTATTGAAGGAGAAAGAGATGAGGGCATCCAGTTACTGGGTTACATAGAGGGGCATCCATGCTACTGGAAAGTCATGGCATCTAAGGAAACATGAGCATGATTTCACTGTTAATTCACAGCGTGTGAAACAGTCTAGAATTCACACACGTTGATAAGGTTTGATGATTAATATTTTTGTCATGAGTTTAGGAGAATTTAGTGAGCTCAATATGCCCAAAGCACCTCCAGAATACACTAGATAATGTTTGTGGTAATAGTTCCTCAATAAACTGAAGTTGTAACTGTATTTCAATGTTAAATATTTGACTTTCACTAGGAGTTCGTTCTTTTTAATTTCATCCTGCACCTCATCACTAAGGTTTGGGGTAGGTAACAATAATGTAAACTAAATATACACACAAACACATGAACTGTAGTGGAGATCTGTCTTCATTTGGAGAAGGAAGAGAGGTCGGGATACAGAGTAGCTGTGGACCCAGCAGATGCCACAGCTGGAAGTTCAGTCAGCCTAGGAGCACAGAAACATCAGGTAGAGGGGAATGTTAAGAACCAAGACTAAGGTAGCCAATCCAGATGTTGGACTGAAGCTCCCATCAGCCTCAGTGAACATGGCCAATTGTCAGGGAATTCCTGTATGTGAAGCATCATCCATTCATTGCTTCAGTCATCTCGTAAGAAGACATCTTTTTGCCTAGTCTTTCTCTAAGCCATAAGACTGCTCTGAACGTCTGTCCTTGTCTGGTTTTATGGTACCATTTTAGTGAACCTCTGATTTTAGGATATCATTTTAGTGATTTTAGTGTTTTTATGTTGTATTTTAAAATTTTAAAATATTAAGTGGTTTAGAAAGTGATTGAAAAAATAACTAAACAAACAAACAAATGAATAAATAAATAAGCTAACTGAACACGGAAGGGCCTATGGGAGAATACATGATTGTAAATATAACGGGCTCGAGTCATTTAAGGTTGTATAGGTCGAAAGCAGAAATTTTGGAGGTTGGTTGGCAACATATGGGAGACAATATATCCCCCTTTTGGCAATACTTTTCCATTTGAGATGAATTAAATGCTTTTAGGCACCATATTTCATAATCAATGGGAATATTCATTTTTTGTTTCACAATATAATTACAGGGGGGAGGGGAAACCAAAGAAATAAGAAGAGTGCAATTAGCATTACTGTCTTGACATTAATAAGGCTCTTCCGACCTGCTTCTTCTTTTAAGCACAGCATTAAATAATAGGAGAATGAATGCCAGGCTTTATATATCTTAGGGAGAAAAGCATGGCCTTGACAGACAACTCTAAAACAGCTAGGCTTGGAACTCTCTGTCACAAGGCATGCTGCAAGATTTTTCACCATATAACTGAACTGGAATTGCAAATATGATGATGGATCTTCAAGAAAAAGAACACTTTATTCCATCTGATCTTAAAACCCTTCATAAAAGGAAGTGTTATTAAAACAATGATAAAATCTCAGAAAGGCAATTATATACTCACTTCGTTTTTTTGCATGGTGCTTCTGTGATACTGTAGGTCGTTAATGGCTATTGACTGAGATGGTTATTTCACTTTGTCTTTGAGTCTTATATGAAACCTTCCCCACCCCGCTACATAGTGCCCGTTATGGAAAAGAAAGTTCCTTGAGCACAAAGGTCTCTCATCCCAGACTCTGCCACACAGAGGTGCTGGCTCCAATAAATTTTACAATGAACAGGAGCTGCCCATTTTGTACATACATAGATTCTCCAGCCAAGACTACAGTGTCTGGCCAATACAGAAAGAACAAGGCTTGAATTTTCAGCATGAAAATGTTTTCTGCTGTTCAGATGTTCTTTATAGATCTCATGGGCAAGACTTCAAAGTTCCTGGAAAATTTTCACTTCCGAGTATCTTTAAACTAGCTCTGTTTCTATGCATGATGTGACTGTGAATGGCTGATAATCAAGCTGATCAAGGGATTTGGCCATATGCCCTGGGTGAGAATGAGAAACAGAAACAGACCGTTCCATAGTTCCCCTGCGGTTCGTCCTGTTGCAACCAAACACTTCACTTGTTTAGGGTGGTCCCACACATTGTTTTATTGATCTCCTATATTTGATAAGGCTTTCCATTTTACAGGTGGGTGGCCATTAAGGAAAATAGGAGTTTTACAAATTCAGATGATTAAGAGAAAACTGGAGGGGCAAATCTGTCAATTTTGGTTTCTCTCAGTTTCTCATTTTTCCATTCTTAAATACGGTTCTCCACATTTCCACATCGGTTTGCAATTTAATTTTTATAGAAGTTCACATTAAAATCCACCAGCATTTTAGTGGAAATTTATCCCAATATACACATTTTTGCAAAACAATTTTCCCCTATATAATGCACTATTTCGACTAATATGTGAATTTGGCAGAGATTTTTAAAGTCAAATTTGAAACTACTTATATTTTACTTAATGGTGGCTACTGAGTCTTTATGTGTACATTTTAGGTGTTTAATATGTCTGGATTACCAATGTTTTATGCATGGTTTCTCTCTCTCTCTCTCTTTTATGATTTTTATTGTCCAAATTATGCCAATAAAGGTTGAATGAATGAATGAATGTGAATTTTTACCCCACCGTATGCATTTTTGTACCCTTTGCTGGAGAACTGCCCTGAAAAATTAAGAGAAATGGGAATTTTGAAGGATGACTGTCTCAGGTTGTGCATTGTTTTGGAAAGTGTGAATTACACGAGTTCACCTATAAATGTGAACTGAACCAAAATTCTCCCTCAACCATACATGTGGGTGGAACGTGATGTACAATATATACACATAACAAAAAACCAACCAACCCCCAAATAACCCCAAAACCCATTGAAAAGAAATAAATACTATGTTGGCCCAAAGTTCTTGCATCCTGCTTAGTATGGCACATTTTAGGGTTTCTATAGGTTTAAGCACAACCTCAATAGTTGTCATGGACTTGAGTGAAGAATGTGTCAGTACTGAGGCCCCAACTACTTACCACTTGTGTTTTCCTGAAGATGTTTATGTTGCGCCAAAGCCCAAGAAAACAAGGCCTTATGTTTTCAGAATAATACTAGTGACCCAAGACAAGTTAACTAACACAAGCATGCCACCAGGGTGCTTGAAATAAAACAATGCTATGGAATATGTGAAATTTGGGTGAATTTTATTCTCCTTTTCCTCCCATGAAAGGGGGGGAAATACTGACATGTAGCAAGTATTCTCAAACCATTAACACACCATTTTATTCTTCCATAATGCATTTGTAGTCATTTAATTTTCTGCAAAAAAAATTCCCTATTTTCTTCTGACAGCATCAAAAATCTGAGTACTTTTGGAGACATTTTTCTGCAAACTGCTGATAATCAGGATTGGAAATGAAAATGCTGACAGATTATTAACAATAGAAAAATAGCTGTAATGGGGTGGGGGGCATTTTACCATAATGAATGAATTGTTAGCATATCCAGACTTTCATAGCTGATCAGACTCATATAATTTCAGTTTCTCTAAATACCAACAGTTCAAATTATTATTAGAGCTTTTCTTCTCACAAGCAGAGCAGGTCTTATTAAAAAATGTTTCAACTTAGTATTGGCACAATTCTGCAAGAACAAAAGATATGCAGAATGGTTCCATCTCACAGATTGTTATATATATGTGTGTGATACACTTGCTTTCTACCAAGGGAAAAGATAAAATGCTTTAAAAACTTTAAAACAGCATTACAATTATTGCCTATTTATGTATATTTTAAAAGCTTTATAAAATAGGATATACGTTGGTAGAATTTGATTTTCTTATATATATAAAAAAACACAACTGTGATTTTCCATGAGGCATTTAAAACTTTTTTTTAAAAAAAAAATCATGTTGAAATACCTACTTTTTATTGATAATTTATGTAGCAACTTTCTGTTTTGTATTGCACTTTGCAGCCTTTGTTCTGTTATTGATCCACATAAGAAACTCTGTTCCCATTTGAAAGATTGATACTTGTTAATGGGCCACACTTCAAACCCAGCCTGACCATTTCTAGTCCTCCTCTCTGCCTCTGGACAATTCTGATTCTTATGCAGACTAAATAAAAACATAGTGTTTTATCATCAATAATTATTGATTGGGTGGTAGGGTACTTCAAAATCCCCAAAATGGGTTCCCCCTTGTTGTGGTGCTTTGGGTATGTCATTTTAGTTCTTGCTTCTGTTGTTTCCATGAGCAAATAAACATACTGTTGGCACCAATCATGTCTCACAGTTTGACACACATCTTGGGCTCTCTTACATGTGGCACAGGGCGTGAAGGAACTGTATGCAGTCCTTTACGTTCTCTGATGTATCTAAAGCAAAAGATAGGGAGACGACTAGGCAAAGTTCTTTCTGCATGATCCCTATTGAGATCTGTGTGGTGTAGTGGTTAAGAGCGGTAGACTCGTAATCTGGTGAACTGGGTTCACATCTCCGCTGGGTGACCTTGGGCTAGTCACACTTCGCTGAAGTCTCTCAGCCCCACTCACCTCACAGAGTGTTTGTTATGGGAGAGGAAGGGAAAGGAGAATGTTGGCCGCTTTGAGACTCCTTCAGGTAGTGATAAAGCGGGATATCAAATCCAAACTCTTCTTCTTCTGTGACAACTTTGCCCATACCTGGAAATCCTAGGAACCGCTGCATATTGTGGGGAGAGTAAGACACAGTGGAAACAAAGCGAATTTCAGAGTGGCCTATGATTGTGTTTTTGAATGGGATTTTGACAGCACTTGTCGATTTCCTGTTGGCAGACGGCATCTCAGCTGTACAATGTCATTGTTGCAATTTTGTTGTTGCTGTTTCAGCAGAGATGGTCATTAGAACAATGGGTGACAGTAAAGAACATTAAACTCAACATGATTTTTTGAGCTCCAAGCCACTTGAATTAGTGATTTCCAAAGCCCTAGTGCCGTGAGTTCCAAATAGTGAGGTAGATTTTCACTGGTTGGCTGTAGGCACCTTAGAAGTGGGCTTCAATGTGCTAGTTTGGGCAATGAAACCAAATTCCTATGAGAGGGTGGGCCTTAGCCCTGCCATCAGTTTTCCTTGTTAGATAGGACAGCCACATTTTAAGCTGGGGCATTTATTTATTTTTTGGCGGGGAGGCACATAGTGCCAGCCAACTTCCCCCACAACCCACTGGTGGCGAAGATGTGAGGGCCAGGCTGAGGGAAGGGGAAGGCAGTGACCTTCCTCTTTACTATTCCTCCATGCAGAGTGCTAATGGGCTATGTAAAAGACAAATTAACAGAAAATCTAGCTAGAACACCAGGCATGAAATTTTTTTGTTTCAGAAGAGGGGAAAAAAGATGTTAACAATGCAGTGAACATGAGGATATCAAAAGGCATAAAACAAACAAAATTGTTTATGCTGTAACTAAGAAGTTAAAAACTAGTGTGGAGCTCATTTCCCCAAAAGTTCAGGTTTAACCTTGTATCACAACAACACCAATACAAAAATAAATAAACTAACAAGCAATAAATAAAATGCAGAGAAAAAGAACATTATTATTATTATTATTAATCAAATTTTGATACTGCCTTTAATCCAAAATCACAGGGTGGTTTACAATATACAAAACAAATATATACCATAATAACAAACAAAGGCAATACCCTGCTCCACACAAAATAATATATTGTTTAATGAGCCAAACGCCTGGGAGAAGAGTACAGTAGTCATACCTCAGGTTGAAGTAGCTTCAGGTTGAGCGTTTTTGGGTTGCGCTCCTTGGTGACCCGGAAGTAATTGAATGTGTTACTTCCCCGTTTCGGCGCTCACGCATGCACAGATGCTCAAAATGACATCATGTGCATGTGCGGAAGCAGCAAATCACGACCCACGCACGGGCAGATGCGGGTTGCATTCGCTTCAGGATGCAAACGGGGCTCCGGAATGGATCCCGTTTGCATCTAGAGGTACCACTGTAATGTTTTTTATAATAATAATAATAATAATAATAATAATAATAATAATAATAATACTTGTTTATTTATACCCTGCCTATCTGGCTGGGTTTCCCCATCCACTCTGGGAGATTCCCTATCAAATATTAAAAACACAATACAGCATTAAATATTAAAAACTTCCCTAAACAGGGCTACCTTCAGATGTCTTCTAAAAGTCAGGTAGTTGTTTATTTCCTTGACATTTGATGGGAGGGCATTCCACAGAGCGGGTGCCACTACCGAGAAGGCCCTCTGCGTTGTTCCCTGTAGCCTCACTTCTCGCAGAGAGGGAACCGCCAGAAGGCCCTTGGCGCTGGACCTCAATGTCTGGGCTGAATGATGAGAATGGAGACGCTCCTTCAGGTATACAGGACCGAGGCTGTATATGTAAAGATATGTAACAAAGGCACCAGGTGAGCCTCCTTGGAGAGAGGATTCCACAAGCGGGAAGCCACTTGTGCAATCACCCATTCTTGTGTTGCCACCCTCCGGACTTCGTGATGGAGGCACATAAAGAGGGACCTTCAATGATGAGCACAATGCAACCATGGTCAAGCATTTAGGGAGAATAATAGGCATAACAATTGATGTTGAAGTCAGTGAAATTGAGCCCTTAATTGCACAACAGACTTCCTTTCCTAAACTAATAAAGATGCTTGATAATCATGGGGAAAATTTTCTTTTTAAATACTTTTTTATTAAATATTTTTTTGGTTTACAAAAGTAAATGTCTTGTTTCTTCTTCCAGGTTGTACAGTCTTTCCTACAGATCAGTTACATTTGTTATGATACATTAGTGTCGAGTACATTATAAGGTCAGGAATCGGGGGGGGGGGGTGAGAGGAGGAGTGGTGAAATTTAATTTTTTTACAGCGTATGTGTGGGGTTTTGTGTCAGCGTCAACTGGATAGGTTCTCTTTCTAGTCCCTTGTTACATTTCCTTGGTTGTGAGAGGGATTGGGGGCCCAGGGTGTGGTTGGTTGTCTATGGTCGGCTGCAGTGGGGTTTATTTGCATTTGTGAGGAAGGGAAGAGCTTGCTGGATGAGGTACCGAATGGTAGTTTCACAAGACACCTTTTCAGAGAGAGAAAAAACGTGTAGCACCTAAGAATCATACCTTAGGACAGTTGCGGTTTTGCATTTTTTCTAGAATCAATGTACAATTGTATCAAAGTTAAGGTTAGTTTCCCTTCTTTTTCAAATGCACAAAAAAGCCAAAATTTGCTAAATGTGATTTCAGACAGTAAAGGGTAGCTTAGGATAAGCATCGCCCCCCCCAGTGCAAAATAGCATTTTCTAGTGCAGTCAATTTAGATAGGGAAGTCCTGTGTCCTACTTTGCAGAGGACAGTCCTCTGTTTGAAGCATCCTGTTTTTGAAGGGCTATCTGGTCCAGGTCTGATTTAAAGACAATGAATCATAAGAAAGGACAGCAAGGACCTTGAAGTTGCCCAATAGCAGTGAACCCCTGGACTGCAGATGTGGCAGGCACATATATGGCCTACTCAAAGGCATCTCCACTATAGAGGTTTGTATCATATTTATTTATAGAGGAGTATTACATAGTTCAGCTGGTGTGGACCATGAGTCCATTAGTGCTTCAGATATTTTAAAGTATCTTACCCATATATGCTTGGCAGTGACCCTTTTTATGTAGGTCGTAATATTGTTGAGTGTGAGTGGTTTCTGTTTGAGTGGTTGACAGAGGTAATATTTGAAGTAATGAATGGTTGTAGCAGTTGTGTAGATGGGAATGAGTGAGATTGGGTGAGTGATTGTATGTATGCGTGTTGATTGCAATTTTATATTATAGCACCTTGTTCTCTTCTCTCTCTCTCTTTCTTTTGGTAATCCATTTCCTTTTCTTTGGCAATGTATAAGTGCCTGTACTACCATCAAGAAAACACAGATGTTATGCATGTCTGTTGCAAAATATGGTCATTGTTAACTGACAAAGCAGACTGCAAATGTTCACAGGAACAGGAAAACACACCCCCATCAGATCATTAAAATTAAGCAGCCACACGTCCAGAAAATTAAAAATGGCTGTTTCCGACATTTTATGCCACATTAACCATGTTTTTAAGTGTTAAGAGACAGAAAAAATGCAGGAAGAGACCTGGAACATCCATTCCCCCTCCCTCTCCTTCTCTCCCTCTCTTTCATACACACACACACACACACACACACACACACACACACACCCCCTTTGGAGGAACATGATTTCGATTGGGATGAAGGCAAAAATCCCTAAGAATGGAGAAAGTAATACCACCTTGATGTGTACGGCACAATAGGCTATGTTGGAGCTTTTCATAAATGTCATTATTTCCGGGATTTGTGCATAAAATTACCCTGCAGGGCTTTCCAAATGTACCCTGATGTGTCTTTACATGATTACAGATGTATATGACATGATGGGGCATGAAATGAATAAATATGGAGTCATTTAAATCACATAATTAGCTATTCTCTTTACAGCTGTTTAGATCTGTCTAATTTGTCGGCAAGAGTATTTCCAGGCCGTTCCTCCACCTCCACAAATTAAGGGAAATGCCAATAAGATCTCTTTGTGTTTTCTGTGTTTATTGTGTGCACTTTAATCGCTTTTTAAATAACTGCAAAGAAGCAGTCTTCTTCTATATCTTAAACAAGACCCAAACAAAAATAACTGGGGGAAACAAAGAGACTAGAATGGTATGTAGCTATACGATGCTTCATTTTACTGTGCATTTGGAAGGGACTGTGTGGATTCTGATATATTTTGGAAGGTTTATGGGCGGCTTAAGTCATTGGCAGGCAACCTATTCAGTATGAAGAACAATGCAAAAATAAATAGAAGACCGATGAGACAATGCAAAAATAAATGGAGGGCAATGCAGAGACAAATACTCATTTTTCTCTAGTTGTTTTAAAGTCATTGACAGTCAACCTGTTCAGCATGCAGGACAATGGGGGAGAAAAGAGCTAGAGGACCATGGATAGTCCAGTTCAGCATTCTTATCCTACCCCTTTCTGTATTGTTTTAGTGTAAGCAGAAAGCGGCACAATGGCACTCAGGGGAAAAATAATTCCATGCTATGCTGTTTGGCATCACAACCTATACTAGGTGAATTGATCTGGTTCCACAGCCATTCAAATAGCACACAGACCCTGAGCCACTCCCATCCCTCCTCTATGCATTCATTTGTATGGCAATAGCTATGAAGAGCAACTTTGAAGGAAAAAACGTTGACTTTTTCCTTCAAAATATTCATGACTGGTGACCAGTTTTTCTTTGAGACTCTGTCTTGCCATGTGATCTCCAAAATCTTCCTGATGCAGTACATGTGGAAGGCGCTGAGGTGTCGCTGCTGACGTTTCTAAGTTGCCCACATCTCACTACCTGGTGACCTCCATCTTGGTATTGGTTGTTAGCATTCTCCCATTCCCTTTGGGAAAGGTGAGCCATTGCCATAGCTGCCTTGCCAGTACACCTGGCCAGCTCAGCACTGATGGAGAAGCTGATGGTTATGAGGGAACACAGGTGGACAAAATTGTCTACCACCTCAAATATCTCAAATATGTGGTCACCAATGCTGGTGCATGGAGTGCTGGCGATGTCTTGACCCAGCATACTGGTCTTTGACAGACTGGTGGTAAGGCCAAACTCCTTATGATGTGGAGTTTGTAATCTCCCCCACTTCCGCACACCACATCTATGATGGCCATTTCTGGAAGCAGTGATCCTCACAGTGTGATGGCATCACATAATATTGGGCATCTTAATACATGTTGCCTCACTGTGCATGAACTCACCATAAGAAACTGGGAGGGACTTTATATATAGAACAGTTTTATTCTTCTCATGTGACATAAGGCATATTCAGGACAATGTGATTTGTGCCACTATAGTGCTTCAATGTGATGTGGGACATCAGTGGGTATATTTTAATAATATAAAGTGTCTAAGTGGTGAAAGTGCCACACAAGCAGGCAGAAGGAAAGAGCCATGAAATAAAATTCTTGTTATTTTAACGTTTAAAGGGTTGTGAGTGCCTTCCTGTGCTTATTAAGTATAAACCAGAATCTATGGTGGACTCAAAGGAATGTGGATTGCACCTCATGTTCTCTACCTGCTTTTTGTAGACATCCAGGCTAAACAGAAGAACAGTGTGGGATTGCAATACACTTATATTAAACGTAAAAACAAAAAACAAAAAGTATGGTGTCATGAGAGTGACCAGAAAATAATCCTATTGTAAACAATATCACTCATTATTTCCCCCACAATTTGTATAGGAAGCTGCATGCGAAATAATAATGTGCAGGAGAGGTGAGGCTAAAGCTGTGAAAATAAAAGTAATCGCTATTTACTACTGGGAATAATGTTCATGTAAGTGGAAGCCATCCAGGACTATTGAGTTGGTCATCCCTTAATGTTTCCACATGCTTTTGTTGAAATATCATTCCATGTGGATAAACTCATCTTTAAAGAAAAAAGAAAAAAAAAAAACCATACACATACAACTCCTGAAATAGGCTGGCAGCCTTGAACAGTGTCATATTTGAAATAGGATGCCATACCTTTCGTGTGAGTTATCTCAATATCATCAGAAATGTAGACATTCAGAGGGAGAGCAGCATATCTGGAAATTGACAGGTTTGTGGATGAGTTGAAAGCAGAAGCAGGATATATTAAATATACGTGTGCAAGAGAGAAAAGCACAGTAATGCAGAGAACCCAACAATTAAGGGTGTTGTCAATAGAGTCTGACAGTAGGCTAGCACAGAGAGCTAGAGTATTTCAAATACAGATGCTATCATGCTGGAAGGGTAAACACTCATCTCTAGTAAGTGCCTCATCAGATTTGACTTATCTTACCTTGGTTCCTGAAGTCAATGGAGTCGGGTGTTAAATGAATAAGAGGAAATTAATTTGGCAGTGGCATCAGCAAGCCATGTCGTAGCCTTTAAATGGTGACCATACATTTCTGTGGCTGTTAAAAGTAGTAGCTTATTTCCTTGGTCAGGATGATCTTTGGAAAAGGGAGTTTGAAGCAAAGTAAAATGCTTAATGCCCTGGGTTTTTTTCCTCCCCCTTAAAAAAAAAATTAAACCCTTTGCTCTGAGCTGTTCTAGTTATCTCCTCAAAAAGAATGTATAAACCAGAAGGGAAAAATCAGTTTAAGTAATATTCAGCTTTGGATGCTAATTACTTCCTGTCTGTTAAGTGTAGAATCCGCCTCTGGCAGGGCCAAGGAACATTGGTTGCCTGAAGGCATGCACGATGACACCTTTCATAATCCATCTAGCCAATTGAGTAATGACATGGGATACCGTTCCCTGCTAACCCCAGCAGGTAATCAGCTTCTTGCCTAATGCATTTGGTCTAAACTCCCTTGTATCATTCTACTCACCCACATAAGAGCAAATGTTAAAAGCTTATAAAATTATATCCAGTTCTTTGAAAGTCCCGCTGAATTTTTTTTTCAATGACCTCTTGCAGCCTGACTGTAACAAATTGCAAATTCCACAGTTTGGCTTTAGTATGTTGGGCTGCATGGATTCCGCCTCCACCCCAATTTACTCATTTTCCCCTCTTTCTTTTTCTAAATCAGTAGAAAGAAAATAAAAAAGGGAGTTTGGACACCAGTGTCTTTATCTCTTTTTTCAAATTTTACCTGTCCCAGGTATATCCTCTCTTCCTTGTCAATAAGTCTTCTTTCATTACAAGCAGAACCATAATTAATCTTATTATTACTTTTTCCCATGAGCCCTTGCTACTGTGGTCAGGGTCGACGTTCCTGAAACCAAAGCTTACAATACATCTGTTAAAAAAAACCTTACCTCAGGATAAGTTCAGCTACAGTGAGCTGTAGGCAGTCTCTTTGCCAATGGATAATTTTAATATACCCAAGGTTTTCTGCCTTTCATTTCTTCTCTTTTACAAAGCTTCTCTTTTACAAAAGAGAAAGCTCTGTAATTTTGACTCAGTTCTGTGCATGATATATATGGCATTCACTTCTTCTGTGACATTTCTTTATTGACATAATTATCTTACATTGACAGCTAATAAAACTTAAACTCAAATAAAACCTTAAGCCTAGGAATCCTTAATTTTTTAAAATAAAAAACCACCATAGTTTAAGATTTTACTCAGTCACTTGTTGGTATTTTAAAAACAGAACTAACACCATTATGGAGAAAGGTTTGTATTGTGGTCTGTGTCTGCTGAGGTAGTCTAAGCAACTGTGAAGACCACATTGTCCGAACATGGAAAGCAAAAAAGCCAGAATGAAGAGTGTCTCCTAGTTTATCTGTCACATGCAGAGATTTGGGTGCTACCATAAAAATATTGACCAATGCGAAGTGTTGGGATCTTATGACCACTTTGCTGAGTGCAGGGATGGGGGGGGGAGAGAATGGTGGGCAGCAGGGGCAGCCCCCCAATTTTTTTTTTCAAGTTGGTGTTTATGGGCCCCACAATCAATAGGGCCCTATTGGAGGTGCCACCACTGGGGGTTGCCCTGGCCTGGTGGCAATGATATGTGACAAGGCCATATTGGTGGTGGCTCCCTGTCTGTGGCATGTCCTCCCTAGTGAGGTGTGTCAAGTCTCCCACAATTAACTTTTAGGAAAAAATTAAAAACATTCTCTTCATGCAGGTATTTAGTGGCTGGAACATCTGTTCCTGACAGTACTAAAATGGTAGTTTTTAGAGTAGGTAATTTCTTTTAGGCATTTGGAATATTTTTTTGAAGTTTGGTGTCACTGTTTTTGGAAGTTTTAAATGGATAGTTTTCGTGCTGATGTATTTACCATGCTGGGCTCCTTTTGAAGGGTGGGATATAAATCTAAATAACAACAGCCGCAGCAGTTTACTAGACCAGAATACCAGTGTTGCATTTATGATAAACTGTTAAAGGGCAATTAAAGTATAATTACTTTTATATAGACATACTGAGAGACAGGCACAATCGCATGTCTATCTGTCTATCTATACATATCTCAAGGTGTCATGATTTCATTTGATATATTAGACACCTCAATCCAAACCCTCATCTCCTGTGTGCACAAGAAAATCCCAGTGCACACACAGAGAGAGTTCTGAACAAGCAGAAGACTTTCACTGTGGAAAGCTTGGAATTTACAGTGAGAGTATTCATGTCAATTTGCAATCTGCTCTCCACACACCTTTTCCAGGAAGCTAGATCATACCCAGAGTGACTTGAAATTCACATCTTACAGTTCAGTCTAAAAAAACTGTATTGGACAAATACATGCTTTATAGTGCTATATTGGCCAATACAATTCAATGAGACTTACTTCAAGGACGTAGATTTAAGCCAAAATATGTCTTATGACCACCCTGTGTAAAATCACACACTGTGACATTAGAAACACCATTGAAAGGACATTAGGATTTTAGGTTCCTACAACATTATAAAGCAGAAAATCTGTTTCATGGTGAAGAGACTTTCACATCTAAATTAATATCTTTTGCCCCAAAACCACAGTGGTGAAAGTAAAAGTTAAGACTGTAATTATCTGATTTACAGATAGACTATTATATGTAGATTTTATGTGCTGCAAAGGTTTAAGGGATTTTTCTTTCTTTTCTATATTTTTTATTTGATTTCCAAAAATATAAACATAGAACAAAAAACAATACAAAATCCAAATGTTTTAAGGGATTTTTCAAGACATGTTGACAGGCTATATACTTTGATGCATTGTATCCAACTGTGTCTCTTCTCTGAAAAAAGGCCCATTGATTCAGCATTGGCTCCTGTGAATGGACAGGAAGGGAGATAATTTTTACATTATAGTATTTTACCTTTGTCTTAAAGCACCCCACACCAACTTGCATGGTGTTCCAAAGATTCTTCAGCCTTGTGGAGCATATCTGGAGAGCAAGGGCTCCACTAGATTCAGTGAAAATGGCTTCCCCTCATTTCTGCTCACACAGAACTCCTCTGGATTGAAAAAATATTTTGGTTGGCAGAGGTGCACAGTTGGATACAATCCAAAACTACTACTGTTGCTGATGCTAACTGCTGTTAGTGCGATCAATTAAAAAAGGGTGAATTGTTTTATTTATTTTGCAAGCAAGTAATTAAACTATTTTTACCACAAAAACCTCAGGCAGGCACCATATTAGTAGAGTGATTAGTAGAGAGGCCGCTCGCCAATTTCGCAGAGGGAGACAGTTGGGGCCCCTCGCACCCCGCCTGCATGCCCGGCAGCCAGAACACATTCACTCACTGGAGGTTGGTGGGGAATTCCTATACAGTCAGTGGGATTGAAGAGCTGGCTTCCCGCCAAAGAGGGCAGCTTCAAATGGGCCAATCAGAGGCCCCTCTTGGAGGACAGTTCCTTGCTGATTGGCTGGGCATTGGCTGCTGCCCTGCCTGGCATGGCAGCACCATATTAGTACAGTCGTTCTGCTCTCTTTCACATACAAGAGAGAATGCTTCTTCTAAGATGACTGTGACTCATAAAAGCAAAATATTTTTAGATCTAGACTTCACTGCTCCATGACAATCAAGTCTGGAGTCCCCACCCACCCTCTGCCCAGCTATTCTATGGGACAGTATGCTGTGGGTGATGTAACATGAAGCAGTGGGACAGGAGCAGCCCAGGGAGCACACCTTGCACACTTCTGAACAAGAAATTGGAAAAAAGGCATGCTTCTTGGAGGTTGTGGCTATGGACCAGAGAATATGCAAATTTCTCAGAGAATGTAAAACTGTCAGCAGAGAGATACACATTCCCCAAGACCCTTTGGAAATTATGTATATTGATTGGGAAATATGCCTAGGTCCCTCTTCATGGAAAGATTATATGGACATACTTTAAGAAGCCCAGTGAATGTGCACAATGGCTCAACTTGCATTCCTCTTAATATATACATAATGAGCAAATATAATAGCTTTGAGGTGCCCCATAGGAAGCAATCCATAAATGGAATAAATAAATAAACTTCAATACTTTTCCTACAGATTTTTTTAAAAAACAGATTAACAACAACAACAATTTATTTATTTCATGTTTTAACCATGTATCATATGCAGTGTTGCACAATATCCTCTAAATAATGTTCTAGTATTTATGAGTGTAGGCTACCTTTTTGTTTCATTTTGATTATGGCTAAATCAACAGAAATTTTCAAAATGGATAGATACCTTCCTGGGCTGAAATTTTGATTTTCTGCTAATCATGAGTTTCCACTGTCAAGGTAAAATATTCTAGAAGCCCCAATGACACAAATGATAATATAGCATTTCCGTTCATATATTATCTCTTAGCATAAGAAAATTATAATCTAGAAAATAATTCCGTGTGGCATGACTTCACCATACTCTGTTTAAAGGTGACTCGTGTGATGTTTTAAAATCCTACTGTAGCAATACTTTCTGGTGTGATATCAGGACCTCACTTATTTCTTTAAAATAATTTAAAATAATGTGTTGGTGTTTATTTAAATCCTGTTTTCAACTTTCACACAATAAGCAATACTTCCTATTATACAAATAGAGCACAAGTTGGATAACCGTAATGCTTGCTATTATTACAATGGTGTAGCCTAGTGTTTTGTCTGTGGACCTTCAACTGTATTGCATTAACACTTTTTTGTGCTTTTAATCTCTTGTTACTGCAAAGAAGCTCAGCAATGAGTAGAAAACACAATATGCCAACATTTTCATATCCCATTGATTCTAATTTTAGCTAAGTAGCATTGCAGTTTAATGCAGAACTGGAAAACAAATCCTCCAGGGTGAAAAGAACAATGTATAACTACTGAGCATTGTAAATAAACAGATGGCAAGGGAACCAACAGATCATGTAGAGTGGGGATGGGAAGCCTGTGGTCCCCCAGATGTTAATGGACTCCAAATTCCATCAACCACAGCCAGCATTGTCAGGGAAGATGGGTGTTGCAGTCCCTGAACATCTGGGTGGCAAAGCGTTCCTCATCCTTTACCTAGAGGAACTTGGTATGGTTGCACACATATTGAGCATCTGTGATGGGACTTTGAGCTGCAATTGATTGTACTCTTGTATGGCTGCCTTGTGGTTAAAGCCAGTGTTGGTTTTTCTTCCCCCACAAATGTTAAAAGTGTGGCATTTACTGTAACAAGCTCATGGTGAGTGCTAGCACCTTTTTCCTTAAAAAAAATGCACTGGTAGAAGTCTCTTCTTTTTCTTGTTAGTCTCCTTAAACTGCTCAAGGAAATCGGGTCCTCCCTTAAAGAGGGCACATATTGCGGTGAGACCTGGAAAACCGACACCCTGTGTTGTGGGTGAGTACGATTGGTCAGCCACAACACCTGATTGGTAGGTCCCTCGAAGCTGGGTACAATCTGGCCAATGAGACGCAGTCCAAACAGTTCGAGGGACCTATTTATGCCCATGCATGTGACCCAGAGCTTCTTCTTTCGGTGTGTGCATACGGAACACCTACCCACCTCTCCCTACTTTTAAGGGCTTTGCGCTTGACCTTGCTATGCCATTGTGTGTCATCTGTCGTTGGGACAGGGGCACGGCAGGAATTTTCCCCACTTGGCTGATTGGCTGGTGCCACTTGGGTTTCACCTGCCACGTAGCAAATCGTCACAACTTGTAAGGTTGAGGATAGGCTCTGGTTCAGGTGATAGGGATGGGGAAATGCTCTCGCCATCCCTATGTGAAGGGTATTCCATTAAAAGAATCCAGGGGCTAGATGGTTTGGTCAACCCCTGAGAGGGGGTTGTGCCTGTGCCTGAGTCCAGGAGGACATTTGGGTGGTGGAGTTAGCCCATTTCCGGCTTTCCGCTTATCCAGGTGTTCACCCTCGGCTGACCTATGCTGGAACCCTGGGTCAGCGCTACCTGCATGGCAGGGAACTAGTCGAACCAGAGCCTATGCAACCAGTCACTTTCTGTAATCAATAAAGTTGTGACCTAAATTCTGCCAAAAACCAAACCAAAATTTTGAGTCAAGTGTGAATTTATTTAGGGGGGGAGGTTTCTGGGTCTGAACACGCAAATAAATAATGGCATAAAATATTACTCAATGAGAACTATAACTATCTACAGCAAAATAATATGTTAATGTAGTGGTGCATGAAGGCCTCCTCCTTTTAGCACAAATTTGCATAGATTGGCATGAGAAATAACATTAGCTCAGTCCCAAATGTCACACCAAGTTTGCCGGTATTACTATTCTGGATGGAGTTGAAGAAATGTGGCTGTGGCAGGACCCCTGATGGAACTCGTCCCAGTAGTATGGCCACTTGAGCCATTCAGCAAGTTATCGGCTCCTGAACTGATTCCTCATGCAAAATGAGTAATTGTAAAGCACCTATTGTACGACGGACCCAGCTCTTTTCAACCTCTCTGTGTAATGATTGCAACAGTTGAAGTGCTATGAATAAAAATAAATAAATAAATAAATACACACACTTCCCAATGAAATAACTTTTCTGAGGAACTAGCCAGTTAAGCCTGAGCTCCGGAGCAGATTGAAACAGATATAAGGAAGGCAAACTTTCTATTGGAATTTTACTTCCAATAAAATTAATGGAATTTCCCTTCCGAGGTATACAAAAGACAGAACGAAGCTGAGGAAAGAAGTGAAATATTTGGAATGGAGGAAATGCTGTGGTTAATGATGAACAGAAGATTGGGGGCATGGTGGAGAATTAGTTTTGAAAGGAAATGAGGAGAGACTAATAATAATAAAGGATGAGCCAAAATCTCCTTCAGTTCTTTCCCCAGTTTCTGGGGAAAAAATGGGAGGGAGCAGAAGAGATTGCAGTTTACCTTACTTGGTCCCACAGGAAGTGCAACTAGTGGGAAGCCATGGAGAGAGACTGGCCCTGCTTCCTACTGGCCACACTACCTGAAATGCTCTGGGGAAGATGCAGTATAAACCTTCCAAGGCTGGTAGGAAGCTGTGGAGAGAGGCTTGCCCAACTTTGGGTGGTGCAGGGCTTTTTTTAAGTTTAAAAAAGCAAGGAAGGTCCTTAGCCACTCATAATATTTATTTATTCATTCTTTATCACCTTTACAACCAACTTTCCTTCCAAGGAGCTCAAGGTGGCATACACAGTTCTCTTCCTCCCCATTTCATTTTCACCACAACCCTATGAGGCAATTTAGGCTGAGAAGGCCCAATATAACTCACTGAGCTTCACGGCTGTGTGAGGATTTGAACCCTGATCCACTGGTGGAGGAAGAGGAGTGCAGTGCCCCCAGCAGCGCTATCCCCAGAGTGCCATTGCGGCTGCCCCTCCCCCACGCTGGGCACCCCACCCCCACAGGCGGTGAACCACACCCCTAGGACGAGTGCCATGAAGCTCCACCACTGCCCTGGTCTCCCCAGTTTCTGGTTCAACACTCTTACACCCAGAGCTGCCATACGTCTGGATTTTCCTGAAAACCACCGGCATTTTAAAGGCAGAATTGACGTCCGGGGGGAATTTCTGAAAGGCAGTGCTATGTCCTGGAGTCGATACCCAAGTCGATTGAAAACATGTTTTTTCAAGTGCTCAAGTGGGGACTTTTCGGGATGTCCTGGTTTTTACTTTTTGAAATATGGCAACCCTAATTACACTACACAGGCTAAAGTTAAGTAAGGTAATTTCTTCACCCTCTCCCCCTACTTAAAGCATTAGGTTTCATCTCACTGCCACCCACCCTATGAGGTGTTTAAAAAGTTGACACAGCTCCATCTCTTGTTAAAGGCTATGATAGCATCCACTAATACAGTCTAAAATAATTGAAAATAAAAGGCAATATCTGTATTTTTAATAAAGCAAAGAAATGCTTTATTGTATAAATGCATTATTATGAATAACAATAACAACAAAACACAAAATTTTGAGAGGTGATTCAGAGAAGCAAGCTCTAATTCTGTGTCATTTTCATTGTCTGCTTGTTTTTTACATAGCATTAGTTGTCCACACAAATGCACACTGTTGTGGCTGCGATAGTATTTCAACCATAAATTCGCAATTTCTTTAGTGGCCAATTCTGATTGTCGAGAACTGCCACTTCTTAAATTCATGGAAATAGAAATATTTACATCATGTGTAACTGTACTCAGAAATACTCAATCATGACAATGAAGGAGATCAGAAATGGAATCTAAAACATAGCCCTTTCGGTTCAGGGACAAAGACAAAAAATCTTTCTATATACTTTGGAGGATTATTAGCCTATGAAAGGAGGAGACTTATGTTGGTCGTGAATCAAAGGAAATCTCTGGAATATGTGATTATCTTTAATATACAGGGTGTCACATCACATTTATCCCAGTCAAGTTGAGGCTTGTTTCAGAATGAATGGGGTGAATAGTGGACTTCTGGGATATTAGAGGGATATTAGCATTTTAAAAAAAACCACCACCCTGAATTTTGTGTTGGATTGGAGAGCAGGAAAATTATTTCAAAGTTCCTTCCATTTTCTTTTTCTCCCACACCCATGATATATATCAAATTAACCATCATTTTATATTATAGTTATGACTAAGGATATGTATTAATTTGCAGGATAGGCCACTGAGATATTCGTGTGAATAATATCTATCTATCATCTATTAATCTATCATCTATCTATCCATTCATTTAGATTATACAGTTAGGCCAAGACTTGCCTAGGACTAAGTCCTTACTCCTAATATGTAATTACAATATGGCTTACTTCAGTACATGTGTCCAGGATTGCAGTGTTAAATAGTCTTCAATGTATTCTTCAATGAGTGGCTTGGTTTGCACTCAAGCAAAGCTTTGAAATACATTGCCATTGCTATTGAGGAGCTTTGTCAAGGTCCCTGTTGTCCCTAATTGGACAGCCCTTCAAACTGACAACTCTTTCATATGCAGAACTGTCCCCCAACAGAGGACTGTCATTTAGAGGATACATGTCATCCTGCATCTGGGAGAAGAAGAAGAAGATGATATTTATACCCCACCCATCTGGCTGGGTTTCCCCAGCCACTCTGGGCAGCTTCCAACAGAATATTAAAAACATAATAAAAGGTCAAACATTAAAAAAATTCCCTAAACAGATGACCCTTCAAGCATCCTGGTACCAAACCCATTCAGGATTGTAAAAGTAATGACTTTAAAAGCACTTTGAATTGTGCTCAGAAAGTGGAAGTCTGTGCTGCTCACATGTAGAGGCTACACATGAGCAGGGTGAATGGCAATGAGAACACCAAACTCTGCCCTCTGCTCATTCTCCATGAATTGTGGAGGGTGAAGTCTGAAGCGGGGAACCTCTTCTACATATGGAAGCTCACAGCATGATTGAGAACCTCAAAACAAAATACAACTCCCATAAGTCTTCGGGGGGAAGTTTTGGACTGTTTAAAGTGGTATGTCAGCATCCATCTGTCTCAAGAGACAATGGAGTGCACCTCCAGGGGTGAAATCAAACCACTGCGTTTGAAGCACTAAAATGACCTCTCTGGGGTGCAAGCTCGGGCACTGTGTATGGAGGTCCTGGGCTACCCATTTACAGATAGGTAGCCGTGTTGGTCTGCCATAGTCAAAACAAAAAAAAATTCCTTCCAGTAGCACCTTAAAGACCAACTAAGTCAGTTCTTGGTATGAGCTTTCATGTGCATGCACACTTCTTCAGATACACTGAAACAGAAGTTTCCAGACCCTTCTATATAGTGAGAAGGTGGGGAGGGGTATTACTCAGAAGGGTGGTGGGAATGGGTGGTTGGCAGATAGCTGTGATGAGCCTGTTGACGACTCTTAACGACTGCAATAGGTCTTACAGGGAGAAGCAAGGGGTGAAAAGGTGAAAAATGGCTTTGTCATGTATAATGAGATAAGAATCCAAGGTCTTTGTTCAGGCCAGGTTTCTCCATGGTTTTAAGTTTGGTGATAAGTTGTAATTCAGCAGCTTCTCTTTCCAGTCTATTTCTGAAATTCCTTTGTAGTAAAACAGCTACTTTGAGATCTTGTATAGAATGTCCTGGGAGATTGAAGTGTTCTACTGGTTTCTCTGTCTTGTGATTCCTGATGTCCGATTTATGTCCGTTTATTCTTTGGCGTAAGGTCTGGCCTTTTTGTCCAATATAGAGAGCTGAAGGACACTGTTGGCATTTGATGGCATACACAATGTTAGACGATGAGCAATTAAATACCTCTAGTCATCACATACAGCTCCCAAGTTAAAACAGTACAACGTATCATCAGATATCTACAACCTCTCCTGGACAATGACAGTTCTCTTTCTCAAGCTCTGGGAGGAAGACCTTTCATTGCCTACAGACAGCCACCCAGTCTTAAACAACTCCTAACCCACAATAATACTACAACCAGACCTAACACGGACACTGGCACCAGAGCCTGCAATAAACCCAGATGCCAACTTTGCTGCCACATACACCCGGACAACACCATTACTGGCCCCAACAACATCACACATACCATCTCGGGACTATTTAATTGCTCATCGTCTAACATTGTGTATGCCATCAAATGCCAACAGTGTCCTTCAGCTCTCTATATTGGACAAACAGGCCAGACCTTACGCCAAAGAATAAACGGACATAAATCGGACATCAGGAATCACAAGACAGAGAAACCAGTAGGAGAACACTTCAATCTCCCAGGACATTCTATACAAAATCTCAAAGTAGCTGTTTTACTACAAAGGAATTTCAGAAATAGACTGGAAAGAGAAGCTGCTGAATTACAACTTATCACCAAACTTAAAACCATGGAGAAACCTGGCCTGAACAAAGACCTTGGATTCTTATCTCATTATACATGACAAAGCCATTTTTCACCTTTTCACCCCTTGCTTCTCCCTGTAAGACCTATTGCAGTCGTTAAGAGTCGTCAACAGGCTCATCACAGCTATCTGCCAACCACCCATTCCCACCACCCTTCTGAGTAATACCCCTCCCCACCTTCTCACTATATAGAAGGGTCTGGAAACTTCTGTTTCAGTGTATCTGAAGAAGTGTGCATGCACACGAAAGCTCATACCAAGAACTGACTTAGTTGGTCTTTAAGGTGCTACTGGAAGGAATTTTTTTTTGTTTTGACTGGGCTACCCATATTACAGGACCTGCCTCTCAAGCTTCATTGATATGGTCCAAAGAAAGCAGAGCAAAATGCTCAGCACCAGCATGGCTGCAGGAGTTGCCAGAAGGAGGAGTACAAGACACTATCCAACTGTCTTAGGGGCTCCACTTCAGATTTGTGTATGTTTTATTCCTTAACCTTTTATTCTCCTGAAGATATCTCACAAGGCAATGGAGGTTTAGGACAAGAGTTTTCCTACTCCTAGATGGACTACCTTCCTAGATTGATGAGCCCCATCTGACCCTCACTTCCCTCTACAGCACATGCAGAAGCTGCCTTCTTGACTGTTGGATCCACTATTGGTCTTGTCTGCTCAATCCACTGGAGCCTATCTTTGCATGCAGGCCAAGTCCCAAACTCACTGAGGATTTGAGACCCATCCACTACCCTCACCTGGTTTAGAAGGCCCATCAAAGCAGTCTCCCAAGGTGTGGTCACTGTTGCATGCAGACAGCTTCTGGGAGCTACAGGTGAGAGCTGAGTGCAGGGTGGGGGTCAAAGGTGGACAGACTACCCCAGAAGGAGCACAATGTGTCCCCCACCAGAAGTACTACCCCTCCCCTAACACCCCAGTGGTGTGATACTGCTTTAAATACATAATGAAGATGGGGCCTTAGTTTCATGGTTCTAGGGTTCTTATGCTTACAGAAAGGCTAGAAGACTTGCCATGTACCCCCCCCCCCATGTTTTGTCAATGTATGAACATGTTCAAGTGAAGCCCCACTGCTATCCTGCCCCACTTCAGCTTATCTTATTTCCAGGACTCCCATTTTTGGTGTTTGATAGCAAAATGATAACAAATGACTGGTGCTAGTTGGAAAACAAATGCAGCGGAAGAAATACCCTGATGAAAATCCTGTATGGTGATCCTAACCTTTTACCTAGGAAAAAAAAAGCTTGAAATTCCAGTCTTTTATGATCTCATTGGCCAGCTGACAACTGAACATCAAAAGTCTTTCAATAATTCTTCATCTCATTTTAAGCTTTTCACAAATGAACAAAATAATGGAAAAGTTAAAGATGAAGAAAAAAAGTAGTATGAATTTGGGTCCACTCCTGTGAATAGTTACTTAGTTCAGGAAATGATTTTTTTAAAAAAACAACAACAAAACTTGAAATCTAATACATTAGTCAGGTGGAGCATCATCAATGATCACTAGCCAGATTCTTTTGCTAAAAGAGATGTATACTATTCCCACCTGCCTCTCTTCTGATATAAAAACCACCAGCAAATTCCACATCCTGTTCTAAGATCTCCTTCTGTCGTAAGGGTTTGTTTGTTGTTCCCTGTGTGATGAGCAGCAGTGCTAGTCTCTGGAGACAATGTTCCTCCAAACTCGTAAGATTATCTTGTGAAGAAATTATCCTGGTTGCCTGCTAAGATTCCTGGAAGCTAAAGACAAAGAGAACTAGTTTCATAGTGGGATATTAGTTTTTGACTTTGATTATGCCTGAGGAATGCTACTTTAAATTAGTCTCATGCACCTTCACCTGAAGCCCAAAGTTCTGATGGCGAAGGACCATGCTATGCTTAAACATAGGTGTTTGGAAAACATGCAGATCTCCATATGTTGCTAGATTTTATTTCTCATAATTTCTGATTTAGCCATGCTGGCTGGGAGTTGGAGTCCAACAGCATCAGGAGGGCCACATGCTCTCCTTCACATATTCTGATTCACCCTGGGGCTCTGATCCAGGAGCCCCCATTCAGGTTGAAGTCCCCTGGATATAGTCTAAATTAGTTTAGGGGTGGTGATAATGTTAATTACGTCGTCGTCGTCTTCTTCTTCTTCTTCTTCTTCTTCTTCTTCTTCTTCTTCTTCTTCTTCTTCTTCTATCCAAATTAAACATACAGCCCTGATTGATAGCGTGCAGGCAAGGGCCAGTTCCTCTGCAATGAAGCCACTTGCAAAGAAACACTCTGAATTGATGCCTCTGTTGAACAGCTGTTGTGCAGAGGCATCAGTCCTGTGTGGTGCTGCTTTGCAAGTGGCTTTCCTTGAGCAGAGGTGTTGATCCTGTGAGGCAGACAAGGCATCAGGCAGGAAGGAGTCAGACAGTTGGAGGCTCTTCCCTTCTCCAAGGAAGACACAACCAGTGGTACGTCTTGGCCTTTTTACGGGATGCCTGCCTCACCTACCTGCCTTGTGCCCTTCCCTTCTTACATCATCAGATCCCTCATGCTCATCCAACCCACAGCAATCTATCTCAGACGAGGCCTGAATCTCTTTGAATAGACCCAGTTTGTCTCAGGATTTGGGCCTTGGCCAAATCCAGTGCACACCTCTACATCACACTTTATGGTGTTAATTGAAGACACTATCCGACCAAAGTGGTACTTGGACACTTGAAAGCCACACGTGCTGTCAACTTCAGTCCTGGCTTCTCCTGCCTCTGTTCTTCGTCTTCACTGCAGGATCAGCTTAGGTTGCATATGAGGCCACAGAGGCAGCTTCCTCTTCTGGCTTTGCCCCCACATGGCACGCCTTTGTTTTGGGATGAAATGATAAAGTGGGCAGCTGCTTAGCAAATGCACCCAAAATTTCTGAAATCACATTGCAGGACTTCTGGTAAGTAAACGTTCTGTCCATTATGCTTCAATGGATAATGGCTGACAACATCAGTCACTCATTCTTAATCATTGCACATTTAATTTATTGCAGATTAATTAAGGTCAGCTTTCTAAAGTATGTAAATACAGCCTTCTGATTTTTCACTCACATCTCTGCTTCGTTCACCAATAAAGCAGGTGTGTGTCTGTGGAGTATTACTTTAATAGTAAAGGCAGAAATAGTAAAAAGTAGCCTGTTGAAAACTGCCTCTTAAAGGCATAGACAAATAAATCATATCTGTGATTTGTCCCTATTCTTACTTTAGGCTGCACTCCTAATCCCACTTACCTGGAGGAGTAAACCCAACTGAATTTAATAGCTCTCAAACATGGTTCGGCTTAGGGTTCTCAGGCCACCTTCTTGTCCCTCTTACCATTTCCCTTCCTCTGCTACCCAAATATTCTAAATTTATTTGTGTGCTTTGCATAATTTATTCTGAGAATACGTTTGGTGTTTCTGTAGTGCCAAATTCTGATACTCTTGGCACCATTATGAAAATGATGCCGTTACGATTTGAGTAGAATTGATTTGAAAAGAGACATCTGCTTCTATTAAATATTTCTCATCTTTCATCAACATTTCATTAGAAGCTTTTTCCAAGCAGCTGTCATAGCAGGGCCTTTAAGATTTGGTCTTTTGATAGTGTCCTAGCTCAGATAGAGGAACTGCAAAGATAAGAAAGTTGGGGTGATTGGATTGAATTGTGACAGCAGAGAAACTGTTTTTTCGTTGCTATGCAATTTCCCTAGAAGAGCAGGGATATCATTTACACTTAAGACAAATTCATTTGAAGGCAGTGAATGACACAAGATGGATCTGCTAATGACAGAGTCGAACTTCAATTAAGCAAACAACAAAAGCACAGATATCAGTAATGATTGAAAGACGCTTACCAAACTGAATGGGTTTGTACTGTTCCAGACAGAGCATATTTTGTTTGTTTTCATCTTTTTTCATGTTCTCTTGTTGTCTGTTGATTCAGAATCCACAATTCTTCAGTCACCTATCCTGGATTTTGATTGTGGCAGTTCAGACTGTGAAAAGGTACCACAAGAGGAAATATTGAGAACACAATGCTGACAAACATGCTTAGTGATTATGTTGATCGAGTCTCATCACTCTGTTCATAACCTGGTTAAACAAGAGTGATTCATGAGCCGATGGGGGTACACTGCATCCATGGGGCTTCCACAGATGATGCAAAGACTGCGAGCCTGCGTATTCTTACCTGGGAAAAAGTCCCACTGAATGCAAGCATAGGTGCCAACTCCCTGGGGCCCTGGGTGCCCAAACACCCACAAAATTCCCCATGAAGAGGCTGGGCATCCACAAATTTCAGTGCCAGGGCCATGCACGCTGCATGGCACCTACAGCCCCAGGCACCCAAAGTCAGGGGGCCAAATTGGCGCTCCTGAATGCAAGCATACTTATGTCTGCGTAAGCAACTGTAGGATTGTGCTTGTAAGCTGCAATCTTACTCACACTTAACTGGGGTTAGGACTACTGAACTTCACAGAGATGGCTTCCCGGGGATTACTGGAATACATGAACACTTTAAAACTGCAATTCTGAACATATGTACTAGGGAGCAGCCTTACTGAACATAGGGGGCTTACTGAATCTCTTTCTTTTCCCTTTTCTCTCTTATGCACATTAAAACAAACATGCCAGTTTCATTGATACAAGAGTTACACTGCAATCATACATCCATTTACCTGGGAGCAAACCCCATTGAACTCAATGTGACTTACTTCTGAGTAAGAATAGACAGAATTGCACTGTTCATGTGGAAAGCAACTGTTTGTAAGAATGAAGCCTCAAAAGATTGTTAATCTGGTAAACACATGTTTCCTTGCGTTAAGGAAGCTACGGTTTTAAAGATGTGTCAGCTGCTGATTTATTTCTTCCTTGTTTGACAGCAGGGGGAAACAAGCTCTTTTTAAGGAAAGCTCTTTTTCTAGTGGTGATGCCGCTAGAAAGGTGCACTGGAAAACTCTGGGACTTGTATTTCTGAAAGTCCAAATGCTCTTAACATCTTAACATACATATATAACATGGGTTGAAGTCAGAGGGGAAATGCAGATAGATTGATTGTCTGTTGTGAAAAGCTGCCAAAAGAGCTGTGTTCAAATCCCCAAGCAGCAAGGAGCCTGAAGGCAATTCAACCATTTCCCAGCATCATTATCCAATCTGTAAAATAGGAATACCAATGGTCCATGCTATGGGATTTATTTTGAGGGCAAACAAATGCCAGGTCTCCACCCCCCACCCCCCGCAGCAGATGTGACCTACTTGAGAAGAAAAAATAAAAGCACTCACACATTATAGATACCATCCACAGTAAATCATATCCAGCAATGTCATGATGTACACATAAGCACATGTTACTCCATATTTGTTTGTTTTTCATTTTTACATTTATATCTCACCTTTCCTCCAAGGACCAAAAGGTGTAGCGGGCATCAATCATGACAGGAGGATCATATGATCTGTAATATCCCCATTTTGTTTTGTGATATGATCCTTTGTTTCCTGATGCAATATTTTGGGACTTCAGAAAACGATTAAAATAGTTCTCGGTCCCATCCACTCTTTCAGCAAATCACAGAGCTATAAAGTTGTCTGGTGCAATTCACTCAGATTGCCTGTATCTACTCCATACTGGAATCGCAAGGGCATTCTGTAGGGCAGGGGTTGCAGAGCTGTGCTTTGGAGACACTGGAAAAACCCCAGCTCTGATTTAATGCTGCAAATCTGAATTTTGTGCATACTAGAATTCTTTCTTTCTCTGTGTGTGTCTCTTTTACCATTCTCAAATAAATTTCAACCTTTTTATAAAACAACATTCAAAAGGCAAAAATATTCCACAGAATTATTGGGTGCGGGCAGGGAGACCATGACTATCTAAAGTGATATCATAGCACTTTAAATGTATGGATTGGGTGTGGCCAGAGTACAACTAAATTAGCATTACTCATCTTAACTCCCCCACCCAGATGTTCACATCAGCATGATTTCAATTTATTAATTTTGTTTATGTGCACACTAGAGGGCACTAAAGAGGGGAAGGTCCTCACCCTTATGCAAAGACTAGAGATGAATTAGGAACAGTTTAAGGACCCCAATCAGTGTGAAGCTGGCTTGAGAAACACCACATCAAACAGTAGTATCTTATAGCAAAGTGAAGGGGACAGCTGCATTTGAACTGATGTCACGTGAACATGGATTAAAAACTGGAAATGCAGTGAGTGCACAGTAAATGGGAATGTGAACACAGCCCAGTTTGTGGATTAGGGCACCAATGGTTAACACCTGCTGTGGAAACTAATAAGTCTCAATCAGGAAGTAGATAGATGGATGGCATCCTCTGAGACTGACACCAACCTAACTCTGCCAACAAGTGCTCAGAATAACAATTGACCTTCCACTTTCAAGTACTGACAGACAGTTTAAGGATCAATGAGATATAATCAAGACTTCAGATAATTTGCATCCTTAATGCACAAGGCAGCTTATTAGTGAAAAAGCTCATTTGTTAGAGCTCGGAAAGACCCAGCTGATCTGGCATTGATGTATATGGTGCAGGAAGCTCAGTTGATGCACAAGAGGACAATGACCAATGTGACATCTTGTTCATATCTGCCTAGTACAATTCACAGTGTGAGTAGAAAGGCCATGGAACATTCCAGAAAAGCTGACTTGGTGCTGCCTCTTTCACCCTCTGAATAGGAGCGTATTTTCAATGAACAGAACATCTGTGGGAACAACCCACCATGTGGCAAAGACAAGGTATAGGCTTTTAATGAAGATGGGGGGAATCAGTCTTTAATTATTCCAGGTTTTACTCTTCAGACCTACATGAGGGCACTCCCATATGAACTTGCTAGAAGTGTGCATTGTTTCTATGTGAAATGTAAGGTATGAATGGTAACAGGGTGCTTTTTACTTACCTGGGTTGGGTTGCAATGTTAACAAGACTAGCTAAGTCAAAGCTGAAGACCCCCCCCCCCCAACCACAAAAACTTCATGTTGCTTGGTCAACCTGATGTGCTTGGAAGTGCTTCTACTTTACTAACAGTATCATCGGATACACCCCTTTGGAAACTACTTGAGTAATTCTCAGAAAATTCTAACAACAACATTCACTATACTTTGCACTAAACTAATAAATAGAAATTATGCATCATGGTAACCCAAATTCTACACAAATTCTGCAATCTGTATAGTTAAGGGAATGCAAATATGACTGATTATTTTACATAGTTTATTTTGCATCTGTTCATCATGGGTTAGAGGCAAAAAAAAAGTGTTTTGTTGAAGACCTAGTCCTTTATCATTGGCAAACCTGCTAAGTGCAAACACATACAGCTGGCTGATTTCTGAGATTTCTACAGATATTGTGCACATGCTTGCATTCAAACCTTACCAGCTTAAGGACTAGGAACACAATCCTTTTAAACAAAAAGCTAAAACTCTCAGGATAGTGAATTTTATGTCTAATAAAACCAGCAATGTTTTGCCTGAATTCCACCCCCCTTTGTATGGTACAACTGCAGAATTAAATAATTCTCAAAGGCCTTGCTTATATTCCTTCAGTCAAATTTTATACAAGGCATATATGTACAAAACAGTCAAGTAAATAATGGGGGGAAATTAGAAACTAGAACTGAAAACATTCAGGACTAGTAAGGAGAGCATTATATTTTGCCATGACAGTTTATAACTGACCTTGGAGCCACCATACTCAAAGGAAAATCATTCAGAAAGAAGCTGGAACGTGAAGCTGTAGAGTTAGAGTTCATTAGCAAATTTGATACTTCACCCTCTTGGGTAGAAAAGGCATTATGAATGGTTTTCTCACTGTGGACAGTAATTGTCCCCATGTGGTGTTAATGCTATCTTTCTAGCTACATAGACTGAACACTAATTGACATGAGTTGGGTGCCCCATATGCCCTCTGGCAACAGTGGGAGTGGGGCCCACCTACGTCTGAATGAATCACAAAGCATCTATATTCTCAGACTTCTATAATGCTGGGTTACCTAATTCTGATTATATCATATGCTGTTATCTCTTGCACTTCCTCTGCTTTAAGTTTCATGACACAGAACTGTTTTTCATTGACTGCATCCATACTTACATACGTACCTACAAATTTTCCATACTGCTACAAGCATCTGACAAAATAGACTGTGGTTTAGGCTACGAAAGCTCATGCCATAGTCCTAAACACTCTTTCTAGGAAACAAGCCTCTTTGAATATAGTGAGATTTACTGCTGAGTAAATGCATTTGCTTTCTGCTGTTTGCCTGTAGCTCCTCAGTTGTTGTTGGACTACAACTCCAATCATCTCTGATCATTGGCCATGCTGACTGGGGTTGATGTAGGCTGTTGTCCAACAACATCTAGAGGACCATTCCTACTTTACAGTATCACACAATTATTTGATAACACCCCCCAGACATTTAAAGTGCATTACATTCCTCCTGTGAGTCCTATGAACTGTGGTTTGTCAAGATGCTGGGAATTGTAGGTCTGTGAGGTGTAATCTACAGTTCCCAGGATTTTTTGGGGGATGTAATGTATGATGTGTGTGCAACCCTTTGTTGTACCTGGGTTTTTTTACATGAAAGTTTTACTTTGAAATAAAGTTGAAAATGACAGGCAACAGGAAGAACACCATGTAATAATACAGTAAAACCACTTATTAAGAGAAAATAAGTGAAAATAAAAGCCCCTAATTTCAGTCTTAATATATGGTGGGTGGGCTTATAGGACACTCATAGTAAAGCAACTTGAGGAAAGCCTTGCTAACCATTGTGGGAGCTTGGATGTTTAAGTTATGGAGGTGACTCATAGTCAGAAAAAATAAGCATCCATATTTGACTGGAATGTGAACAGAAGCATGAGGGGTTTCAAACAAAAGATTAAGAAAACCAAGGTACCATAATGGAAAGCTCATTTTCAACATCAACTTTTTAAAAATTGGAATTCATTGCTTGCTGTGCTTATGGAGAATGTTTACACATAATCATGGTCTCCAAAATTTTATCAATCTACTGCTTTTTATAAAATTGCTTGGAAGATTTCCAGTTGCATGCTATACATGATTTTAGCTCAATAAGCAATTGCTTTAGAATATCTTTTTTTCCCTGGAATCCAGGGTCACTAGTTTCAAAGCCATGATGAAGCATAGCTTTGGTCCCTGCTGGCTAGAGAAATTCCTGGTAGAGCTGTTTCTCCATCACCGGTGATAACTTCTGATGCACAGCAGCAATAATAATAGTATTCTGTCCCAGGTGACGGTCTCAGTCAGATGTGCTTCAGCTCAAGCAGAAAGTTCTGGATGAGAGTTTGGGTTTCAGGAGGGCAAGCAAAGTAAGGCAGTTTTCAGGAATGCAAAACAAAAAAAAAGTTCTTTTTCAAGTTCCAATTAGCACCCTGGATAGCTCCCTATTAACACTCAGGCTAGACTAGAGAATCATTTGACCAGATGCAGCTTCAGTCCCCAGACTGAGACTTAAAGAGGACTTCGGTCCAGTCTAGGAAGTTAGTTCTGTTCTTCTAGAGACACCTCTTCCTATAAAAGTGGCCTTGCCTGCTTCAGCAACCGTTGACTCACAATATAAGGAAGACTGTCCTCAGAGGTAATCAGAGTGATCTCATCAAGCTGTGACACAGGTTCCTGAAAATGAGAGCCTTCTGGGAAAGCAGAGTTATCCAGCACCAAATCTGAGGACTCTTTTCCCACTAGCTGTAGAGTCTCATCCCCCCCGAAGTGGGAGAATCTGGCCCCGGACTCGAGCTCTTTTTCACTTGTTTCTGTTTCATTTTTCATTTAGTGTTTCCTCTAATTTCCTCAGCCTCAAGCCCATTTCAGCTGTTCTCCTTGTCAGAATTGAAACACATAATGGAGTGGAATTGAGGTTATATCTGCCAACATTGCCCTCCCCCTGCCCCCAGCCTTCATATATGGAGGCAAAAAGCATACATCTAAATCAGAGTCACTAGCCTGGCACCTCTGGATGCCAGTGTGCCTTCTTGTGCCACCTGCAAAAGTACTCAACAAATAGTTTCTTAAAAAGCTACAATGCGCACGCAACTGTTTGCTATTCCTGCCCAGTTCCTCTTTACACTGACTTGGCCTCCTCCTTTGAAATTCTCATTCCAACATGCCTACATTTCAGTAAATGCCAGAATTGAACACCCATTCTCCCTTCTGCTTTTAACAAAGGAGAGGTACCAGGAACAAAGGCAGTGTTGGCTGTTGTAGGTACCTTTTCCCATTGGCAGGGGGGTATGTTTGCATCATTTTGTGTGCCTGCCTCTTCTTTTTTGTTGTTGCTCTTTTAGATGCCGCAGCCATTTTGTGTTGTGCCTACCCCCAGCAGCCATTTTGTTTTATGCTGCACAACCCACATCAGCCATTTTGTGGCTGACAAATGTGCCCACTAGGCCCAAAAGATTGGTAACCCAAATGTCTGGGTTAGTATTTTGGGTTGCATGGCTTATTTTATGTGGCCATTTTATTCAGTTAGCACTTTATTGCAAATTCTGAAGCACCAGCTCATCAAGGCACACTAGACAAAAAATCCAGAAATTTGTATTAAAACAAGGAACTTTTTATTTTTACTGCAGACTCAATAGCATATCATTTGATATGCAGAAAAATGATCTTGTCAGTGGAATGTACACCCGACAATTTATTCTGGGAATAAAAATGGCTTAAGTATGCACATGTGTTTGGCTTGTAGGATTACTTAGGACTATCAAAAATGGCTACATTGGTCATGTCAATCCATTAGAAGTTTTATAGATACATGATAGATAGATAGATAGATAGATAGATAGATAGATAGATAGATAGATGATTGATTGATAGATGATAGTTAGATAGATAGATGATAGATAGATAGATAGATAGATAGATAGATAGATAGATAGATAGACAGACAGACAGACAGACAGACAGACAGACAGACAGACGGACGGACATACAAATATGTGACACTGTATTGTGAAGTAGCTTAATTCATTTCATTTAGTGTGAAGAATTTGTGGGGCAGGGGTGGCCTTTTCTTTTAACGCTGTTAGAAAGCAAAATTTTGGAAAAGTGGATTGAATCTGAAGTCACTAATGATTGGATTTTTCTCTGTAATGGAAAAATATACATTGTACTTGACCTCATCCCGCCCTCTAACTTTAATAAAATTCTGGTCATAGGTAGTATGGCATAGAAGAAACCAAACACACATTTTCTTTACACTAGCTTCTGGTATATTGATGGCTCTGGTATGAAATCTATTTATTATGTTTGACTCTCAGGCACTATACTTCCTTTCTAGGAATTAGCCTCTGAGGTATCTACACAGAGATGTAGCACCATTTTCCTTATGGGCCTTGGTGTTTAGCATTCGGTCATAGACAACCTGCTAATCTGAGCATTTTGTAGCACACCTCTAGATGCCACATAAAGCAGCGAAGGCTACACCTTTGGAGCAGGTGATCCTGCGCATGTAAAAGCAGAAGGCAATGTGTTTGTTCTCAGTAAAGTGGTACACTATGAATTCCTAAGAGAGAAACACAGCTGCTCTCCAACTGCACATGAGAGCATCATAAAAAGCATATTCTCATATGGTGGACTAGCTTGTAAAATCAAAGGGTGTGGGTGTGTGAGAGAGCACATTACATAGGGTGAACCTACACATACTAAACATTCTCCCAGCTCTCCCTGTTGTAATTTTTTATTGTTTGTCTCTCTAATCTCCAGCCTATCTAGGAAACAGAGATTTTCTATGTGTGCTTACAAGCATGTGCTCTGTGTGTATGGGTACACACACATACACACAAACACACACACACGTATGTATGTATGTATGTATGTATGTTGGGCAGGGTTGAAGGATGGAACAGAGAAAGAATTGGGAGTGATTGCTGAATTAATGAAATTGTATATGATAGTGCGACTTGGCACACATTTGGGATTTGTAATTTCCCCCCCAGACTTTCCAGCATAAAAAAGAAAGAATTCCTAATGGTCACATTTGTCATTGAGAATATAAGGGATTCCCCCCCTCCCCTTCTTACTTTTTTAAAAAAGAGACCAGAGACCAGATCAAATAGTAGGTTTTCAGTTCTGGAAATTACAGACGCTGGAGAGCCAATTAACCACAACTCCAATCTCTTGGCCCTAGTTTAATGTCTTTATTGCCCATTCAGATTTCTTTCCCTTGCACAATCTGGAGAGATGGTGTAATCGGGCTAATTTTGGGACAGTTATTGTGCTAATATAGTCTTTACAATTACGCGGCAGAGCAGGTGCCAAGGCCGCATGGCTGTGCATTGCCAAGGTGCAAAACAAATTCAGCGTTCAATCAACCTGAGAGAAAAAGGACAATTCTCATTTGCATAAACATGTAGCCACGGAAACTGAAGGCACAGAGGTATAAGGAAAAGAGACCTATTTTACATGATGTGCATAGAATATTTGACAGTTTAGATTGGAGGCGTCATTGATGTGCGTAGGAATGGTACAGTTGGTTGCCATGGATATGGTTTTCCCTACTGGCAGCGCAAAGATTGGCAGGGATGGATACAGGAGGGGGGAGGAGAGACACACATACACATACAAACGCCTAAACCACTGCAACTCTCTGGCAGACTCATTCTTTTCTTTTGTTGAGAAGCTATGTATCCTTTCTATGCTAATGACAGCTCATCTAGTATGCTGTGTAATCTAGCAACACTGATATTTCTATAATAAATCATTTCTGTGTAATGTGTATTTATATAGTGCATGAACATATATAAAGTATAATTTCATACATACATATTTTCATAAAGCGGTGACATAGACAGAAATAGGAAGTGAGCTGAAGATGCATAATATATAAGGAAACATACTTATATTTAGTTTAATTTGTTTCCCTGATTTGACATAGAATAGAAACACCCCCAGGTGTGTTTTTAATGTAATTTATTATTAGTATTATTTTTGCAAAAAATAAAATAAAATCATGCACATGCTAACATAAGCAGCATTCTACAACTCATTCTGCAGCTCATTTACGCTGGAGCAATCTTACTAAAATTGAAGGGTTTACAGAGGGGTAAAGAAATTGTCAACTCAATACCTAACATTCAGGGTAAATATAATCCTGTAGAATGCTTCCATTAAAGGAAGAACTTTTAAGGTTGGTTTAATAGTATAGAGTAAATCAAAATTGAGAGATGGTTTCTCTGATTTCACTCCAGTATATGGATTTAGGCATATGCTTTTTCTTTAAAATGAAAAGTCAGGTGGAAACCTTACAGCTATTCATTAAAATGAATATGGATTTAAAATCCTGATCTGCAGCCCAATTAAGCACTGGGTCTGGATATAAGCTGACTGAGTCCATTTGAACTCAGTGGAACTAAACAATTTAAAAATAAACATATTCCTATATATTTTTAAAGCTTACACCTTACTTTTTCCCACAGTTATGTTCTTAAAATAAGTGTGTGTTAATATTAACATGTCCCAGTTTCCAAACGGAAGGTCAATAAGCCACAAAAACGGTGGCACAATGCCAAGCAAGCACCTTGCATGATAAATTCAGCACTCATTTGTCATTCATTATAAAATGTAAAACAAACAAAATAAGTAGCTGACCTTGAGACATCTACATGCATCTGATTTGGCATCTATAGTCACAGCATGATGATCGTTCGTGCCCCAAAGAATTTGCTAGATTTGTCGTTTGGCATGGATGGCAACCCACTAGTTGCAGGTGATTTGTTGTGTGTGACTAGAGATGAATTAGGAGCAGAGGACATTTGTTAGAATGACTAAGACAGTGGGCCTAACCCTTCTTTCCTGGTGGTAAACTCCATTAAAGTCAACAGGATGTACTTCTGAGTTAACAGGGTTTGGAACGCAGCCTAAAGAAATAACACAACACGGTAGAAAGGAAAAAAGAAAAAAGGGTCATGGGGCAGATGTATTTGAAATCTCAACAGAGTACATCCTTTTCATATGAGAAGAGATGTCCTTGTAGTTTTTCAAGGCCTTTATGTTAAACAGGGTCATTTCTTTCACAAATGCAGTGGCTGAGACTGGAGCTCTTTCAACTATTCTTTGTATGAAAGTGGAGTTAGCAGAATTCCACTTCATCACAAGCATTCTTTTAGCAAATATTGCAATTCCTTTCTTGATATTAGCTGATAGAACCAGGTTATCCAGAGCTTCTAGTGTGCACAACACTTCAGGACTTGGGAAGAAGACATTCATGGCTTGGCAGTAGTGAGACCTGATTGTATGTGAACCTGGTCCCAGATGGTTCCAAGTGCTTTGGAAAGGCAGCTTCCCAGTGTTTGACTAAGCCCACAGTTGTTCTCTCATTGATCTGATTATGTCTTCTGACTTGCATGAAGCTCTAGGATCTGGAGGTTAGGCTGTTGGCCTCACCTCCTGTAATGGAGGTGGGTAAGATTATACCTCACCCATGCTGTAGAGCAGCATTTCCCAAACTTGGTGTTTTTGGACTACTGTTCCCATCATGCCTGACCACTGTTCCTGCTAGCTGGGGATGATGGGAACGGTAGTCCAAAAACAGCTGAAGACCCAAGTGTGGGGAAACCCTGCTATAGAGGATAAAAATATCATAATAATATTATTAAGTCCTATCTTAAATGACAAATACAGGAAGTCTTGGTGTGGGGAACTTTTGGTCTTCCAGATATGGTTGAATTAGAGCTCCTCTTATCCCTGGCCATTGGGCTGATGGGTCTTCTGCAACATCTGGAAAGACAAAGGTTCCCCACTCCTTTCTTAGTGTTTACTCTTTATACAGTTGTGAACTCTGTTCTTGTTGTTTTAGGTAAATAAGGTGCATTGAATATATTTTCCCTAGGTTTTCCCTTCTGTTTCGAAACTCTTCTGTGCCAGGATGTTCAAGGGCAGACCCTTTCCCATGCTGTGAGTGTGGGAATGCATATGCAATTAATAATAATAATAATAATAATAATAATAATAATAATAATAATGGGCCTCAGTAAGCCAGTATGTTATAACCAAATTCTTAATTCTGTAGAAACAGTGTTTGGATAACCACCTCCAATATTTCAAGCTGTGAGCATAATTCTTAGCATTCAGAAAAAGAAATTCTGCAAAAATCCGGTACTTGTGGACAAGCATATGCTTGCCTGAATTGCAGCGAAATGTTGGCATATATTATCATGCAGAGTTCCTTGAATATAATTCATTTTGAAGCCATCATAAATATGAAGTGACTTGTTGAAAATCAGTCATTGGACATTCATTTAAAAACCATGAGCAACCTTTGTTGAGTTCAGAGGCCTGGGGCTCTTAGACTCAAGAACCTGGACTGAGGCTATGTTTGTTTATGAAGAGGTCTGTTTTATTTCCTTGCTCATAGTTACATACAGACCAGTGTTCTTCCTTCCAGAATCCCCTGTAAGTCCAGGAGTTATCATTGACTAGGGCCTAGTAATTCTGAAATCCTGGTCTAGATCACGGAATGGATCTGCCATATGCCTTACAGCCTTCTTCTTCCATTTCCACTACTGACTATACACTTGAATTCCTCAAGGCTTCTACTGGTATTATTCAAATGCCCTATTATCCCACTCCTGCCATGGTCCAACTCACACACAGCCCTGGCACCATACAATTCGCAGGGTAAGGTAGTGATTCTTGGGGGTTTGCACCTATCCTCAATGTGCGTAGATCTTCTTGAAGATGGGAGGTTGCCTTATACTGAGTCAGACCAATGGTGTGAGTAGAAGCAACTCTCTAGCCCTACTTTTGATATCCTTTTAATTACAAATGGCAGCAACTGAATCTGGGGACTTGCACATCTGCTCTACCACTGAGTTGTAGGTCTTGAATGTGCCTCCTCACACATATTTATGCCTGTATGCTCCAGTTCATGTTCAAAATTCTAGGCATGGTGGAGGAGGATTTGTTTTTTTAAAAAGATATTTATTAAAGTTTTACAAAGAGAAAGAAGTTACAGAAGAAAAAATAAAAAAATAAAAAATAAAAAAGATACAAAAATACAGAGAAAAAATACAAAATAGAAAAAAATAGAAAACAGTTAAAAACAAATCAATCTTTTCATATCTTATATTTCATTTACTTGTTTCCCTGACCTCCTCACACCTCCCTTTTTTGTATTCCATTTCGCATGGTTAATTCAGCAAATCCTTTCCCTCTTTGTTTTTATCTTAATTCTGTACCTTAACATATTATAGGTTTATATTTTCATCTGTTATCAATCCATTTTTACATATTCTTTTTAACCTTGTTGCTAAAACCGCTTCATTTCAATCCGACATCATTTTAACATTCATTAATTTTACAATGTTTCTGCAAATAGTCTTTAAATTTCTTCCAGTCTTCTTCCACCAACTCTTCTCCCTGGTCCCGGATTCTGCCAGTCATTTCCGCCAGTTCCATATAGTCTATCACTTTCATCTGCCATTCTTCCAGGGTGGGTAGATCTTGTGTCTTCCAATACTTTGCGATGGAGGATTTGAAAGCCCAAGGCTCTTCCTTTGCTTTTGCATCCCAACACATGTAAAACTCACATCAGGGGTAGCCCAGCATGGTGGCTTCCAGATGTGTTGAGCCCCAGCTCCCTCCAGAACCCTTGTGCCAAGTTTGGCAATGATATCTCAAGAGCCATCTGGACACATAGAGAAGAAACAAATGAGCAAACCATTTTCAAAATATTCAGTATATGGCAATCTTTCTCATTGGTTACACAGACCCGAATATCTGTATCTGAGACCACTGTTACCAACACCAGCATATTATGGATTACTTGTCCCTCTGGTTGGACTCCTGGCACAATCATTAATATATTTCCTTTCAAAACAAGCATTTAGTAGATTACACTACGAGTACATCAAGGAATGGGGTCTTAAACACACACACACACACACACACACAGAGGGGGGGGAGAGATTTCTGTTTCATCCTGGCATAGCTGAAAATTTATATATTTCAGATTTTCAAAATGTCAAATGTGTCACTTTGTGACTGGCACTGAATTGTGTCACTGTGGATGAGTCAACCTGCATGCCCCAATATGAACGTCTCCTTATCCATGCCTCTAGATTGGATCACCAATCATTTTCAATTTGAACTCTGTGCAAGTGTTGCTTCACCACAGTGCATCCATTTTAATATTGTTTTGTAATTCTGCTGTGATGCCTCTAATATGTTTATCTCTATCTTTAATTTTACTTATAGATGCATTATACAATTTACAGCTGAATAGGATGACTTTTTTTAAAAAAACAACACCTCCCATCAAGATAAATTTTTAAAAATCAAATTTTATACAGTCTGCAACTTCCAGATTTGCAAGTGAACTCAATTTCCATCCTTTCAGCAGGATCCCAAGTAGTTTAACTGCTATCATTTAATGTAAATCTGATCTGGTTCTATACTGTTCTTTAAAAAATATAAACCATACTGTACTGTGAAAGGAACCCCAGTTCTGGAGTTTTTCCTCACAGGGTTGTTGTGATGATAAAATTGAGAGGAGGGATCCACACATGTTTCCTTCAGTTTCTTGGAGGAAAGGCATGAAAGAAATGTAATAAATAAACTCATCTATCTACAGATTTCTGTGATCTTTACAGAATGCAACTATCATGATGGTATCAGACTATCTTTGTACATATATCACTTTTACAAATCAATACTAGGGCTGTGAAAGCAACACCATTTTCCTATTCCCAATTTAGCAATCCTGTTCAAGCCACAAGCCAACCCAAACTGCTAAGGCCCTGCCTCACTCTGCTCCAGGCCTGATCCAAGCTACAAACTGAATTGAGGGCCTTGCATAGTTCTAATATTTAAATTCTAATTAAACATTAGGTATGGGGAAGGGGAATTTTCATGCAGAAAATGCTATACAGTTATTAAACATAGAGGAACCCTTTCTGCTTCTCGCCTTGACCCCCCCCCCCCCTGAAAGCTGTTTGGTCAGGACTGGCCAGAGACATTCTGCTGCCTGAAGGAAGGGACAAAATGATGCCCTTTCTATTTCATGTGAAAAAGCTGAGTGTCCTGCCAGCTAAACCTGACTTCAGCACTGACAACAGGACAGCATCCTCCAATGTACCTGAAGGCAGCAACCCTCCTTGGGAGGTACAGAGCAGGCCGCATGGCACACACAAACCAGCCCACCAACACTCCCCCACTGCTCTTCACCCCTAATCATCTTCTCTCTAAGGCAGTAGCCTCAGTCTGCCTAATGACAGGGGCGGCCCTGACCATGATACATGTTTTCCCACAATAAAAACTAAACAAGGCACACAGGTGTGCGCCTTTTGAAATCAGTAGATTTAAATGTGCTTAGCTCTTTTGTGCCTGTTCATGTTCAGCTACCAGCCTATAAATGCAACTTAAGCAGAATTGAAATGGGAGGGACCTTTAAAAATTCAAAGGCTGGCATTATGTTTTAGTCAAGTGTTTCCAAAAAAGAAAAGAAAAGGGCTGTGATAAAATGGTCAGTCTTTAAGGTGCTTTCAGCCATCAGTTTTCTAATACCAGGTTTCTGCTTCCTAAATTGTTAATACATTTCACAGGCCAAATACTTTCAGGCACCAGTTCTCTAATACCAGGTTTCTGCTTCCTAAATTGTTAATACATTTCACAGGCCAAATAGTTTGGAAGTTTTCTTATTGCTTTATCTCCACATAAAGTCACACTTGTGTGTCCTCACCCCAATGATCATGTGAAAAGGGTTTCTCATACATACTACAGCTGTTTGCATTGGTGAATCACGGAATTGTACATCATCTAGTCCACTGCACTGAGTTTCTTCAAACTCTATAATCCAAAGCAGGATCCCTAAAACTTTAACATTTCTGACAAATTTAATGAATGGAATCAGTGAAAAATCACATCTTACTGTCCATGTTATAGTTTAGCACAAGCAGACAACAGGAAGGAAAATGTGACACTGCTTGCCAGAAGTGTTGCTATGAAAAGGAGTCGAAGAAAATAAAGAAAAATGACTTATACTGAGTCAGTGTGTTGTTCCCTCTAGCTCAAAATTGGTGATATCGACTGGCAATGACTCTCCAATGTCATCAGGGATCAGACGCAGCATCACACAATTTCAGGGGCAAATCACAGCTAAATCATAACTAAACATAACTATTAAGGGTTAAGGGTGGCATTCAATGAAAGCTCCATTTACACTATACATTAAAAGCAGTACCATACCACTTTAAACAGTTATGACTTCCCCCAAAGAATCCTGGGAACTGTTGTCTGTTAAGGATGCTGAGAATTCCCATAATTTTTTAGGAGACTTCATGGTTACTAAAACTGGTATGATACTGCTTTAAATGTATTGTGCACATGGGAGCCTAAGTTTTACTTTGAGTAGACCTTTTGAAACTAATTTAGTCAATTTTAGTGGGTCTGCTCTGAGGAAAACTTAACTGACTATCAGTGAAAGTTCTGTGGTAAAATATGGGAGAAACTTTTTTTTTATCCAAAAAAAAAAAAAGAAACTTAACTCTGAAATGCATGCAAAAAGCATGTTGTATATGGGCCACTCAAGTAATGTATAACAGGTGATATGATCTATTCTGAAAGATATACAAACGTTAAGTAATATGAAATGGAGATTTCTCACTGTTGCCATGCTCATAGCAAGAGATTGTTTTTCTATGATCCTACATGATATTTCTCCTCCAAAATGGGAGAATGGATGCATGAATGATGGAAAGGTAAGTAAAAGCGTGAAAAACCCATAAGATGACCCAGGAAGTGGTTTTCCCATCAGTGAAAGAACTGAAGTCTCCAAGATAATTCACCCAGACAAACCATCAAGGAAGGATAAAATGAGTCACTCTGTTTTTCACATTTCTTTGCATTACAACACTTTCCTGAGCTTTGCTGCGTTGATTTTATGTGTAACTTACCACATGGACAAGAGCCAGAATCCTTCAGAGTTTTGCAGGGAACAAGTCTTAATCCACTTAATTTCCCTCTGTTATCTCTTTCTACAGCTTTGCTGTTCCCCTTTTTGCACCGTTTCAGGAGACATTTCCCCCCGCTCATTTCTTGTACGCAAATTGCACGCCATAAATATTCTGTACTTACTTCACTGCAAGTAAGTGGATATGGCTGCAGTGCATTGCAAACCTGTATCCACTGCCTGAAAGTTTCCCAGTGCTTGTGGGAATCCCCTGGGATCAAACTATTGTGCATATTCTCACCAGAGTGGGAAAGAAAAAATATAGTGGATTTTACCCAGATAAGTTGTTGTTTTCATTTTGTGTACTAATTTGATCACTGAGATGAAAAGCCACATTCAAGATTATTTGGGGGAAGCTATGACTGTATCATTACCACTTAAATGTACAGTGGTACCTCAGGTTACAGATGCTTCAGGTTACAGACGCTTCAGGTTACAGACTCTACTAACCCAGAAATAATACCTCATATTAAGAACTTTGCTTCAGGATGAGAACAGAAATCGAGCTCTGGTGGCGCAGCAGCAGCAGGAGGCCCCATTAGCTAAAGTGGTACCTCAGGTTAAGAACAGTTTCAGGTTAAGAATGGACCTTCAGAATGAATTAAGTTCTTAACCCATGGTACCACTGTATAGTGCAGATGTGGCCTGTATCCAAAATCAATGGCATGAGAGTTTCTGCATTGATGTGACCAATGGAAGGGTTATGTCAGGGAACTGCCATCGGAGCTAGAGGCAGAGGCAAGGCTCCAGAGGGATGCTAGAGAGGGTCCCAGTAGGGAGAGAGGCAGCCCATCTGCTGGGGAAGGAAATCAGCGAAACACCAGTGGAGAAGGGGGGCAGATGGGGGAATCGAAGAGGAGGCTCCAGGACTCTTCACCGGAAACCAGCGGGGAGAGCACGGGTCCTCCGCTGCCCACACCCTCCCTGCGCAGAAGACTTTCGCGCAGGGAGAGTAGGAGGAGATTTGGCTTCAAAGAACTTCTTTGCTGGAAGAAGTTCAAGAAACGCCCACTGACGGATTCTGCCAGCGACTGAGACAGCCACGAAGTGAAGGGCTGTCCAGACAGAAAGGGTTCAACCAGGTAACCTAGCCAGGAGTGGTGGCCACATGTGGACGAGCCACCTCCTAGAACCATTATAGGTTATAAAGCTGAAGTCATCAGGGAGAAAGTCAGTTTTGGTCAAGCAGGTTCCAGAATCCACAGAGTTTTTTTAAAAAAAATGCACAGATGCAAACATCCCTTACACCAGATATCCAGAGGGGGGTAGCCAGGGCAGCCTATTGTAGCCAAAAGCGTAAGGGATCTTGCGGCTTCTTAAAGACTAGTGCATTTATTGTGGCATCTGCTTCCATGGATGGTGCTCCGCTTTATCATAGAAGAATGGACTTCCACTTCATATGACAAAATGACTGATCTGTGGGAGTGAACTCTAGTCCACAAAAACCAGAGGCAGTATTATTCTGAATACCAGTTGCAGGAGGGGAGAGTGTTCTCGTACTTCAATCTTGCTTGCAGGTTTCCCACAGATATCTGAATGACCACTGTGAGAAGAGGATATTGGACTAGATGGGTCATTGGCCTGATCCAGCAGGTTCTTCTTAAGCTTTATGTTAAAGTCCTTATGGTGCCACAAGACCCATTATTGTTCACACCAGATCCATTGTGTCCTGATAAGTCCTAAATTTCAAACCAAACTAACATGCACTTGCTGATTTTTGTAGCATTCAGCACTGACACCAGGCAGGAGAGAACAATGAGTGAGGCAGCTCCTTAATCCACACAACCCTCTCCCATGCCTTTTGATTGTAAGATTTCTACTCATCCACTGCACCAAGAGTTAGTATTTCTCATTACTGTTCTTCAGATTACTGTGCTTCTAATCATTTGCGTTTTAAGCCAATGAGGAGGAGGGAGGGAATGATTAGGTTCACAATACAATCTACCCCTTCATAATTTGTAGGAAATTGAGAGCAAAACATTAAAAATTGAGTGCTGCTCAATAATTCATAATTCCTCAAAAGTGAAATCCACCACTGAAATTCAAAGGCTTTACTCATCTCTAGTAACAGCAGTGATGGGACTGGAGGAGCTCCAGGCCAAATTTACCAACAGTGGATGACAAATTATATTTTCCAGTTTCATCGCTGGAGAAGGATTGCTGAGAGACACAGAGAGACACTTCCGGGGAAGGGCTGAAAAAGCTGCCCTAGAGACACCTCTCTATTAGACCTCAAAGGCTCACTTTAAGTGGCATTTGCACTATAATCCCAAACTGGGCATTTAAACAAGGGCAGCAAGCTTTAACTGATTAATCCATATGATTTATTGATTTAAGCACTTTGGTGGAATTGTAAGTTTTCCCACAATCAGTTGGTTGAGCAATTTCCAATGCATGTGAGGGTCTCCCTTCCTCAGTCCAAGCTCTCTGTGGATGGAAGGACAGCAACTAAGCAAACAGGATGGCAGGAGGATGCTGGTATAGCAATATGGCTTCAACACTTGGGCCTACACCTATTTCTCTTCTCTTCCCACCTCTAGGAAAAGCTGCAGCCGGAACAGATTCTTTGCTCTTTCTCCTTTTTGCAAGATTACTTGTATCACAGGAGATATGGAGAAGCTCTACAGGTTGGGAGTTGGAGGTATGGTTTTTCAGTGGTTCTACTCCACCACCAGCACCACTTACAGAGTCTGATATTGGGGGGGGGGGTATTGTGACCTTGCAACACAACTAGGGAGCATGTCACTATTCTGCCTCCCATGCTGTTGCTATAGACATATGAGGCCATCAGGCACCTTCACCAGGGGATTTGGGGCATAGTGTCACCAGTAAGCAGACAACACCCAACCTGGCCCTCTGAAACAGATGAGGCTGTGGCAGTGCTTCAAGATAGTAAGGGACTGGATGAAGCTGAATCCTGGCAGTTTTTGAAGTTTTGGGGCCAGTGGCCTGTTCTAGATGGGGGCCTAACCCCCCCTTAAGGAGCAGGTTCAAAACCCAGTGGTCTTCCTTTATCTATCATTGTCAGTGGAAGCCACGTGGCTTAGGTGGCTAGGAGAGCCTTTGAGCAGCTCTGCCTAGTTTACCAGCTACAGTTATTCAGAGAGAGAAAGAGAGAGAGAGAGAGAGAGAGAGAGAGAGAGAGAGAGAGAGAGTGTCTAGTTGCATGTTATGGTATTGTAATATCTTAATTACTGTAATGTCTTAAAGACCATCTGGAAACTTCAGTATGTGCAGAATGCTACTGCTAGGATGCTGTCTGAATTATCTGTGAAAAATCATGGTACACCTATTTTGTGTGGTCTGCACTGGATATTTTATGTGTCACCAGGCCACAATTAAGATGTTAATGTTGACAAAGCACTCAACAACTTGGGACTTCATTATCCATTGGCGTGTCTTATGCTTTACCCAGTAAGATGGGTCCTAAAATGGGCAGAAGAGACCCTTCTTGTTGTCCTGTTGGTGAGAATGGTTCACAGTACACTAACATGGGATTGGGCTCCTTTTCAGAAGTGGTGCCCCCAGAATGAAATCCAATCTCCCTAGAAGCTCAGCTGGTCTCTACATTGATGGTCCTCTGGTGCCAAGTCAAAACAGACTTCTTCAACCAGGCTATCGGTGGTGCTGATTGCACTCTCCAAGGTTCTGCCTTTGGGGGAGTAATATGTCTGCTGCTGTATCTATATATAGTTAAATCTCTATTTGTTGCTACTTTTTCTTGTTCTGAAGTTTAGATTGCTATTTCAGTGATAGGTTATATTTTTAATCTGTATTTTGTTGACTTGTCTGTAAACCACATGGAGATTCATTTGTGAAAGGTGGTTAAGAAGTGCAACAAACAGATAAGTAAACCTTGCTCTGATTGTAAACTCCTACGCTGGTGTCACAACTTGTTGAAGTTGGCACACTTGGGAAAAGCTTGCACTGAAATCTACAAAGCTGATTTTTAAGTAAATGGCCGTGTTTATATGGCCATTTACGTGCACGTACACATACAGCCACGCACACGTACAGCACCATCTGAGATCACTGGTTCCTCTGGCTCACTTAAACCTTTTAATCTTCCCTAGCCCTCCTGTCTGTGTCATAAACTGAGGGTGCCTGGGATTGAATTTAGCACCTTTAATACAAAAACCTGGTGCACAGTCACAGTGCTACAGTTCCTTTGCCCAGTGGAAATGTGTCCATATGGGGGGGGTGTCCTTCTTGGGGGACAAATGGGGAAGCCATGCTTACACTATAAAGGCAATGCATCAAAGATTAGGGAGGAATCTTCATTTTGCATTCCGGTCTCCTCCTTGCAGTTTGTCCACAAATAGCTCCTGGGTAAGGCAAAATATAATGTGACAATATGGGCATTAATCGGTTTCAGTTTAAAACATCTTTGAAATGGGCTAAAAACTATGATTGCTCCAGATAATGTTTCCTTTTTAAGCATTTTTTTTTGCCACACATATTTTTGTCTGAAGAGCTGAGAGAAATAAAATGATATACTGTATTATATCACCTTGGTGGACTAGGTGCACAATTGATAATAGTTATACTGTTTCCGAATGCATAACCTCATACAGTTACAGCAGTTAGCAGCACTAAATTTTCCTTAAATGAATGTCCTTTGACATAACGTAGTAATCAATGGGATGGATGGTCTTTTTCCCCCCTTTACTGTCCCCCCCCCCTTCTGTTCACATTATCCTGCAACTATTTGCAAAGTTCTCAAAATATGTTGATTTTGTATTGTCCATATAGTGATGCCAGCATCTTATTATGGACATGTGGCTCATTAGTTGGCAGTTCACTGTGTAGTCAATATACCGCCCCCCCCCCTGCCCCAATGTTTTGCTTGAATTCATTGTCTGGGAAGTGTATTTGTATTCCACACTGCGTAAAAATAATTCCCAGTGTTAGAATTCTGCTCCTAATAATAATTTCAAATTTACCCTTTCTAAAATTTACTAATATGTGATTTAAATAAAATTGCAGTGTATCTTCTTCCCCAATGATTAATTTTATTCAGAGAGCTTTTCTATCATAATCTCCCCCTGATATTTACAAGGAGAAAGAAAGGAAGAAAGAAAGAGAGAGAGAGAGAGAGAGAGAGAGAGAGAGAGAGAGAGAGAAAACACAAGGTGACGATCGTACAGAATTAAATGCATCTGTTTATAATCTGAACAAATATCCTGGAATTGTTACTTTGCAACATCCGATGCCCCATTGCTGAATCACTTTGCACCAGATAGCCATTCCTTTGTGGACGTATCTGCATCTAGACGTGCGTGTAAGGCAGAACATGTTTGCTGACCGTTTCCCACTCATGGTCTGGTACTGATTTTGAGCACGCTTTGTAGGGTTTTATTTTAGTAATGTTAAAATATTGTGATAGATGGCAGCTCGTCGCCGTTAATTGCACTAAAAGCAAAAAGGCTTATTCCTAAGGAAAATTCACAGCTTGTATAAATACAAATCTCCCCCCCTTCCTTTTCAATATATGTACTAAGCCTCCGTTAGTCGAAAGGATCATTCTGTCTGCAGTCACAGTCCTTGGTAAGCTGCCAAGCACAATAGGGCATTAATTAACATGTGCCAGGGATTCATCAACATGCACAGTGGTATAGAGCCATTGCAAGCTCCCCCTCCCCCCTCCCCTCTTCTCCTTTGTCCATGTAATTCATGAAAGATCTTCTCCAGTATGTAAATCACTTCTTGCTAAACACCCAGCAATACAGCTCCCTTTTATTTTCCAGAACTATTGTCGGTTTTCTTAAACATACAAGGAAGACATTGATTCTCTCTGTCTCCTTCCCTAAATAAATATTTAAAAAGGGAAAAGGGAAAAGGTAGATGTTTATACGCATGCTTTAAATACATTTGAAGGTCGCTGGGATAATAATGTGAATGCATTTGTTTACTCACTATACATTGCTCCATAAATAAATCACTTGATGAACTACAATTTAGAGGGGGGAGGGGGAAGAAGCAGTATGTGATTCATTTTGCTAAATGTGGTGCCACAGGGAATTGTGGAATTATTCTTCCCATTAGCTCAGAATGACAGTAAGCTGACCTGCTAACTTATGGGGAAGCCTACAAAAATATCATAAGTCATGCTGTATCGATGACCCACCAGTGACAAAGCAAATAAATCAAAGAATTAAATTAAATTTCAATTAGCTGTTGGGTTGCCCTCATTTCCTTTTATTGCTAAGGATTACCCAACTCCCATCCTATCTGCTGAGCTGCTATTAATGTTGCTCCGATAACATTTCATCCACATTTAAGTGAAAATGCACAAAGCTGTTGACTAAACTCTATCATTACTTCATTGTTTTACTATATTATTCTTTTAAATCATAGCCGCACCTTTTGTCTGAGGGATCATTTCCTATTCAAGACTATAGACTGGGGGATGTGTGTGAGTTAGCCTGCAGTGTGGTTAATGTGTGGTGTGCATGTGCGTTGTTAATTCATGGAATAGCCTGTTTTGGATTAGGGGGCGGGAACTAGATTACATTCAGTCCTGTCTTAGGATTTCCTGAAATTCCCAGCAATCTTCTTTCATTATTAAGTCGTGAACTTTGTGGTAAAGCAGTGTCCACATTCCTCATTCAGGCTATTGTCCTTAACTGTGTAACCTGGGAATAGTGCTTAAGAAAAAATACTAGCAGAAGTTTGGGACTCTGTTCTGTGTCTATCAGGCCAATCTATAACCTCATCTACAAGACCGTTAGGAGAGGGAAAACGTGGATTCCAATCAACCAAGTAGAACGTCACATCAAGTCACAACCACTGCTCACCGCCAAGACGGTAAGCGGCCATTCATAATCTAGGTGCCTGTAAGATTATAGGTTAGAGCTGTAATAACACCTCCCTGCACAAGCACAGCTAGCTTTTATAGTTCCCTGAAAACTTATGTTGAAAGGCACAGACTCCCCCATCAAGTTGATATATGCAGGTGTGGCCAATGTGGTGCTCCCTAGATATTTTTGGGCTACCACTCTCATTGCCATTGACCATGCTGGCTGGGGCTAATGGGAGCTGCAACCCAATAACAAATGTAAGGAGGGAACCACACTGGCTACTCCTGCTTTAGTGTGTATAAAATCAAGAGAAGCTTTGTCTCCATATATGCAATGTTTTGGGTTCCAGTACAAGAAGGAGGAGAAGGAGAAGGAGAAGGAGAAGGAGAAGGAGAAGGAGAAGGAGAAGGAGAAGAAAGACAGCTATCTATACTTTTATAGGGTTGACCTCTAGGAATCATTGTTATGCCATGACACTTAGTCCATGATGGAATATTTTGTCATGAAGAAATGAAGGTAATGTGATTTTAAAACTTGAATCTGAACCACAACAGTTATTGAAGGGAATGAAATGTATAGCTTTGCTGAAGTCTTAAGATCTAGCAACTTAATGGCCATAACACAGTGCACTATAATGTGCATTTAAACCCCATTTAATCCATGGGGCTCAAGCATGCCGGGCTCCATGCTGGTTTGCAGCAGGTGAATCTTGATCTTTTACTGGCATGGACCGCAATCTTTTACTGGCATGGACCGCAATGATCAAGCTACATAACACATTGAGGTTCATAATACCAGTCCAGAATATTTGGAAATGTAAGTGCAATGTTGAAAATGAGCTACTGCCTATGACATTACGCACAAAACAGCCACTATTTCTCAGCTGCATTCACTCTCTTAACTAAACTTTTCAGGAAGCAAATTGGAGGCCGACCAAACGAGAGAGAGACAGAGAAATATTTTGCCAAAGTGGTTTACTGTGTTATATTTAACAAGAACAAGATGCTCTCCTGTCAACACTCATTTTCTCATACTATTTATTTCAATTGTTGCTGTTACAAAGTCAGCATGTGCTTTCATTTTTACACATGGTGCTATATGAAAAATAATGCCAGAATCTTTTGTTTTCACCCAGAACAGCAAATAACGGTGGTTAACTGTACAGCAACAATGCTTATTTAAGGATGCTCCCTTGCTAATGTATGTGGATATGTTCTCAGATTTGGGAGTCAGGTGGTGGTGAAGTATAATGAGAAATGCAGGGTACTGTAAAGTTCCTAGGTTGGCCAACCACATTTTAAAAATACAGCACAGCCCCTGGTTGGAAATGGGCTCTATAAAAGAACATTGGCACAGCAATTGCATTTACAGTGAGCGGATGACATTTTCAAAAGCACTTAAGGGTGTGATTCACTTGAATGGGGGCATCCATGATGATCTGCTGACTTCAGTAAGAAAACACAAGAGTTAGCGATCAATCTTAATCACTCTGGCTATGAATTGAAAGGGCCCAACCCAATGGGAGAGAAGCCACATCATTCTTTTCTATAACAGGGCAGGGGCATTTCTGAAGACGGAAAGAGGATATCTTTGTGCAAATGGGCTCTGGATCCAGTGGTGCACTTCAGTAATATTAGACTATCCTGGTCTTTGAGAAGGCCCATTTCAGATGGTAGGTATGTGTGTTGCTTCAAAATGTGGCACACCAGCCCTGCTTCATTAGGGGCAGTGAAGGCTAATTCATTGGGGCAAATCAAATCAAATACCTTTATTAGTATCACAGTATAAAACATTTCAAGTCACTGGGATAATTAAAAGGACAAGGGTGAAGCTGTTGAGAGTAATAAAGTCACACTGTGATGGTGTGCACTTAGATATTCTGCTTTGCCCTGTCTGTTCCCTGAAAGGATGGTTCGTTGGGAACCCTTTCTGGTAAAATTGTGGCTAAAAAAGAAGCTACTAAGGCAGTGATATCTTTGTCCCAATCTGCCAGGAGAAACCTCATTTGACTTCTTCTTGGATTTATAGTCTGGAGGTCCAACATTTTGCTCAGCATCCATTGGGGCTTATGGGGCATTCCTACTGGTGGAGGAAAGTGGGGCACACCGCCCCCTGCACCATTGGGGAGGGAGATACCATTGTGGCTGTCCCCTGAACACACACCACGCACAGCCACATGCCACGTACCCCCATCGTGCCCCCACCGCGCTGGGCGCCATGCCTGCGTGGGCAATCCCCCACGCCCTCAGGACACACACCGTGCCCCCGTGGGCAGCACGTCACGCCCCTGGGATCCATGCCACACCCCTGCGGATGGCATGCCACACCACGCCCCCGCGGGTGACGTGTCATGCCCCCAGACGCATGTCATGCCCCCGGGACATGTTCCAGCCATGCCCCCACCTGCTCTCCGCCCCCAGTACCAGAGCATGCAGCTTCGCCACTGGGCATTGCCCCACTGCCCTCAGTCTGTCTTCAGCCAGCCCCACCACTTGCCTGCTTGCTTACATCCTGTCCAGGGGGTGGCACTGCCTGTCAGTGCTGCCCTTGCAGAACAAAGGAGGATGGGGATGAAAATTAGTTGGCTGTGCCTGTCATTGGCTCTGGCTCCACCTAGTGTTGGCCTCCCTACCTTTCACCCCACCAGTCTCTATGTGCACCAGCCACCTCTGACTAGGGGACCCTCTGCTCTTTCTGCTGAGTGAGACCATGGAATGTTGACCCAATAGCACCATGCTCTGGTTCGTATTCACTGATCATGTGGAGTACCTTGGGGTTGACATTTCTCTGAATAGTTATTTGGGCATTCAACACACTTGCATGTAAGTACTCAGATGAGGCATGCAGGGACCATCCCATGCTCTTTTCATTCCATCAGAAGGGAAGCAGGGCTCTGCAGTGAAACAAGATTTATTCTGTGTTCACATTCCTGTTTACTGTGTGCTCACTGCATTTGCAGTGCCGGCTTCACACTTTACCCAAAATGCATATGTACTTTGTTATAAGGTACTACTTACCCCGGGACGCAGGTGGCGCTGTGGGTTAAAGCCTCAGCGCCTAGGACTTGCCGATCGAAAGGTCGGCGGTTCGAATCCCTGCGGCGGGGTGCGCTCCCGCTGCTCGGTCCCAGCGCCTGCCAACCTAGCAGTTTGAAAGCACCTCCGGGTGCAAGTAGATAAATAGGGACCGCTTACCAGCGGGAAGGTAAACGGCGTTTCCGTGTGCGGCTCTGGCTCGCCAGAGCAGCGATGTCACGCTGGCCACGTGACCCGGAAGAGTCTCCGGACAGCGCTGGCCCCTGGCCTCTTGAGTGAGATGGGCGCACAACCCCAGAGTCTGTCAAGACTGGCCCGTACGGGCAGGGGTACCTTTACCTTTACCTTTTTACTACTTATCCCACAGTCATCTGGTTGGCCAGATGAACAAGATGGGCCGCTGGCATGATTCCTCAGGCTCTTCTTGTGTTTACCACAAGGGGCAGCAACATCTGGCTTCCAAGGTCTGCAGCACTAGACTCCCAAGTCCATACAACTTGATAGTTGTGAAACCCCATGACAGCTGCACATCAATTTCGGCAGACCTCTGAATCACCAAATATTTTGGACTATCCACTTGTACATGCTGCATATTAAGTAGCCTAGAAGCTAAAATTACAAACCACACCCCTCAGTGATAAAAGGAACCCCAGTAATAAAAAATAACCTGGGAATGAACATAGCAACAAATCAATAGTTTGAATTAGTGTTTGTGCAAGAGTGTAAGAAAAAAATACCAGGAACGGAAAATATTCACATCCCTCCTCAAAGAGGAGGACCAATACTGTTGCTAAGTGTGGCAACTGCTGGCTTAGGGAGAGACACGCTACCTTAAAATTGTCACTAGGGATGTGCTTGTCTTAATTCAGGGGTGGGCAACCTAAGGCCCGTGGGCCAGATGCAGCCCAATCGCCTTCTCAATCCGGCCTGTGGACGGTCCGGGAATCAGCGTGTTTTTACATGAGTAGAATGTGTCCTTTTATTTAAAATGCATCTCTGGGTTATTTGTGGGGCATAGAAATTTGTTCATTTCCCCCCCAAAAATATAGTCTGGCCCACCACATGGTTTGAGGGGCAGTGGACCGGCCCACAGCTGAAAAAGGTTGCTGACCCCTGCCTTAATTTTATGTGCAGAGGTAATATGCTAGGGACTAGGTAGAGATGACTATCTTTCTATCCTACAGGCCTTTAGAACATCACAGTTCCAGCTTCTCTGAAACCACCTTATATAATTTCTACTAACTGAAACATACCAGAGTTGACTTGGACACTGACATTTGTAGCTATGTCTACACATGCCACCCTCTGCTAAACACAGCAGCTACACAAATATCTAGGATCCAGATGGCAATGTACTGGAATGTCCTTTTAGAGCCAATACTTGTGTGTGTGCCAAACAGTCCATTGAAAACTGGTCCAAGTACAGTAATTAATATCGCAGCATGCTGTGTAACACACACACACACACACACACACACACACACACACACAGAAATGCTAAAAGAGGAAAGGGTCATAATAAATAAAGTACAGTGAGAATTGCATCATATTGCTGATGTGATGGCCATAATGGCCAAAGCAGTAAATGTGTGGAGAAACCATGCAGCTATAAGAGGCATGATGCTAGAGAGAGCCCAAGCCTATTTGTATGTGATAATAATAATAATAATAATAATAATAATAATAATAATAATAGATTATTATATTATAAAATATTATAAAAGGAGATGGTCAAGAAATAAATATTAGCAGAGCACAGAGTGTAGAAAGATGTGACTGCAAAAACAAGCAGGAGCTGGAGAGGCAGGGGAGCCTTGTAATGGGAATGTAAACAAACGTAGAGTGAGAGAGAAGGCAGAATGGAGGAAGTGAAGTAAATGACTAAATAAACAAGAAAATATGAACAGAAAGGCAAATATGTAGCATGATGCACTAAGCTGCAGCTATCATTGCAGAGAATCAACATCGTCACTTGAAAAATTTCAGTACTGGTTCCAAAGTTCATCTAGGCCTGGCAGGGACCATGGGGATAAAGTATGTCATTCATACTGAGCATCATTAAGAAAGAGGCACACCAAAGAGCTACAACTCCAAACCCATGAAATGATCACACAGAGGAAGTAAGGTGATGTACGTGTCTCTTGACCTTTAGCCTACCAGTTTGGGAAGGCAAATGGATAGACTGTGACAAAAACTCATGGAACACTAGCTATTCTGATAATCACAACAATGAATATTTTAATATATTTTATCTGAAAAGGTTGTTCGAAACATTGGGTTGCACCCATTCTTTGGCCTCCACAAATGGCTTTTCATTCAGTGGAGGAGCCCTCGGCGAAAATTGGAAAGTGACTTCTAGTGATTCCCCCCCCCCCCTCTGGGCAGTCCAGACTGTTCTGGATTATTTCCCAACCCTCTGGAGAATATTTTTATAGAGGAGAAAGTGCTGCAGGGGGAATGGGAATCAGTTAGTGTCACCTGTCTCTCCTTTTGGTGTAAGTGAAGTCCGGATGCCAGTCATTATTTTAGTAATCGTTTCAGCAGCCCTGCAAGGAAGACCAATATTAGTACAGTGGTACCTCAGATTACATACGCTTCATGTTACATGCACTTCAGGTTACAGACTCTGCTAACCCAGAAATAGTGCTTCAGGTTAAGAACTTTGCTTCAGGATGAGAACAGAAATCGTGCTCCAGCAGCACAGCAGCAGCGGGAGGCCCCGTTAGCTAAAGTGGTGCTTCAGGTTAAGAACAGTTTCAGGTTAAGTACGGAACAAATTAAGTACTTAACCTGAGGTACCACTGTATATGCCACTGACAATTCTGGGTTAGATTCAGACTTAATTCATTGCAATTAGTTCAACATAATTTGAGTTAGGCCATGTCTGATTTCTCCCATTGAAATTTAGTTAAACTGAGTTTAACTGATTTACAGTGTAATCCTATATATATTTACTCTGAAGTAAGCCCCACTGTGTTCAGTGGGGCTTACCCCCAGGTAAGTGGGTATAATATGACTCCCCAAGTCTGTATCTGCAGCATTTTATATAAAAGGCACAAATACTCTCATGAAATTTAGATTAAATATGCACAATTCACATATATAATGGTTTTATTGCATTAGCCATGCGGCCATAGCACAACATACATAGAAACAACAACACAAAATGGGGGTGGGGAAACAAAAGTGTATGCCGCTCTGGGCGAACACTCTGAGAAAATGGGGACAACAAAGGCAACGGGAGGCTTAAAACATCGAGTGACAGAGAAGACAAAAAACAGGTTCAACTGTGCGGCGCATCGACTACATCTGTGGTATTGAGGAAGGAGTTGGTGCCGCTTTCCTCTTCATCACACTAAGCAGGAAATTAGCTGTCATCTCGGTAATCCAACAGTCAGAATCCTGCAGAAGAAGGGACACTATCCAAGGCTGGATTGGGAGATGAAGCTTGTTCACGAGAGGAGTTAGAAACCAAGATCTTTCATCTGTCCAGTTGGGACAGAAGAGCATTACATGTTCCATGGTCTCCAGAGCCGTGTCATTGCAGGAGCATGTTCTATTTGCGATGGGAACTCTGGAGTAACGACCCGACAGAACTGCTGTAGGAAAACAGTTGAGATGGGCACAGGTAAAGGCCCTTCGTTTAGCCTCCGAAGGAATTGTAAAGCAGTATAGAGGGATCCCTTCAGGGGGTGGAATAGCTAGGGCTAAGCCTGAACACGGCCCTCTTGCTTGGGAAGCTGTGTTAGAGAAGTCAAGTTGCTGCAGCTTCTTTTTGATTAGAGGTAGGGCCGCCGGGCTTATACACTCTAAATTAAAAACAGTTTTGCGGTTCAAATTGAGAAGAGAGCGGAATTTGAGATTAATTGTAGTTTTCCAAGGAGAATTATGAGTATCTCTTAGGATCAGATTGGAGAAACCACCTCTAATTCGAGCATCCGATGGTAGTAGGTGGGAGCTGTAGGAAATGGCTCGACTCCATGCTCGTTTTACAATTGAGGGCTGGGCGAACTCAAGTCGTAAGGCTGCACCTGAGACACATCTTGGGACGCCGGAAAGAAATCTCAGAAACATATGAAGTGGGCGATCCAAGTTACCTGATATTGCTGTAGTCCATACTTCGCAGCCATATAATAGTTTAGGGACAACTTTGGCATTAAACATTTGAATTGCTGCTGGAAGGTGTTTGCCGCCCTTCTGGTGATAAAATCGGACAATGGCATTAGAGGTCGTGGTTGCAGCAAGAGAGGCAGATTGTAGATGGGTGGTCCAGGAGAGATTATAAGTAAATATCAAGCCTAGATATTTAAAGGCTTTTACCTTTTCTAAGTAGCCACCTGTGATCTTAAGCGGCTCCAGCTTGAGTTTGCGGGAACGAGTGAAGTGGAGAACTTTCGATTTTTTATAATTAATATTAAGGGCTTCCGCCTTACAATAGGCGATAAATGCATTAACTGCATTTGCTAGGTCCGCAGCTGTTCTGGATAAAATGACGGCATCATCCGCATAGAAAAGGGAAGCAACGGGGTGGCCTGCTAAGTGAGGAGGGTACTTAGTTGCTAGCTTCAAAGGGGAAAGGGCATCATGAAGATAAAGATTAAACAGTAAAGGGGCCAAGAGACAACCTTGTCGTCACATAAAAACGGTGGGTGTGGGATTTACTTATGTATTTTTGGAGGGGGAAGTTCTTTGTAATACCTTGTCTATATCCATTCTGTCTCCCATATAAACTCACTTCCAGCACTTTCCCGAATCTGCATTTCAGGCATGCATAGCTGTTACATTGTCTAGTCCCCCACACCAAAGTCACCCCATGCAAACAACCCTTTGACCCACCCTCATACACAAAGCATTCACCTAAATGCAATTCATACACAACACAGACCACTCACACCCCTCATTTATACCATCATTTTTAAAGGATTTGAGTTTTCCAGGTCAGGATTTACAAAGGCCCAACCCTCAAGCCACATACCCTATCATTGTCATACTGTAATCACTGGTACTTCAGTGTATCCACTGAAGTACCAGTGATTACAGTATGCACAATGTTAGGGTATGTGGCTTGAAGGTGGGCCTTTGTAAATCTGCCTCGGAAAACTCAAATCCTTTCATTTGTGGAGGTAGGATCATACTAGTGTAAGTGTTCTGTTATGTATATGCTCATTGTACTGAGCAGAGTAAGCCTTTCATCTGGATTAAGGCATCTAAATGCAACGGAAATACAAACAATCATCAAAAAGAATATGACTAATGAATCAAGTGTGCCCCCATTTAGAAATACACGGTACATATTTTAAAAGGCAATGACATGAATGAATCAAAGTACGGACTTGGTGCCATTTCAAAGGTTTAGGTTCGCAAGCATGTAAGTGACAGGATAATTGGACCCTAGGACTTTGAGGCTAAAGAAGAATCCAGCTAGTAGAATGATGAGCAATAAATACAGACAGTTTACTTTGAGTCTCTAATGACACCTTCTTTAGAAAAGTGCTAGCTTCCATGAATAAATGGATGTCCCCCCCAACCATAATGGAGTGGCAGTAACAAATAATGGAGCAGCGTAGCAAAAACCAACAAGACAAAGACATACATTAGCATCAAAATGTTTAAAAAATAAAGAAATGATGGGGGATAGATTAATTTCAGCAGTCTAAGGAAATGAGAGAATGTGAAAGTAAAAGAATGTGAAAGTAAAAGAAGGAAAGAGACGTGGGCCCTCTGTTAACCCTAGCTTAGCCTAAATGAGGAATAAACATTCTGGCCACAGAATGCAGGCTGCTTGGAAGATGAAGAGGACAGGATGTGGTGGTGGGCAAGGGTAGGTTGGAATGGCTGGCTGGCATCCTAGACAGGCACACTTCCCTTAGAGAGGAAGGCTACAGCGCAACATTTGTTTGCAAGTCCTGCTTGCGGAGCATAATGAGATGCTAAAATTGATGGTACCACATCAAATGGGAGATCCCATCTGTATCCCCAAACCCTAACCACTTCATACAGGTAAAAAAACAAACAAGAGGAGTAGACAGAGAGCTGGCTAGACCCTTTCTTCTTGCGTTGCTAGTTTTCAATGAGAGGGACCTAAGAAGCTGCCTTACAGCAAGTCAAACCTACCCTTGTCCAGGGTTTTAAGACACATTCTCAGCCTAATCTGGAGGTTCTTGGAGTTGGATGTGGAACATTTTACATGCAAAGCAGATGCCCTGTGAGTTGTAAGCTGCCCAGAGATGGGCAGGGTATTATTATTATTATTATTATTATTATTATTATCCTTCTTCCACATGTTTCTGAAAGGATGCAACTGATACTTTAAATATTTTTTTTTCTTTTTTTCCATTTACTTTTGCATTTTCAATTTTACATACATGAAATCCCCTTTGATTTCCCTCCCCCTCCCCCTTTGTGGATCTTCATATAATGATTTCCCCTCTGCATCTCTTTCATAACTCTATTGTTATAAATCCTTTGCCAATCCATAGTTCAAATTTTTACTGCAAGTTTTCTGTCAAATCTACCAATGAATGTAATTGCTTACAATAATTTTTCAAATAAATTATGACATTTCCCCATTCTTTATTAAAATCTGCCTCTTCCTAGTTTCTAATTCTTCCTGTAAGTTTTGCCATTTCAGCATAGTTTATCAATTTTTTCTGCCACTCTTCCTTGGTCAGAATTTTGCCTTCTTTCCATCTCTGGGATAGAATCCAGGCAGCCGTGGTTGCATAAATAAATAGTATCATCTGATTCTTCGGGATCTCCGCACTTAGAATTCCTAAAAGAAAAGCTTCTGGTTTCTTAGGAAAAGTTATTTTCAGCATTTTTTTTCAAATTCATTATACATTCATTTCCTAAAAGATTGGACTGTTTTTTTTCCCCAAATCACCATTCTCCAAGGAGCAGCGTCAAAGATCCTTAAAGAGCCCTGCAGATAAGTAGCAAAAAAGAAAAAAAGGGGGGAGGGAGTCAGTGCCAGATTTATGTATAGGCTAAGTAGGCTGAAGCCTAGGGCCTAGGGCCTCTAAATATAGGGGGCCTCGCCATCCTGCGCATTCCCCAGCGGGCAGTCTCCCCTCTCCCAAAATTGCAAAACCAAGACTTCATGTGAGGGCAGGGCAACTCGGGCCTCTAAATCTAGGGGACTTCGCCGGCCTGCCCTCTCCTCAGTGCACTCTATCCCAAAATTGCAAACCCAAGACTTCATGAAAGGGCAGGGCAACTCAGGCCCAGCAAATATGAGACTCAGGGCTAGCCAGTGGGGCCAATTTGAAGCAGTGGGGCACAACTTGATTTTTTTTTTTGTAGGGCCCCAGTTCACAGCCAAAGTCTGCAAATAAAATCCATCTAGACTGCCCTGGTGCAGGGGGGGGGGCTTAGGGGCAGCACACAGGGTCAAACTGCTCCAATTGCATTAAGGTCAGCCCTGATGAGACTGTGCAGGGGTTCGAATGACAAGCCCTGCACCTTCTAGGTCCCTGGTGTCACTATTCAAAGTACAGACTCAGGGACTAGTTATGGAAATAAAGGGGGGCACTTATTGGAAATCAGTTTCATCACCTCCCCCCCAAAAAACCCTGAGACAATGAGCCCAACCACCTTTTATTCACAGTTGCATAAGCACTACACTACAGCATGGCCATAAACCTGTATGTTCAACCGCTGAAATATATACCCAATATATAGCAATGGAGATTTATGTTACTGCTTTAAGAATGAACACTGTGTTTTATGAATGGACTCTGTATTTTGTGAATTACCTAACAGTCATCAATAGGGAGCTCTAGAATCTGACAGCTAACCAATGGGGTATTACCAAACAGCGACCCCTATTCCTGAAAGCAGGTAACCAGCAGGGAACGCTTCAGCTCAGCCTTTGCACTGTTGACTGAACACCCCCTGCTGTGCAGATAATGAAAAAAGCTTGTAAATTGTATCCCTTCTGGCATCCTGGCCAACTCTATTACGCTGGTGTAAACCCTGGTGCACCAGAAGCACAGAATAGCAGCAAATAAAATCCGCTCATACGTCAGCGACTGATAAGACTTGTCAACCAGTTCTTCCAAAGTTTTCCGAAATTATAAAGCTCCAAAATACAGGCCAAAAGAGAGCAGGTCTGGGATGAGCGAGACATACAATGGAAACCACCACTGTGTAGCTCCTGCCCTGTCATTTGATAGGGTGCCCACTTACCCTCCTTCTTGACATGGAATGCTCTCTATTGAAGTCTCCAGGTCCAGTACCAAGACCATAAGAAGGGAGAGCAGGGACCTTGAAGTTCCCAACAGCTGTTAATCAAGTAAGCAAGCAAGCAAGCACACAGGTCACCTTTGTCACAGTCAGGACGCCTATGTCCTGGCCAGGCCTGCACCCAATCTTGTTTTTGTACAATCTTGTTTGTTCTCAGTAACCAAAATTATATTATCAACATATACAAGCAGAAAAGTTGTTTTCCTTCATTTGCAAGGAATCATACAAAACAAAGTGACACTAATAAAGAAAAGTTCCAGGGTGGCAACAGAAAGCAAACTAAAAATGCTTTTGCAGTTCATCAAAGCTATCCTGCAATATCAAGTTATAGGAAAACTGGTGCTATTAACAGTTGTCCTTCTAGCTGGTTAATTGGTTTGGCAACTTCCATGCACATGACGTGTGATGCTAATTCTTTCCCCAAAAAGTTAAATAATAACTAATCAGAGGCAGCTACAGTTGCAAATAGCAATAAAATATTTGAAAGGAAGAGGAACAGGTTTGCTCAAGTGTGTTGCAGGTAGAAATACTGTTTGTAATGAAGTGAGAGTAGTAGTTTACTTGCTCGAATTAACAAATAAGAAAGTTTTGAGAATTTAAATTATAGATTATAATTGGTTACTTCATTGAGAAGGGGGTTGTAACAAAAACACTGGGACCTAATTTGAATAGTAGAGTGCCTGGTATCTGGTGGGCAATCTCCTCCTTTATTTCCACACGGTGGCTGCAGACCAAATCACCTATCAGGAGAGTTATGAGATTCAGGTGAGGGTCAGATGCCTTGTCAATCCCAGCAGGTATATAAGAGGACGACCACCCAGGCCAGGCCTTGCAAAGGTTTTTCAGTATTAATTTTATGCATTTTTTAAAATCACCATGGCATTTAACAATAATATATGTCCTTTAGAGGAGAAATTGTGAATTGCAGAATTTTAAATACCCGTCATCATCCTTGGCTTCACTCAATTTTGCTTATAACACTCTTCCATTTTCTTCTAGTTGTGAGGGTGGGGGATGGAGAGGGACCTCAGAAGTAGCATAGCCTAGGGCCTAAATCCAGCCTTGGAGGGAGTTCAAGTAGGCTTGTTTAGAATATTATTATATCTCTCACTAAATTTTACTCCTCTGCTGGGACAAATTTGCACAGATATTTTATAGATTCTGGTCAGTGACATAAAAACTCCTCCTTCTAGGCTGAGGCTGCCATTCAACAAGAATATTTCTGCAAAGAAAGAAATGTAGAAATGTAGGCATTCAAGTGAAAATTCAATCCTTCACAGTACAGAGCCTCTGCGAAGTCTTTTAAATGACCCTTTTTATCATGGTGCCATGTCTTTACCTTTCTGAATAGTGAGACCTGGTAAGAAAAATAAATGTATGTATACAAGTGGTTGAGTAATGTATTACTCATGTGCACTTTGTTCTTTTTGGCAAACTGACCTTATCAAAGGGAAGAAAGCTATACACTGTGACAAGAAGAGCTTTACTGGAAAGTCTAAATTAGAAGCCAGGGAGATATTTTTTTTCTGTTATCTTGCTTAAATTATGATGAGTGAGAAGCATCTTTTCCACTTCAGGGAAGTGATGAAGCTAATGTGATGCTCCTTCCTTCTGCTTTCCTTTCAAATTATCCCCGCTTTGATGCTAATCAGGATATAAATGCTAATAATGGATTATAGTTATAATAAATAAATAAATAAAGAATGAATGAATGAATGAATGAATGTTGGGAGGACATATACAGTTTCTGATTTTCAAGACTATGATTTGCAATGTTTAATATTATACTCCAATGGTGGAGGGATCTGAATTGTAATTACCAGTTTATGACCGGTCTGGGTTGAATCTAGAACTATATTCTTCTAATTTTAATTCTCCTCCCTCCTCTCTTAATACATATCTATAGGCTACTCATCCTTCAATTATATATGGTTCTAATGCTGAAAGTCAGAGTGGTGTTTTCGTCTCCAAATAAGTTTTAATATTTATCCCAGATACCATACAAGTTTTTTCTTATTATATGGTTTGTAAATCCTTTGTGTACTTTCACTTTTTTCATACCACAGATGGGCATGCCAACCAAAATTATTATCCTGACCTTCAAAATCTAAAATATATGGATTTTTCAACGTCAGCCACTCCTTCAACCAGTACAGACAAGATGCCTCATAATATAATCTCATATCCAGCAGAGAAAAGCCTCCTCTCTCTTCATTCAGAAGCATTATTGCCTCCAATCATGGAGACAAGAGTACAAACATCGTGGCATGTAGCCATTGCGGCTGGCCTTCGGCTTGGACTCACTCTGATATGGGATTTGGTATATAAATTTTCTCTTGGCTTTTTGCTGGCCCATGTAGGACCAGCATGGATAGCTGGCTCGAGTGAATATCTGATGTTTCCTCCCTTTATGGTCTTGATTTATGGGCTACTACTAAAATGAGGCTGCATTTTAAGCTGTATTTTAAGCCGTATTTTAATTAACTGTTTTCTTCTTCTTTTTTCTATTATGTTTTATTGTAATTTATTTATTTTTTTATATATAAATATTTATTAAGATTTTTGTAAAAGAAAAGCATAAGTAACAAACAACATTGCTTATATCATAACAAAATTTCATAACTTGTTTAGACTTCCTCACGTCTCCTGCTCCCACTTACAGTGTTAAGAAGTTTTTTCAAGCAAATTATCATCTTGTTTGCAATCTTATATCCACTCGTTTAAATATAATCTAATAGTTCTCCCAAAGGGTTTGTCTTTTCCTTAATCTCACTTATCATCAAATTCCAATCTAGTTTAGTGGTGGCCAGTTATTTATGATCAAGCATCCTTCTTAACATTCAATCAAATTACAATATTTTTGTAAATAAATTTTAAATTTCTTCCAATCTTCTTCAATCCTTCCTTCTCCCAGGTCACGGATTCTGCCAGTCATCTCTGCCAGTTGCATATAGTCTATCAGCTGCATCTGCCATTCTTCCAGTGTGGGTAGATCTTGAGTCTTCCAATTCTTGGCAATAAGTATCCTTGCTGCTGTTGTTGCGTACATAAAAAATGTTCGGTCCTTCTTTAACACCTTCTGGCCGACAATACCCAGGAGGAAGGCCTCTGGTTTCTTAGTGAAGGTATACTTAAATACCTTTTTCAACTCATTATATATCATTTCCCAGAAGGCCTTCACTTTAGGGCAGGTCCACCAGAGGTGAAAGAATGTTCCTTCATTTTCCTTACATTTCCAACATTTATTATCAGACGAATGGTATATTTTGGCAAGTTTAACTGGGGTCATGTACCATCTATATATCATTTTCATTACATTTTCCTTCAAAGCATTACATGCAGTGAAGTTCAGCCCAGTGGTCCACAACCTTTCCCAGTCCTCAAACGTAATGTTATGCCCAATATCCTGTGCCCACTTTATCATAGCAGATTTAACCATTTCGTCTTGTGTGTTCCATTTTAACAGCAAGTTATACATCCTTGATAGTACCTTAGTCTTTGGTTCTAACAATTCTGTCTCCAACTTCGATTTCTCCACCTGGAACCCTAGTTTTTTGTCATTTTTTAAAACTTCTTTAATCTGGGCGTAATGTAACCAGTCTCGCACTTTACCCTCCATTTTCTCCAAACTCTGCAATTTCCAATTGTCACCGTCTTTTTCTAATATTTCCCAATATTTTGGCCATTTGGCCTCCATATTGGGTCTTTTTCGGGCCTTGGCTTCCAGAGGGGACAGCCACCTCGGAGTTTTGTTTTCCAATAAGTCTTTGTATTTTGTCCAGACATTGAATACTGCTTTCCTGACAATATGGTTCTTAAAGGCCTTATTGATCTTAACTTTGTCATACCATAAGTATGCATGCCAGCCAAAAGCATTGTTAAAACCTTCCAAGTCCAACAAATCAGTGTCTTCAAGAAGTAGCCAGTCTTTTAGCCAGCAGAAAGCTGCGGCTTCATAGTACAGTTTTAAGTCTGGCAGGGCGAAGCCCCCTCTTTCTTTCGCGTCAGTTAATATCTTAAACTTAATTCTGGGCTTTTTGCCCTGCCAGACAAATTTAGAGATATCTCTCTGCCACTTCCGGAAACACTCCGTCTTGTCCACAATTTGCAATGTTTGAAACAAAAACAACATCTTTGGCAATACATTCATCTTAATAGCAGCAATTCGGCCTAACAAAGAAAGCTTCAATTTTGTCCAACTGTCCAAGTCTCTCTTAATTTCAGACCAACATTATTGTAATTTATATTCAGTGTTAGCCGCCCTGAGCACGGCTCTGGCTGGGGAGGGCGGGGTATAAATAAGAATTATTATTATTAATTTAATAATAATGATAATAATATTATAATAATAATAATAATAATAATAATAATAATAATAATAATAATACTTTCCTCCTTGAATTTGCCTAATCCTTGTTTTAAAGCCATATGTATTGGTGGTCATCACTGCCTCCTGTGGGAACAAGTTCAATAGTTTAACTGTGTAAAGTACCATATTTTCCGCTCTATAAGACGCACCAAACCACAAGACACATCTAGTTTTTGGAGGAGGAATACAAGAAAAAAAAATATTTTGAATCTCAGAAGCCAGAACAGCAAGAGGGATCGCTGCACAGTGAAAGCAGCAATCCCTCTAGCTGTTCTGGCTTCTGTGATAGCTGCGCAGACTGCATTCGCTCCATAAGACGCACACATATTTCCCCTTGAGTCTTATAGAGCAAGAAATACGGTACTTTCTTTTATCTTTCCTGACTCTTCCAGCATTCAGCGTCCTTGGATGTCCACAAATTCCAGCGTAATAAGAGAGGGAGGAAAGCTTTCTCTGCCCACTTTCTCAATTTTATAAACTTCTATCATGTTGCCTCTTACTCGCCTACAACCTTTCTTCAGAGGTTGCCAAAAGGTCATTTTGTTTGCTCTTTCCTGAACCTTATCTACCTGTACAATACAATATAATTTTTGAGTTGAGGTGTACAGAGCTGTACGTAATATTCCAAACCATAGATTTGCATAATGGCAATATGATACTAGCAGTTTTGTTTTCAATTCTTTTCCTAGGGATCTCTACCATGGAATCTGCCATTTTCACAGCCACCACATACTGGGTCAACATCTTAATAGAGCTAGCTACTATGACCCCAAGGTCTCATTCCTGGTCTGTCACCTCCAGGTCAGACCCCATGAGCATATACGTGAAATTATTATTTATTTAGTTTTGCCCCAACATACATCATTTACATTTGTTTATCTTGAATTGTATTTGCCATTTTACTGCCCATTCACTCCATTTGGATAACTCCTTTTGGAGCTCTTTACAATCTCTTTTGTTTTGATGACCCTGAACAATTTAGTACCATCACCAAACTTGGTCACCTTACTTCTTGTTGTTGTTTAGTCATTTAGTCGTGTCCAACTCTTCGTGACCACATGGACCAGAGCATGCCAGGCCCTCCTCTCTTTCACTGCCTCCCGCAGTTTGGTCAAACTCATGCTGGTAGTTTCGAGAACACTGTCCAACCATCTCATCCTCTGTTGTCCCCTTCTCCTTGTGCCCTCAATCTTTCCCAACGTCTTTTCCAAGGAGTCTTCTCTTCTCATGAGGTGGCCAAAGTCTTGGAGCCTCAGCTTCACGATATGTCCTTCCAGTGAGCATTCAGGGCTAATTTCCTTCAGAATGGAGAGGTTTGATCTTCTTGCAGTCCATGGGACTCTCAAGAGTCTCTTCCAGCACCATAATTCAAAAGCATCAATTCTTCAGCGATCAGCCTTCTTTATGGTCCAGCTGGTCACTCCTAACTCTAGATCATTTACAAACAGGTTAAAAGGCACAGGTCCCAATACTGATGCTTGGAGGATTCCACTGTTTTACTTTATGTTATTTTGTTCTCAGAGAAGTAGTGACAGAGAATGAATATGTGACTCCTTCTTCATCTTCTCCTGCCACTTCTTCAAAATGCCCAAAGCGGTCAAAAGAGAGTTAGGTATGCTTACATTTTATGAGAGCCAGAAGAATCTAACTGAAAAATAATTTGCATAAAGCCTACTTAAACAGGATTTAAGCATGCTCAGCTTTTTCTGGATTATGCTTTAGCACCTTTAGAAAAAATATACACCTGGATCCACCTCTGTTCAACCATCAATCCATGTTACATTCCTTCCACTCCTATTTCTATGCTGGTTTAAATCTCTGCACAGTGAGGAACTGGTGAGAGATCTGGCAGTCTGCCTTAATGTGCCAGATTCAAATCCTTAGTGTACTAAGGCAGGGTGCTACACCCATGCACTTATTTGTGAAGTGCATTTTTTAACAAGTTATTTTCTGTCATAGACATCCTTAGAATCAAGTCTTGCTACTGCTGCTTTGTTATGGTTACAGTGTTTATTGCTGTAAGCTGCTCTGGTTTCTTTGCCTAAAGAAAGGCAGGGTGTATATTTGTCTAATGAGTGAATGAAGATGTGGATTTAAGAGAGGCTTCCCAAGAATATGATCTGTGAATTCCTCCAGCTACTTAAACGTGTTACGATCACAAAATCAATCACACTATCTTAGTTGTATTGCATATTTAGCAGTGCTTCTACACATGTTGGGCATAAATTTGGCATGTGAGCTAAGAAACTGTTTCACGAAATAGGAAAATTATTGCACAATAATCACAAGCAGCTTCAGCCTTAATTAAAGAAATTATGAAAAAGAAACAGTGGCTCCATTCTTGGCAATGATTGGCATTTAAAAAATGCAATGCTGAACTTGCGTGTGAAAGATGCAAGAGCTAACTGCACTGTGTGGTGTGGTGTAGTGGTTAAGAGCGGTAGACTCCTAATCTGGGGAACCGGGTTCGCGTCTCCGCTCCTCCACATGCAGCTGCTGGGTGACCTTGGGCCAGTCACACTTCTGAGAAGTCTCTCAGCCCCACTCACCTCACAGAGTGTTTGTTGTGGGGGAGGAAGGGAAAGGAGAATGTTAGCCGCTTTGAGACTCCTTAAAGGGAGTGAAAGGCGGGATATCAAATCCAAACTCTTCTTCTTCTCTTCTTATTCAGATATCTGAGTTTTCCATCTGTACTTCAAAATGGGGAGAGAGAAAGAGAGAGAAATGAGTCAGAATGTAAGAATATGCAGGGTAGAAAAATGCATATGCGCTTAATATTAGATGTGGAATCCAGTCTATTGTGAGTAGACCGTGAGTTCCCACAGGTTTGGTAGAATCTCGTTTTCTGCATGTGTGAGAGCACACATTCATGGAATACCAGGTGTCATGAAGGGAAATAGGAGGTCTGTGCATCTATAGCCAGTCTCCCCTCTGCATGGCTTATTTACACTCTAGAACACAACAATAACCTTCCCAGAGTATGGATGAGGATATGGAAAGTGCATGAGTAGATGTGTACAAGTAGGTGATTTTGAGCTTGTGAATGTATGCTATCCTCTCTGTAATCCTAGTGAACCTGCAGAATCCTCTGCACATGGGTGCTAAAGCTGCATTAGATGGGATTGCGCACATACTTTCAATTTCAGTTTGCCATGCCAGGCATCCATTGAGGATACATGCAGTAAACTGATTAAAGTAGTTCCAGAATCTTTCAGCCCATGACACCCAGATTGCTGGGACATCGTTCATGTTATGACAGCCGGTAAAGGTAAAGGGACCCCTGACCATTAGGTCCAGTCTAGGGTTGCGGCCCTCATCTTGCTTTATTGGCCGAGGGAGCCGGCGTACAGCTTCCGGGTCATGTGGCCAGCATGACTAAGCCGCTTCTGGTGAACCAGAGCAGTGCACGGAAACGCCATTTACCTTCCCGCCGGAGTGGTACCTATTTATCAACTTGCATTTTGATGTGCTTTCGAACTGCTAGGTTGGCAGGAGCAGGGACCGAGCAACGGGAGTTCACCCCGTCACGGGGATTCAAACCGCCGACCTTCTGATCAGCAAGTCCTAGGCTCTGTGGTTTAACCCACAGTGACACTCGTGTCCCTCTATGACAGCCAGTAGCCTAGCTCAATTATTATGAACTGGGGAGAAGACCATACTGGTTTCACTCCAGTTGCATTCACAAGAGATTCTCAGAGCATAAAAATGTGTGAATGTTGCCAGTGCAAGATACCTAACAGAAATTACAAGTTTTCCTATTGTATTCTCATTCTCTCCAATGTAAGTTTTCTTGTCATAATGTGAAAGACGCTCCTCACTGCAAAAAGAAGGGGAAAGGATCCGATTCTAAGAACATTTACTTGCCTAGGGTGGAGATACTTACTGACAGGTTGACCTACAAATTCATTAAATAAATCAAGAATACTACAACAGAAATCAGCTTTAGAAATCTGGGTGGTTATTGATGATCCTACAGTCGTGTTAAAGCACAAACTGTGATATAGTGGAAGTGATCTGCATGCAGAAATAGATGTCTACGCAGTTCCCCCAATTGCATATGTCACATATTCAACACCTGAGCAGTGTGCACAATGTATTCCCAAGCAGCACTGAATGCATAATTAGTGTTGTCTGTTCTGATAGCACTAATGACTATGATGATGTCACTGTCCTGGAAGGAGATTCAGACCAGCCTCTCGGCTCCAATAGGTGAGCAATGCTGTTTAGCTGGCATAGGGTGAGGGGCAGGATGCCATGAATGCAGCAAGGTGCACTCTGGATCACAGTTATTTACTCAATAAATTCCATTGAGTCATATGGGCTTGCTTTCAAGTTAATGCGTTTAGGATTGGGATACTTAAGCCTCAACAATACACTTTAAGACCAGTAGTTCAGTTTCATGAGCAGGTAATAAATTTAATTCCAGCACTTAAATTTGCTGGTTGTGGGAAGAGTTCAGGAGGAATTCAACTGAGACTGAATTACTTTTTTATTTTCCTTAATCAATATAAAAGCTAGTGACAGGGTTCAGCCTAGCAATTATTCTAACAAGTAGTAATAATCAATTTTAGTTTTTTGAAAAAAACGAAACAAAAACAAAACCCTGATGGCCTGATATGTTAACACTAATTTCACGTAAATGCGGAGAGGGGCATGTAGAGTCTCACAATGATTCAGCAATTTAAGAAGGCACTTGTGACTTTCTAATCAATCAATCAAAAAAGGCTTTCTGAACCACTTAAGTCTTAAGCATCTCTAGGCGGTATACAAAAGCCCAACACAAAAACAATAAAATGGTGTGATTAAAAACAGATACATCACAAACACCAGTCAAACAATATTATAAAAACAGATAAGAACAGAAAGTATCAGTGTCAGGGAAAAGCCTGGGAAAATAGATACAACTTTATGAGATGTCTGTAGGAACTGATGAATAAATAAATCTTCACATATTGCAGAGGGAGGGACATACCACAATACAGGGCAAATGCCCATTTTTACGTGTCTGCCATGTCATGTGATATTCTTTAGGGTGCAATGCCATGTGTAAAAAAAATACCATATCTAAGTGATCATACTGGTCTATACAGGGGCAGCCGGTCTTTCAAGTAACCCGGTGTCAGGTTGTTCAGGCCTTTATATGTTACATCATCATCATCATCATCATCATTATTATTATTAATTTGTATACTACCCTGTACCTACAGGTCTTAGGGCAGTTAGAACATAAAATCACAATATAAAAACATGAAATACTTTTATTTCTCCTTCCATTACTACTCGCAGACACTAATGTAATGAACAGCTGTTCCAGTTCTGTTAGAGTAGGGATTCTAAAGTAAGAAGACACTTTGAATATCTTCAGACAGATATTGGGCTGCACTTTAGAACTGGGATCACATGAGAAAAGGGCTCAGTCCCCACCACCACTACACACACACACACACTGTAAGCACCTTCAAAAAATTATTATGAGTTCCGGAGGTGATTCATAATTGTATGTATGTATGAATAAATTAATGAATGGATAGCCAAGTAAATACATAACACGGAAAAATACACTTGGATTGCACTTGGCTGGAATTTAAATTAGGGTGCCACTCAACTGATCTGTGGCAATCTGTTGCCTCACAGTCTGTGAGGAGGGACAAATAAAGATATGTGTGTTTGTTGCGATTCAAATGCTTATTTGTACACTTAGGAATAAAATTTTCTCACAGTGTGCTTTAAAGTGTCGAGGAAGGCTGAGAACACAGAGCAGGAAGAGGGTTGGGCAATATTACACCTGTACCTAGGCAACATCTATGTAAATATGTGTAGACACATTCAAATGTGTTTCTGATGTAGATGGAAGCTAAAACGCTTAACTAAGGCTCAAGCCCACTTTGCTGGGAGCCATTGCACAAAATAGCAGTTACTTTCGAGTAGACAGGGATAGGATTATTCTACAACTGTATTAAACTCATCGCTGTCTGGTCACACACATGGTGGAAAAGATTATGGCAGCTTTTCATAACAACAAATTCAAATCACCCCAGAGTGCTGACTAGGCTCCGCGCTGAGTTCATTTTGTGGACTTCAAGGATTTAGGAAGCTTCCTTGACTCCCTGTCTCCACTAGATGGCGGGAGAGCACTGCCCTGGGACATCCCTGCAGTGCCACATGGTAAACCATTTGTGTATATTTGCTATCCAAGCCCTGTTTAGTCACATATGATTCACCTGCTTGAGGGGGGGCTTTGAACTAAGACAATTAATTGGGTAAACATCATTATGCCACCTTGCCTAGTAAATAGTTCGGGCTTTCCTTAATATTATTTTGTGCTGGAAACAGATAAATAAAGTTATGATGTATTTTGCCATTCCTCACAATCACCTATTTTGCATATGCATGCAGAGAAATCACACACACACATGCACACATTTTTCTTCCTGCCACTGATTATTTTTTTTCTTCTTCGTTAAGGGTTAGATTGTGAAGGATGAGAAAATGACAGCCCAGTTCAAAATTACCATTTCCAAACTGGTCAATTCCCAATCCATTTCAGTTGAAACTTTAAGGTTGGTGCGTGCCCTTTCCCCAAAGGGCTAGATCGGCTTAATTCCATATATTTTGACAACCAGATTGTCGACAGACAACTTGTCAAAAAAGACACACGGAACATAGCACTGGTCAACAATTCAGCCAGTCCATAGATGAGTTTGCTCAGTCTTCCATCGCTGAGTATGGGACTATGTTTCTAACTTGGTTTGCAGAGTCACAGTCAATATCTGTGGGGGTTTTTTTCACCTTTCCTTTCAAATACTACATTTGGACTCTTTCTGTTTATTACAGTCCTCATCTGAATTTTCAGATAGAAACTGAGCGTTCTCAGCATATTTCTATACTGGCAAGTCCCAATATCGGCTGATGGAGACAAATTTAGCCCTTCTGTTCACTGGGCAATGTTATTTAGATTGCAGGAAGGATTAATTTTCCCTGGTGCAGGTTTATGTTCATGGTACCTATCTTTACTTCCACAGTAGGAAAATTACCATATTCCTACACATATTATCATTTCCCCCATCACAAAAATGTCCATTTAAAAGCTGTTTTGATCTTTTGGATAAGTGCCTTGATTTAAAATAATAGCAAAAAAAGTAAAATTAAGCCTCTATGCTCAGCAGTGCATGAATGACAAATCTGTTGTAGTTTGGAGTATATTTTAAGAAACTCCTTTTAAACCTCTTAAAGCAAATTTACATATGCTCAGAAAAGATATTACACCCTGGGAAAGTGAGCAGCATAATTTATTTCCCTGTGCTACTGATATCGTTGTGTTTATACAGAGACTGCATAATACATTTTATACTTTTTTGAACTGGTATCATATGCATTTCTTACAATCTAAGAGGTTTTAAAAATGCATCTCTATTTAAGGATAGTTAAGATCTGCATGCTGCTTTCTAACCCATCTAGAAATCTGAACTAATTCTCCTGTGGTTCATTTTAGAATGAGGCAGACATTGCTAATTTCACCCAATTGTGATTCTAAACAATACATTGGGTGTGCTCAAAATCTGGGATCCCCCCCCCCCGTTTTTTTCCTAATCAAACAAAACAAATAATTAAGACAAGAGGTAGATATTAGCATAGGAGGTATGAATACTCAGCCTCATATGCAGCAGCCTCATCCAGATCCATGAATCACCTAGACTAGGGGTCAGGATACTGTGGCTTCTAGATGTTGCTGAACTCAGCATCAGCTGGCATGGCCAATGGCCAGGAATGATGGGAGGTGTGATCCAGCAGTATCTGGAGGGTTTGTTTCTGATCCAGATCAGTTTTGACCCATGTGTGTATGTGTGTGTGTTTGTGGTGGGGAATTCTTGGGCAAGATGCTCTGTCTGCTTGTCCCTCACCACTAAGAGGCTGAGTTCAGGCAAGCGAACAGGCAATGTTACCTGCTGCTACTTCTCCTTTCCAAAGGAAGAAAAGTGGGTCAGTAAGTAGCCAAGGTAAGAGGAGGAACACTGGGGATGTATGAATGCATCTTGCATTTGCCACAAGCAGCGCTGTTTCCAGCCCAATGTACTTTGGCTTCTGCGAAAACATTGTTCGGCTTGCTATCTGCTGATGCCGAACCTAATGCAATTATTTATATGTGACCATTATGTGAGGCCACACCATTCAATTCAATGGAAGGGAACATCAAGAAAAGGGGGTCAGGAATGCCATCACTCACATTACATTTGTGAACTTTAAAAAACCAATGGAAGTAAATACCCATCACATTCACTTGCCAGATTTCTGCTCTGGGTTGGGAATGAACACATTAACTGAGTGCTGTTTCCAAAGCTGAGTGCTGTTTCCAAAACTGTTTGAATTCTCTACTATTTTTAAATAGCAACAAGACCAGGGAGGCCCTGGTGACCAGCAGTGAGCCCCACATCTAGGTGTAGGTCTCAGCAGATGCCCAACAATGTCAACCCTTAATTCTGGACCTGATGTTGAACGTTACTGGCACCATACTAAAAGGCAGCTATTTAATATTTCAGGAGGAGGCTTCTTTGGGAAGAAAGTGGTTTGGATTCAACACACTTGGTGGATTGTACTGTAGATTGAGCTGAAAGCTACAGATGTCAGCAGTGGCAATTTCCCTCATAAGAGAGTCTGTGCTCAAGGCTTGACTGCCCCACAACTCTCACCAGCCAACCAAAGCTTCCCTAGCTTGGTTGCTGCCAGACCTCTCCAGAATTCCTTTACATAAGCAATGCTTTCTCAAGGAACAGAGATAAAAGTTTAAATAAGATTTTTTTTTCTATAACTGTAGTTCTTAAGAAAGTTTCCAAAGAGCTAAACATGCATACCCATTATTCCTTTGGCAAGTCCACAGAAAACAGCAAGCCGACCAATTCAAATCAGCTTGCTGAACTCAACTGAGGCCTACAAAATAACACTGGAAGAAGCAACCAGTTACCTTCTGCTCTGTATGTAGAGGGACTGAAAGCAACTTGCCCCAAACCAGAAAGCACATCTGTGGTAGAAATTGTTAAACGTGCAGAATGGGTTCATAGCAGATAATCCTGATTCAGAAAAAGGTAAAACAGTGGGGGGCATTGTAAATGATGGAGGGGTGGCCTCATTTTGACACCAGATAGCCCTAGGTTTGCTTAATAGGTCATCTTAGGCAAGGCAAATAATATAATCTCCCCCAACCCTTCATTCTTTCATTAACCAAAGTTCCAGAAGTCTTTTCCATTGGTCAACCCCCACCCATTATTATTATTTTTTTACATAATAGCTGGTGATTAAATGTATCTGCAATAGTACATCCATCCAACACATGGAGTGGTCAGTGAGATTGCACCTCGCTTCCCCACCCCAAATAGCAAGTGCTCTGGAACCCTGATTTCAAATGCCTACATATTTAGGAGGGTGAAAAGATGAGCTTTTGTGAGTACAGCTCTCCACAGGGAAGTTTCCCATGCAACCCCTAAAATCTGACCATGCCAGATTGTGAACTAGTTCTTTCTTTTCTTTTTTCTTGAAGAAATTCCATGGATCTTTACCAACTTGGATGATTCAATTTTACCTGACAACAAGGATTAATAGATTTATTTCGCAAACCATTGTTGACAACATACTCACATGCCAAGTGTGACCTGTCACTGGGCATCATTCAATGAGTAGGTAGTTGAAACCAAATCCCATTGTAAGCCATAGGTTTAGAATACCCTGGTCTGTAACTAATGTTCCATTTCCACCCAGGGATTGCTCTTTAATCTAGCAGAAGTTTCCAAGAGCAGAAGTAGGGGAAGTAAGTCATTTATTTACTGATTCCCTTTCCTTCTGCAGTCTCTGGTGACCTTCTCCATCTGCTGTAAAGTAGACTTTGCAAAATATCATAGGGGTGGCTTGGAAAGCTTTAGAAGAAAAGCGAACTTGAGGAAATCACAGCCCTTCCCCTTTCATTCATGGAAGTCTCTGCTGAATCAAAGAACTTCCAATGAATGGAGAGCACTGAGAAGCACGAATTTCACTGAGATTTAGACATAGGGCTCATATACACTTCTGCTTGTGCCATACCTAGAAAACACAGTTCCAAGCAGCTTTCTGCTTGTTTTGTGACTTCTGGCCATAGGCCCAAGCAGTTTTGCCTTTGATCTGCTGCATTCCCCCACCCTTTAGCGGTAAATTGGAGCGAACGCCAATCCTCAGAAAACCCTATTGCCATTTGTTCTGATTCAGCTGGTTTTCCCAGGGGGAAGTAGTGGGGCACTCTTCATCTAAAGGGCTCAGTGCAGCTTACATATGCCTCCCCAGTGTGATCTTCCACCTACACACCTGGACTGCAACCATCTACTTCAGTGGGAATGATAGGACATTTCTCCCACTGAATGGAAATAATTTCCATGCAGAAATATATAGGTATGCCATCAGAATTTCTGAAAAATTCACAGCTAGTGTATCCCGGCTAACATATCACCCTGCGTAGTCGCAGCAATCATACTTTAAATGAGACAGTATGCATGCTTCTCTACCTCTATTCATAAATTGTATGGGAATGGCAGGTAAAGTGACCTTGAATGTGCCTACCTGGGTGCAGGATTGCATCTTTAAGCTGTGAGCCTACAAACAAATCCCACTGAAGCCAAAGGGATTTCTTTCCAAGTCTGTCTGCTTAGAGTCAAAGCATCCTGATAGTTTTGAGACTATCAGTATATTTGCTTTAGATTTTATTGGCAGACTTGTGCTGTTTTGTCAGTAGGGAACCTTATTTGGGGTTAGCTAGGGCCAAACTAAATGTTAAATGCAGGAATTTACTGCATTTAAACACAAAACTACACTGGTCACAAAGGAGGAGGAGCCTAGGGGAGGTATCTGAGTTTAGAAAGCAAGGAGGTGCATGTCTGATGCATGCAGAGATCTTCCCACAACTTTACTCCTTCACTGATCTCCAATACCAGAAATGGCTTCCGTGCAGGGAGGGTGAAGGGAAAGCACTTGGAAGCAGGGAGATTACAGGGATGTAAGCAGTGGCAAGCTCTTTCCATGTAAGCAGGGAATTCCTTATTTAAACTCATGAAACTGGCCATTAAATCTAGTCTGGCTCTTGTCTTTGTCAGAGTGTCTCTATGCCTACTCTCTGACAAAGTAGCCAGCAACAAGGATTTCTAATTTTCTGAATTTCTGAATCTGATTAGGAATATTGGAATCAGTTCCAAAAAGTGTTGGCATGCATAGATGATAGATAGATATAGATGATAGATGATAGATAGATAGATGATAGATAGATAGATTAGATAGATGATAGATGATAGATGATAGATAGATAGATAGATATAGATAGATGAATGATAGCTATAACAATAACTAAATACACAATATTACAAATATGCAGGAAAACTATTAAAACAGCGCTAAATGAAACATGAACAGGATTGTGAAAATAAGAAAACAATAAATAGTTATATAGATGATAGACTGATTTTCCAAAATCTAAGAAATGTGTTAGGCATTAAGTACAGCAAAGTTTGTTATTTTTTTGATGCCAGGTCAAAATTTGTCTGTTTGTCTTCTGGGTGTATTAGCTGCATAGTCTCTCTTTACTGCCTCTGAAAGTTGTTTTGACTGCTTGTTTGCTGTTCAGTTTCATGGCTTTTATTTACGGTTGTATAACCATCTTCAGTCTCATTTTGTACACTGCCCTGATATCTAATTGACAAAGGGGCAGTTATCAGAAATCTCATAATAAATAAACAATAAGAGAAAATAAATAAAAGATAACGGAGCGGAAAAGATGAAAGGGAAAAAACTAAATGAGGGGCTAGTTTTGTGAATTCTACCTTCCCCCTACAGTGCTGATGAAAGAAGGCAGGAGGGTAGAGGGAGAGGGAGAATGCGAGAAAGAATGCAATTTATTCCCTGTACAAAACAATAGCAGCTCCAGAAACTGTGTTCCTTTCTGGAGGGCCAATTGTATCAGCCAGAAATGCTGCACAACATGAAGGAAGGTCTATTATCCTTCTTCCCATTTGCTTCTCTGCACTGAATTAACAGTAGAATTTGACTAACAACAGCACTTGGTCCCCTACGCCTCAGTCTGAAACAATCTGCCAATCATTTTTTGTTGAAGGGTACAGAATCTGACATGGACTCAAAGCCAGTGTTGGGATGAATGAAACTGAGACTATAGCATGTCTCGATCCATCATGACAGTGCTGTATGGTGCAGAAGGCTATTCTTAACAAATATCCGTGAGCACCATTGGAGGCCACAATCCCAGGCACATTATTTACTGTGCAACTGATGTTTCTTTGTACTTCTTTTAAAAAAAGAACTCCCTTCATCACAGTGTTTTCGTTGCCTCTGATGAAAAAATAATGATTTCCCCCCTCTTTTTGTGCTTTAAAAAAACAAAAACAGAGGTCCTGATCCACAGATCCTTACAGATGTTTCTGTGCGCAGAGATCTCTATGCATGTAATTTCTAAATGGAAGGTCAACAGTGTCACCTTTGATAGCTCCATCAGCTGATGGAAGGAGGAACAGAGGCCTGGATTTAATCCCCTTTCCTGCCCCAACATTGTTCTTGGCACTGTCACATCTGGCAAGGGTGTATGTATGTATGTATGTATGTATGCAGACACATGTGTCACATTGAATTCAGAAGGCTTTAAAAAATCAACCCAAGCAACTTTTGGGGGTGTACAAATACAGTGGATCTATCACATAACTTTCAACTCAATCTGCTATTAGTTATACCGAAAGAGTGATTCATGCAAACAGCTATCCCCCTAGAGTGGATATTTACCAATTGTCTATCAAAGTTGGAGTCAAATGCCAGTAGCAGTGACTTTAATGTGATAGTTCATGACCTTACATTGGTTCAGGAAGTGAAATAGAGCATTTTGTGGTTTTCTTTGCAAGTGTCAGTAAAGGATCATTAGTCTTGTTGATTTCAATGGACCAGCATCCAGGTCTATAATAACTTAAGCCATAATTTTAGATTTTAGAGTTCCACTGTAATCAGTGTCCTACTATTAAGAAGCAGAGAGTCATGGGATCAGAGTTGAAGTCTCACCAATATCCAATATCTGACAGCGGAAGCCTCCAGTCGATCAGATTCCCTTCCCTAAACCCAGGAATCAGCACATTATGAACCTTGAAGCAACCATGTGTGTTCCATGGTTCCAGCGATCTGAATTTTCTGCTTGGGCTTCTAAAATGTACACTGTCTTCTCTCCTTTCAAAGCCACTGTAATATCACTGCAGTGCTTGCCCAACATCGCATTATGTCATGCTTTGGTGTACTGTATGCTGAAGCACCACGTTCACCAATTATATTGGGGACATACTCTCTAAATTTCTGAAATATATTCTGAAGATCAGGGAAACTGCTGCATCTTTGATCTATGAGCTACCCACTCATATGTGAGGTTGATCAAGTGCATGGATAAGTCTCCTGACAAAAGAAAGAGGCCCAAGAATGTGCAGGAGCCACTTATTAAGACAGAACCAGAAGATTTGTTCATTGTCATTCAATAGGGGTTAAATTATCTAGACTGTGCTTGAATTAAATAGTTAAGGGCTGAAACCAGTTTCACTAAAACCAGAGGGAAAGAATAGCTAGAGTATTTAATTGTATAGAGACTGACGGAACAGAATTATCAACAGAGGTATAAGCTTATGTAGGTTTATAGATATGTTAGGTGGTGAAGTAAATTCTAACTCATTGAGATCGGGAAAGGGCTTTGAGCACCTTCCAAAAGAGGTTGTATAAATAACAAAAAATATATAAAACGAGTGTTCTGTTGCTCCAACCCATTACAATCTTTCTTTTGACATGTAAGCAATTCAGTAAGAAGAGGGAAAGATTAATGTGCAAATGTAGGTTGGTGCAAAAGGAATTAAAACTAAATTAGTTGTTACACCATAGTTGTTAACTATGTAAACATTTCCTGTTTATTAAGATACAGTTAGATTTTAGAAATAATACAATATTGTGCTGCTGTTCTCTTTCTTTTACTTTTCTGTATTTTAAAGACGGTATCACAATTGTTCACCTTTTTTGTCATCTGCTGGAACATTCCACTTCTCCCTGTCTTCCATTTGGATGGTATCAGTCAGTAATTACAGTTCACATATACTGTAGTTTAGTGAAGCTGTAAAGAATTGTTTTTTTTAAAAAAAAATCCCTGGCAAAGCAGTATCCCATTACATCACTGCTTCACATGCATTCATTCTTTTCAATATTGTTGGCTATTTCAGGTTAACTACCAAAATTATTTGCCTGAGAAGCAAGATTTAATTGTCTTACAACTACCTCTGTGAAATACAATAGGGATAACAAGTACCCATTGATTATACTATTGGATAGAAAAAGGGACTCTTATTCTTGCATTTTTCATTCATTTTGTCATTGCATTCTCTTTGAAAGAGACCAAATGGGTCTCAGCAGGTGAAAGCAAAGAAATGTGAAAGGGCCCCTTTGATGAATGACAATAACACAACTGCCCTCCTCTCTCCTTTAACCCCCTCCCCCCATTTTTTGGGAGATTATAAAACCGTATTAAATCATGCCCTGTTCGATATTGATTGAGAGGGAGCTAAACTAAAACCAACAATAGTAGACTGAATCAGAGAATTGCAGTTTCTTCAATGGGCACTAAATCCAGCTAACCTCCCAGTGCTTTTTCCCCCATGCAGGCACTTAATAAATAAATAAAACTATTTACTTACCATCAAACTATTATATAAGGAACAAATTTACATTTGTGGCAGCATCATCAGTTACAGCCCTGTCAACATCTTGCAACAGTAACTGCAAGAGGCTGTGCCCACAATCTTATAGATGGCTAATTCAAGTCAAGATTTGAGTGAAGGGAAATTTGAAATATTCGTGACACCTGTTGCTGAGTTCAAAAGAAGTACAAAGCACTTTTAAAACTACAAACATTCAAAAAAGGCAGAATAATATTTGATGTTAGACCTAGATAATATTTGATGTTAGACCAATTGTGTTTCAAGGCTCTTCATTATGTGACAATCAGTTTGGTTTTGCTGGAATATGTTAGCTTAGAGGAGCTCTTCATGATAACATTGGGTGTTAATTTACGGTCAGTGGAGGACACCCCCTCCCCCCCCACTCTTATTATCACAATGCATTTCGAACTGTAGCTGCAAATAACATAATAAAGAAAAAGAAGAAAAAGTTCTTACATTGTACCAAAGTCAATGCCAGTGCTTTTAATCTGAACGTGCTGTTTCTCAGTCACACTCAAGCTATAGACTTGAGCTGTAAAGGTCTTTTCCATGTTTTTCACTCTTACGTGTGTATCAGAAATTACATCAGTTCTCTGTCAGGGGTAATTCCTGAGCATAGTTTACAATGCGAGGGGAAAAAATACTGATTTAAACAATCCATTTCCAAATAGACATTGTATTATGCCATGATAATAAGTGATGGCTAGATTCAACAAAATGTTCTGAAGTGATACTTCTCAAATTAGCCATTAGTGCAGAATGAAATAATTGTTCAGATAATAATGATACCAATATTAATTCTGTTCCTAGTATGTAAAGATAAGGGCTTTGGGGGTATTTATTATTAATAGACTTATTTGAAAGAACAGCACACAGAGAGCCAGGGAGGGGGAGCATATGAAAAGCTTTCCCTGGTAGTCAGCAGCACAGTTATAAAAATTAAGAAAATGAAGCAAAGTAGTCCAGCATTCAAAGAAAAATATGTGTCACCTTTCTAATAGCTAAAATGTTTTGATGTTTGATGGTTAGAAACCCTTCAAATATGCACTCATCAATGAGATGATTCATGATATCCATGCAGAAAGTATATTAAGACTTTTGCTGCTACTAACATGCTGCATGTTTAAAATATTAGTATCAAAAAACCTCTGACAGATAAAAATCTTTGGAAGGATAGAAAATACTGCAGTGATAAAAAGAAGTGTGATGAGACATGAAAGAGCTGCATACAAAGCAAGATGCTTTTGAGAGGAACACATACAAAAGAAAAGAATTAATTATCTTTTCACCATATGTTTATGACCGTATTGATTTTTTTGATTGATCTATATGCTTTTTTTTTTACTCTAATAGTTCCTTTGCCTCTGTTTATTTACTTTCTTCATGTGACATCTATCGGTGTTCACCTTTGATTTCGTTCAATGCCTGTTGCAATACTTCCATCCAGCAATACTTTCTCTGTGGAATGCACATCATTAATAAATATTTTGATTATGAGCTAAATGTGAAGGTTGAAACCACTTGTAATTGCATTTGGCTCTTAACAACAAAAAGATGCATAGAGCAATGGCAGGTTTTGAAGCTTCTAGTGCTGAAACTCCGGTGATTCTCTTTGACACAGTTTCCTAAGCAAATTTTTATAAATATAGCATACCAGCTACAGAGCTTTAATTTCTTAAAATGCCACTCAGGATGAACTGGCTGAATTATAATGCTAATTGTATTTTAATTTGATTTGACTTTTCAAAGGAAGATACAGCATGCTAGGTTTCTATTAATAATTATCAAGGTGGTTGTGCAAGCTTCATGAGCCTTATTTTTCAGATTGTGCAAAAAATGTGCTAATTCTTCTATTGTCCAGTTCCTTGCAAAAATGTTCCTGTCCCTTACCTAAACAAGCCTAAAGTACCTTAAAATGCACCTGTCCTCTACCTAAATAATAAATTCTGGAGGAAAGAAGACTCTCACAGTTTTTTTGTTCCTCGTCTAGAAATAGACACACCTTCCTTCCAAATTACATTATGTATGCTAAGAAATACAGTCGTCAACTAATTGAGGATAAGCTGTAATGAACTATTGTGCTTGTCCTTATTGCCTACCAATTATCTATGGTGATTATAATTAGGACCAATATTTTTTTTTCCTTGGGAGTGTTTGGGCAATCATCATTTGCTTATGGGTGCGTTGTTGTTGTGCTACATTTTGACATTGTTCTCCAGATATGATCAAGGGAAATATAGTCTAGATAGTGTGTGTGTGTGTGTGTGTGTGTGTGTGTGTGTGTGTGTGTTGCAATGAATACATGCTTCATCTACATTTAGTGTTTGAAAAGACCATCAATGTATTTAATAGAGTGACAGCCACCACTTAGGATGCCTTTGAAAGAGAATTAAACAAATTTATGGAGGATATGACTATCAGTGACTATGAGGCCTTGCCACCCTGGACTGGTGGGATCCAAACTGGATAAACAATAACAATCATGATGTGTATGTTTCTGCCTCCATTGCCAGAGGCCAGTTGCTCCTGAAGATAAGTTCTGGGAATCATGAGTTGGGAGAATGCTGTCACAACCAGGTCACACTTGCTGGCTCACCAGAGTGGTACATGCTCTGGTTATCTCCCGCTTGGACTACTGTGATGTGCTCTATGTTTGAAGGTGACTTAGAAACTAATTCAAAATGCGGCTGCCAGACTGGTGACTGGGAGCAGCTGCCAGGACACCGGTTTTTAAAGTACATTTCCAAGCATAATTTAAAGTGTTGGTTCTGACTTTTAAAGCCTTAAACGACTTTGGCTCTGTGTACCTGAAGGAGCATCTCCACCCCCATTTTTCAGCCTGGAGACTGAGGTCTAGCTCCAAGGGCCTTCTAGCAGTTCCCTTATTGTGAGAAGTGAGGTTGCAGGGAACCAGGCAAAGAGCCTTCTCAGTAGTTGTGCCCACCCTGCGGAACGCCCTCCCATCAGATGTCAAGGAAATAAACAACTACAGTCATACCTCTTGTTGCGTTTGCTTCACGTTGCGGCTTTTTGACTTGCGAACGCAGCAAAGCATTCTGCACACTTTGCACATGCACAAAAGTGCTCTATCATGCTCTGCGCTTGCGCAGAAGTGCTGCTCTAGTTGCAACTAGAGGTACCACTGTATCTGACTTTTAGAAGACATCTGAAGGTAGCCCTGTATAGGGAAATTTTTTGTTTGATGTCTTACTGTGTTTTAATTTGTTGGAAGCCTCCCAGAGTGGTTGGGGCAACCCAGTCAGATGGGCGGCATATAAATAATAAAAATATTATTATTCATTTATTATTATGGCTTCCTATGGACAAGGACCTTTGGCCTGATGCAGCTCTTCTTATGCTTTTATTCTGAGACGGCCAGTTTGGTGTGTGAGAGAAAACCATTCACAATTTCTTTAAGTTTTAAACAGATTAGAGATTGTTCACAACAACAAAAGTCATCTTCAATACCCATGAATGTAAACACCTGATTAATCATGTTCTCATCTCTTGCAGACATCCTTACACCAGTGAAACTGAAGCAGCCCGCTGAATTCAACCCAAGCATTTAACACCACTGCAGCTTGAATACCAGGTTTGGTCAACATAAAATAAAAAACATTCATGTGTAGTTATGTATTTTTCTGGAGGGCAGTCCACCCCAGAAGCCAGTCAGGTAAGTGGAAGAATTTTGGATTGATATCTAATAGGAATAAACATGATTCCCGCTTCATGTGCCAGATATGTGCACAGATATGTGCTTGTCCACAGAGTATCTTCTGACAAATACTCAATATTTGATTAGGATGCATGTCCTGCCCACACTACCACCATGGCAGACATGAGCTTAGTGCATTTACAGCCATGTGTGCCCTTTAAGGCACTCAGTGTGCTTTAGGAGACATGTATCTCACAAGCAGCAAACTCATCAGCTGCATAATTCATCAGGCTGAACCACATGGCTCTTTTTAGTGATGAGGTGGTGGGGCTTGAGCGAATGTGGTTTGAATGATTCCCTTTGTGGTTAAATGGCCACAATAGCACTTCACTACAAGTCTAGATGCTATATTTCCACCCTATCGCAAGATGCGGGGATGGGATACAGTAGCTGCATATTGAACTGTGGCCACTTGAAGATGCAATCTCTTGACAATTTTGCCACGCTGCCTGTAGGGGGTAAAATTTACACTTCATTTTTATCCACAGAAATCCCCCCCCCCCCAGTCCAGATGATCATGCTAATTAGCCCCTGGACTTTGATCCTTAGAAAAATGAAAAATAAAAAATAAATCAAATCCTGCCTTTCCTTTGTGATGCTTCCCAGCACAGAGAGAATCAATCACATAAAGTGTGACATCACACCTTTTCCCATCATACCGTACTTCCAGTTCTCCAGCACTATAGAGAAACTGGGTGATATATTGCGCTTCTCATGATTACCCATCTGCATAGTGTGGATCTCCACTTGGGGTGGGGGGGAAATCCTCTCGAGATTGTCTGCACTACGCTGTCATTCCAAATATAATGTGAGGAGTGGGGTGTAAATTGGCCTAATTCTTCCGTTCATCTTGGTTGTTGATCTGACACATCAACATCTTTACAGGGTATGCAAAATTATCAGAAACTATAAGATATTGGTCCACTAATTGGGACTCCTGTTACAAAGTTTTGTCATGATTTCTAACCAAACGGGTTTATACTCATGAAATACTGCAAATATAGGAAAGATCTTGGTTTTCTAGATTGGTCTCCCTTATTTTTCTCCCCACATCTGATTACATGTCCTCCAGTTGTTACCATTGTATTTAGATTAATTAATTTTCACTAAATGCCAATTTACACATGTGCATGAGAGGGAGATTATTCCTTATAGGCCAATTAACATCTCCTACGGAAAAGCTCAAATGAAGAGGTTTGCTCATCTCTGTGTGTATGTGTGTGCACATTTGTGTGTGTGTTGAGGGGGAAAGAGAAACCATATTCTAACCATATTGCATAGGTCTAGAGAAAAGTTCCCTTTTGTTACTTTAATGTACCAAACCTTTACTATTCTCTAAGTTTTCTTTAGCTCCTTCTCAGACCTTCATGCTCAGAATTTTAATGATTAGGTCTTCCTCCTTGACACTCCATAAATTCCTACCCATTGCACTTCCATTTCTGATGCAGTGCTGTAGAGGCTTAAAGCAAACAAACAAAAATCCTAACAGGAAGTAGAAGCAAAAACGCAATGCAGGAGGCAAAAGAGATTACTATTAATCCAGCACATTTCAGGCCCTAAGTATAAGGGAAGGAGCAGCAGTACATCTAAATGTTGACTTGTTCATTCTCTTAATTTCCCTGAAAGAGGACCAGTAGGGTCCGGAACACATTGGCTCAATAAACCTCTCTCTTGACTGCCCCATTACTTTTTGATTCCACTTCCACATCCTTTTGGGGAGTTCCCATTTTTGTTACATTTCCAAACTATATTGCTCTTCATTACAGTGGAATGCAGAGTGTCCTCAAATGACCTCTTAAATCAGAGTTATATGGAATATTCTAGTAAGGAGTTAAAGTTAAAAAGAAAACCTGGGCTTTCACTGTTACTCTTGCAGTAGGGCTACTATTGTATAAGCCATGACACGAGTAGTGGCCACTTCTACTCTGATCAAGGTTGGCCTGCATATGAGACTGACCTAAAATCACCCACGTTTGTCACCCTCACCACTTCTAGTGGGAGTGAATTCCACAGTTTAACTATATGCTCTGTGAAGTACTTTCTTTTGTCTAACCTGTATCTTCCAACATTCACCTTCACTGTATGGCTCTGAGTTCTAGTATTTTGAGAGAAAAGGACTCTATTCATATTCTCCACACCATACATAATTGTCTGCAGCTCCGCCGGGTCCTCCCCTCACTCACTGTTTTCCCTAAACTGAAAAGTCCCAAGTGGTGTAACCCACCTACAATGTTAACAATGCAGATGGTTCTTAGGTCCAGCATTGATGTAATATTTGAACGTGCATCCCACATATCCCCTTCACTTAAGTACCTAAAATGGGACTTTTTGAATGAAGCTAAGTGCTAAATTAAACCCTCAAAAATAACCATTGCATTTGCTGAAGAAGTTGCCAGAGTTGCGGGTGGGGGCAGAGCATGATCCTGATTTTTCAACTTCTCTGTTACACTTCTGAGCTACACCATTACATTAGCACAATTTGCGCATTTAATTTTCTCTGTTAAAACTAAAATAAAGTTGATGATGCTTTTATAACACACATTTAATGTGAATGCTAAATTATACACTGTTACATTGAGTTAACATGTTTCACATTGATATATTTTTATTCACTTGCTAAAAGTCCCTCTTCCATGAATACTTGAGACGATGAAGCATTTATCCACTACTCTTGCATGCCGAAGAGATGGTTATTCTAGTCAAGAAACCCAATTTCCATACATTACAATTATTTGGGATTGTTACTAATGTATGATAATGTAAGGAAAGTGTAGGCTTTCTTCTTCAATTTCGAGGGAGGAGTTATTTTATATCATTAAGTTACAGTACTTTCACTTTGCGCCAAATTCTCTAGATCAGTAAATTTATTGCTGGCTGATTATTCAAACAGAAAGGAACAGGGTGGGGGGAATTATCCAGCTAGCTATTCTGCTCCTCTAGAAGAAATATTTAACTCCAAAGTGGCCAACAACAGGGCATTTAGGCACCTAGATTCTCTTTGAAATACCTTTGATATCAACAAAATAAATTGGTGTCCTGATCTTATTACAGAGCGCAATCCTAACCCCACCAGGTCTGCTGGACAAAGGCAGTTAGGGTGGGGCAGAGGTGTCCATTGTCTGCTTCAGAGACTCTATGCTATACTCATGGAAATCTCTTAAGGAATGAATCTACTGCCAGTGGTGGCCAGTGTGAGGTCTCAAAACAGGGCATTTTGGGGGCAGAGTCAGGAAAGAGGCAGCCTTTATCTCCTGGATCCAAAGCCCCAGATGAACGCCAGGATCCTGCCCATGCCTCACTGATTTTAATGGGATGGGTAATTCTGAAAGATGGAGATCCGCCAGGCAAGACAATAGGAAAAATGCCACACTCCCACCTGGAAATAAAAAGCTAGCAGGCTTCTGTTTTTTTTTAAACATTTTTTTATTACTTTTTTAAAAGTATAGAAATACAGAAAAAAGAATAAAGAGTGGTTATAAGAAAGAGAGATATAAATAACAAATTTCCATATTCTTTTTCCATCTAACCTATAGGACTTCCCCACATCCTCCGAACCCTGCGTTCTCTGTCTTATAAAGCATCAGCAATTTGTTAACTTATTTCAAAACTTATTGTAACTTCCATTTTATCATGTTCCCTATTTTCAATTTTACTGTCACTCAATTCTTATATGTTTTATATTAAACACAATAAAATTATTTCATTATTTTACCTCTGAATTCTTGTGTCCTAATTTTCATTCCAATAACTTACATTTGCTGAAGCTAGAATTTCCTGAAAGGTGCATTTTTTTTTAACATTCATACAACTTATAATGTTTTTTCAAATAGTCCTTAAACTTTTCCCAATCCTCCTCAGTTGTTTCTTCTCCCGCGTCTCGGATTCTGCCAGTCATTTCAGCCAATTCCATATAGTCCATCAACTGCGATTGCCATTCCTCCAGCGTGGGTAAATCTTGTGTCTTCCAGTATTTTGCAATCAGGATCCTTGCTGCTGTGGTAGCATACATAAAAAAGATTCTATCCTTCTTAAGCACTCTCTGGTCCACCATGCCCAGAAGGAAGGCCTCCGGTTTTTTAGGTAAGGTAAATCTCAATACCTTTTTTAGTTCATTATGGATCATTTCCCAGAAGGCCTTCACTTTCGGGCAGGTCCACCAGAGATGAAAGAATGTCCCTTCCGCCTCTCCACATTTCCAACATTTATTGTCAGACAGATGATATATCTTGGCTAACTTGACTGGGGTCATGTACCACCGGTATACCATTTTCATAATATTTTCCTTCAAGGCAGTACATGCCGTGAATTTCAAACCGGTGTTCCATAACCTTTCCCAGTCTGCAAACATAATGTTGTGCCCCACATCCTGAGCCCATTTTATCATAGCGGATTTGACTGTCTCATCCTGTGTATTCCACTTAAGCAGCAAGTTATACATTCTCGAAAGTAGTTTACTTTTTGGCTCTAACAATTCAGTCTCTAGTTTCGATTTTTCCACCTGGAATCCAACTTTTTTATCTATTTTAAATACCTCTTGAATTTGCGCATAGTGCAACCAATCTCGTACCTTAGTTTTCAATTTCTCCAAACTTAGCAACCTCCAATTGTCTCCAGTTTTTTCAATTATTTCCCAATATTTAGGCCAGTGGGCCTCCATGTTGGGTCTCTTACGTGCCTTGGCCTCCACCGGTGAGAGCCATCTCGGAGTTTTACTCTCCAATAAGTCTTTGTATTTTATCCAGACCCTCCAAATTGCTCTTCTGACAATATGGTTTTTAAACAATTTGTGCACTTTGGCCTTGTCATACCACAAATATGCATGCCACCCAAACGCATTGTCAAACCCTTCCAGATCCAGGACATCAGTGTTCTCCAATAAAATCCAATCTTTCAACCAGCAGAAGGCTGCAGATTCATAATATAGCCTCAAGTCTGGCAGGGCAAATCCCCCTCTTTCTTTCGCATCAGTTAATATTTTAAACTTTATTCGGGGCTTTTTGCCCTGCCAAACAAACTTAGAAATATCCTTCTGCCACTTTCCAAAACATTCCACCTTGTCCACGATCTGTAGGGCCTGAAACAAAAATAACATTTTCGGCAATACATTCATCTTTACAGCAGCTATTCGGCCTAACAAGGAAAGTTTCAGTCTTGACCATATATCCAAGTCTCTTTTGATTTCTGACCAGCATTTCTCATAATTATCTTTAAACAAATTCAAATTTTTGGAGGTCAAGTACACCCCTAGGTATTTTACTTTTTTAACCACATTCAACTCCATTTCTTTGGAGAACTCATCTGTTTCTGTAGCTGTCAAATTTTTTGCTAAAACCTTGGTTTTTTGCTTATTTAACTTAAACCCCGCCACCCGACCAAAATCAGAAATTAATTCTAACACTCTTTTAGTGCTGGAGACTGGTTCCTGAAGTGTTAATACCAAGTCATCTGCAAATGCTTTCAATTTATATTGTTTCACTCCGACCTCAATTCCCTGGACCAACCGGTCCTTTCTAATCATATTTAGCAACACCTCCAGGACTGAAATAAACAATAGGGGGGATAGAGGGCACCCCTGGCGTGTCCCTTTTTCAATTTTAAACTCCTCTGTCACCACATTGTTTACTATCAATTTAGCTTTTTGTTCTGTGTAGATTGCTTCTATACCATTTTCGAACCCCCGCCCCACTCCCATCCCTTCCAAATTTTTCTTCATAAACATCCAAGAAATATTATCAAAGGCCTTCTCTGCATCGACAAAAATCAAAACCGCTCTGGTATTCAGATTTGTTTGTAGAAGTTCCAAAATGTCAATAATGTTTCTTGTGTTATCAAACAAATGCCTACCAGGGAGAAAGCCAGCCTGGTCTTTATGAATCACTTCATTTAGTACTTTTTTAAGTCTATTTGCCAAAATATCTGCAAAAATTTTGTAATCCACATTTAGGAGTGAGATGGGGCGGTAGTTCTTAAGTTGGGTCTTTTCAGTCTCTAATTTAGGTACCAATGTGATGAAAGCTTCTTTCCACGTTTCCGGTGCCCTCCCTCCCTCCATTATCTGATTGCAAACCTCCATCAAAGGTTGTATCAAATAGTCCTTTAAAACTTTATAATATTTGGAGGTTAAGCCGTCCGGGCCTGGGGACTTGCCAAGTTGGAGGTTTTGAATGGCACTTTCAATTTCTTGCTGTGTAATATTACAGTTCAGGTTTGTTCTCATTTCCAGGGGTATTTTTTGTAATCCATTAGTTTTTAGAAATTGATCCACCTCTGAGGCTTTTTGCGGCCCTTGTGTATAAAGTTCTTTGAAGTACCTCTGGAAACACTTTCTGATTTCCTCGGGTTTCTGAACCATTCTCCCTTCGATCTCTAGATTTGTAACCGTATTAAGCTTTTGTCTCTTTTTCAACTGCCAAGCTAGCAGTTTCCCACACTTATTCGCCGATTCGAAGGATCTTTGTTTCATTTGTTTAATTTTCCATTCCACCTCTTGATTTATCAGTTTTGAATATTGCGCCTGGAAGAATTTCACTTCTCTTAACACGTCCTTCGACTTAGGCCTAGATCTTAATTTTTTCTCACCTTCTCTTATTCTCTCCAATATCTTCTCCTTCTTTTCATTCCAGAGCCTTTTCTTAATCGTGTTTTGTTGTATTAGAAACCCTCTCATGACTGCCTTACTTGCGTCCCAGATTGTTCTTTTTTCCACAGTAGTATTCAAGTTTATCTCAAAATAGTCCTTTAGAGTTTTTTGGGCCTTCTTGACAATCTCCTGATCTCTTAGAATAGTGTCATTCATTTTCCATCTAAAGGATCCGGTTGTATTTAGTCTCAATTCCACTTTCAAAGCATTATGGTCGGAGCAGGTTTTTGGGCAGATTTCCACTTTTCTAGTCTTAGGTGCCAGTCCTCTAGTTGTCCAGATTTGGTCGATTCGTGTCCATGTCAGATGAGCTTCAGAAAAGAAAGTCCCTTCTTTCCCTAGAGGGTTCTTAACCCTCCAAATGTCTACTAAGTCCATATTGTCTGTCATTTCAAAAAATGTTTTGGGTAGTCTGCCGTCTTTCGATATGTTAGCACTTTGTGACTTATCCATATGTACAGACACGACCCCATTCATATCACCCAGCATAATGATGTTGCTATAGTCCAAATAATCCAGCATGGTCTCATGCAGCTTCCTGAAGAATTCCGACTTTCCCTCATTTGGAGCATATATTCCTAATATCAAAATTTTTTCTCCTTGCGTCTGTATTTCAATCGCCAAAATTCGGCCATATTCATCTTTGAATAAAAATTTCGGTGACAGGCTCTCCTTTGCGTAAATCACCACTCCTCTCTTCTTAACTTTGTCTGAAGAAATAAATTCTTGGCCTAGTCTTTTGTTAATTAACACTTTTCTATGGAGCCTTGTCACATGTGTTTCCTGTAGGCAGATAACGTCCAATTGTTCCTTTTTCAAAATGTGAAAGACTTTCCTTCTTTTTTCCGGGGAGTTTCCGCCATTTATATTCCAACTAAGAAGCTGCAGAGACATCCTGAATCAGTTGACGGGTTCTACAATGGGGTATCTAAGCTTCCTCCCGATCCCGGGGGAGGTAATGCTGGTCCTGGTCCTGGTGGTATAACTCTTGGAGATGGTCCCGGTGGTGGTGGAGGCCAAGAAGCTGCGGCTCCTTTTTGCAGGTCCTCCTCGTGGTCGTGTAGGAACTTCTGCTGGTCTTCAGGTGATTTAATCTTTATTTTCCTTCCTTTGTAAGTAAATGAAAGTCCTTGTGGAAACTCCCACCTGTAAGGAATTCCGTTATGTCTCAACAATTTGGTATATCTCTGTAAATTTCGGCCCTTTTACCTTCTACCTCCAAAGATTTCTTAAAATGTAGGCCTAGTATCTTATCCCTTTCTTCTCTTGATCTCAGAGCAACCAAACAGTCTCTGGGCTTATCTTTCTTTACTGATTTTCCCAGTCTAAAGGCTGTCACAATTTTAAAGTCCTTTTCTTCCTCAATTCCCCAGAATTTGGTGAACAAAAGTGTCAAAAATCCCTCTAGATTATTTTGTTCCAATTCCGGGATAGCCCTTATCCTGAGATTACTATCTTTACTTTTCAATTCAACCAATGCCAGGTAGGCTTGTTGTTCCCCTACCTGCCTTCTCAAAGGTCTTACCTCTCCTTTAATTTCATCCACCTTTAAGTTCGCCTGTTCTGCTTTTTGGTTGGCTTCCACAGCTAATTTAAAGTTTTCAGCCGTAGCTCCTTGCAATTTCTCAATTGCCTGAGTGTGCTGCGAAACCTGTTCAGTTAATTTGCCAATAGAGGATGTAGCTTGGTCAATCTTTGATGTTTGATTGTCCACTTTTTGGTTTAAGACTGCCAATTGTTCCAAAATTTGTTTTAAAACTGTTTCAGATCCTCCAGTTGCCATGTCTTCTGCAGCAGGCTGCACTAGTTCCACCTCCTGTGCTGTCAGCACAGTTGGGACAGATGATCTGCGGTGATGAGTTAAAGTTGTTTGCAAAAGTTGCCCAGATTTTTTCTCTTTTTCTTTATCTTTAGCTTTAGCTGCTCTTGTTCTCCCTGTGCCGCTCATTCCACACCTGCCTCTGTTCAAGGTCAAATGGTCTTTTGTCCCATGGGAAAAACAAGTCCCAAATATAAATAAAAAGAACCACAAAAGGTTTCAATAAAGCTCAGTTCCCATGCAACTATGTTTCCACAGTCCTATAGGGGGAGTATTTCAAAGCTTCAAAAAAGAAAGGAACTATTTTCCGCCATTGAAGTTCCTCAATTCCCCATATTGAGTTTAGTAATTCCCAAACACAAAAGGAAGGTTTCCAGAACTTCTAATCTTTTAAAATCCAGCCATAAAGTATCAATACAGGTCCATGCAACAATGTTTAATATTAGTATCTCAGTCTATGCAACAATTTCGATCTCTGCAACAATGTCGTCAGTTTAACAGCAGTTTGACAGTTCTTTTTCTATGCACTGGCAGCCCGGTGACGGGGTTATCTCTTTCAGCCCCGTTTAGCCCAGAAATTGGAGGATAGTTCTAAAGAATAAAAGTCTATACAACCCACAGTTCTTTCCTTTTTGTCTTCAAAATACAGAGTCTCTCAATGCACCCTTTCTTCCACTTTGACAATCCCTTTTTAAATACTTCAGCTCGTTTCCGAACCCTTGCTTTGATCTAATTAGCAGAGTCGGGAGGCGGACTTCCTGTTACTCGCCTCCCGCTTTCGGCCGAATTTCTTCAATTTAGTTGGAAAATTTAGGACCCTTACTCACGGGTATGTTGCTCCAATTCCGATAATTTCAAGAAGAAAGGTCAGCGCTCATCAGCAGCAGCAGCGCGGCTTTGCTTCCACGAAAAGAGCGATGAACTCACAGCGCCGCTCCCCCTTTCACGTTCCGGAGCCTCTTACGAGGCTCCTTCCCCGCTTCTGGGGGGGCTCCAGGCGCCCGCCGAGTCCCACGGCCGCAGGCTCACTCTGCCTGCGGTTTTTCTTGATGGGTCTCCGCTTTGCCGCAGCGGACGACCCTTTTTCGCGGAGCCCCTCTTCACAGCGCAAAGAGGACCGCCATTGCTGTTTCGCGCCGCCTCCGGAAGTCCTAGCAGGCTTCTGGAAGTACTGAATGATCCACCACATCATACACCCACACCATTTTTTAAAAAAAGAAAGTTTGACTGGCTAGAGATAACAGTTCAAATATGATCATGTGACACATTGATGAAACAGACCACAGAAAAAGAGTAAGGTACTTGTACAAGCTGTTAAGGCCTCTTGAGATGCTATTATATTTTCAGAACAAGTAACAGGGAAAGAAATCCAGATAAATTTTCAGTGGAAAGAACCTAAAGAAATAAAAACAGCAGCTGCAAACACAAAGCAAAATACAGCCATGCTTCTGAATTCTCTGAATTTTGCAATGCAGTTCTCTTGCTAATAACGTGTATAAAATGCATATGCTAGAGTAAAGTATGAAAAAATGCATTATAGTAAGAAAAATTGCTTTCCAAAGGTGTGCATAATTGGGAGAAATGTGCACTTAAAAAAAAAAGCAAACTGATGTGGAAATGTGGAGATCTGAAGTTACAACTAGAAAAATGAGAAATGGGAGAAAACTGAAAATGACAGGATTCACCCATCCCTAGTGCCGAATGCACATGTGTTCACACCAAGTGCACCAATCCACAGAGGGAGTTCCACAAATGCAGTGCCACCACAAAGATGCTCATTTGCCACTATTCACCCGCCAGACCTCAGCAGGAATAACTCAGCAGAATAACCCAGAAAAGTACCTCACCAGCTGATATTAAGTGCAGGATCGCATAGCAGAAGGGCCATAACTCCGTGGTAGATCATAAGCCTTGAATGAAGGAGGTCCCAGGTTCTGTCCCTGGCCTCTCCAAGTATAGTGGGGAAAGGTTCCTGCCTCAGACCTAGGGTTGTCGTTGCCAATCAGCCTAGACAATATTGAACTAGATGAACCAATGTATTGACTCAGTATAAGGGAACACCATTTTCAAGCCATAGTTGTGATAGCTCAGTGGCCAGCTGCTCGGAATCCTTTATCCCCATGCATATAGGCAAGCATTAATTATGATGCTTTTGGTTTGCTCTCTCTCCTTTTCTCCAGAACGTTTCCTCATCTGTTAACAATTGAGGAATGCAGTGGAACTACAGAACTATGCATTCCTATGCCTATCTACTCAGAAGTAAGCTACATTGAGTTCAATAGGACATACTCTCAGGAATGCAGGATAAGTGGAATTACTTGATTGCATCACATTTTCCTATGGGTGGGGTTTCTCCCAGAATTTGTGATCCAGGAAGCCATTGAAATCAATCAGATTTCTGCTGATAGGTTGAATGGGGTGCGTAATGCACTCTGACATTCCAATCCTCTACCGACATTCCAATCCGAGGCCCTCTGACAATCCAGTCCTACACAAACCCTGTCTTCAACGAGATTTTTACACAGGTAAGCATGGATAGCAGTAGTTAGCAGCCCGAGGCTGTAATCCTAACTCCACATACCTTGGAGTAAACCCCACTTAATTCAGTGGGACTTACTTCTGAGTCAACTTGATTAGGATTGCAGCTTAAATGCGTTTCTCTTGAAGTTACTCAAAACTCCTTGAAGAATAGCACTGCACCTTTGCCTTGAGGGTAATTTGACAAAGAATTTCTCATTTATTTCTATTATTTATTTTATTAAAGTATTTCTATACAGCCTCTCACATCCAATTCCAAGGCGTCAAACAGCAACTTGAGAAGTACAGACATCACCATGAAAATTGCAATATATAGATGGAAGTTAAAAACCCCAAGGATGTTATATTGGAAATTAAGCACCCGCAAAAGCCCAGAAGCACAGGCATGTTTTTAGTAAGCACCAAAAAGCTGTTGTAGCTCATTCCGATAGTCAGGCAATGGTCCTAAGAAGAACTCTGCTAGACCAGGCCAAAGGCCATTCTCTAGTCCACAATCTAGTCTCAGGATCACCAACCACATGCCCATGGGAAGAAGGTAAGCAAGTCTCCAGTTAAATTCTGCCCTGTTTTGGTTCCTTAACAGTGTTTGACACATTCAGATCATCCGTGTGCTTCCACATTTATTTTCTGTTGCAGAGAGTCCTCAGCTTTCAGGCTCCTGCTGTTTTCGCTGTTCTGTCAGCTAATTAAACACACAAACCTGAGAGAAAGGACCAGTTAAATCCTCCTCGCTAACAAAAGAGATTTCTCAATAGGGCTGATGTCAAATGCATTTTGAGATGTCTTGTGAAACCTCTTCATAAAGCAAAATGTTTAGCTTTTCTTCTGCCACTTGAGGTTCATGGCTGTCCGGAATTACACGGAAGGAGCTGGTAGCTGACTGCAAGTATTTCAGAGACAGACAACATGGCAGCTGGTCTCACCCTGCTTCCAAAAGAAGTGTCATTTGTGCACCCGCCTCAGCATATAAATTTGGTTTCTTCTAATGGGTTAGGGCCACTTAACAGCATTCATTAGGTAAATAGCACCCTGGGCTAACAGTGCCTTCAGCTGCACCCCACCCTGTGGTCAGCCTTGCAGTATTGCCAAGCAATGTGACTTGCACAAGTCTGCAAAACTTAGCAGTGTGACAGATTCCCCTTTTCCTAGGCTTTCCCAGCAATGTCCATGATAAGGGCCCAGACCTACCTCTCAGGTATCTTGCCTTGGTCACACCAAGACACTGGCACCCCCTTGAACTTGGCACCCAGATTGAAAACACAGCTCACTCACCTGTAATGCCAGCCCTGAATCTCAGGTTTCTCATGCATGTGTAAATATTGCTTTTGTACAATGGCCATTCATTTTAAAGGGACTTCCTCAAGGCAGCTTCTCAATTGGTTATATTAGACACACACTAACTGTGTCATCAGAACCAGAAGTGCAGTGGCTTACATTACCCATTGAGAAGTGGGTATAAAGGAAGATGTAACACCATGCCTCTTCCCTCCTGCCCTGGTTCTTTTCAAATAGCCCATAAATACTTGCCACTTAATGCCAACTATTTATTTTTCTTTATAAAATTGTTTCAGATTTTTGAATATACTTTTCCATAATAAATCACTTTTCTCAAGACTTCCCAGTCCATCCTCCCATGGCACCTGATTCAAACCTTATTTTGCTGCGTATACTTTTCTTCTACCCTGTTTTGTCCTATAAATATCCCTTATTATTAGTAACTGCTGCTCATGCTGCTATTCCTACATGTAAGTTAATTTAAATATTATATCTCTTTAAGTACTCTCCCAGGTATTGCCACTCATCTCTTATCTGTATCTTATATTGGTTTCTTATTTTCGCTGTCATATATGCTAGCTCCATGTATTCTATAAATTCGTTCTGCCATTGTTCTTTAGTTGAGGTCTCTCTTTCCTCCCATTTTTTGGCATACGTTATTCGGGCTGCTACAGTTGCATATAAGAAGGGACAGAGTGCCTTCTTGGGGATATCATCATATGTTAAGCCTAGTAGGAAGGTCTCGGGTTTGGGGGGAAATATAAATTTTAAGATCTTTTTTAGCTCTACATAGATCATTTCCCAATAACCCTTGGCTTGTTTACATGTTCACCACATGTGCATAAAGGTTCCTTCAACCTCTTAACACTTACAGCACAATTTGGATCCCTTTCTATACATTTTAACCAACTTGCTGGGTATCAGGCACCCACTGATATTAGCAGTATATTTGGTATATTTGCAGTACATTTGTTTCTAGAACATAGAGCAGAATACAGACTGATAAAAACACAACAAAAAGAAAACCAATTAAAAACTCAGAAGATCTGAGAATATGAATGAATTCATATTCACTGTCTATGGAAAACTCTATTTCTTTTTCTTAGCTTTTTTGCAGTAGAGGAGATTCATAAGACTTATCCAGTGTTGCACAAGCAGTTTCCCCCTTTTCCTCATTTTCTTGCAGTTGCCTATGCTCTGCAAATCTGCTCCAGAGGGTCTCTCAACCCTCTAAAGCAGATTGGGGAATCACACCAGGAGCTTCAGTGGGAAGAGGTGGGTGGGCTGGCCCTGTATATATTATTCCTATTATCATGGGAGTTTATAGGAAGTAAATGACTATTCCCTATTAATGTTTGCCCTTGATTTTAGAAATGCAGTCACTAATTCATCTTGGCTTACTTTCTTCCCAATCAGTTACAGAAGCTTTGAACAATTTCACATTTCAAGTAGATCGTGGTGCCTAATGAATTACAGACCGTTTGATTAATACCACTTGTTCAGCATCACATCAATGGTGTATGAAATATAAGAGAATGGAGGAGTGGGGGCAAAATGGTGTTTCTGCCTGGTGCTTTTTCCTCCCTATGATACAGGCCAGTCATCATCAAAGCTGATTCCACCACCCCCTCTTTTGCTGCTCATCTGCTGGTGGTTTGGTTTTGTTTTTAATTCTACAAGTGTGCATTTCTGTCTCAGGCTGGTGCTTGCTAACACAGTCTTTATCATTCAAGTGGCTTGCTGCAGATTCTGCTGAAACATCAATACTGAGCACTGATGGTTGCAATCTCAATACTGAGCACTGATGGTTGCAATCTCAATCCCCTAGCCTGGCATACAGCATGAAGAAGTGGGGGTAGGAGGCGAGGAGAAAGAGAAGCTGTAAGGATGCAACTTTGGTCAAAACCAGCGTTAAGCAACCAAGCTGCAGTGGCATATCTCATGGAAAGCCACTGGTGAATTGCGGTTGATGGAAGGCATGCTTCACCCTGCTGTATCAGAGTTTATGTATTTTGCTAACCTTATTTCATTGGGTTGAAACCAAAGAGTTTTATGAGGCCTCAAATCTTCCCCTAGCATGAAATAAATTTGTTCTAAACTTTATATCAGAGCCTGACAATTGTTTTCGAGCCAAACATGTGCTACTGTTTAGTGATAGTTCTTCCATTACTCACAGACCAAAGAGAACATTTGGCTGTTGGGCAAGAAAGGAGGGAGACAGCAGCAATGCCAGCCTTCTGCTTTGTTGCAATCCCACAGATAGTTTGTTCCACTGTCATTTGGCACCACCAGTACTAGGAAAGGAGGATAAATTTGATTCAGTTTGCATTTGTAGGCAATCTATTGAATTCACACTTTCTTAAAAAGTACGAGACCTGAAACACACCCAGCAGTCCTTTGAAATCGGCATTTATCTAAATTTTGTGAGACAGTTCTCCAACCGAATAAGGTTTACAAAAATGTGTGTGTGTGTGTGTAGTGTAGTGTAAATATGATTATATTCCTAAAAACAATATACAAAAATTCATTATATGTGGAGAAATTGCTTGCAAAAATGTGTACATTCACCAAAGGTTCATACAAAAATATGTTTATTAGGAATAATTTGAATTAAAATGCTGAAAATTTTTCATGTGCTCCCAGAATGTAAAGAACTGAATTTATGACTGGGAAAAATGAGAAACTGAGAGAAGCAAACTTGGCAGATCCTCCCATTCCTAGTCACAGTACTATCAACTACGGTATCCCTACCCTCCAACATTTTTCTCTCCTGATTGTAAAGGGAGTCTGTAACATATTGGGAGTTGCATGTGGTGGAAGTGCAATAACGATAAACCTAGACTCATCTTTAAACATTTTTTCCAAACCACTTATGTGATCGATTTTTTTTATTCCCACTGAAGAACATTAATCTGTAAAAGACAATGGTCACATTCTAGTGCCACAGCACACCCCTGTACATACTCTCCTGTCAATCAATGCTTCTAGGTTTAACAGCACCAACTGTTTGCTCGAATGTGGTGTGAGTTGGAATCCATGCCACCCTCCAAAAGTGACTGTTCTCAAAGTGTACAGTGCCAAGCATCCAGCTGGGGCTGTAAGTTGAGCTCCTGATCCACTAAAGGGAAATGGACACAACAATGTGAGACCCAGAACCAGGCCTAATGCAGCAGTTCTTCCAGTGCATGGCTTCCAGTCCAGTAGATAATGTGCATGTGTCAGCTCCAATGTGCATGTGTTGCTTTTGCTGAATTGGGGTAAATCTTAAGAATGATGCTGTAAACACCCAATTGCAAGCCATTCATTTGTATAAACAATCCTGTTGGTAAAAGGTTGTGCAGGCGTCTTCTAAACGTACCAAAGCCAAATTGGTTAACCTACATCTTTCTCTCAAGCAGGACCTGAGCAAAACAGCACCCTCTCTACCTGAGGTTTCCAGCAACTGGTATTCAGAAGCATTCTTGTCTCCAACCATGGAGGCAGAGCATAGACATCATGGCTAATAGATGAGAAATTGTGCAAATACCTTCTGAAGTCTTCTACTTATAAATAGCAGGAGTCATGCTTACTTTCATGGTTGATTTGCCTGAAATTCCTGGAGGCCAAATTGTGTCATTTCAAAATCCTTTCAGTGTGGTGATGCCTTTGGCCAAGATATTGGCTGGTGTGTGAAGGCCAAACTAGAAGTGGTGGCAGCAGACCTGTCTGATTAAACCATGGTTCGTTTCAACCATATAAAAAAGGGAAATAAGGTGCTTGGATGGGGTGTGCTAAAATCTCCCATGCTTCTGGCTTAGTTCTCCACAGGTACTGTCTCCTCAAGTGTTTTCTTCTCCCACCCTTTAGCTGAGCTCTGATAGTAGAAGAAAAACCTTTGTGGGAAGCAAACGGTGGGTACAGGGAGAGTATGGCTCAAAATAAGACACACACCATATGAATGGAGCAGATCCCACAAATGGCCCTACCTCTGTCCCATCTAGACTGGCTTCGCCTTCTGCGTTCTTCTTTTATTAATTATAGGCTATGTTTTAGGCTGTCAACAGCATGCCCCAAGACAGAACAGAAAGTTATTTGCAGGTTGATGCCTTCATCAGAGAAATAAAAGGTCCAGAAACCAGGATTTATTTGTTTATTCAGCAGAAACCATCTGTTCATGATCTGCATTGAGAACAGACCGAATTACTCTTTGATTTGGGTCCTTATGAAGGTTTAGAGTGCGCCAAGGAAATTGCCTGCAACAAAGCTGTGCATAAATGGGTACACAGTTACATTTTTAGAAACACACACACACATACACACATGAAATAACATTGGGGAAGCTGAGTTTGAGCAGAAAAGGTGGGAGACCACTTAATCCTTCCGTTTCCAGCTTCCTTCCAAATCCATCACTTCAAAGCATTTTCACCTCTGAGGGGAAATACATAGGCACACATGTCCCTAGCCCAGAAGGAGAAAAGACAACCACTGGGTCACATTTGCACCCCAGACACAAGAAATATATTTGACCCATTCAGAACCCACCCACCCCAGCCCTGCTTCTACCCTCCTCAGGACTATGTCATTAAACTGTGGTAAGAGCTCTTGCTTAGTTGAATGGAAGAGGTTGTTTGCCTCTCTATGTGTGGGCATGGCAGGAATGTAGCCTATGGAACAAAGGTAAGAACATAGGTCAGCAAACCTTTTCAGCAGGGGGCCGGTCCACTCTCCCTCAGACCTTGTGGGGGGCTGGACTATATTATTTTGGGGGGGATGAATGAATTCCTATGTCTCACAAATAACCCAGAGATGCATTTTAAATAAAAGGACACATTCTACTCATGTGAAAACACGCTGATTCCCAGACTGTCCTTGGGCCGGATTGAGAAGATGATTGGGCCGGATCTGGCCCCTGGGCCTTATTTTGCCTACCCATAGGTAAGAATCACCTCCATTGCCCACACATGTTTTCCTTTAGCCATGCCCATCACTGGCATGTGGATTGCCCACAAGGAAATGTGGTCCTTGGGCTTACAAGGTTCCCCTACCCCTGGCTGGTGGATTAGGTTGGGGCACACGGGCCACAAGATGTTTTTTTTCTGCATTTAGAAAAAAAGAAAAGAAGCAGCAGCAAGAGCATCCCTCTCCTCCCTGTGCTCTATGGCAACATTCATTCATATCTTCTCTATTCACCAGAGCATCTCCCTTGCCACTGTACAGCAATCAAATGTACAAATTCAGAACTGGCCACCAGCTCCAAACCTAAACCCTCTGGCTGAGGTGGTATAGCATAGAAAGTGGGAGGCCTTAGTGAGGATGGGAAAGAAAAATGAATTCTTCATCTCAGGAGGCCTGAATAGTAGTGCAAGGCTCCTGTTCCAGGCTGGCTGACCCCCTGAACAGAAAAGCCCCATGTTAGGGACTTCAGATATAGTACAACATTTTGTTGCTAGCATCACTTGATGCTCAGGCATGATTGCTATATGATAGCGAAGAGTAGGTTTCATGTCCTTCGATGGGTTTCCCATAAACATCTATCTGTCCACTTTTAGAAGCAGAATCCTGGACTTACAGGCATAGATGCTTGGTCCAATCCAGCATAGCTCTTCTTCTGCTCATTGTGGAAGCAAAATTTCCAGCTGTGGCTTTATTGAAAACTACATTATTTAACAATCCATAATAGCATAACTTGAAAAGAATGAATTACAGCTGTTGCCACTGGCAAATGGTTTCTTTTACACAGCAGAGGTTACAGGATGGGAATAGATGAGACTTTTATAACACCAACAACAATTTGCTTTAGCAGATAATAGAATAACCAGCTTTGTAAAGGCTAGCCGGTGTTAAAAAGAAGGTGCTTGTCAAGGAAACACGCTTCGACAACAGGGTTGTCCCTTGAACAAGTTAAAACATGGTTTTATTTTGTTGCATCGATGGAACCTTGGCTGCATTGTATAGCCAGACTCAAAGGTCAAGGTACCATCTGCACAGCACAATGAGACTATGTTGCAACTGGGTCCCCTGGCACAGATGTATTTGCGGTAAAGCCAAATCTTCTATGTGCTGGATGCTATACAGTATTGCTTTTTCTTTTGCCTCTTTCTCTGACACATATACACACAAGCACACGTACACAGTGCCCCAAGGACACCTCTAGAGAATCGTGCTTCTACATTTATTGTGATAGGAAGTGCTTTGATTCTATGGCAGAGTCATTGTCTGTCAAAATCAGGAGATCTGAGGAATTGTACTTCAACTTTTTGCAAGTCATTTTTTTTAGGAGTATTTCCAGGCTTGGGGAAGAGAAACAGCCCAGGTCATTAACCTCATTAGACAATGAAGGGAGGAAAACAAGAGCACCTGCAAATTTAGCTGTTATGTTCCTTGGTGTATTTGTTTTTGTTTAAACATTCCCCATATCTGAAATACCTAATGTTTCGCTCATTGCAGGTATACAAAACAATTTCTGCTTCATCAAAAAGGCAGATCAAGTTCAGGAGGAAATAACAAGAAGGTTGACCTTTTTATTAATGGACATGAATTTTTAATAGATACCTTTCAACTTATCAACTTTCAGCTGCAGGCTAAAGATAGTAGGTTTCAAGGAATAAAAATAAATAATAATAATTTTTTAATCTATATTTTGCCCATCTTGCTGGGTTTCCCCTGCCACTCTGGATGGCTTGCAACACATATAAAAACACAACAGAGCATCAAATATTAAAAAACAGAATATCCTATATGAGCAACAAACAAACCAATAAATCAATCAATAGAAATCATTAATGACAACAACAATAAGAAACAGTTTACAGACTTAAATTGATTTTATCGTTGGTTTTAGCACATCACTTAATGTGAAGGGCAGGTTAGAAGTACCTTACATAAAATGGAGCAAGTCTAGGAGTCCTCTGTGGGGAGAGAGGAAAGGAGTGCCAAGTAGGGGAACAGCTATTACTGCTCTTTGTTGTATCTGTTATTCTGCAGTATGCATAGTGTTTTACAGAGTAACAGAAAAGGGTATCTTGGCCCTGAAGTACTTACAGAAATTGGTATCTTGGCCCTGAAGTACTTACAGTCTACAACACATCAGAAGGAGAGGAAGAGGAGGAAGTGAGGATAACAAGGAAGGAATAGGAGATCAGTCATACAAATATGGAATGATGGCAAAAGAGTTAGGCCAAGGTTTCACAGAAAAGGTAGGAAGAATTCGAAAGGAGATGGTGGTGGCATCTCACAGGTTTTCTAGGTGGCATTCTTGGAGAGGGTTTATGGCAAGGAAGAATGTGTAATGAAAGAGCAATAGAAGTTTGGACAATAGAGATGGAGGAAGGTAGAGATGGAGGAAGGAAGCGCAAAAGCACAAAAATATATTATTCTATTAGGGTGGTGATATATGTAAGCAAGGCCATTGAGGACTTCAGAGATGATAGCGAGTCTGTGCTGGACTGAGAACAAAATCAGTTCTCTAGATTCCCTCACCATTTTTCCATAGCAAACATGAGGAGATAGCAACATATTGCTTTAAGGAGACAAAAGGAAGGAAATTGTTGACAAGGTGTGAAAGACCTAAGCAGCCATGGAGTCTCCTAGAAGACAAAATTCTGTAAAGCTCATCTGACAGCTCATTTCTAGTTGCTGCCATTCTTGAGGGAAAATGACCCTCAAACTTTAGGAGACCACTGCTGAAATTAGTTGTTTTAGATCTAATGAACTCTTGTTTTAGAAACTAATGAGATTCTTTGGTTTCACAATTGTTCTGAAGGCACAATCCCACACTTTTGCTTTTCTGGTAGTTAGAAAACAGCAGGACTCTGGCTCCATCAACTGGAGAAGCTTCACTTGTGGATGTGACAGAATTTCTTAAAAACGAGTGCTGCATTGTCATAAATTGGATAGTCCTAATTTATTAAAATCTGCTCTGGACTTTAAAGGATTTCCCCTTCTGGGCCCTAATCACATCATCCCTTCCCAATTTAATCCCTTTAATGCTAAATGACGTATAAGGATTGTGTGAAAAAATGCTTCCTGCCTTTGGTGCGATACCTTTTCAGACACCCTGTGGAGCTTCCTAATGTTCCATTCTGTACAATGTTACTGGAATATTACTAAAGCAGATAGAAAATGCTAGCAGCCCTTTTGGTCACTGGGTGAAAAAATTCCAAAAGCAACTAGGATAATACTTGGATTAGGAACAATTAACAAGTCACAAAAAGTGAGCAAAAGTAATCAAGAGTTTTTATCAGGCTGAGTACCAAGCATTTAAAAGGGTATCCTAACTGAACAACACAGTTACTTGTGGGGTTTGTCCCTCCTTGTCCCACATTTAGCTATCTGAGTGGAGGAGTCTACCATTGGATGACCATACCTTCTCCCACCCGCTAATGGAATTTATTTATGTGAGAAATAGCATGCTCCCAAACCACTAGGTAACACCACTCAATTTGTCTTCTATAGACTTTTATACTTGGTGCACCAGCTAAAAGTAACCTCCACCTTTGCTAATATAAGGCTACTATGATTTTCTCTTTGTCCAACAAGAGCCTTCTGTGTTTTGAATGGACAAAATGGAGTAAGGCAGAATATAGTATCTCTGCTGCTTTCAAGGGGCAAATAAAATGCCATTGGAAAGCCCACAAACAAAAGCTGAGCACAACAGCACTGTCCCTACCTCTGATCCCAGCAACTGATACCATGGAGGTAGAGCATAGCCTCATGGCTAGCAGCCACTGATAATCTTAGCCTTCATGAATTGGCCCAATCCTCTTTTCAAGTCATCCATCACAGCATTTGTGGGAGTGGGTGCCATAGTTTAACTATGTGCTGTGTGAAGAACCACTAGCCTTTATCATTTCGAAGGGAGAGCAGCCACTTTTCTCTGTAGCTTTTGATGAAAACTGAGATCTGGTTAGGATGACCTAACCTAATTAAATTTGCATTAACACTTTCCCCATTCCATTTTTAAGACTATTTCCAAACTGCAGAAAAGGATTTGCTTATGATGTTCTGCTTCATTGTATTCTCTCCTACCCTCCCTCTTAAAAAAAATAAAAAATGCTTAGCATCCAGGTTGAGGAAGAATTTCAATGCCTTCAAATGTTTCTGCACTTCTCCATCGTCTTGTTTGTTTGTTTGAAAACAAAATGCACTCTTTCATAAAATATAACAAGATAGCAATTTAGAATATACCATAAAATCAGTCTACAAATATCTATAAAACTTCATGGTATAATGGTTAGAGTGTTGTACCTGGGAAAGAAGGGTTCGAATTCCCACTCAGTCCTGAAGCTCAATGGGTGACCTTGGGCCAGTCACCATCTCTGAGTCAGAACCATTGTTCCAGATAGCTCAGTACTGTCTGCACTGACTGACAACAGCTCTCTGGGGTTTCAAAAGTGGGATAGTCCCAACCCTAGCTGGAAATTCCAAGAACTGAACCTGGAATTTTACAAAACAGATCTACATTAAGCTGCATACCAACAGAAAACAAACTTGTGCAAGTGCAAGTTCCTTCAGCACCATGGAACTTTGCTGTAGGCCTTTTTTAAAAGAAAGAAAGAAAGAAAGAAAGAAAGAAAGAAAGAAAGAAAGAAAGAAAGAAAGAAAGAAAGAAAGTAAACCTACCTTCTATGGTATCTGCAAAGAAACTTTTTCCAGAGCAGCACAAATCTAGTGCTCAGAATTGGGGTGGCATCATTTGGGGTTTCCATTTTCAGAACGCAATACTTATCTTGAAATTAGGTAGTCATCATGCCTCATCCTCCCTTGCCATTTAAGTAATTGAACCATCTTAAACGTTTTTAATAGAAGAACTGGGTTATAAGGTATGTCATTAAACTTAAGAGTAATTTGTTCAGTTCCTTCGGTCCCTGAAGGATATTATGAGGGTACACTCTTACAGCACGGTGGACCACAGACCCTTTGGACTTGAAGCATCAAAAAGGCCATTGTGCTTTTAAGAGTTTAGCTTCACCCAATTCAGGAAAGATATGTTTTTTGTGTGTCCACTGTGCATCTCTGAAGTGAACACTTCATTCAAAATAGGACTTGCACTTGGGCAATGGGGCTCTGTGCCCCCTCCTTACTTGTGAGTTTCAGAGCTTCTAACAACTCTCCAGAGCAGAAAAGTCCTGTTGCGCTAGAGGGCCTTGTTCTGTGCAAGCAGCAAGTTAGTTGAATACTGCTTAGAATGTAGCAAGAGTCCCATGGATACGTGTTTTTTTTTTTTAATGAAGAATGTGAATGGGCTGCTAACAAAAAAGCAAAAGTACTTTGCCTTAATGGTAAGATCACTGGTGACTGGTGTAGATTGACGCAGGCAAGGTGGAAGGCCAGGAGACTAACAGTGGGTGGAACCAAGGCCAATGGCAGGCAGGGCCTTCTTATTTTAGTCCCATCCATCTCCCTGCTACATCAACAATAGTGAGATAGATGAGTGGCAGGAAAGTGACAGCCAGTGCCTTTCCCTGGACAGGTTGTATGTAAGAAGATAGGCAGGTGGGGACTGGCAGTGCCTCTTTTGCCCAACTTCCACTGGTAAGTTCACCTCAACAAAAATTCTTAGATATCATCCCTTACTCCCAAAGTAACACATACTGAATCACTGCTGTGTTATTTTCAACATTTTGCACGTTGTTTTCAACAATCTATACATTTATATGCACATTTCACATTAGTGTCATTTTTGTACACATTACTTATCTGGGAAACTTTATTGGAAAATTCAGAAAGTGCAAATTTCAAAGGAATAACCTTGTTATTACCAACACATGCTTTCGACAGAAAAATAAATTAAAAACTTCATAGAGGCATCCTCGGTCAAAGTACTGGCATTTCTTAGACTATGTTATTGACTGTGCTAAAGATCGACGTGATGTGCTCCTTACCAGAGCTATGACAAGCGCCGACAACTGCTGGACAGATCACCAACTAATATGATCCCAGCAGACTTTAGGGATGCCAAAGTTATCAATCTCTTTTTAAAAAGGTGAGAGAACTGATTGTGGAAACTATCCAGGCATCTCTGTATTAGCTGCAGCCAGCAGAATTTTTGCAAGGATCTTAGCAAACCGTCTCTTAACAATATCCAAGGTGACCCTTCCTGAATCCCAAAATGGTTTTCGGCCTTCTAGGGGGACAGTGGACATGATTTTCACTGCTCAACAGCTTCAGGAAAAATGCAGAGAGCGAAACCAACCCCTGTATATGGCGTTTATCAACCTGACTAAGGCTTTCGGCACTGTAAGTTGTAATGCCCTGTGGACTGTCCTTCTGAAAATTGGCTGCCCAGATACCGTAAATTTGTAAACATCATTTGGCTCCTCCATGATAATATACCAGCAACAATCACAGATAACAATGGCTCTCAAAGTGAACCATTCACAGTGGGATCAGGTGTTAAACAGGGTTGTGTTATGGCCCCAACTCTATTCATTATTTTCATTGCCATGATTCTACACTTTGTCGAAGGGAAACTACCCACTGGGGTAGAAATCATATATCGAACAGATGGAAAGCTCTTCAATCTGAGCAGGCTGAAAGCAAAGCGTAAGGTTACCATAACTTCTGTCATAGAGCGTCAGTATGCTGATGACAACGTAGTGTGTGCATGCTCAGAGGATGACCTCCAAACCATCCTAAATATCTTCGCAGAAGCTTACAAAAGCTTGGCCTGTCACTCAACATCAAAAAAAACAAAGTGTTGCACCAACAAGTACAAAATAACCCCTCTGCAGTGCCACAAACCCAACTCAATGGTGTAACATTGGAAAAGGTTGATCACTTCTCCTACCTTGGCAGTTATCTTTCCACAAGGGTCAACATTGATGCCAAAATCCAGCATCACCTGAGCTCTGCAAGTGCGGCTTTCTTCTGATTGAAATGCAGAGTGTTTGAAGACTAGGACATTCACACGGAAACCAAAATGCTTGTTTACAAAGCTATTGTACTACCAACCTTACTGTATGCTTGTGAAACATGGACCACTTACAAACGCCATCGCCAACTTCTCGAAAAAGTCCATCAACGGTGTCTCTGAAAAATTTTACACATCACTTGGGAAGACAGGAGAACTAATATCAGTGTACTGGATGAAGCAAAGATCACCAGTGTTGAAGCAATGATTCTTCAACATCAACTTCGTTGGACTGGTCATGTTGTGCGGATGCCTGATTATCGTCTTCCAAAGCAACTACTCTATTTTGAACTTAAAAATGCAAAGCGTAATGTTGGTGGTCAACAAAAGAAGTTTAAAGACTGTCTCAAGGCAAATCTAAAAAAAAATGTACTTTAAACACCGACAACTGGGAAACACTGGCTTGCGAGCACTCCAGTTGGAGAACAGCCTTTACCAAAGGTGTCATGGACTTTGAAGACAATCAAACTCAGAACGCAAGGGAGAAACGTGCTAAGAGGAAGGCACACATGGCAAATCCACACTGTAATCAACTCCCACCTGGGAACCAATGTCCCCATTGTGGAAGGACGTGTGGGTCCAGAATTGGCCTCCACAGTCACGTACAGACTCATTGTTAAAACTGTGTTTATGGAAGACAATCTTACTCGGCTACAAGTGATCGCCAAAGAAGAAGAAATTTCAGAAAATGTGAATTAGGTAGGTTTGCCTTTAAATCAAAATGTTATCAAATTTCTCCATCCTTAAATTCTGGATCAAGATCTTAAATTCAGGATCTCTTTACAAGAGTAATTCCAGACGAAATGTCTCTTTTTGGGTCTCCCTCCTTCATTTACTTCAGAAAGTTGCTGTGCTCCACATGCCCTGCTTCTTATTCTGCTTAGTGGGACATGCCACCTTCTGTCCCAAGATCCTGCCCCTGAAGGCAACATTGGCTCTAAGAGAGACAATTTGAGGAAAAACAAAACACAGTCTCTAAGCCTAGGCTTGGTGTGGTGCTGTAATATTAACCAGCAGCTCATTGCTTGGCTGGTTGCCTAAGGCTTATCGATAAAAGAGTAGCAATAAAAACTGGATCCCAAATGATAAACATGAATCATGTCATATCCACCACTGACTCTTAACTGTATTTTTACCTTCAGCTTTGGTGCTTATATTGTTTTATTTTGTTGTTTTGTATATCTCAACCTAGAAATGCTTGGATGTATGGAGGGAGACAATGTTTTAAACCCAAGGATATTCTTAAAAGTGTCACCTTTCAGATAGGAAATAAAATCTTATGGTTCTGATGGCTCATGAGCATTAAATGGGCACATATTAAAGGAAAAGATTGCTCATTTCTGTGTATCCTTGATATCCCCCCCCCCCAGGTGTGTTGTTTTTAAAAAAATTCTCATTTATTTTATTTTATTCTTGGTAAAAACCATCTGCCATGCTGCACTCTTGGAATGACTAGATTCCTGCTATTGCTGTCTTCTGCATATACATATTCAAAAGATCACTGTTGAAAGTGAATTGAAAAATGTCAAATTTTGGGTAAAAAAATAATAAAAATATTAGAAAGAAAGAAAGAAAGAAAGAAAGAAAGAAAGAAAGAAAGAAAGAAAGAAAGAAAGATCAGCTTCATCACCTTGCACAGATGATATGTGGACACATCCAGTACAAATTCTAGGCCAAAAAAAGCAATATACTCTGAGGTCACAAAGAATAAATCTAATAGCTAAAAAACCCCAAGGCTGCTGAAAAGTATAGCTATGCACCACCAGCCCTGAATCCATCAAGTGGCTCTCAGCTTCAGCACCCTATCTGCCATTCCAGGAGTTTTTGGAAGTATATCTCCCTAGGATCAACAAAGTTGATCAACAAAGTTGAGTGCAGTGGAAAATGAAAGGAAGGGACAGACCTCTCTCCTTCCCTCTTCCTGTAGACTGATGATGCCATTGGGAAGCAAAGTTGTGAAGAGCAGGAAGGAAGCTGGGAATTCTTCTCTAAACCAAATCTTAATCTAAGGGGCAGATCGATTTGGTACCTTGTAATGTTTATTTCTTCTTCTGAGATGAGAACTCATTTCTGAGGCCAACCTGGTGAGCTTTGATGTGCCCCCTATTAATTCACTGCTGAGACATAACATAACCCAAATATTTAATTTCAATGGGATGTGGGTTATTTATTTTTATTTGTTATTTCCCATTTATAGACCACTTAGCATTATAAGCAGTTTACAACAGATAAATACTATACATACACACACAATAAAAATCATGTCAAATAATTTACATACGAGGACAAATGTGTACACAATACCCTACAAATAAATAATATTAATACAAATACAACCAGAGTGCATTAAAAAAGCAATATGGGCAACAACCAATTTGGAGTTTGAGCAAGGAGGTTTGGCAGGAGTGAATGTGGTGGAACTTGGCAGAGTTTGGCATTTGGTAAGTGCTGCTGGTTTTTTAGAGTGTTTTTCTTGGGATTCCAGACGTTTATAGTATGTTTGCAGGCTTTTCCGATGGTGTTTCAGATATACATGATTTCACTTAAACGTGTGGTGCCTCGGAACATAGTCCTTGCTTAAATGGGGAGTTGCCTGTATAATATAGAATTCAAACAATTGTAACACACATTATTGTAACAACCACTCACCCAATCTCACACACTCTTCAACATGACCACTATAATCATTCACTACATCAAACACTCTTTCCATCAACTCATCAATCGCCTAGGAAGGACCCCTGCCTAGCATACATGTATAAAATACTTTCAATTTTTGAAGCACTAATTGGCTTGTGCCTCATCACCACCAGACTATCTGATGCTTCTTTGCCATCTCTCACCTGGGAGGGGCCTAATTTTACACCACAGCAGTCTCTCACCCTGCGGGATGTAAAACTATTCCCACCCACCCACTCACTCACTCCCAATGACATAGTTGTCTCATGCCTGGTACTGCACATGCTCAACGGATGTTAAATAACCAAGCAGCACTGGTAGGAGGCACAGACAACAACCTCACACTCAAGGTGGCCCTGAAGGTCATGATATCATGATAAAATCAAGCTGTTGCTGCCACACCTCTAGCCTTTTAAACAGAGAACTGACACTGCAGAGTGGCCAACTCTTATTTGTACAGGCTGAAGCAACAAATCCCAAATCCCTGGAGCATATACCAGCAGGGTATATCTCTGTTTGCAAAGATCTTATTTTTAGGGGTACACGTAGCAACATTTGCAGCGTTCACCTGAATCAGTTAATGTCCCATTTCATTTTCAGAATGGTGACACAAAAGCCTGTGATGCCATCTCCCCCCCCCCCACCTTAATAAATAGCCATGTGCTACCTAGAGAGTCTAACCCCTGCTGTTTTTGTTCCTCACCTGTGACCCAGAGGAACGACCCTCTCAGAGGACATGTGCTCTCTCTCCTCTTTTCTTGACAGCACATTCTGTCTCAACTGCAGTAGCTGCCTGTTTTGGAGCCAGCTGCAATCCTTCAAACCATAGGTGTGCCCAAGAACTAAAGGCTAGGCCTAAAGTAGACTCCATGATGGAATGCTGCTAGGCAATTAAAAACGCTCTTCCCTGCTAAGCCTTGCAACTTTCCTGCAAGGCATGCAGAGTAAGCAAAGTTTTAGCTTTGTTTGAAAATCCCTCTTGTTGTTTTCTCAAGAACTCAAAGGGCCTGATCAAATTATAATATACCACTCGGAGGCTACTCAAAATGGCTCCCCATGGTAGAGATAAGTCAGAGGTAAAGATGTGTTGCAAGATCCTGCCCTGTAGGTTGGGTACAGCTATATCTGCTTTTATGTGTGTCAAAATACTCTGTCACAGTCACTCACATTCACCAAGAAGAGCTGGACTGGCTTTGTGTGAGTTATACATACAGTTGTTTTTTGAACATTTTATGTGCCATTCATGAGGAGGGGCAAAAGTCCATGCATGGCACAGGATACATTTTCAGTCTTAACACAGGTCTATTCCTTACAGTGGTGCCTCGCAAGACGAAAAGAATCCGTTCCGCGATTCTCTTCGTCTAGCGGTTTTTTCATCTTGCGAAGCAAGCCCATTGACAGCTTAGCGGATTAGTGCTACAGAGGTCTAGCGGCTTCTAGCGATCAGCTGTTAAGCGGCTTATCAGCGGATCAGCTGCTAAGCGGCTTAGCGGCTTAGGAAAAAGGGGGGAAAGCAGAAAAAACCCACGGGAACTCGCAAGATTTTTTTCGTCTTGCGAAGCAACCCCATAGGGAAATTCATTTTGCGAAGCGCCTCCAAAACGGAAAACCCTTTCGTCTAGCGGGTTTTCCGTCTTGCGAGGCGTTCGTCTTGCAGGGCACCACTGTACCTGCTTTTCCCAAGTTTGCCTCCTCTGCTACGAAGCTGAATTTAAGTACTTCAAATACAGTAGCTTAGTGAACCTATCAACAGCTCTATGAGGTAGTCCAACATTAGTTCCACATGGAGGATGCTGAGGCTAAGAGAATATTGACTTGCATTCGTGGCCCAATCAAGAAGTGAATGGCATTCCTCCTGGTTCACTGCTTAACCTCTACTGGGTATGCTGGGAGATGTTCTACAGACCATGGTCTATCTATGTAAGCTGCTCCAATGAGTTCCACTTGATGTCCGTTGCCTCTTCAAGAGGAAAGGCTTGCCACATGTTTCATCCACTTGCGCCTTATCACGCTGGTGCAAGTTAGGTGGCTGCTTTCACAGCATTGCTTTAAAAAGAGGACCAGAGAACATAGAGGTCTGCATAAAACTGGCATGTGCTAATTTATTCTTGTATCTTCTGTTTTAGAATGACTATAATTTCAGTAGAAATATCAGGGAAGACTGTGACCTGTGTGCTGGGCCCATCTGCTGTTCAGGGGCTAACCTGTGATGGACAGCCTCAGGGTCCTTACTCTCCTTTCCTGTGGTTCTTCATTTTTAGACTGGACTTAGACCAGCTCTTCTGCTAGGGGACTATTTAAAATAAAGGACAGCCCTCTGCCATCCTTTCAAATAGACAACTGTGCTCTGTAAAGCAGGACACACAACCACCCTGAAGCTTTTCTTTTCTGACATTTCCAGTTTATAGCAGCTGGGCTAAGGTAATGTTAACTATTCAGATGACCTGAAATTTCAAGTATTTATCATCATAGGGCTGTAATCATATGCTGGACTCAACCTCGTCTTATAAAAAACATATACTTTGCAGTGAGGTTCTGATACATGTGGCTATTGTAGTTGTATTGTTCTTTGTAAATAAAAATAAAAATGCAAAAAACAAGAGAACACTGACATTGTTGAAAAATATGGGTTGAATCCAGATGTGCCCCTCCATTTGCAGAAAGAGCTTCAACACAGTGAAGACTCCTGCTGAAGAGGGAGCCAGAGTCGATTTCTAATCGGCATGAATCACATTATGCAACCAGCTCACCACACCGTTTCAACTGCAGTGTGGAGTGATTTAAGAAAATGTCTGTACAAAAGCTGTGACAGGCAGCCTGGCCCTTAAGACTGCCCCAGCCCCTGCCCTGATCAGCTTTACCAACTCAGGGCACAAATCTTACTACATGCGGTTCACTGTGTGAAAATGGCAGGGAAAATATCGCCGTGGCTGTACCACATCAAAAAATAATATGATAAAGGGGCTAAGTTTTACCTGGTATCAGGCATTTAGGATTTAAGAATACACCTAAAAGAGAGGCATGATAAAAATCATGAGAGTTGTAAATCCTTAAGAGACTTTCATGAACTGTAATGTGGAGATTTTCATGACTCGGAGGCAGGTATATAACTGAATATATGAGTGAGATACCTTGGAGATTCAGGTTGAGCTCAAATGTAAGTTGCACCCTGAAGGAGCAAATGCTTCCCTCTACATTTGCGCACATCAATTTTAATTTCTTTAGCTGACTTCCAGATTGGTAGAATTAACTCCTTTCCAATTAGACTTGCCCTTAAAATAAAATGTCCTTGATCTTTGCTAATATTTGTAATGGAATCCAAATCCCCAAGGATAAAGATTTGAGGATTCAGAGGCATGTCTATTCTCCTTTTTGTATTTACCCTTTATTACTATTCCATGGAATTAATTCATGTATTTCAGCTGCAATTCATCCTAGAAGACCAAATCACACCTACTCATCACTCATCACAGCAGCACCCCACCACCATCACCACCATAAATGCTTTAAAATGTCATGCTAGTCATTAAAGAGATGTGACCAGGGAGTTGGATAGTTGGGCAGCAGGAAGGCTAGATGCACCAACCACAATTTAGCCAATAGTTATGACTAGGAGCCATTTAATACAACAAACCTGAGCTTAGCAGTGGTCATTCTTTGACAGTATTTGCTAGTATGGAGTACCATCACCTCTTTTGTTTTGGTGCCCATGGCAGCCATTTTGTGCTGGCACCCACAGAACTTGATCAGGATATGAATACTGGTGCCTTCTTTTTTTAACAGCATCAAAAAGCACTGGGACTACTTACTCATTATGAGAAGCTGCAAGCAGCAGAATGGATGAATCTCTCGGTTCACCCCTTTCCCACATGAGATTCCAATTCTTCTTTAAGTCCATGCTAAAATTAGTATGCATTCTTATGTGCATTTCTAAAATGTACAATTTTGGCAAGCAATTTCCTAAAATCCAACACATTACACAAGGGGTGAGAGAATTGCATTGCAAAATTCAGGGGAAAGGTGAACTTTGAAAGATAGCTGTGTTTAAGTGTTGGAACCTGCCTTGAGACCTTATAGTGAAAAGTGGGTAAGAAATCCAAGCAAGGAGAGCATCCTGAGCACAGAGATCTGGTGTAAATTGCACCAGAGTAAGTAGTAGTGTCTGGAACATTTTGACATGGTAGGACTGCAATGTTTAAGCTTACTGTTTTCATCATAATAGGACTTGTACAGCACTTATTTAGGAAAGTGTGCCATTACTCATGTGCAGAGTGTCATCGTCTGAGGGGCAGGCTCACCAAACACAATCTAAATCTGTCTACTGGTTGTTGCACATACAGCACCTAGAAACTTATCCACCCCAGATATTTTACTTAGTGTAAGAGTTGTCATGTACCTTTTATGAAGTGCCTATACCTAGCTTCACCAGGGAAAAGCAAAGTGGAAAGTTGATTATCTGATCATTAAATATGGCCCCATGATTTATCCAAGACGGTTCTGCAAGAGAATTTGTAAAAGCCTTAACTTTTGGAATATGAAGTGGGGAGTTGGTATCTTAGTGAGGTGGCATATCCTAGAATTCTACTTAATTTAACCTGACCATTACAATGCCTTCACTTGTAACTGATGACCTTGGACAATGTGTCCAATAAAAGGACATTCAAGATCAATGCCAGGAACACAGACTTACCTTTCCCTTCACACTCACTGTTGAGACCTTCTCATTAATTCTGTGCCCTTTCACCTCTATAGAAGTCTCATGTACTTTGGGGACTCAGCTCATCAGTGGTGTTTAGTACATACACAGCCGTTGTTTCTTTGACTGCTCCCCAGCCACATCTGTTTTCTGTTTTCTGAGCATCTGTGGACTGTCTATCATCTATCTATCTATCATCTATCTATCTATCATCTATCTATCTATCTATCTATCTATCTATCTATCTATCTATCTATCTATCATCTATCATCTATCTATATCTATCTATCAACTTCTGAAGACAAAAACCTAATGATTAGAGTGGGAAATCCGACCCTCTGATTGCATGTGTTTTTCTAAGTCTGATCAATAGACAAAAGACATTTTATAGAAAGTTAAAGATTGCTAGGTATCAGGGCTCATCCAGACTTTTGTATCACATTTCTAGACACAGGTCCACACTTTAAAGCACTGTGTCTGAGTGCTTTTTTGGCCCTAGTGCTTTCCCCATGAAGACCCTCTCTTTACCACTGAACTGCCATTTGTTCCAATTCAGGATTAAAAACCAGGTTTTCCTGGGGAAAGCGGCAGAAGTGAGGTTAAAAGATTTTGACTGGGTAATCTTTCATGTGCAATATAAAGGTAATTGTTAATAGCACCTTTGGGCACTTGCTGTGAGTTGGGAGAAGACTGTTTTTGTAGGGTAAGTGGCAGTAGAGGAAAGAGTTAAATGCCTCTCTGTGTGTTGCAGGCCTGACAAATCTCTTTCACACACCCTAGGCAGCTATTAATGATAAATAAATAACCCCTGCACTTCAACTGGGCATCACATTCTGTTTGGCCTTGAGGTAATGCCTTTCCTTGGCCCACTTCAGGCCAAATTACATATTACTTTAGCTGCATGTTTAGCAATCACACCTGTTTTTATTGAAATACTCCTACTACTTTGTTGTTTAGTTGTTTACTTGTGTCCGACTCTTCGTGACCCCACAGACCAGAGCACGCCAGGCCCTCCTGTCTTCCACTGCCTCCTGCAGTTTGGTCAAACTCATGCTGGTAGCTTCAAGAACACTGTCCAACCATCTCGTCCTCTGTCGTCCCCTTCTCCTTGTGCCCTCCATCTTTCCCAACATCAGGATCTTTTCCAGGGAGTCTGCTCATCTCATGAGGTGGCCAAAGTATTGGAGCCTCAGCTTCAGGATCTGTCCTTCCAGTGAGCACTCAGGGCTGATTTCCTTAAGAATGGAGAGGTTTGATCTTCTTGCAGTCCATGGGACTTTCAAGAGTCTCCTCCAACACCATAATTCAAAAGCATCAATTCTTCGGTGATCAGTCTTCTTTATGGTCCAGCTCTCACTTCCATACATCACTACTGGGAAAACCACCACTACTACTAGAGGGCTGATTTTCATCAGGACTGCAGTGTGTGGGAAAGGGAGGTTTCACCTGTTTCTCTTTAGCTATAATCCTAATAAAAATTCACACACACTCTAATTAATCTTTTTTGGGGGGGAATCTTCCATTGGCACCTCCTAAATGTGGAGAAGATATTCTTTAGCATTTTAGGTAGGAAGAGAAGGGTACAACTTTGCTACCCACACTCTGGAGTTCTGATGGCAATCAGGTCTCCACTGATGCCTAACATTTTTTATTTTATTTTACTTTATTTTATTTAAAAAGCAGACATGGTTGCTAACTAGACAATTAGAATAATATCTAATTTGACCCTAATTTGATGCAAACTTTCAGATTATGCAAAACCCTTCCCCAGGCCTCTTCAGTGCCTGATTTAGATCTGAAGCGCACCTTCAAAATCCAAAGTTCAATAAATGTTCTAAGCAGAAAAAGAACACAGTCATTTTTTATTAGATGCATACAGGACACACAGTTAAGATCCAAGCTGCAAATAGTAAGAGTGTCAAAGCATAACAGAAGGTAGGTAAATAAATTAAGCTACTGTTTGTGCCACTGTAGCTAAATTGGACCCACAGGATAAGACTGCCTGAGTTCAGTGGGACTAAATCAGCTTAAATACAAGTGATTCAATTGAACTGGGATGTGAAAGAGGCCGTGTGATTCCTTTGACATTCCGTTGGCACACAGCAGCTGCAAAAATTTTCAATGGAGTTGGGATGAATTGACCAAATGCATATTCATGAATGGAATTTTGGTATTCATGTGCCCCTGATCAAAACATGAATCCAATTTCATGCAACACTGTTAGCAAAGGCTACAAAATGAACATGCATTTCGGAGCTTGAGCACTTTAGTACTTCAGTTTGCATTTCACCTTTTGATATAGCATTAACTTGTTGTTGTTGTTATTTTGGTTGGATAGTGGATTACTATGGTGGGCATACACAATGGACTGAACAGTCCTAAAAAACCATGATGGTGACATTTGGAAATGGGTTCTCTTCCTGCACTTAGAAGGTGCTTGAGACCTCACCTAACAGCCCAGTTAAATGCATTTTTGCCCACCCTGTAAATAGCATCTGCTACAGGCTGATAATGATGCTGCAGCAGGTGTGAGAGGGAATTTTAACCATTTCCTCCCTTGCTGAGAAATATCATTCTTTGAAACTGATATTTGCATTTGGAGGGAATTTGGTGGAAGGATGTAGCTCAGAGCTTCACATCTGCTTCACGTGCAGAAGGTCCCAGGTTTAACTGTTAGCAATAGCCTATTCTAGTCTGGTGCCCTTCAGATGTTTTGGTCTACAAGCTGGAACTTGCTGGAATGCCTCAGGTGGGTGTCGCTGCCATTCCAAGAGAACGAGGGAAGTGTTCATGGTGAGTTCCGGCACCTCTTTTTGTAGAAAAATAGCACTGACTACAACCACCACCCGTCCTAGCTAGCATGACCAATTTGTCTGGGGCTGGTGAGATTAGCAGGGCAAAACAACAGGAGAACAGCAGGTTGGAGAAAGTCTGGCTTTAGGCCTCAGAATGTCATGGAGAAGTTCTTGGTTCCCCTGTTTGATGACTACACCAGGAGAGAGACAGGTGGAAAGTACTTTTGTTGATTCCCTTGTACCTCTAAGCAGCTTTCAGTATCCATTGCTGCCTGCTGCAGTTACGATGTCCACAGTGCCCCACACTTCTGCCGCTAGACCCCTGTGCCTAAAGGGAAGAGCGTGACATCTGATGGTTTTGCCTAGCCAACCCCTGCACTGGTCAATTTTGACACCTGCTTTATAAAAAACTACATAAAACTCTAGAGAGAAATTACTCTTACACCTAGTTAGGCAGTATTTATGGGTTCCAATCTGGCAGTCCTGTGTTTAAAAAAGGAAATAAAATGCATTACTTTCTTCTTGTCAAATGGAAGCAGGGGTTGTCTGATTTTTTTTATTATTATAAAAAAGTTGCTTTAGGAATGAATACAGAAAGAGGCTATGTCAGGAATGAGAGAAGTGTGATCATTTGGTTGAAAATAAAACACCTAAGGATAATGAAGCTAATAGCTAATTAAATGAATGACAGCAATAAGATATACATTGAATGACTGGTCAGCTCTCTCCCTGACAGAGACAATTTAATTACATTTCATTATGATAGCATCAGCATTTGCTAGGCTGTAGTTAGGAGGCTGTCAGTTCCATTTTAAACCATGGGTTTGGGTATTTAAAATATTGGCCCATTTCAAAATACAAGAGGTTGAAATCTGGCACATTGTCTAAATTGACAGCCAGATGTAATTTTGTCTCTTCCCCAAGAAGGGGGTCTGGCATGAGCAGGGAGGGAAACCATTCTTTGGAACAATCAAGAGAAAGACAACTTCTAAGACATTTCCATGTGGAGTGTTTCCTAGCTATAAAAGCACTGGAAGCCTGACAAAAATGGTTCTGCTCATTTCTGAGAGTTCTTGTTTGCCTAATGGTGTGGGGTTTTTTAATCTAAATGGCTGTTACTCTGAGTAGATCCATTGAAATTACTTAATTTGGCTAACTTAAGTCCATTAATTTCAATGATACAATTTAACTGGATACAACAAAAACAGATACTGTACAAATATGCTTTGTTTCTGTTTGTTGTTTGTTTGCCAGACTTGTTCGGAGAGTATAGGATTACTTTTAAACATGATAAAATTGTTTCATTTTTTTAAAGTTGTTTTACATATATGTGCCCTTTAAATCTTTTTGTGCATTACGGAGCCAACTTTTAAAGTATGTGTGTATAGATAGATAGATAGATGATAGATGATAGATAGATAGATGATAGATGATAGATGATAGATAGATAGATAGATAGATAGATAGATAGATAGATATAGATAGATGATAGATAGATAGATAGATAGAGATAGATAGATAGATAGATAGATAGATAGATAGATAGATAGATAGATGATAGATAGATGATAGATAGATAGATAGATAGATAGATAGATATAGATAGATAGATAGATAGATAGATAGATAGATAGATAGATAGATAGATAGAGATAGATGATAGATAGATAGATAGATAGATAGATAGATAGATGACAGATAGCAGAAACTGTGAGTCACTGAGCTATGAGCATGACCACTGACAATGGATAAGACCTTCTTGATGGTGGCCCCATGGTTGTGGAACTCCTTCCCTATGGAACTTCACTGCAGGCCTTCAAACACGCCTTGAAGGCTGATTCTCTCCCCCGCCCCAGTCTGCCTTTCTTTACCAATTTCTTTTTCCTACTGATTCCTGACGCTTGGTGCTTCCTTATGATTCTGGCAAATTGACACTGAGATACATTTCCACATCTGCAAGGAATGCCTGAGAGATGTCAACAAGAGTATGGAGACGGGTACATCCTGAGGTGGATTTCTTATCAGTCAAAAGAGGTTTCCTGGTGGGGAATGGAAGTGAAATGATAGTAATAACAAGAAAAGGTAGCATAGGAACACCAAATGGAAATAATGTCCATTGTACAGCCTGTACCGCTGTTGTAAGTACTTGGTTGTATAATGTGAATTCGTGTTATTTTAAATGGTAGAGAAATTATCTGCCAATATTCTCTGATAAGGCCAATGGGTGAAATTCTGTGCCACTTGCAGAACAGCTTTTTGATCTAATGGAGCAGGGGAAGCCTGCACCATTTTGCCAGCTGAAGTCAAACAGGAATGTGCCACTGCCTGCCCTCCCCCTGCCATCTGCCCCTCACTTCCACCATCATTGGAATGCCCCAGCTCTTTGTTTGGTGAGAGCTGGAGCATTCCACAAAGTGCTTGGAAGGGGGGAGAGATGACTGGCAACACCTTGAGGAATGCTCAATCTCTCACCAAACTCAGAAAGTGTTGGAGTACTCCTCAAGGCACTGCTGCTTGACTTCTCCACCAGGGAAGACCAGGGAACATCCCCCAGTGAGAGTGGGACATTCCTCCAGTGGCAGAACTGGTAGGGCAGACAGGGCACTGCCTCTTGTGTTTCTGCTATCTGAGCTGGTGCTTCACTCAGCCTCATTGATGGGCTCCCTCTGCAATGGAGTCATCAGCTAACACTCTCACATTCTTAGGGGAGGCAATTTCCACTGATGCTACCTTCCCACTGCAGCCTCTTGAGCCCCCTGAAAATCTGTTCCAAAGATTGTAGGACCCTGCAGAATAATGTGGAAGGTGACATAGAGGGCAGAATGAGGAACTGAAGAAAATCCCCTCTCCTTTTTAGTTAGTGGGTGCCTCCACAAGATCAAAAGCCATTCTGCAAGTGGAGCAGCAACACAACAGTGGCTATTTTTGCAAAGTTAAAACATGCTCTGGGAACACTATTTCTGGAAAATAAGGGAGGGAGGGAGGGAGGGAGGGAGGGAAGCAAGGCATCCTGCCATATCTAGTTTCTGTATACTTGTTTCATATATTTATTTAAATATCACTCAAGAATTTAATGGCTCCATTTTTCAAGCTATGAATAAACTGAACCAAAGTATTAACAATCCAGTTGACAAGGATTTTGTCAATTGTGCCAGTTTTATCTAAGTAAGAGATTGACCAGCAGTTGTTTCTCTGCCCGTTCTTGATGTAGATAGCAACAACCATAAGAAGCTTAAAACCTCAAGCTTATTTTGTCAATGTGTAAAAGTTGAGCTCAAGAAATATCTTTCCTTCTAATTTAAAAAGGACATGAGATCAGTTCTTGATAGTACATGTGTATTTCCTTTTACAGATTTATTGTGTGAACCCATAACCCATACATAGCATAACTAACTGGGAAATGTCCAATCTGTGAATTAGCCTATTTGATAAACACACTTAAGGGTGCAATTAGTTGCCGTTGATTTTAAATCAACCTCAATAAAAACCAGTTTCTCATGAATAGTGTCTCATGTATGATTTTTTTTGGACTGACTTTTCTTCCATTGATTACAGGACCCAATGGTTTTTTTTGGGGGGGGGTTTACAAAACAAGAGGGGCAGAGAACCTTAAAGCTGTGGTTCCAAGTGGGAACCGTGCACTTTCTTGCTCAATGTCGACAGTAGAATAATTGCCACTTAACCATAGTGGAGTAATCACCATCTCTTTATCTAGGGCCAGTGGTACTATAACAGGAACACATAAATTGACATATTGAAAGAAAAACTCTTTTCAAGCAAATCTCCTTAACCAGCACATCCACTGAGGGGAAAAAATTGAATATGCTTAAAATGATGGCCGTGATACTAAGCTTTAATGACGGCCTTTTCTCTGACCCTAAACTGGGCCTCTGAAGGTGTAGTATTTAATACGGATACCGGGGACAATGTACCTTCTCACAATTAATAGAAAGTGCTGTTTTGTAATTAAAGGGTGAAGTGGGGCATGATGAACATATGGAAAAGGAGACCCTTAATAAGTGATAGAGCCTTCAAAAGAAATTGCTAATTAGTATGCATTTGATGTGTACTATACCAATTTTAAGACTTTGCCTTGAATAAATTGTTATGTTGGGTGTTCGAAGGAGTGGTGAGATTAGCATTTACAAAGGGGGCAATTTTCTGTCTTCTTGACTCTGTTAAATGGAGGAAATAACTTTCAAGACTGAAGCAGTAGTTAACCCATCAATCATTCTCACAGCTGGAAACTGGGGATCCCAAATGCTGAGATGAGTTAATCCACCAGTTAATAAGTTCATAGTGGCACCATATGGCGCTGGTCCACTCCACATGAGGGCAGGGACAACTGTTTACAGAGGCACACGGCTTTCTCAGCTACCTGTAGTACAAACAGCTGAATACAGGATCCTTTGTTCCAAAGGATCAATTTACTTTACACAGTAAATTGACTGAACTGATCAGTCCAGAGCACATAATTGTGGGCTAATCCTGTGGAATCATGTCCTCTCCATATGGGGAGGGACAAAAGGATGCTGACAGCAGTCAGGTTTCTTATTCTGTCCCTTAGGCTAGTTCCTCTGGAGATGATAGGCATTGAATAAAGCTAGCAGTAAATGTGTTCCTAATCTAACCTGCTCTAAATGACATGGGTAATAGAAGACCCAGGAAAGCTGCTTTTAAGTGTCTTTAAAATACTGGTATCATTACTAACAAAAGCCAGCCAGAAAGGTCAGCCCTATCTTGTAGATGTTTTTGCACATATACCTGAATCTGACTTAAAGGGGTAGGGAGGATGAATTTATCAAGGATATACAAAGCAATTCTTAGGTCTTATAACATTTTGTTATAAATTTAGATTCCCCAGGAGTCACATCAATATACATCACAAAAGAAATCAAATTTATTACGCAGTCAACCATGCATTAGAGTTGAGGTTCTTGAGTCAGATTAAGAGAAAGTGCTTAATTTACTGCCATTGAAACTGATCGTCTTAAATCCTAGTCCTTCAGTTTAATTGAGTTGTATGGCTATGGCTGTCCTATTTTGGGTTGAAAACTCCCAAACACTGTGGTATACATTCAGGGTTAGAGATACTGCTGTGTGTAATTGTTTGCAAAGTGATAGTCCATCATTCTGCATATGGCGTCTTTTTTTAAAAAAAAAAAATTATGAAACTCTCACTCCTCTTTTAAACAGGTATTTTATGCGGTAGTTTGTGTTTGCTTTGACTACAAGGAAGCCATGAAACAAACGACAAAATGTGAGACACCCCCCCCCAAAGAGAGACATTTCGCTCAATTTAAATTGTGCTCCCTTGAGACCACTGTACATTTTCACGATGAGCCCTTCTCATTAGAACGACATCTACTGCATTTTTGAATAGAAATTGGCAGCATGCTCCAAACATATCCAGGCAACATATTTACAAAATGTGTAAAACTCCTCAAAAGAGCAACTTTATTTATTTATTTTAACACACCCACAATGGCTTTTACATCTCAGTTTCAAAGCTGATTTCCGAAAAAGAATACAATGGAACACTAAATCAGGGTTGTTGTTTAAATGTAGGCAGGATATGTTAAAATGCTATCAAAGAGTAGTTGAAGGATGAATGGAAAGGTCTTACCCTGGTGTCTAAAACATATCAGATTAGATTCCAGATGAGAAGCCATGAGAAGAGCATTTCACAGTTGGGGAGCCACCACTGAAAAGGGGTGTTCAGGGGTGAATCCAGAGGTTGGCAGAGTTGGGCATTTATTAGGGCCCCAAGACCAGCAGAGGGCCCCCTGGCCCAATAATGAACTGACTGAACCTGGAACTTTCTGTATGCAAAAGAAATATCCTACCTCTGAGCTATGGCCCCTCCATGATTTATTCCCTTCACTGCCCTTCATCAATGTAAGAAGAGCAGTCCTGCAGGGTTTTTCAGGAGGGAGTAGCCATGGTAGACGAACCACCAAATCCAAAGTCTTGTCGCAATTGTGGTGGAAGGGGGATGGGATCCCCCCCCCCGTTTCTCTACTTCTTAATTAATTAACTGATATTTATAGCCCTCCCTTCCTCCAAAGCGCTCAAGGTGGTGTATATGGTTTTCCAGTGGCGTAGCAAGGTCAGGTGGTGCCCAGTGAAGAAAATTTCTTGTCACCCCCCCCCCCCACACACACACATTGAAATTATTAAAAGAAGGAAAAATAAGATACAGTTGCAAGTGTTATTTTCTGGTTTATTTGCTTAACATTGTGAGCATAAGCACTTAAAACCTTTTTTTCACAATGGGAATTTCTTATGGATGAATTTTTTTACTTAATTTCGCAATTTTGCAGTTTTGGCTTAACGTACAAATACAAACAAACAGCATGAATCATAACGTTTACGTTACTTACCAAACTCAATATCATAGGGAAGAGGATGAGCACAATGAATCAATGAACTAAAAAATGTAACAAAAATAAATTCAGCACAGCACTTATAACCTTCAGTATAATATTGCACAACTAACTCAACAGAATGACGTGGGGTGACTGACTGGCATGGCAGAGGATAGGATTGGTTGCGGGTTGAGTGATGATGAGTCACCAGTTGTTTACATCTCGCTCGAGTACAAACTGCAGAGACAGACTTTGGCGAATCGGCAGAAAGAAACACACCCCTGCCCTTCCTTATCCATACGCTCTCCATTACACAGCGTCAAGTTCAGCCACGTTTCGTTGCTTTTGTTGACTGAACTAAAAAGTTTCAATACATATTATGTTGACTTGTTGAGGTTAATTAATTGTAAGACAAAGTTATTAAACTCGTTTTAAATAATACTATTTTTTCAAAAAAAAGTGCCATGAGCCCCCCCCCTTTTTAAAAAACACACATATTTTTGCCATTTTGTCACCCCCCTCCTGGGGCGGCCTCACCCACCACACCCTCCTTCCTACGCCACTGCATGGTTCTGCCCAGGGCTTTTTTTTCCAGCCAGACCTCACAGGAACTCAATTCCGGCACATCTCAGGTGGGCACCATTGCCATTCTAAGAAAGAAAGGGAGGTGTTCATTGTGAGTTCTGGCACTTCTTTTTCTAGAAATATAGCACTTTTTCTCCCCCCTCACCTGTTTTGTTTTCCCCTCACCTGTTTTGTCCTGTAAGGTAGGTTAGGCTAAGAGAACTGGTCACACCCAGTGAGCCTAGTGGGTTATTTGAACCCTGGTCTCCCAGGTCATAGTCCAGCAGTACATCACACTGGATTTGGGTGCTGTGTTCCCCTCTCATTGCTCCATAATAAGTGCTCCAGACTAAACAGCCCCATCGCCCTGAAGCTGACCTCCACATGACCCTTTTTGCCCTCTCCACTACCAGAGCAATGGCAACAGGGGAGCAACAGCAATGAACCTCCCCTCTCTGTCCGCTAAGTTCTCATTAACCTTTTGATAATAATAATTCAACCGAATGAAATAAATGTTGTGAAGCGAGCTAAATCTTATCTTTTGAGGGAACAGAGATTTGCCACACTCCTCAATGCTTTTGAGTCACCTGTGTCAGAAAAGGATCCACTGTCAGAATTCCACATGCTACTCCACTGTTAGTCAGGTTCTCAGGAGAGCAGCACACTCACCTTTTTACATATTTTGATAATTTGTGTTAAATTAACGTTGCCTTATGAATGCAAAATACCAAAAAGGTTGTTGAGCCAAACTTTGACCAACTATATTTTCTTTTTGCTTTTTTTTAAAAAAAGTTGAATCTCCTATCAATATCTTCAAACCACTGAGCACCATCCTCTTAAACCCCATTTATTTAAAAGTTAAATTAAATACATGTAAATGTGGTTCACCCTTTTAAGCAGCCACTTAGGAATAAACCCCAACCCAACTCAGCGGTGCTTACTTCTGAGTAGACACATATAAGATTGTGGTGTGGGGCACTTGTGGCTCTGGAGGTTGCAGATCTCTGCAGATCCTACCAGTGGCATGACTCCTGTGCACCTTGCCGTTGCCAGCCTGGAGTGGCATAGCAATAATGAATTGCCTCCTTTTCCCACCTGGCTGGAATGAGCTGGAAGAGCTTGAGATACATTGGTGAGCCAGCCACTCCACTCCTTCCCAGATCATATGAGGATTACTCTATAAGTTTTCTGAATGTCTGATCAGGAGGACCACTTGGGAGCCTTAGTTATGGCTAATGGAGCTCTGTGGAGGACCACTTGGATATAAAGATGCAAACTATAGTAATCAATTTTTAAGTGACGTTTTCCTATGAGATTTCTGACCAAACGGAGTCAGTCCTGCCAATTGGGTAGGCTCCATGGAGTTGTCCTGCCTGCCCAGTGCATAGCAACGAGTGACCTGTAAAACAATGACAAATCCTTTGGCTTGTGGCTTTAGACCTTTGACCTCGTTGACATTCGGCTGTATCCAAGGAGCAGTCTGGTGACAGGAATGCAATAAACTGCTTGTAATCTCGTGTTTTCAAAAGAAATTACATCAAAGCCATCTGTTACACCACTAGTCATTAACCACTGACAACATGTGAGCTAAAATAGGCCCATTATATTTTGAAATGCTCTTTTTTCCCAACTATTAAAGGCCTTTTTTGGCACTCCTTACACACACACACACCACCAGCAAAAGCCATTCCATGTTTCCCATTTAAGTGAGGAGCCTGACACATTTTTGTCTAATATAAGTGGTGCCATATTACTCAGTTTGATGCTGTAAGATTGGTAGAGGCCAACAATTCCCAGCACCTTCAACAAACTACAATTCCCAGGATTCCTTGGGGAAAGTCATGTGCTTTAAATGTATGGCGCGTACGCAGCTTAATTCTAACTTTGGTACCTTGTTGTTGTTTTTCAAAAATAAAAGAAACCTCTGTGAAAGCCAAGCATGACCTCTGTTGCTCCACAAAGAATTGTTTTGCAAGCTGAAAAGTATGTCCTAGGGACCAGTGGTGTAGAAACTGACAGCCTTCATGGTATAGTCATATTTGGCTGAGTCACTTGTGAAGCCCTGTGACTAAATGACAGTTTACCAGCATGCAAAGCCATTAGAAAGGAACATTTGGCTGACTGGTGGGTATATTGGGTGACATATTTGATTTCATTTGCTGTTTATTTTACATGCTTAAGCTTATCAATCACTGACTACACACACCAAACACACGGCAGGCCTATTAAACTGAAAATCCGACTTCAGTCTTTCTGCTCTGTACAGCATATAATAAAACATAGCACCATCTTGCTATATGCTATAACGCCTGCCCACCAGCTGTTCAATGCAGAGCACTGCACAGCAGGGAGCATCTGCCCATCTTGCAGGACACCGTAGAAAGAAGCAGAGCTGAAGTTGGTATGAATTTTCAACCTGTCTATGAATCAGATGCAAAACACCAGCCTCTAGTTATGCATTTTCCACTTTGACCATCTGAATTCTACTAAAGCCGCACAGCTTATTCTATGGTCACTTGACAACCTGTTTATTTAGCATCCTGTTTATTTATTTAATCCTGATTTCATAGCATGAAGTTTGTTTGGATGTTACGTGACATCCACTGTCTCTTGGGCATTCATTCTAATTTGCTTGTGGAGAGTTATAGGACATCATGTCAAGCAATTGTTATCTCACCTTTCCAGTGTATTTTCCTGCCACTTTCCTTACCACAAAAAGTCTGCTTCTTTTGAAATGTGGATCAGTTGTTCAAAAGTGCCAAATCAACTTTAATTGCATGACATGAATTTGCTAGTATGCAAATGAACCCCACTGACACAATATAAACAGTCTGGAAGCAGCCTAGGGATATAAAGTGCTGTCCCTGAGATCCTGGGATCAGGTTAATTGAAGGATCCTTCCATATAGACCTATCTAGATCTTGAGGCCATCTTCACAGGATCTTCTCCTGGGCTGCCACCAAGGGTTCTTCCAGACATCCTTTTTTAAATGCACATTCATGATGATTTGTCCACATGATGCTATCAGGGCAGTCATATACAACCACACTTTCAATACTGTTTGTGTCCGAACACATTTTGAGGTAGTCACACTGATTCATTTCGTGTCAGTGGATATCCAGTAACTTCCTGCTGAAATCATTTATACCACAGATGTTCTGGTTTATTGTTGTCCTACTTTTGTAGCATTATAGCTCCTCCTGACAGCAATAATGCCTTGGAGAAGCATCACAGAACAAAGTAAAGCAGAATAATCCATTACTAACTCACTATTATTGTGGCAACAAATATGTTTGCAGAATATACCCAGACCAGCCTGAAGGGCTACTAAGTGAATATTAAGAATAGGGCCTTTTTGGTGTTAGCACCCCACTTATAGAATGCTTTATCTAAAGAGGCTCACCTGGAGCCATTTTGGTACCAGGTCTTTTATTTTATTTTCTGATGTCTTTTAAGACTTTCAAAGATCTCCTATATCTTTTTAAAATATTGTTATTTAAATCTCCTGTTTATTGTTTGGTGATTTAATATTTTATTGATACTGTAAGCCAGTGTCAGGCTTCGAGGACTCGCCTCCCCCGCCCCTTTGGACGTAGATAAGCAGGACAAAGCGAAAAGAGTCATTTACCATTTTAAGAATCTTTAATGATCACAGCAAAAGAACAAGGTAGCCATTCTCGGAATGACGGTGTTCCCAATAAAGGTTTTCCCCCACTTCCCCCCAATCACTTTGCATCTTGCAACCTGATCTCGCAACCACTGTGCATTTTGTGTAGCCACCTTATCTGCTCTACGTGACCTTGGACTGATAAGGGGAACACTTTCTAGCGAGAGAGAGTCTGTTCACTATCTTCCAGTTCTTCTTCACTTTGCTGTTCACCCTTCAGTTCATCCCAACTTTGGTCTTCAGAACTATGCCCCTCTGCAAACAACTGTTCCAAATCTATACTGCTCCACTGCTCCTGGGCAGCTTCAGGATCCTGGTCAGGAGCAGGGGGGTGGGGATGGGGAGACTCCCACCATTCCTCATCAGAGCAGTACTCCTCAGCCTGGCCGCTGACAGCCAACCAGCAATTACTGGGCAGCATATAGGTGTGGTAAACAAATCCAAGGTTGCACAGTTTGACCAAAATGGTTTCCTCCTTAGGTTCTCAAACAGAAAGAGGGAAATCTCTGGGTGAGGGGTCAGAATTGGTGGCGGAAGATTATTTTTTGATTAGCTTGAAAGGTGTTGTCATTCATTCTTCCCACAATCACGTTCAGAAAGCTCCATCCTGAGCCACCAGGAGCAGTCAGGCTCTTCCACAGATGATAGTGGCTGTTCATCAATCATTTTGTTTGCTTATTCACATGCTGCTAGCATTAGTATGGACAAGCAACATATTTTGCACCATTTAATCAGAGCAACATCTGAATTCCCCACCCACCCACCAAGTTGCTCTTAGTTTTTGGATTATCTTCCATAGCTTTCACAGATGTCTTCGGTATGAAAATAAACTTGATTTGCTTGCCATAAACACTTATTCCTGATTGATAAAAGATTAGTAGGTGGCACAAAAACCTGTTTTGTTGCATTTGCCTAACAAAGGGAAGAAAGCAAAATTTTAGATACAGTTTTGTCAGGAATGTGAATGCCAGTTGCATAGAACTCACCTAATGTTTTGACAGCTCTATGAAGACTCTCACAATGTCTCCGTTATGGTAATATCTCCCATTAATTAATAGCTATGCTCTCCTCACAGCTTTGATAGATCCATGGGAGTTGTTAACACAACACACAGATTCACAGTTGCCCAGGTACATGTTGCCTGTCTCTGTGTATGTAGTTCTCAGTTATGAAATGTTGCCTAAAGAAGACAAGAAATTAATGCGGAATGCTGGAAAGAAATGGAATATGATTAAAGTTTTTTCAGTGAAAAGAGGGTATATATATCACATTTCTATTTATTTTCCCCAACCTGGTTAGAAATGTTGCATGTGCAGCCTCACTGCAATGGAGACAGACACTCTGGGTGGTATCCAGTTACCACCCTTCTGCTGACAAAAGGCATACATCAGCAGAACAGGGAGGAAAGTAATTCTGGGTGATTCCCTTCCCCACAAAGCCCCCCACACCCCAGATCTCCTCTGGAATGCAAGGCGGGGGGATGCAAGGTGAAGAGCAATTGTCTTTTCTACCATCCCATTCCACTGATGGAGACTGCCCTTCAGCAGAAGGATGACAATCAGATACCACCACCCACTTATGAACAGAAAGCTTCCCAGTTTGCTAAAATAAATAGAAAAGCCCAGGCAGGTGCACAAGCTCCATGTGTGCATTGTGGGCTATGCACCCACAGGGAATTATGGTGGCAGAACATGTTAGCTCAGTTGGTGGAGCATGAGACTCTTAATCTCAGAGTTGTGGGTTTGAGCTCCGCATTAGGCAATAGGTTCCTGCATTACCGGGACGTGTGTGTGGATTAGATTACCCTTGTGATCCTGTCCAACTCTACAGTTCTATGATTCTATGTACATATTCATGTGGTACTAGTACTGTCTCTTGTTCAGTACTTTCTTGCTTTTTGTACTGTTTCCACAAGGAAGTCTAAGTCACTAAGTCATTGGTGTGAGTCTAGAATTGCACACGGACCTATGCACTCCTGTTATAACCAATGACAGACACCCCAGATTAGTAGTTATTTCTTCTCCAAAGGAAACTGGCCTTACAGAAGCTGCCTTCAGCTTTCCAATATTTGCAGGCCAGAGTTTGTTGCAGTCTTCACCTGAGGTGGGGCAGGTTGGGGGTTTTCAATAAATTTCTCTTAAAAATCAACATGAATTGGATCTGCTGACAGGAGGGAGTGGGAATCAGTGAGATTCCAACTTGCCTAAGAGAAACAGTGGACTGCATGGGGGAGATAGGCATCAAATTTAAATTCAGCAAAGAAAGATTAGTAGGAAGTTTACTCTGTACCAAAGGGCCTGGGAGTAAATGGAAGTGACTGCCTTTATTGCAATTTAAAGAAAATCTGGTTAAAGAGACAACACTCCAAAGACAAAGCTTTGCATTTAGACTCCTTGTTCATCTCTTTTTAAAAACACCGACTGACAAATTATGTGAGCACAATCCGTTCCCAGTGCTTTTTTGTCATCCGAGGGAAAAGGTCAGTCACCTTTGACATGGCGTGGAGCAGCTGAGTGAATGACACGACGAGAAAGAGAGAGAAGAGAGGCGGAGCAGAGCACAACCTAAAAAGAAAAGGAAAGGGGGGGGATCCAGTTTCACAACTATATGGACTCCAAGTGCAAGATGCTGTTCAAAGGTCCCTCCAAGGAATTTCAACAATTGTCTGTCCTTGTCCAGACTCTGTGTGGCCCTTCTATGGAAATGATCACACTGTCTGCCGGTCTTACACTCTCCTAAAAAGAACACCTCTTTTCAAAAGGGCATTTTGAAATCATCTGATATAATTTTAGGAGCTTTCAACAGCGCCATCTGCTTTAATGCCTTCTGTCTTAGACTTGCTTAGGTAGCAAGACCCTTGTCCCATGCAGTGATGACAGTAACCGAAAACAGTGCTTCAAACAATGAGAGATTTGTCCACATACACGCAACATGAGACCCTAGAAGCAGGTTGTTGTTGGCATCCGTCCATCTCAGAAGACAATGGAGGAGTACGCCTTTTGGGATGAAGTCAAACTATTGGAAGTTTGTAGCATCTGCTGTCGCTGTGGAAACCGATGAGGAAAAGACATGTTTTGTTGCAGCTCAGGTAGATAAAACAATCCATGCTGCAGATGCACCATAGCATTTCTTCTCTCTGCGCTCCCTTCCTTCTCTCGTCACTGCTGTGGGTACACAACCTGACTCTCTGTCTCCAAGCACAGTGGTTGTCTGGAAGGGATCCCCACAGGGCAAGGCTGATGTTCTATAGCATTTAATAGTCAAAAACAGAGGTGGGGAGGTTGAACAGAAAGCAGCTAGGAGGAAGAGAATGAGCCCCACTTGGGCTCACTCCAGAAACTCAGACCAATTACTTGGATAGGCCACAAGAAAGCAAAACCAGCCAAAGGCACACCTAGAGACTGGTGAAACTGGTCTCCACCGGGAGCACAAAAATCACCACAGAAATCTGCCTCCACTTATCTGTGAAAGCTCTGAGTTTAGACAAGAGCTGCGAGAAGACTGGTAGGAGAAATGGCAAGGTGGTATGAACGTAGACCGCTGGAGACTATGGATTATATACCGTATGTGTGGCTTCCCAAACCAGAGCGTGCTGGATGCAGAGTAAACAGGCATGGGTACAAGCCTATGGTATATATTTTTTTACATATTAAGAGGTGGTATTCTACTTCCTGAAGGGAACCCACAGGCAATTAGAGTTTATCCTGTGATGGTACTTTCCAGCTCACACTCTATGAGGATATAAGGATATTCATGATGCAAAATTGATATAAGGGAGCGGGGAGACCCATACCTTCATGTTGACTTTACAATGTCAGAAAATAATGGTGTGGAAATGTGATATTCACCAATCACTATTTTCTGCACATTTTTACCTCTCCATATATAAAAAGTATGTGGGGAGGACCCTATGTGTGTCTCAAATATTGGTGAGTCAGCTTAAAACAGCTGTCCTAATTAATGTACCCGGTAAAACTGTTTTTTAGAGCACAATCAGGACCAGCATAGCGGAATCATATTGAGTTGTATTCACTCTAAGTCCTTTTCAGAGTAAATCCATTGAAATCAATAGAAATGAGTTAGGGTTGTTCATATTAATGGATTTACTCTGAGTAAAACTGGGTTGAGTACAACCCATTCATTCACTGAGGAACCAGGGATAGGTAAAATTTAAGTCCCAGTTTCTGCAGGGCTCAGCATGACAAAATATTGATAATGTTACCATTAAACACACATACACAAACACCCCTTGGCATTATGGAACTGGAAATGATACATTTTCTTAATATGAATACATATTTCATTAGCGTCATAGTTCATATGTCCTAGTTAATAATGACCACACAGACGAGTGAAAGTTCACTTCACAAATTCTAGTAACAGGATTAAGTCTTAATCCAAAGACATTGTTGCAGGTGACCATACTGTATACATAATTAATACATGTAAATCTTGGGCAAATTAATGCACATAATTAGTGACGCATATGCAGAAACAGCTGGCAAGATGGGATGGGAACTAACATTGGTTCCTTATAGCATAAGCACTGAATTCATCATGTGACATTGATTATTGGGGAGGTCATTCAGAATTTACATGGGGGGGGAATGTAGTCACGTTTTCTACATTGTCTTAGTATCAATCAAAATCCCTAGGAGATGAGCTTTCTTTATGGACTACTTTAAGGTTGCAATCATATACACGTTCATCTGGCAGTAAATTTCATTGAGCTCAAAGGTACTTACCTCTGAGTAAACATGATGAACATGGTGAAACAAGAGATGTGAAATAGTGATGCCAGAACTTCCTGATTCATGAAAAGATGAGTCTTTGGACTGCCAGATTTGGACTGTCTCCATTTCGGGTAACCTGAAAAGGACTTCCATCAAACATAAGAATTGAAAAGAGGGTGTTTACACATGAGTGCTTATTGTGCTTTCTTCCACTGTTTGCAAAGGGTGAATCTGAAAATATGCCAAAGCTGCAATCCAATGCAGTTTGGGGCTCTTGAGTCCAAACCCATGGTTTTAGGGGTGCCAAACAGCATGGGATTAAGCTGTAAAATCACTTGGGAGCAAGCTTCTTTGGATACCATGTATTGCATGCAGAAAAAGGTTGAACTGCAGTGTTTCTAAATCCTCATCTTCAAGAAGAATGGGTTGAAGTTCCCTTGGTTTGATTCGAAATAGTTTGGCCAAGGTGGATGAGTGGCATGTCCTTTTGCATGTAGACATTTGAAAACACCGGCAACTTTACATCAGCTTTTTCTGGTGCTTGCTGTGCTGGGAGTGGACATAATATTTTTATGTGATTATTTTACATAACATAAAAGCCACTTCTAGAAATCTAGTGGAATCTAGAGGGGGGAAATGTGCTAATTTCAATGATAATTATTTCCAGGGGGAAAAAATCCATTTGCAACCTTGTTAACTTTGAAAATTGCAGGGGTTTCGTGTCATAATTTCACGTGACAAATTTGGGGTGGTATCTTGACATGCAATTCTTTTTAAAATTTAGTACAGCATGGAGGTGTAGCTATCAAAAAAACTCAGTTCCATAATGCCACAATGTAAAAGGAACATTTGAAATTGGGACAGAAGTGCTAGCATTATAACCAGGAAAACTAATGCAACAGCCCCGATGTCAGATTGCAGCCATGGTGATGCAAACAAATATTCACACAATCGTAGATAAATGCCAGTTTTGCTCCTGGCAATTGTATCACTGGCTGGATCTTCCCTGGCTGCCACATCATCATAGCTCAGTGGTACACCATATGCTTACATGCAAATGCCCCAGGGTTCAATCTCTTGCATCTTCAAGGTAGGCATCTCAAGAAAGACTCCTGTCTCGAGCCCTGGATGTAGGGAACCTCCACAGGTTGTTTGACTGCGGCACTGATCATCCTTGACCACTATCCATGGAGGCTGGTGCTGATGAGAGTTGAAGTCTCATCTGCAGGGCCCCAAGCTCCCCACCCCTGATGTAGACAATTCTTAGCTAGACAGGCAACTTCCTGTTTGTAGAATCCTGCTTGGTTCTTGAGCACAGAAAATCTCATTTGGGGCTTCCACTCTCCAACTGCACAGCATCACTACTGTTATACATCACAACTGAGCCACAGCAAAGGCATTTCCAGCCCAGTAGTCTCTCTCTCTCTCTCTCTCTCTCTCTCTCTCTCTCTCTCTCTCTCTCTGTGTGTGTGTGTGTGTATAAAATTAAAAATCAATTCATCCTCCTTTTGGCAACAAAGGCCTCCTTCCCAGCTGACCACAAATATCAAAAGTCTCTCTGCTGGCAAGCTGAGCAGTGTTATAGTGGGAAGAAGCACTGTAACAGATTTGACATCTAAAGGCTAGGTTGCAGTCTGTGTGCCAGAATCAATATGTGCTTCTGAGCCAAGACTGAAAAGCCTTGGTAACAAGAGGTGTTGGAGCCCCGATGGTCTGTTTTCCTTAACCTCGGAATTATGCTCCAGGCTGGTGACATTTCTCTTCAGGAATCAGATCCATGCCTCCAAGACAGATGGTAAGGGTCTAGTGACTATTAATAATGTTAATGAAAAATGCTGTCTGTTTCCCCCCTGTAATTAGAACAGATATTCACTTAGCCCTAACAGCTGACAGAGCTGGCTTCAGGATGAGGCTTTTTAGTGATCAGGAAGCTCTTTGGTGAAGCTCTTGATAGACCTTTTTAGTAATCCCCCAAAGGAAAAAACAGCGCCAATGTTGTTTCTTGTTTCCCAAGTCAGCTCCGCAGTGCAAATCGAAACAATGCTATTCTGCCATAATTCATAACTGCGCAACACACCATAGAAAGCGCGTCAAGGGTTGAGTCCCAAGTGGTGATTCCAGCAACCATTTCACATGGTTAAAACTGAGTTAAGCAATTTCATTCAAAAGGTCAGGCATCATATACACATATGTGCAAGGAACAGAGAAGGTTGCTTTACGATTTGTTGTCTGTTTGCTTCAGTCCTTCCTGTATCAGTAACTTCAAGGTAATTCACAAGGAGTGAATAGGCTTGCCATACGTCAGGAAAATTCTTGACATGTCCTGGTTTTCAGGTGTAAAGATGGCGTTGGGGGGAATTTTGCTGAACCAGAAAAATGTCAGGGAAAACCTAGCTGCATGGCAATGTGATAGAAAAAGCAGCTGAAACAGCTCAAAAAGCATTAAATCGCTCAACAATTTTGGTGGGTTTCTTTAAAAAAGTTCAACAATTTTGGGGTCTTCTTTAAAAAAAGCTCAACTTTGTGGGTGTCAGGAATGTTACTTTTTGAAATACGGCAACACCAGGATTGAATATTGAGGAGGGAGTACATTCCATTTTCCTCTAGCTTAACTGGGATAACAATGCAATCCCTATGCATAATGACACAAAAGCAGGCCGATTCACTACGACTTGATTTCAGTAGAACTCCCAGGGAGTTGTGTAGAAGATTACAAGCAGCCTACACTCCTATAGACGCTTATCTAGGACATCTGCAGAACTCAGTAGGACTCACTTGTAACCAGACATGCATAGGATTGTGATACTAGTATTAAAATGTTTTTTTTAAAAAAAACACTTTTCATGAACCCCTCCCCCCAGCATTTAGTTATTAGATTTTGAAATGGGAATCTCCTCGTTTAATTAATTTATTTTTTAATTTAGTTTAATAGTCATTATGCATGTTGAAATAGACTATACCCTCTATTTTAAAGACTTGATACACTAATTCACCAGTGACTGACCTGCATATGCCCCTGGGACCCCCACTCAAAAAAGTTGTCCTTGAAAAAAAATACTATTCCAGTGGCTCTCCCACTGTGACTCATTACAAAATATCTAGAGGTCCAGGGTATGGTCTGAAACCACTTGAAGCCACTAACTTTCTGAAGCCAAGCAGATTTGGGTGTTCTCTGGGTCTGGGTGGAGGGGCTCCACGGGAATGTCACCTTGGGTTCCATGATGGTAGGGTATAAATGGATGTGTGTGTGAGAGAGAGAATGAATGAATGAATGAATGAATGAATGAATGAATGAATGAATGAATATTGGAATGGTATCTTAATATTCCCATATAATATTCTTCCAATTTTTTTTTAAAAAAACAAACCCTCCAAAGTTTATTGTAGGCACCAACTCCTCCCTCCCTCTCTCTCTCTCTCTCTCTCTCTCTCTCTCTCTCTCTCTCTCTCATGTGTGTGTGTTCATGTGTGTTCAGAAGCCACACTTTGATTCAGGTCTGATCCCACACTTTGACTTCATGTTCATCTGGTCAAATGTTATGTGTGGACATTACAATCCTGGATATGACCAGCAACAATTAACTTGATGCACATTCCTCAGACAAGTCTATGATTGGGCTTCCTTTAAGACTGGTCCTGGTGCAGAATGCTGCAGCAACTTTGCAGGATGGGGTATCCTTTTGACAATATGTAACACCACTGATGAAAAAACTGCACTAGGTTCCAATATGATACAGGCTCAAGTTTAGCATATAAAACCCTGAACAACTTGAGACTAAGTTCTCTTTGAGACTGTCTTACTTTATATGCCACTGCCTGGTCACACACTCATGAGGTTTACCTTATGTCAACAAAAAGAGGGGACTTTTAGGGTTGTGGTCCAAGCCCTTTGAAATGTGCTCCCTGTAACTATCAGGCTACAGTACTGGAATATAGGCACCAACTTAAAACACATTTGTTCATCCAGGCTTTCCCTGGTGGGTGAGCCTGTTAAATTCATTACTAATCATTATTAATCTGATTAATTGCTTTGTTTATTGCCATTGATATTTATTAATGTCACTTTTATGCTGTTCATACCTTGGTGTTTTTTTAAAAAAAATTGGCAGTGTATAAATATTTTAAAATAAATAAATTCTCCCAGGCATATATTGTGATTGCTTGGGTCACTTGTTTACATGCAGTTGTGTATGTGAATGTATGGGGTGGTTAGCACTGCTCAGTCCTATACACACTCAGCTATTTGAAAGTCTCTCTAAATGTAACAGGGCTTATTTCTGAGCAAACAGTTCATCTGCTTTCAGAAGTGTAAAAAGAGACATAGCAGAAACCCAATATTTGCAATGATGCTCAAGCTCCCCATATTTGGAAACAATATTCTCCTGGCTTGAGCTGCAATTGTTCTCTCAGTCTTGCATTACTCTATAAAAGTGGAAACAAAAAAAATTTCCTTCCAGTAGCACCTTAAAGACCAACTAAGTTAGTTCTTGGTATGAGCTTTTGTGTGCATGCGCACTTCTTCAGATACACAGGTGTATCTGAAGAAGTGTGCATGCACACAAAAGCTCATACCAATAACTAACTTAGTTGGTCTTTAAGGTGCTACTGGAAGGAATTTTTTTTGTTTTGACTATGGCAGACCAACACGGCTACCTATCTGTATCTATAAAAGTGGGTTATTAAATAGATTAATTTCTTCTTCTATCACCAGGACTTATCCCAGCTGCAGTCATCATTTTAATAAACTATGACAGTAGAGATAAACTAAAGATGAGGTTAAACTGTTTTTCTTTTCTTTTAAAATAAAGGTTTTTTGTTTAGTTTTCTTTCCTTAAGAAACCCCAATAGAACAATAAATTGAATCCTAGCTTGATGCTCGAAATATAACTATATCTTGAACAGATAAGAATGAGTAAATAGTGCAGATTTGGCAAATGAAGTCAATGCAACTAGCCTTAGATGGAAAGTGGCCTGTCAGCTCTGGCCAGACTCATTGCAATGGTCAGAAACAAATGCACCTCCAAGCCTATCAGATACATCAGTTTCTTGCAGTTCACGAAGATCTTTTGGATTTGTATGGGATTATCAGATCCCACGCCAAATAGGTCAAGCGGTACCCTTGGGGCTAGGCTACAGAAACTGTTCATAGCATGCCTTGAAGCACACTGCTTCCTCCACATCCCTCAAAATATATATCCAACATGCCAAAATATGTTTTCTTGTTTGTTCGTCTGCTTCAGCATAATACTGTTGGATGGAAGAGAGTGGCCACAGGAGGTATTCTTTCTTTCTTTCCTCTCTCTCTCTCTCTCTCTCTCTCTCTCTCTCTCCCTCTCCTCTCCAGGGATCAGGGAGAAATGTTTCATCAAAGAAGGAGATGGGTGTGCTGATTGGAGTGGAGTGGAAAATGGTGCGGTTGAGTATAAATACTCAGTATCTAAGAAGATCAGTAAGGGAATTATGCCGAAGTGGAGTCTCCCAAAGTGCTAGGTAATTGCACATGCAGTGCTTGCAGCAAAGCAGTTAGTGTAGATTTAGAAGATCTCATAGTTTAATATTTTAAAAAATTGTTTAAAACATTTATGTTCTTCTTCTGCGTAGTTGTGAGCCCCATCTTGAATCAAGCTGCAAATAGATGTGCGGTCCCCTCCCCATGAAACACTGTTTCCTGATGACTGTAAAAGTAACAATACTTGCCCACTTAATAACTACTTGATCTCGAGATCTCAGAAGCACTTTGCAAGCATAGGGATGAAGCAGGGCTCACAATACTGCTGTGTTGTAGAATATGCCCCATTGTTGATCTTATTTATTTTATCCATCAATGTACTGTAACAGCCAGGGTCCAATCTAGCCTAAGTTACACTTAGGTCCTATTGTACTCAATGGGGAAAGACTCAATGGCTAACTTAAGTCCTGTGATTTTCAGGGCAACTCATTTTATCTCTGGATACATCCTCAAGGAGCACACACATTCCACACAGTTCAGGATGCCCTTTAGATATCCCTGTTGGTGTAATGTGAGTAATGGGTTAAATTACACAGTGCTTGGTCTCATGTCTTGAGGAGCACATCACCCACACCTGGATGTTCAGAGATAAGAAAGCAGGTGCACTGGGTTACCATAGCAACAGATCAGAGGTTGAGCGTATGACTTGCTGAGTCATTCACCCTCCCATTTGTTCAGGAATGTGGGTAGTATGATCATCTCTGGAGCATTGCTTTCATTTCATTTAAGTCCTGTTGCAAATCCTGATGCTGTACTGTTTGCCGTCTGACTCTGAAACTGTGAGAGTCAGGGGATGAGGCTGTTTTTTACACAGCAGTTTTAGATAGCTAGGGAGTCAGTGTGGTGTAGTGGTTAAGAGCGGTAGATTTGTAATCTGGGGAACCGGGTTCGCGTCTCCGCTCCTCCTCATGCAGCTGCTGGGTGACCTTGGGCCAGTCACACTTCTTTGAAGTCTCTCAGCCCCACTCACCTCACAGAATGTTCGTTGTGGGGGAGGAAGGGAAAGGAGAATGTTAGCCGCTTTGAGACTCCTTCTGGTAGTGATAAAGCGGGATATCAAATCCAAACTCTTCTTCTTCTTCTAGGCATGGTGATAGTGTTAGTGAATTTGTACATGTGTATCTTTACTTCAAGGACCAGAAGAACGAGAGAGAGAGAGAGAGAGAGAGAGAGAGAGAGAGAGTAGATAGTAGTGTTTTGCTGTGTCTTGTGACTGGATACGATAAGCACTTTGTTAATTTGCACAGTGTGGCAGAGTTTTCCCCTTAACCTGGAAGAAGCTATTTCTGCTGGGAGCAGGAAATCTCTGAAGACTTTGCTGGTGCATCATACAGGTCGAGGTGTGGTGAGCTACCAACTGACTTCTGCAAGTCACCAACAATCCCTCTAACTACCGTATTTTTCACTCTATAAGACGCACCAGACCACAAGACGCACCTAGTTTTGGGAGGAGGAAAACAAGAAAAAAAATATTCTGAATCTCAGAAGCCAGAACAGCAAGAGGGATCGCTGCGCAGTGAAAGCAGTGATCCCTCTTGCTGTTCTGGCTTCTGGGATAGCTGTGCAGCCTGCATTTGCTCCATAAGACGCACACACATTTCCCCTTACTTTTTAGGAGGGAAAAAGTGAGTCTTATAGAGCAAAAAATACAGTACTTAATAACATAAGATGAGCCTGCTCAATCAGGCCAATGACCCATCTACTACAGCATCCTGTGGCCATCCAGATGCCCAGGGGAATCTCTCAAGCAAGATCCAGATACAACAGCACTATGCCCTCCTGTGGTTTCCAGCATCTGATAGTCAGAAGCATTGCTGCCTGAATGACCACTGGGAGGAGCGCAGAGAGAGGAAACACCTGTAGCAGCAAAATGGCTTCATCTGCCCCACTTGCAATGAAACATGTCTCTCCTTTATTAGTCTCTACAGCCACAGCAGGTGCTGTAACTCTCCAATGGTTTGACTTTACCCCCCGGAAGCACACTCTTCCATTGTCTCCCAATGCAGAAAAGACTTAACACATTGTATTGATGTGTGTCAGTTTTGAGATCTCCATTTGCAGTATTTTCTGCACTCTAACAAGGCCTTTGAGTCACCAAAGGCTGCTTTGTTTCCCTGCCTTATTTAACAATGCCGATAAAATCCCATTCTTTGTTTTGCTATATTTTCCTTTTAGTCTTATTTTATGCTTGACTGGGCCTACAGGTAAGTAACTTACTATGCAAGTGAGTAATGAGCACTCACTTGCTTAACAAGAAAGCTCTCTACTCAAACATCAAAGGTTCAAGGTAGTCATATGGTGACCGATATTTGAGCTACAGAAGAATCTGAAGAAATTGAGAACATTTTCTTGCCCTTTGGAAATGATGCCAACCCTTCAAGCATAATGGTGAGATTTGGGGATTTACCCAGAATAAGACAGAAGGACCTTGCACAAGCAGAACTTTGGCTCCCTGACCCCCTAGACATAATCACTCAAAAGGCAGTAGAAAAATGTACGGAAATTAAGCACTGCTGAATCACACATCTTAAGACCCAAAATAGCTCTACGGTATACCAGCACTTTCCAGCCATTTCAGATACCATCAGCTCAATTCTCCAGTGTAAATGCAGCCTGGTAAAGAGATGTGTAATAATCATTTTATATCAGTGTTGCCTAAGGCAAAAGAATCAGAGGCTTTTAAAAAGGAGATGCCCCTTTCCTCTTTAATAATTAAATTTCTAAAAGCAATAAAAACTTTTCTACATCAGATAAGGAGTTGGCAGACCATTAAACGCCCTTGGGCTCTCCATCTTGCACCCTGGCTGCAAACCATAGCATCTGAGAGGCTCAGAAAAACACCTAGGTTATCTCTTTTATCCTCCTTTTAAATGCAGGATTATCTCTCTAGATTCCAGTGCTTTGGGTTTTTTTTCCCCCTTCCAGCCTGGCTTTGAAAGTGGAACTTTCAGCACTTAACCGAGAAAATTATCACAATCTATTTTGAATTTTGATCAGTATTCATGCTAAATCTACCTTTTAAAAACCTTATCCCTTAAATCTTACATATTAGAATACTAGGTCATAACAATTCTTGGTGTTTCCTCCTGCATTTGCTGCTTCTTTCCTCAACTGAACAAGGGCTGATTCACATGCTGCATGTGTTTGGGGTTAATCAAAGGAACAGAAGAAGCAGTCTTATATTGACCTTATGGGACCTTCTGCATGCAAAGCAGACTGGAGATATGCAATATGTGGAGCATAGTGGAATTTGGCTCTCACCAACCATAAACTGAAATGGCTGCTAGAATACATGGAATATATTGGCAGGGTCATTAATTAAATCTGTGCACTTCCTTGTTCCGTTTCACCCAGGTATACAAAAATGTGAGTGAACCTATGCTCATAACATAACATGTGAAGCATCTCTGCACAAGGAGTAAAAATACAAGGCTTTAATGGGATTTCAATGTATATATTCAGTTTTGGTTTCTGCCAAAATCCTGAGAAGCAGGATGCAAACTCCAAAGTGGTCAAGAAGACAGCGAATTCACAAATAAAATGCCAGCATTTTTGTCATGTTCTATTAACTATGTTCATGTTAACGTCATGTTGTGTTAGTCATGGAATTCACTAATCTGATATGAAAATTGCTGAAACAATTGCACAGTGATATCTTGTTAGGGAAATCAAATGCTAAATATCTGGGATATTAATGCAACGTGAGAGAACATGGCTGAGAGAACATGTTTCCAACATGTTAACAATGTTCCTCTAATAAATGTTTGTGCTAATTTAGGGCACTTTCTCCAAGATGGTCTTACTTGTTCGAGAGAGAAGGGTGGCTCCTAAGTCTTTTCCCAAGGTTTGCCAGAAATTGAATTATATTGTGTGAGGATCTTCTGCTTGAAACGACCTCAGCCCCGTATACCTGAAGGAGCATCTCCACCACATCGCTCTGCCTGGACACTGAGATCCAGCTCCAAGGGCCTTCTGGCAGTTCCCTCATTGCGAGAAATGAGGTTACAGGGAACCAGGCAGAGGGTCTTCTCGGTAGTGGCACCCACCCTGTGGAATACCTTCCCACCAGATGTCAAGGAAATAAACAACTATCTGACTTTTAGAAGACATCTGAAAGCAGCCCTGTTTAGGGAAGTTTTTAATGTTTGATCTTTTATTAATTGGGATTAATTTTATAATGAAATGATTTTAAAATGTTTTATCGTTTTATCGTTTTACTGTTGTTAGCTGCTCTGAGCCCGGCTTCGGCTGGGGAGGGCGGGATATAAAGAAAATATTATTACTATTATTATTATTATTATTATTATTATTATTATTATTATGTTTTTAATGTTCTGTTGGGAGGCACCCAGAGTGGCTGGGGAAACCCAGCAGATGGGTGGGGTGTAAATATTATTATTATTATTATTATTAAGAATTATCTTTTTGGTTTCAACCCAGGATCTGGAGTGGAGAAACAAACAAACACTTGACACAGAAATATAAGGAGCCGCCTCATACCAAATCAGTCTATATCTATTTATCTCATTATTGTTGACACTGACTAATCTGTCCAAGATTTCAGGCAGGAGTTTTTCCCATGAAACACCAGGGATTGAACCCTGAACCATCTGCATGAAAAGCATATGCTCTACTACCTCAGTACCTGAATTCAGCACTCATTGAAAAACAAAAACCCTCATATCTTCCTTTAAGACTCGAAGAAGAATCCACCAAAATCTGACTTTAAAACACCTGGAAGTTAAGGAGCCCATTTGATGACTCTCACCTCCAACTTCTGTCCATTGTCTGTTCAGATGCCAGTCTGGAAGGTTCCCCAGACTTTTATTTGGTGAATATGAGGGGCTGCAATAGGAAGAAGGTCTGAAAAGCCCTGATGTATCCAACCATGCCAATCTCAGCCCACATTGTTTTTAGATAGATTACTTGATGATAGATTTTAGATACTGTAGATGTTTCTTTTCTCAACAGGCTGTAAATGGCCCTGTATCTGTGGGAATAGATAATGTAAGCAATCTAAACTGAAATCTATAAAATAATCCCCACCATCCAACCAAAGTTAAGCACAAATGCTGCAACTGTCAGTAGGAGAAACTGTCAGTAGGAGAAAGTTTAGCATAAGAGTAGTTCTTCCATTGGAATTAAGGAGACTTAAAAGTGCTCAGCTTTGGCAGAATCATGCCCAGCATTATTAATGCAACCCGTGCATAATGATTATCTCAGTTATTATGCAGACATTGCATGTGCTTTCTTTCGTGTGGGCAAAAGATGAAAAAGAAAGCACAAATTAAATCGAAAAATGAATGAAATTATTTATTTATAGACGTTTATTTACTCCTTCCCATTTTTCTTCCCATTTTACTTCAAGATATTCATTTTAAACCCTGATAGATTTTCTTTTGAAGATTATAGTCAGTCTAAGAAGGTTAAATTCTAATATTTATTTTAACGTAACATTTCATACATACAGGGAATCTTTCATACATACAGATGAAATTATCAAGGGGTTTACAATATGATTATGATGATTGCTTTGGAGGGTTTGGCTTAAGAAGTCTAGCACTGACACACATTATTTCATGAAAAAAATAAAGTTCTCAATTGGCTCTTAATGCCATCTGAAGAAAGAAATGATTTAAAATTAACCATGAGACAGAAATAATCTTAGCTGAAATTTTGAATGTATTTCAAAAAGGAATGAAGGGACTGACCTGAATGTTGGGCAGTACATTTTAACAACTCTTCTTACCTGAAACATGTTTCAGGTGAGGCCTTACGGCAAGGATGAGGAATCCTTTTGGCCAGGCAGGCCAGATCCTTATCTGGTTCCACCTCATGGGCCAACTTTCATAGCTATATAGGGAACCCACCTTTCAATCACCTGCCATCATTATGGCATCAGATGCTTGACAGATCCTGCCCACCTGTCCATTATGCTGTGTTCCCCAAGCACTCAACAGCCACTTTGAAGGGCCTCAAGGTGATGTTCATTGTTCTCCTCACACAGAGATGCAGGCATACCACATCTTATCCTTATAACAACCCTGTGAGATAAGTAAGACTATAAGTGCTATAACCTATCCATTCTGAAGGAAATCAGCCCTGAGTGCTCACTGGAAGGACAGATCCTGAAGCTGAGGCTCCAATACTTTGGCCACATCATGAGAAGAGAAGACTCCCTGGAAAAGACCCTGATGTTGGGAAAGATTGAGGGCACAAGGAGAAGGGGACGACAGAGGATGAGATGGGTGGACAGTGTTCTTGAAGCTACCAACATGAGTTTGACCAAACTGCAGGAGGCAGTGGAAGACAGGAGTGGCTGGCGTGTTCTGGTCCATGGGGTCACAAAGAGTCGGACACGATTAAACAACAACAACATAAGTGCTGACTCAGTGAGCTTCATAACTGAGTGAAGATCTAAATCTGAATCTCCCTGGTCTGAGTATGCAGAAATGGTCACTCAATGGGAGTCGCAATGCTACCTTCCTGGCACGTATGTCACTGCTGGTGTTTACCAGGAGGGAGAGGAGAAAGGGAGGGAGGTATGAGGAGGGACCAGGTGGTGGGCAGTGCAGTGTAGCTGCACCAGCAGAACTGATCCAATGGTCTCACCGGTGCACTCACACCACACCAACCTCCCTGCCATTTCCAACCTCCCTCTCTTACTCCTTGTAACAGATAGCAACATCCTTGTCAGAAAGGTAATGTGGCTCCACCTTGCCAGGCAAGTTGCCTCTTTTAATTTGACCACAGCTCAGCCACTTGAGCAAGTGCTCTCAAGCGCAAAGAAATAACGAAAAAACAAAACCATGATGATGTATCTGAAATGCCTTGAAGCACAATATATATCCTAAAAGGATGAAAACCAACACCTGCAATAAATACCGTATTTTGAGTGGCATGTTCATTCCAGCCTTCTTTGAGTCCCTACGAAAAGATGGTGTGGTCTGATTGGACAATTAAGCCTAAGGCGAAAGGAAATGGACACCCTCACTGCAGATTAATTTTTCAGCAGTTCTAAGTAGTCTAAGTATCGTGT